>NC_137159.1:74234567-74920872 GCF_951394435.1 Stenella coeruleoalba | reverse complement strand
GCTGAGCGTACTTGATCAGTTCCTTCTTACAAATTCATCAAAGGGAAGAGTGAGAAGGTGGGACAATGGGAGCAAGTCAGACTATTTTTATGCTTTCTTAAGAACAGCAAAAAATCTAATATGTCACAAACCAATTTACACTATTATAAGTACAATTATTATCTTAATCACACCTGTCAGTAAAAATGGCCTTAAACTGTGAATGCAAGCTAGACGAAGCCATATGTGGTACAAGCATTCAGATGTCTAAAATATGTATCCACAAGTCTTAAAAACATGAGAAAATACGGAATATTTTCCTATCTTAGAAACGCAACGAATTCAAAGGTTGTTAAATTAGAAACTACAAAGAACTTGAGTCCAGGAGATAGAACCAACCTCCACTTAAAATTATGAAGATCCTATCAGTATCTATAAAAAGGGGACCGTCTGGTCACTGAGAAGATTGGTTTTGGATGTCACACCTGGCCCAAATCTCTGATAATTACTTCTGTAAATAGGATAAGTACCTGCACAAGAAAATAAATTATCTTTCAACACCAGAAATGTTTATAGACAAGTATGGAAGGTTTAAGAAACAAAATCCTCATATTCGTATCTGTGTTAAGACTGCATTATTTGGTTTATATACTTGTAATGCCTAAGAAAAACTGGCCTATTTAAAGTGACAACCTTGTAACACCAACTTTAATACGGCAGTAATTAACTTACTTTTAAAAAAGCTGAAATCTTACTAATATCAAAACATCAAAGAACTTTAGACTCAAATTAAGAAAACCATGTGTTAAAATTAAACAGTTTAAACTGTTTGAAGATGTTTAAGCTTGTTAATCGCAAATCTAACTCGAAGATAAGAGACCTGTGCAAATAACAAAAATGAACTTTACAAAAAACTGAACTTTAGAAGTGAGAGCGTGGCATGGACATATATACACTACCAAATGTGAAATAGCTAGCTAGTGGGAAGCAGCCGCATAGCACAGGGAGATCAGCTCGGTGCTTTGTGACCACCTAGAGGGGAGGGATAGGGAGGGTGGGAGGGAGACGCAAGAGGGAGGAGATATGGCGATATATGTATATGTATAGCTGATTCACTTTGTTATACAGCAGAAAGTAACACAACATTGTAAAGCAATTATACTCCAATAAAGATGTTAAAAAAAAAAAAGAACCAGGATTCTGAAATATAACTTTAATTTTTTAAAAAATACAGCTTACTTCATACAAAAACCGCCCTCAAGGACACCGAAAGACAATTCTAAAATAACTGAATTTCACCAAAAATTGGACTTTTAAAGACATTCTTGAAATAAGGGAAATGCCAGCAACTATTTAGGACTGTGCAGATAAAGCAAATCATTTTTTAAAAGGATATTAAAAAACTAAGAACAGAAACGTATCCAATTAAAACTATTTATCTTTGTGTTTTTAACCGGATTCCTAGCCAGAAATCCTTAAATCATCCTCCAATGCTCCAGGTCACATGGTGAAGAGTCACCTATTAAACATGAATCCAAGCAGTAAACAAGCTTTTAAAATCCTTAGGTAACACCCTTTATTAAAATTTTCTTGGTATTCAATACCTTTACAAGTATTACATTTCTCTCAAGCATTTAAAAGCCTTTATCTAATAAAGCTTTCCTCAAAAAACTTCACCCCAAAAAATCTGTCACCAGTTTTCTTAAGTTAAAATCTCACAAAGTACTAAAGTCCAGATTTTAACATGATTGTCTTATTACACCTAATACGTCCGCAATTCCCATCCTACCCAAATGTTTAAATATGTGTTACAATGAAAAGCTAAGAAAAATCGGTTTTCCCCTAGCTATGTTCTCATAAGTAACAGTAACTTTTACACGCGTGTTTGGGCATACAACTTTTAACAATTTGTCTTCCCCAAATTTGGCCCAGTTCAGATACAAAACGACTGCTAAAATGTTTTAAGTCCCTAATCTCTTCTTTGGTTTTAATGTACACATTTCCCTAAGTATCGAAATCTGTTCCGATAACAAAAACACAACGTTCCTAACACACCGAACCCAAGTCGCCTTTTCTTTCAAACCCACACCTGTCTACCGGAAGCTTTTCCTGCACACACTCGGGCCCTCGAGAATTCCCACACTTGTTTTCATAAGCCCACGCCTTCCTCTTCGCCCACTTCCAACTCGCACGCTTCTCGGGATCCACCCGGCCTCTCCCCCCCATTCCCGGCCCAAGGGCTGGGCGAGCGGGCGGACAGCTCGGTCTCTAACCCCGAGCGCGCCGAAACCAAAGGAAGAGCCGGGTGGGCCACCCAGCGCCGCGAGGCTGAGGCGCGGGGAGGAAAGGAAGCGGGAAAGCCGAGAGCACCCCCCGCCGGGCCCACACCCCCTTCCGGCACCCCTCCCCCGGCATTGTGCGAGCGGGCCCAAGGCCGCAGCCGTCCCGGGCAGCCCGCAGGCCCCATCCACCCTCCCTCCGGCAGGCGGCCCCCGCCAAGGCCGCCACACAAAGCCCGGGGAGCCAACCCCACGGCGCCAGAGCACGGGGAGAGGGTGCAAGCGCGACTGACTTACGGGGCTGCTGCGGCCGCGCTGCCTCAGCCGGGGACACCGACCGTTGGGCACACGGCGGCGTCGCTCTTGGCCGTCCTCCCCTCCGCCTTCGGTGGTGGCAATATCTTCTTTCTCCACCTACCTCCCTCCCCCCCACCCCACCTCCTCCTTCTCCTCCCCCTCCTCCTCCGAACCACCGAAGTACCGAGGGTGAGACACAGAGACTCACAACAACATGGCTGCCACGGCCGCCTCCCCTCCCCTCCCCCCAGGCCACCGGGCGCGCGCAAGGCACTCCGGGAAATAAGGGAGGGGAGCACTCACCGAGGTGCCGCTCCTCTCAGTGGCTTCCGACGCTTCTCCCGCGCTCCGGGCGCCGGCCGGCGGGAGTTCTGCGCGTGCGCACGCTTTCTGCGCTCGCGCGTTTCGGCCTTCCCTCCCGCGTGTGCTCCCCCGCCCTCACCTTTCGGGCTAGCTGCCGGTTCTGCGCTCGGCAGGGGCGCCAGGCGGGAGTTCGCGCCGGGCTCGGGAGCGCGCTCCGGGGTCTGGAGGCGCAGGCGTGGTGTTTCCGAAGTCGGCTTACGTCTCTGTCTTCCCGCGTGGGGCCTAGTCTTCAGAACTCGTTTACCCTCGGCTTCCTGCCCCGTAGCTCATTGTTCTCCCCCAGCTGCCTGTGCGGGTATCAGCGCCCCCGACCTCGGTGTACTCCTCGCACTTCGCTTTCGTGGTGCTGGCACCCACAAGAGCCGGACAGTAATCCAGGCCTTTAGGTTTCACCCTTACCCTCTCCCCGAAGCAAGACGGTGGAGACACAACTTGAGTGGAAGAGTGAACCCTTTAAGTGGACTGTCATTCTCCTAGTCTTTACTGCATGGGCAGGTGGAGCCGGCTCAGCAGATTGCTGCCCCCTTTCCCCCCCGTGCTTGGCCCGGTAAACACAAAGGAAACTCAGGTGGTTGTCCTACGCCCAAGTGTGTTCTGTTCAATGCTAATAGATGTCCCTGTAAAAAATGTCCTATAATCACGTAAGCATAGGAGACACTGGGATGTAAATATTTTGCCTGCTTTCTCCTTTCCCGCCGTTGAGCTGATAACAGCAAAAGAGTTTATGTACAGTTGCTTAGTCTGGGTAAAAAGAGGTGAACCCATCAGAGGCCCTCCCTGAGAATTCGGAACTGGGACTAAGAGACCCTAATCTCCCCCTAAGAAGTCTCTTAAACCTGGGATCTCTGGGCTGATTGGTCCTACCGTGTGGATAGGAAACCCATGGAGACGAGTGGAGTTGAGAGAGAAGAGGAGAGTTCTGACATTTCTCTTTCCCTTTGTTCCTGGACCTTGTTGGCGGCCTCTTGGGTTGTGAAACAAATGCCTCGATTCAGATAAAATCTGCTTTTTTGCTTCAGCTAGATAAAGAGAGTTTCTGTCACAACCAAGAGTTCTAACTAAAAGCCATGCGTATACCATAGTTATTATTTATTTAGTGCTTATAGTATGCAAGCACTATAGCTTTTTCGTTGTCCCATTTAATATACTCATAAGCAGGGTGCTTCACTAGCATGTGACCTGTGCAGTCCCACAAAGCCTCAAGCTTTAGAAAGAAGCGTTCCTCAATTGGTTTCATGCTTCGTTGTTGCCATCTAGAAAGTCTTAGTCTTTGGAAAAGAGAGGGCCCTCGTTTTCATTTTGTACTGGGCTCCACAAATTATATATAGCCCATCCTGTCTATGAGGTATTATTGCTGTTTAACAAAAGGCTTCTTTACTACCAGACTGCTTAGCACCCTTAAAATCAAAATATGCTTTGCAAATATCCAAGTGAGGGACATGGTATGCAACATTTCCCAGACAAATTTGACTGTATAAGACTTTTTTCCATGGTAAATCTGTTAGAGGTTTTGTGCTCTGCAGAACACAAATCAAAGCCCAGCCCTTTAGTGATTTGACTGCCTATCTCCAGCTCCTGATTCCCTGTGCATGGTGAGCAGTTTCTTGCTTCTGTGCCTTTAGTATGCTTTGCAATCTGGCCTTGCTCATTAAGCACCTTATGATTATAATTGGCTTCTCTTGTAGATTTACCTGCAAGGAAAGAACAAGTGCCTCAGCTACTATAAATATCAGGTGTGCTTGATATTTAAGGTGGACATTGTAAATGTCATTGACATTGAGGCCTGACAGCCACTTTAATCACCTGGGAGCGCATTAGAAATGCAGAATCTTGGCCCCACTCCAGACTTAATGAATCGAAATCTGCACTTTAACAAGATTCCCAGGCAGTTTCTCTACACAATAATGTTTAAGAAGCATTGGTGATCCAATCACAATAATTCCATCTCACTTAATAGGAACTGTTTCTGGAATGGGTGGGTTATCCATTTTGAGCCAGTGAGACACGAAGATGCCAACTCAGAGCATCTGGGGGGGGGGGGGAGCAGGATCCAGTCTCTCCCTCCTTCTGGATGTGAAAAAGACAGCAAGAAAGCATGTTGCCTCAGTTCCTGCTGTCAGGCATCTTATGACGACAAGGGAACCTAGACTGTGGCCAAGTAGCCTACCCAGATTATTCATTCTCCCCTTCTTGAGTAACAAACAGGTCCAGTGGATATTCCCATGGGACAGAGGAGGCATAGGATGGAATGAGTGCCCTAGACCTTCCAGCAACACAAATTGCATCTTAGGAATGTGTCTATACAGCCTGTTGAGACAAGTGGTTCTCAACCAGAGTTGCATATCAGGATCACCCGGGCAACATTTTAAAGATATCAATTTCCAGGCCCCATCCCAGAGATTTTTATTTAATGGGTGTGGGCGGAAGTCTGGACACTGATGTTTTTAAAAAGCTCCTCAGGGCTTCCCTGGTGGCGCAGTGGTTGAGAGTCCACCTGCCGATGCAGGGGGCACGGGTTCGTGCCCCGGTCTGGGAAGATCCCACATGCCGCGGAGCAGCTAGGCCCATGAGCCGTGGCCACTGGGCCTGTGCGTCCGGAGCCTGTGCTCCACAACGGGAGAGGCCACAGCAGTGAGAGGCCCGTGTACGGCAAAAAAAAAAAAAAAAAAAAAAAAAAAAAAAAAACCTCCTCAGTGGTTATACTGTGTAGCCATTGAGAACCACCAGCTTAGACAGATCACATCTTACAGCATAATGCCATTTCAGTATTCCCTTTGCAAATGCCCCCTTTCCATTGGGACAGCTCAAGGAATTTCTTGTAAACTCCTTTTATAACTTTGTCTTTTTTTTTTTTTTTTTTTGGCGTTACTTGGGCCTCTCACTGTTGTGGCCTCTCCCGTTGCGGAGCACAGACTCCGGACGCGCAGGCTCAGCAGCCATGGCTCACAGGCCCAGCCGCTCGGCGGCATCTTCCTGGACCGGGGCACGAACCCGTGTCCCCTGCATCGGCAGGTGGACTCTCAACCACTGCACCACCAGGGAAGCCCTAACTTTGTCATTTTTATGAAAATAATTTAAACCTTTATAAAAGCTTCAAGAAATAAAAGCTCATATCATCCCAATTTTAATATCACAGAAATACCACAAATATCCACAGTTGGTGAACACCATTATTAAATAGATAAATACAGATAGAAGGATGGATAGGGAGCTACATAGATAGAGTGTAACAGGAATAGGCTCAATTCGCACAGGCTGTTTTTAAAGTACAGCGTTGAATTTAGTCTTACTTGAATTTGACAAAAGAAGTAAATGAAGGAAATACTCAGATGCATGTTTCTTCACTGCAAGAGAAATTGACTTGTAAAGGGTTTCTCAAAGGTTAAACACAATTATAAAAATCACTAATGGGACAGAGTAACTTTTTCAAACTAAATGCTTCAATATTGGTCAGTACTGAGTTCCCTGCTATGAAACATAGATCTGCACACTTTCACTTCCTTCTACCTCCTTCCTGTACTTCCTAATTTTTTGCTCATATTATTTTTCACTTTGTCAGGGTTTATAACATTTACATTCTATTTTAATCCATCATTTCCATATTGATTTGTCTTAATTTCAGTATTTAAATGTATTTTTATTTTTTAATTGAAGTATAGTTAATTTACAGTATTGTGTTATTTCTGGTGTACAGCAGATTCAGTTATATATATATATATACACATTCTTTTCAGATTCTTTTCCATTATAGTATATTTAAAGATGCTGAATATAGTTCCCTGTGCTATACAGTAGAATCTTGTTGTTTATCTATTTTATATATAGTAGCACATATCTGCTAATCCCAAACTCCTAATTTATCCCTCCCCCACATATTTGTTTCCCCTTTGGTAACCCGTAAGTTTGTTTTCTATATCTGTGAGTCTATTTCTGTTTTGTAAATAAGTTCATTTGTATCTTTTTTTAGATTCCACATATAAGTGATATCATATGATATTTGTCTTTGACTTCACTTAGTATGATAATCTCTAGGTCTATCCATGTTGCTGCAAATGGCATTATTTTATTCTTTTTTATGTTGAGTAATATTCCATTATATATATGTACCACATCTTCTTTATCCATTCCTCTGTTGATGGACATTTAGGTTGCTTCCATGTCCTGGCTATTGTAAATAGTGCTGCTATGAACATTGCGGTGCATATATCTTTTCGAATTAGAGTTTTCTCCAGATATATGCCCAGGAGTGGGATTGCTGGATCATATGGTAACTCTATTTTTAGTTTTTTGAGGAACCTCCATACTCTTCTCCATAGTGGCTGCCCCAGTTTACATTCCCAGCAACAGTGTAGGTGGGTTCCCTTTTCTCCACACCCTCTCCAGTTAAATGTATTTATTGTTCATTGCTTCTTCATTTCTGTCTTCATTTTGATTTGGTTATATGCATTTCGTCACGTATCAGCCTCTACCTGGGTTGCAAACCACCCCCAACTGTCGTTTCCTAGATCCCAGTTCTGTGGGTTAGTCAGCTGGGCTGCATTCAGTTGGGGGTTTCAGCTGGTCTCTCCTGGGTTCACCTATGCAACTGCAGTCAGCTGGTGGCTTGGTAGGGAGCCTTGGCTCCCGTCAGGTGGTCAGCCAAGGCCCTTTGTAGCCCCTCCAGCAAGCTTGCTCAGGCCTGTTCACATGGTGGCAAAGTGGGAGACTGGAAGATGCAATGTCCCCTGAGGCCTAGGTTCGGACCTCATACAGTGTCCCATCCATTACAAGTCACTGGCCAAAGCAAATCATAAGGCCAGCATGGATTTGACAGAGGAAGACACAGACTTTATCTTTTTTTTTTTTTTTTTTTTTTGCGGTACGCGGGCCTCTCACTGCCGTGGCCTCTCCCATTGCAGAGCACAGGCTCTGGACGCGCAGGCTCAGCAGCCACGGCTCACGGGCCCAGCCGCTCTGCGGCATGTGGGATCTTCCCGGACCGGGGCATGAACCCGCGTCCCCCGCATCGGCAGGCAGACTCTCAACCACTGCGCCACCAGGGAAGCCCCCAGACTTTATCTTTTGATGGCAGAAACTTCAAAGTATTTGTGTCCATTTGCAATCTTTCATGATAGCTTCATATTCCCTAAGTTATTTCATGCTTGTAAATGCCTTTCTGTTTTAATTAAACTCAAGCAACAACTATTCTTGGGTCTTGCTGTTTTTCCCCTCAGGACTTTGTGAACATTGCTTTTAGGGAAAAGACTTATGGAAAACCCGAGGCTGATTTGACTTTAACCTATTTTAAGAACTTTTTCTCTACTTTTGAACTTCAGTGTCTTAACCACAATATGTCTCACTGTCAGTCTCTAACAGATTTGCCTGGTATTAAAATATAACCTTGATATTTGGAAATTAAGTGGGGTTTTTTTATCATTTCAGGGAAATTTTTCTGTTCATACATTTATATACTCATTTCTTGTTACAAATCCAAAATAAGTTATAATTCATGATTCCTGTACTAGCTCTGAATATTTTTTCTCTGACATTTGATAGATTCTTTACTTCAGGGACAATGATTATTCTTATTTGAAACATTTTGTGCAACTACCATTGTAAAGCTAATGTAAAGACACTATTAAAAAGAATTCTTTTTGGCTGCGCTGCACAGCTTGTGGGATCTTAGTTCCCTGACCAGGGATCGAACCCGCACCCCCTGCAGCAGAAGCTGGGAATCTTAACTACTGGACTGCCAGAGAAGTCCCTGGAACTAATTTTTTTGAAGTCATGTTATTAAAGTTTATTATAGCATAAATATTTGCAGAAAATGTGGCTGTTTCTTTTCTTTCTTTTTAAATTCTTTTTCCATGCCTTCATTGTGAATTTTTTCTGCATCTTATTTTTTGTTTAAATGAGTCTCTTTTTAGACAACTTTTTTTTTTTTTTTTTTCAGTATGCGGGCCTCTCACTGTTGTGGCCTCTCCCGTTGTGGAGCACAGGCTCCAGACACGCAGGCTCAGCGGCCATGGCTCACAGGCCCCGCCGCTCCGCAGCATGTGGAATCTTCCCGGACCGGGGCACAAACCCGTGTCCCCTGCATCGGCAGGCGGACTCTCAACCGCTGCACCACCAGGGAAGCCCTCTTTTTAGACAACTTTGCTGGCTTTTATTTTTAAAACAGATTTACAGGCCATGCAGTTTGCCTGTTTAACGTGTACGATTCAGTGTGTTTTAGCATATCCACAGATATGTGCAACCATCAGACAGTCAATTTTAGAATATTTTCATCACTTTAAAAAGAAAACATACCGTAGGCTATCACTCTACTGTCCCTGATACCTCCTAGTTCTGAGCAACAACTAATTCACTTTTTTTCTGTGTAGATAATTTGCCTATTCTGGACATTTTATATAAATGGAATCATATTAGATGTGGGTTTTTGGCGACTGTCTTCTTTCACTTAGCATAATGTTTCAAGGTTCATCTATGGGGTAGCATGTATCAATACTTCATTCCTTTTTATGGCCGAATAATATTCCATTGTACAGATATGCCACATTTTGTTTATCCATTCAACTGATAGACATTTGGGTTGTTTCTACCTTGTGGCTTTTATGAATACACTGCTGTGAACATTTGTGTACAAGTTTTTGTGAGGAGTGTTTTGGTTCTTTGATTATGGTTTCTCTCATAGTGGGTTTGCTGTCTTTTGTGTGACGTATTCCTTCTCCTCCCACCCCACCCCCTCCCCCCTTGTAGTACATCTGCCTAATGGAAAGGCCCCTTTTATTTTCTTGCTACTCAAGGTCATCCTGGGCAGACCTGGCATGCTTTCTTTTTGCTTTGAGCAACTGCCAGTGAAATCTCTGATAGCGTTCTCACTCATCTGGGACCAATGTGTCTTCCCTTCAAAGCGTTAGTTTGAGTACTGGGTATAGTTTGAAGCCACTTTTCTGTAGGCTGAGGAAACCGTGGTGGGAGAAGGAAAGAGCTCAGTCAGCACTAAGTTGATTTCTTGCTGGATGACCTAGATTCTGGTCACTCAGTAGAGATTCTCTTAAACGTTCTTTGCCAAGGTCCATGACACTCGGTCAAAGGTCTGTTCCATTCCCCTGGGCTTCAGCTTGTTGTGTCAACTAAGAGTGTCCTGCAGGTGGCAAACTATGGTGACATCCACTTTGCCTCCTGGCTTGCCCTAGCGTAGCAGCTTGGTCTGTTAGCGTCCTATCTCACTGCTAAAGTGAAGCAAGAGTCCTGACCAGCCCGTGCAGAGCTGCCATACGCCTCCTTCCCCTTCCAGGACAGAGCCCAATTATTTAAGGAATTGTATATTTGTAGAGGCTTGGTTTATAACAATTTTCCATTTTCAAAATTATGAGGAGAAATTTTTTTTAGATGTTCTTAGTCTGGTGAGTTTCTGTAACATGGAATAATCCCTTGCTCTCAAAGTGAAACATCCAGTCTCAAGTATAGCATTTCTCCAAAGCTTTTATTTCCAATCTCAAAGTGGTTTCTACAGTTTCCTTCTGTGATTTTGGTGGCATTCTAAGAAACACAAGGCTTGAATTCCACTCCCTTGCCCTAAAGCCTGTACAAAATAAAGAACCCCGCTGTTAGCTAAACCTTGACTATCATTGCCCTTCCAAGACAGGCAGTTAAACAACGGGATCTGGATTGTGGTACGTTTTGGGTTTGGGGAACAGGTCTTGGGTAAGCTGTGGTGGCTGTGGGTTTACTTGCTTGTGTTCTCTAAATGTTTGTGCATAAAGCCAGGGCTGCTGTGATCTTATATATTCCATTGCCCCTGAAGGAGAGGCCAAATGAATTTTAGAGGGAGAGCCAGAGGGGTTTCCCTGAATATAAACATGCCTGGATAGGGTGGGTTTTCCCAGCTTTTTATGGTTTCTCAGAGGGAAAATCCTGGCCATTTGGGCGTAGTGGAGAGTAACAACTTCCTTGGCTTGAAATAAGGAAGGTCGGTCCTAGAAACCGGAAGATCTATGACTTTGCCCAATGTCTCTGACCAAGGCAAGGGCCAAACTGGAACAAGAGACTATGCTATCTCAGACACACCGCACTTCCATAATTCCCAGAGTCTGACTTGCATGCCATCAGGGTGCTTTCTGAGGCTGTGAGGTGAGTCAAGGAGTCAAACTATGTTCATAAATTAAAAAATAAATCACCATCAGTCCATAATGTCTAGGAAAATCTACTAGTATCTTCTGCTTTATAGACTGCCAGGGATGGAGATTTTGAAAGTAGATTATATTTTCTCATTTTGTCATTAAACTAGAGATGCATTCCCATGAGAAAAAATATATATATAAAAAATATTATTGGAAACTTCCTAGTAGTGCAGCAGGCTTACTGTGAAATTGTGATTTATACTAAGAAATATATATTTGGTCGTAGGCCCCATTCCTGGCACAGAGCTCCTAAAACCCTTGGAATCTTCTATGTGAAAAGAGAAACAAAAGTGTCTTTTGCTATTCATAACAAGTCTCTTTCAACCACACCTGAATTTACATTAAGAAGGTGACTTTTGGAAAACCTCTAAAGATGGGGACCGGTTGCCAGGGGAACCAATTAATTGGGTAATTAAAAGATTGCGGGCTTCCCTGGTGGCGCAGTGGTTGAGAGTCCGCCTGCCGATGCAGGGCACATGGGTTCGTGTCCCGGTCTGGGAAGATCCCACATGCCGCGGAGCGGCTGGGCCCGTGAGCCATAGCCGCTGAGCCTGTGTGTCTGGAGCCTGTGCTCCACAACGGGAGAGGCCACAACAGTGAGAGGCCCGCGTACCACAAAAAAAAAAAAAGATTGGAACTTTCAGTCCCACCCCTTGACCTCCAGCAGAGCAAGGAGGGGCTGGAGATTGAGTTCCATCACCAAGTCCAATGATTTAAACAATCATGTCCACAAATGAAACCTCCAAAAACCCTAAACAACTGGAGTTTGGAGAGCTTCCGGGTTGCTGAACATGTGGGGGTGATGGGAGGATGGCACACGTGGAGACGGCATGGAAACCCTGCGCCCCTTTCCTCGTGTCTTGTCCTATGCGTCTCTGCCATCTGGCTGTTCTGAGTGGTATTCCATTATAATAAACTGGTAATCTAGTAAGTAAACTACTTTCCTGACTTCTGTGAGCCTCTCTAGCAAATTATCAAAACCAAGGAGGTCATTGTGGGAACCTGGGAACCTCTGATTTATAGCCAGTAGGTCAGAAGCACAGGGGACAACCCGGACTTGTGATTGGCATCTGCAGTAGGGGAGGGTGGGCAGGTCTTCCGGGACTGCGGTCTGCTCCAGCCCTGGGTAGATAGCGTCAGAATTGAATTGAATTACAGGACACCCAGTTAATGTCCACAGAGAACTGGAGAATTGCTTGGTGTGGGAACCCGCCCTCCCCCACCCATGACATATTTGGTGACAAGAGGTGAAGTATGGAGAGTAGCAGAGGGAGAAAAGAGTTTTTCTATTAGTTGGTACATGGAGGAATCAAAGAGTTTTTCCTATTCCCTCGCCCTCTGTGTTCATGGTCCCCTGTATGCTGCATGTGTCCAAGGGGCTTTAAGATATCCCTCCCATCGCTGACGCTCACAGAGAGGGCTGATCCCAGAGAGAAAACAGCGTGGCAGGGAAAACAGAACTGCCCTGTTGCACAGTCTTCTCGGGTTAACAAGTAGAGCCAACATTCAGCATTTTATAAAGCATGTTAGAGAGAAGCAAATCCTCCTTTGAAATACAGACATAAGTGAAAACTGAGAATCCTTGGCCATGAATAGTAACAAATGGGTTGAAGGAAGAGGTAAACCTCCTAGAGCAAACTACACCCTGTGGGACAATCTTGTCATGGTCCCCACAAAGCTGGACATGGAGGAAACCTGAGGGGAAGAAACTATTCTCTTGGCCACACCAGTTACAGACTTTCACCAGTTTCTAAGTGAGAAGAAACTGGAGCCAAGATCAGAACCTTCTGCCCAGCATTTATAATTCATTGTCTTTGAGAATTTAGAGTAAACCGATTGTGGTTCTCATTCCAGTGCATGTGCTCTTTGTTCTCAAATAATCCTTTCGGTGTCTACACATAGTCCCACATAAAACCTCAAGATTTTGCTATAGATGATATCAGAGCTGGGAGAATCTTATTGCACTATTCAAGTCAAAAGTCTAGGGCATACATTTGTCAAAACAAGATGAGTAACTGCTCTTTCAGTGCTGCTTTAACCAGATTCTGTCTTAGAGTACCGTATGGTACATGCATCTCGTGATGCACACCTGTAGCGTCACCCTCCACGTGTGCCGTGTGCTAACCTGCATCTGCACCCACATGCCCCCCATCAGTGTCCTGTCTTCACTGTGCCCCTTGTGCACCTACATGCCCATCAACACCTTCGCAGGGTCACCATCGTCAGTGGGCTAAGATTACTAAGTCCAGGTCCTTGGCATGTCCTGATTTTCGTTTCCTTTTCAGAGAAATACAAGATCCCAGGGTGGAAAGCACTTACTCGTGGTAGCTTCCTCTTTGCTCAGATCAACAGTCTGAGTCATCACCGGAGGCATCTTTGACTTTTATCTTTCTCTAATACCACACATGCAATCTACCTGAAAATCCTGTTGGCTCCGCCTTTGAAATATACTCAGATTCCACCCATTTCTGACTCCTTCCACCATAACCGCCGACCACTGTGGTCTAGGCTACCATCATCCCCCAGATGGATTATTGCAAAGCCTTGTCACCCTACCCCCACCCTTGCCCAGCTCTAGTCTATTCTGCACCCAGCAGCAAGTGTGTCCCTTTTATAACTCAAGTCAGATCATGTCTCTCCTCTGCTCAGAACCCTTTAATAGCTGCCCGTGTCACTTGGAATAAATCCAGAATCTTTACCATGACATTCATGATCTGGCTTCCAGCTATCTCTCAGATCTACTCCTCTTACCCTTACTTAAGCCACACTGGATGCTGGGCTGTTCCTAAAACACATCAGACACTCTTGCTCCAGGGTCTTTGTGTGTGTGTGTTTTTTAAAATAAGTAAATTTTATTTATTTATTTATATTTTGGCTGCGTTGGGTCTTCATTGCTGCGCGCAGGCTTTCTCTAGTCACTCATGTTCTTTGCAGCCATTTTGTATCCTCTTACTCTGATTGAGTTTTCTTCTTGGCACGTAGCACCGTCTCAAGAATTATTTGTTTATTTACGACCTGTCTTCCCATACCAGGATGTAAGCTCCATGAGGGCGGGGACTTTGTTGTGTTCAGTGCCGGACCCCAGCTCCTAGGACAGTGCTTGACACGGAGAAGGCATGTGAGAAATATGTGTGGAGTGAATGAATGAACTCCTTGTGGGAGGTGTCTACTCACACTTGCATGTCTGGGGAAAAAGCTTTTATAGGGATTTCCTCCAGACCCTCTGAAGAGAAGCCGTCAAGGAGGCCGCTGTCTGGCTCTGCTTTCGTCCTCACCGCAGCTGGCACCTGTCCCGGGAAAGTGAGGCTGAGGTGTGGGAGAGCTGGAAAAGTGAGATGCTTATGCCACTTTTTAGGAGTGCAGGCCCCGTGAAATGGAGCCATCTAAACCTGTCTGACAGGAGTGAGGGCGGGATTCTGTCCAGACTTGTCAAAATTCTGCCCAAACTAGAGAATCTCGGGGCCTTCCCAAGTCCTGATTCTGTCCGTGCCAAGTGAGACTTGCAGAGAGGGCACTGTGACAGTCCCAGAGTCCTTGCTAAGGGCCAGGGACCAGGGACTGAGACAGTGAAGGAATGGGGCATCATCCCTATACACAAAGGAGGTAGAAGCTGCAACCTGTTTTGCCATGAAACCAGCAGCTACAGGTAAGCAGAGTCTTACTTTTAGAGTCATCCATTCATTCGGTGAATATTTCCTGCGTATGTGCTATGTGCTAGGCACAATTTTAGGCCTTATAGGACTGCTCTAGGAGCTGAAGCTTCTGGGATGTGGACCACGGGGCCACAGGGAGGGACTGAAGTTGGCTCAGGAGAGTGCCCAGATCCCCTTCAAGTCCTAGACCCCCTCCCGTCTCCCCTTGTCTCTGTGGGAGAGGCAGCTGAGGTATCCAGGGCTGCCTTTCCACCTCCAGCAGGGATCAACACTGCCTGGGTCGCCGAGGCTGCTGGTGACCCACGGAGGCATTGGGCAGCCTCTGAAGCTTCCTACCCCTTCTCCTCACCATGAGGGTCCCTCGGCCCCTCCTCCTAACTCCCTAAGGGATGGAGGGTCATCTCCATCACCTGCTGCCCTGTGCTCTGGACCCAGAGCTCCACCTGCTGACGGACTATCCCCTTCAGGAGAGACAGGAGAGGGCCACCTTATAAACCAGTCAGTCATGTTGGGAGTTTAGAATGGAGCCTGACGCCCAGAAGCCAGTCTTGACTCAGGCAGAAGTTTCCCCCTCTGGGTGCCTCCAGACCTGGAGGGCAATGGGAGATCCAGACTCTCCAGCAGGACATGACAACGCTGAGGTCTTACGGGCTGGCCTCACCCATTCACCCTCAGGCACAGGGGCCTGGGCGCTAGCTCAGATTCTATAGGACTTTGGGAGTGGCAGGACTTCTGTGATAACTGTCTTTCTCCCTGGCAGCTGCAGGGGGTGTAAACACTTGAGTGGACGTCTGAAACAGCAGGTGAGGCTAAGAACTCACAACGGCTGATGTGATCTGGTTTCCAAAATTTGGCACTCCCTGCCTGGCCCGTGAAACCCATCCTGAGTTCCTGTGATGACCAGCCCGGTGGGGCCGGGGCTGTCCTCACGAGTAGATCAATGGCATTACTTTGGGTCACCTCTGGGGATGCTTTCAGCACTGCTGTTCTCCGACTCAAGAGAAGAGAGCTGTGTCTACTGAGCTTTTATTTATTTATTTATTTTTATTTATTTATTGTTTTTAATTTTTTTTTGGTCGAGCTGCGAGATCTTAGTTCCCCGACCAGGGATCGAACCTGTGCCCCCTGCAGTGTAAGTGTGGAGTCTTCACCACTGGACGGCCAGGGAAGTCCCTCTACCGGGCTTTTAGACTTTTCGGTTTCTCTCTAAGAACACTATGAGCTCTGAGCACAACACTTTGTATTTTTCAGGGCATATTTATACATGGTTCTTCGAGAGAATCCAGACCCACTGGTGGCCTGGCCAGAGGTTGGCGTTTGCAGAGTCTGGGCACTGGGGTTGTGCTTGAACCTCAGTTCTCCGGGCGAGGGAAGCTAGTGAGTGACAGGAAGGGTAAACCACAGACAGCAAAGCATTCCCGAGGGCCTCAAAATACCTGAAGGGAGGTGCTACCAAATGGGCTTCCACCTCAGAAAGAGGGAGGGAGGTGGGAGGTCGAGGAGGATCTCATGATTGTTAAAAATTAGTTTGATTTTTTTTTTAATGACCTTATCTGGAGGCCAGAGGTCGCTGAGATATGATCATTTGGGTGAAATAAGAAGGGTTGCTCCAGGGCGGGGGAGGTAAAATATTTCACAAAATCTGGGACATTTCTGCCTGGAGCCCAGCACCTCTGGCACCTCAGGCAGCAGCTTTGGACACGAAGGAGAGAGAGCGTTCTTGGGAACCATGGCATTTGCATAGGGGGCACTGGTGCTCAGGCAGAGGAGAGTGCCCTCCCTGCAGGATCCTGGGAGGGGACTTGGAGGGGCCGGCAGGAGGGAGAACAGGGGGAAGGTGGTGCACACTGCCTGTAACTGCCCGACTGGTCTGTGAGCACACATGAGGCACCGCCTGAGAGCTCCTCAAAATGCTTAAGAAGTTTTCAGGGCCCTGGAGCCCAGCGTGGGCAAGTGGGAAGGAGAGTAGGAATCTGACTTATTGAATTTGCTCTAGGCGTGTGGGCTTCAGTAGTTGTGGCTCGCGGGCTCTAGAGCACAGGCTCGGTAGTTGTGGTGCACGGGCTTAGTTGCTCCGCAGCATGTGGGATCTTCCCGGACCTGGGCTCGAATCCGTATCCCCTGCATTGGCAGGCGGATTCTTAACCACTGTGCCACCAGGGAAGTCCCCCCAAATTGCTGGCTTCTTACCTCAGACACTAGTTTCCCTTTCCTGCTGACAGCATTCTACCCCTCATTTCCCGTCTATTTTCTTCTTTCCCAGTCTTTGCTACCCTCTCTCTATTACTTCCCCTGCATAAGACCCCACGGGTGCTGGTGGGAAGAGAACCACGCCACCTCTTCTTTTGGCCTCTGTCTGATAGGCTTTGTAGAGAGGGTGTAGGTGGGAATGGGATCCCTGGGGAATTCTACTCCACTGAGAAGTCTCCGTGACACTTTACCTATTCACAAAGCTTCTTCATTACATGAGATAGCAACTGGTCATCATCGCGCTCCAGTAATGCCCGTTGGGGAGCGCTTTCTCATATGCTTCCCCCACTCTGGACACCACCGCCTGGACCACAATTAGCAGCTGAGTCCACTTGCCATGCCTACATGCGACTCCAGAGCCCTGCAGACTTGACTAACACGAATTAAGAAGCGTTCTTTAACTAAGACTTTTATTTATACAAGAAATATTTTTTTGATTATCTGAGACAATTGAAAACAACCAAAATAACTCACACAGTACACCGGCAGTCAATTGTACAGTGATCACAAATTCTGTAGAGCTGCGCTGTCTGCTGTGGTAGCCACTAGCTACATGGGCCTATTGAAATATTTTAATTAATGAAAATTAAGTAAAATTAAAAATGCAGACCCTCAGTTGCACTAGTCACATTTCACGTGCTCAATAGCCACATGTAGCTAGTGCTGCTGTATTAGTGCAGATAGAGAACATTTCTACCATGGCAGAGAAAATATATTACAACGCTGTTCCACAGTCACCCAATCTCTGAAATTGCTGAAAACCTTATCCAGCTGTGACTAATGAAAACCGTCCTGTCCAGTCCTGTCCATATGTTCCTCATCATTAATTCTGAAGCTTTCTTACCTGTGACCCTCATCCCATGTTGTCTGACCCACAAGGAGAAACTCTTGATATCTTTGCTGATCTGCTCATTACAAAGAATTCTGTCTTTCCATCTGCGATTGCTTGGAGTTTACATTTTAAGTGCAGAATCCTCTTCAGCAAGAACGGCTTTAGGGAGTGAATCCTAGGAGCTTGCATGAAAACCTCTCCTTTCTGGAACTTGGCTGAGTTGTCCTGGGAACATGTGTCCTGCATTTACACAAGTCTGAGTCAGTAAGGTGCCGCCTGCTTGTCCTTTGGTTCAGACGCCCTTGGGCTGCTGTAATCATTAACTCTTGCAGGAGGCTCAGAGCATCTGCTTCTCATCAACTAGAGGCAGCTGCTGTTGAAGTCCTGAGTTGGGGAGAAGCAATGGGTGAGAGGGTGGCCGTCAAGAGCTTGGGGGTGGGACACTGGGGAGGGAGGGAAATTGACCTGCAATGCAGTGTCCCTGATCAGCTCTGGCACCTTTGTGTCTCCACAGTTGTGTTGGTCCCCAGGGACAGCCCTGGGGCCAGCTGCATGGTCTGAGCAGCCTGCGGTCTCCTGGTCGTGCTGGGCACTGTGTGCTATACTGCGCTGGGTACCCTGGTTCCTGAGTCCAGGCGCGGAGTGTTCCACATTTACATCTCCCCTACCCATGGCTCCTTGTCTGCCTTTCTTATCACCTACACATTGGCCCTGATAACCTGCCAAAGCTCTCTGAGCTTTGCTTGAGTACGCACGGCCCCAGGCCCTGGTCAGGCCACAACATGTCATGCTGGACCGCCTCCCATCCTGTGCCATTATCACGCTGCTTGGGCTCAACACCCTGTGCTGAGCTGTCCCACCATGCGGAAGCCCTCCTCACCCACTTAGGCTCCAGCCCGGACACTTACCTCACTCCACTCAGGCTGTGACATCCTTTGCAAGCCAGCTGTTCCCCACGTGGCACCCTCCTTAGGCTCCAACCTCACAGGACGGGTCACTCTTTGTCTTAGTTCAGGCTGCTATAACAAAGTGCCTTAGACTTAAACAACAGACATGTATTTCTCACAGTTCCGGAGACTGGACATCTGAGATCAGGGTACCGGCAGGGTTGGTTCTGGTGAGGACCCTCTTCCAGCTTGCAGACTGCTGACTTCTCGCTGTGTCCTCACATGTGGAAGGAGAGTGAGGGAGCTCTCCGGGGACCCTTTTGTTTACAAGGGCACTAATCCCATTCATGAAGGCTTCACCCTTATGACCTAATCACCTCCCAAAGGCCCCACCTCCTAATACCATCACATTGGGGGTTGGGATTTCAACATATCAATTTTGGGGGGACACGTTCCGTCCACTGCACTCTTTTACCCAGATGTCCTCCTTACTCTGCTGAGGCTCCAACATCACTGCTTTCCTCCCCTCCCTCCATGCATGCCTGTTTTCTTGGCGCCACCAAATGTCTTTGGGACTGAATTGACTAGAAGGGAATTGACTAGAAGGGAAAGGGAAAAGAAAGAGGAAAAGAGGAAGGGGGATTGTGTCTTTATTTTTAACATCTAATATGTTTTGGCACATACTGACCACTTTGTGTTCACTTCCCCCGGTGCACAGTCTGTCAAGTTGCCTTTTATTTCAGGAACATTCTTGCATGATTTGTCCAGTTCCATGGTATTGTTTTCCTTCTTTGGGGACTCCAGTTCTGTGCTTGCTGCAGCTCCACTGTCTGTCTTCTCTGTGTATCAATGTCTTTAGGATTTATTTAAAAATGGTTTCTTTTCTATGCTTATTTCAGTTCTATCCTCAAAAGATTTTACTGTATTTTCCACTGTATTTGTACCCCCTCCCCTGTACTCCTCTGCTTTTGTTTTGATTTCTGTGATGTTTCTTTTTTTCTCGTACCTCTTTTCTGAGTTCTGCAAATGTGTAAGATCAAGTTTTCTCTTGTCTTCTCACCATTTCTTCTCTGGGACTACATATTTTTTTAAATTCATTCTTCCTTATTGAGGCTATTTCTTTATTAAGTCTTTGAAAGTAATGGCCAAATGTTTGGTCAAAATTTTCACCTATTTCATGGCAACTTGATTGGCGATCCTTTGTAGCTGGTAAGTTTTGCAGCAATTCCCTGCCTGTTTTTATTTTCCCCTCTTTGCATTAAAGCTGGTTGCCTTTGAATTTCTCTAGTTGACCTATTTGTTGGGGTTTGCTTCAGGGGACAAAGTTTTGCTAATGTTTTTCTCATATTGGTTGTTGCTAGGTTGTTTCACTTCCCCCCAAAGAGGTCTCTATCCTGTCCTCCTTACTATCACAGCTCTTATATTGTATGCAAGGGGTACTGATTTATTACTTCAAGTTGAGCCTTTTACCAAAAGCAAGTTTTCATGCGGGGGTTTCTGGGATCTGTTCCTTCTGGGCTGTTTTGCATTTCATTTCCCTTCTCTACTCCAAGGGGCTTTCACAACATATTACCTTCATAAAGAGTATGAAGTAAACTTAGCAGCTTTCGGTAGCATTTATGCATTTTTGAGTTGTGGGTTGTATGTTTCCTAGTTTGACAGAAAAGGAAGTTTCTATTTATTTCCATTATTTATGCTAAAGAAAACTCCTGTTTCCTTTGCTACTACTCACACTACTTCTGACACCAGATGTGAGGGATTTTCCACACCAAGCAATTCTCCAATTTTCAGTAGACACCAACTGGGTTTCCTACAGTTTAATTCTGACACTAACTGCCTGGAGTTAGCACAGACCCCACAGGTTAAGGGCTCAGTTCACGATTGCCCCTCATTTCAGATGCCAATTGCAAGTGCCAGGTGGTTTGTCAGCTTCCAGTCAGGTGACAGAAACCACACAGCAATTTTATTAGCAGTAGAAAGTTAATATAGAGAATTGTCAACTCCATAAAACCACTGAAAGGGGAAAAGGAGAATGGTATATGTGAAATACTAAGAAATACATATACTGGTCTCTGTCCCCAGCTTCTGCTAGTATTTGGTCTTTGACCCCAGTTCCACAAACTTTCTAAACCCCTTGTAATTCCCAGGGTGATAAAGGTGCGTGGAGCACCTTCTGTACTAATATTTGTTCTCTGACCCTATTCCTGACACAGAGCTCCTAAAATCCTTGCAATTTCCTGAGTAACGAGGGGGTGATAAGAGTTAGCAGAGCTCCTAAATCCCTTGGAATTTCCTGGGTGATAGGAGCATTTTTGTTCTAATGCAGTGACTCTGGGTGGGCTTCTGGGTGGGAGCTGGTCACCAGAAAAACTAAGCATGATTAGAAGCTTGTAACTCTCAGCCCCAAACCCTGTTCTCCAGGGACGGAATAGGAGCTAGAGATTGAATGAATTATCCATCATGCCTATGTGATGAAGCCTCCATAAAAATCCCTAAGGTATGGGCTTCAGGTAGCTCCTGGGTTGGTACAGGGTGGTGCACCCCAGCTCCACAGATACAGAAACTCCTGCACTGGGGACCCTTCCAGACCTTGCCTTATGTACCTCTTCATCTGGCTGTTCATCTGTATCCTTTATTATGTTCTTTATTATAAACTGGCAAGCATAAGTGTTTCCCTGCATTCTGTGAGCTATTCTAGCAAATTATCAAACTCAAGGAGGCGGTTGTGAGAAACCCCAGTTTATAATATTAAACTCTAGCAAATATGTTTCCTGAAGCTGTTGAGATAATATTTTTTCTCCCTTAATGTTTTAATATGTAAGTAAGTTATATTAATAGGTTTTCTGAAATTTAGACATCTTTGTATTGGTGAGATAAAGCAATTTTATAATGAGAAACTAAAAAAAACTGTTGGATTCAATTTTCTAATATTATGTTCAGAAATTCTGCATCTATATTCATAAATGGGTTACCTTTTAATTTTTCTTTCTTTTTTTTTTTTTTGGCCATGGCGTGTGGCATGCAGGATCTTAGTTCCCTGACCATGGATTGAACCCGCAACCCCTGTAGTGGAAGTGTGGAGCCCTAACCACTGGACAGTCAGGGAATTCTCAACATTTAATTTTTCTTTCTTGATCTGTTCTTGTCTGGTGGTGGTTAAGACTATTCTAACCTCATCAAATGATTTAGGCAATGTTTCCACTTTCTTCTTTTCTCTGATAATTTGCATAATATTAGAATGGTCTGTTCTTTGAAATTTGACAGATTGTTTCCTTTTTTTTTTTTTGCTGTTGTTTTTCTTCTAAACTTTTTAACTTCTTTTTTTTTTTTTTTTTTTTTTGTGGTATGCCGGCCTCTCAGCGGTGTGGCCCCTCTGGCCGTGGAGCACAGGCTCCGGATGCGCAGGCCACGCGGCCATGGCTCACGGACCCAGCCCCTCCGCGGCATGTGGGATCTTCCCGAACCGGGGCACGAACCCGTGTCCCCTGCATCGGCAGGCGGACTCTCAACCACTGCGCCACCAGGGAAGCCCACTTTTTAACTTCCGATTTAATTTATTTAATGATTTAGCATACAAGTTATCTATTTTTTCCTAACTTTCAGATTTGTCAAAAATGTAGTACGTAATGTTCTCTTACTCTCTTTCCTTAACTTTATTTGTATTTAATTGTTTAAAAAGTCAAAATATTACAGATCTCGGTTCCATTCCTTCCCACTCCTCTTGCTTCTATCCCAGAGAGAATCACTTTCGACTCTCATAGCTATGTCTTCTTTCTTCTAGAATTCAGACTTTCTTTTTCCATATATTTCTGTCTTTTAATTCTTCCATATTTTCTTTACATTCTGTTATAACTTTTTTGCATGATCTATTTAATCCATTTAGATTTTTTTAAATGACATTAATAAGGGAACTAGCTTTTTTTCTCATTGTGTCTAGTGAATTGTACCAGTATAATGTATTGAAAAGTCCTTTCTTCCTCTGAAATCCATTTTCTGCGGTCCACGGAGCCTGTGCTTCTCATAGCTACTCCCAGCTGATTACTGAGTAAGCTGGGGATACTATGGCAGGCCCTTTCCTGGGAGACAGGGGACTCCTGGGAGGGTGACTGTGTCCTGAGAAGTCCTTGCCCAGCTTTCCTTCTAACTGCACTGAAAACTTCCTCCCAACTTTCCATCCTTCCTTGCCTTTCTCCTTCACTCCAGGTCAGGCATATATCATGGGCTGACACCTCTTCCAGCCTTTCCTGACTTCCTCCCCATTTTCCTTCACTGAGGATTCCCCTGATAAATTTCCTGTACTTTTAATATTGTCTTGGTATCTGTTCCTTGGAGGATCTGTGGTAACACATATGTGCACGTATTGGGACAAGAGTCATGTAGAGATAAGAGAACCTCCAGATATGTTTGGGGATCTGAGGGTGGAGGAACCTTCGCTTACTTCCACGGGGAAGACCCAGGAAAGCACGTCAGGTCATAGAATTCCCCCATTGTACAAGACAACATGATGCAGCATAGAAATGTAGAAATGTTGGCATGACACATTTAGGCAAAATGCCTCAAGATAGCCTCTCTGGTCTTCTGTGGCTCCAGAGTGGCGCTAGAGTATCAAAACATTCCCCATGCTCCTTACACCTGCAGCAACAGCAGGTCAGCTGTTAAGGTAGAGCAGACCCCAACAATGGCCGTGGAGGACCTGGACAAAGTGAATCCTCCCTGTCTATAGAGCCTTTGGCAACCTAGTTGCTCATTTGAAACTTAATAAGTAGCTGTACCTTATAACTCCTGTTTAGCAAGATATGGTATAAACTCTGGATTGGTGACTAATTGTATCTGGCAGCATTCTTAGTTGTAAACAACAGACACTGACTGATTTATGCATAAAAAGGAGTTTATTACTGTGATACTAAGTAATAAAGCAATACTAACATTTATTAAGCGCTTACATTTTGCCAACCATCATGTGAAATTCTTTGCATGTATGAAACTCATTGTAATCCTTACCACAACCTTTATAACAATAATAGTACCTCTGACACTGATACTATGGTTAACCCCACATTTTGGATGGGAACATAGCATAGAGAAGTTAAGGAACTTTCTCAAGGTCACACAGCCAATTGGTAATAAAGCCAGGGTTTAAACCCAGGCAGTTGGACTCCAGAGCTTCTCCATTGCCCACGACACTCTGTAGAACTTGTGATAGGAGTATTGTGTGTGTTAGGCTGGAAGGATATGAAGGCAGGGACAATAGTCTAGATCATAACATATAAATTATGTGGTGAAACCCTGAGGCTTGCCTTGCCCACACAATGATGCTGCCACTGGACACTGTCCCTAGAAATGTCACCACTCACAAACCAAATGGGTTTTCTGCCTCTTCACATCACAATTCTCTGATTCAAAAGGTAAATGCATCTGAGTGGCAGAACCAAGGCCATGTGCCCACACCAAAGCTGGAAGGGAGTCTGAGGAATATTTTTTAGCTTCTATAGTGGGATGTATACAGGTTCTGCTTCATAAGTTGAGGGACTCCTTATATGTAAAAAAAAAAAAAGTTCAAATGCTGGGCACCCAAAAATAATGACAAATGTCGTTATACTAGATATTTTGCCTTTCTTTTTCTGTTTTCTGAAAGGAACTTTGTTATCTTGTTTTTCTCCAGCATTGTTTACCAGGTGTTTTGGAGATAATTGAATTCCGCACTTAATATGTGGGTTGCTCAATCATATCTTAAACTTACAGAGAAGAACAGAGATAATTAAGAGATCCTGGACAGCAGACTGTAACAACTGGATATAATCCTTGGTTGTTTCCCTTTGGGAATAGGATAAGTGTATCAGTTAGCTTTTGCTGTGTAACAAATTACCTTAGCATACAGTGGCTTAATATAGTCATCATTTATTAATCAATGATTCTGCAGGTCAGCGATTTGGGCTGGGTCCAGTGGATAGTTCCGTGGGTCTCGGCTGGGCCCATGCAAGCTTCTGTGGCCTTCCTTCAGTTTTGGAGGCCTTCGGTCAATAACCCCCTCACCACATTTCTGGCTGTTGGCTTGAAGAACAGGACAACTGGTTTTGTATCTCTCACCACTCAGCTCATTCACCTACTTCATGCACATGATTGATGTCAGGGTTCCAAGTGGAATAAGAGAGGGTAAGCTTGAACGTGCAAGCACTTTTTAAGTCTCTGCTTGCTTCAAGTTTGCTATTGTCACCTGAGGTGACATGAGACCAAACCCTGGGGTAGTATGGGAGGGGACAGAATGATGAGACCTTGAGAGCTGATAGTTAAATTTGCACGAATTTTGCAAGCTAGTGGTTAAACTGCTTGTAGCTCGAAATTGGCCATGGTGCGAATATTTATATCATAGAAATTGGCAAATGCTACAAACCAGGGCTTTTTTTTTTTTTTCTTCTCTTTTCAGAGAACCAATTTAACAGTATGTCACTAGATCTATATGAGGGCATGGGCACATGGAGAGAAATTATAGCAGCTGTTCTGGAAACAATCTAATGAATATGGTCTTTTTTATATTTGAGACTCACAGTTTCTAAGCATGACCATTATTAGAATTGCATATATAAAAGATAGGATTGCATGTGTGTCAAGCAGCCTAGAGTTCACATTATAGTGGTCATTTACTTCTTTTAAAGCATCCTTTCATCTTTTCCAGTAACAGACCCTGCTTGAACCAAGCTAAGCCACTCTCATGACATAGCGATTTATCCAAAGGACAAGCACATGAACCAAACTAATTCAGTCAGAATTATTCCCCAGGGTTTTTTCAAACTGAAGTTGGGGGAGGAAAGTCCCTCTCCTTTCTCTTACAAATTATGAAGATATGAGCTAAGAGCCACCAGCAGTCGAAATGACATTTTTGTAGGGGACAGCTGGCCTAAGAGAGAAAAAGCTAACAGAGAGAGATTTGCATGACAGAGAGACAGAAAAACAGAGAGTGAAAGAAGGAGAGATGAGGGAGAGAGGAAAAGATGGATCCATCCCAACCCTTCTTGCTGTTTGGTTGTGTCTAACACAATATATGTATATTTTTGCCTATAGTAGATTGAATTAACAGTTTCTGTCACTTGCAACCAAATAGTCCTGACTAATACATGAACACAGATATCTTGTTGAAGAGGCAGAGAAACTAGGACAAGGAAGGGACCAGTATTGCAGTGCAAAGACAGGATCTGGGTCAGGGTGTCTTGTTCATTCTTGGGAGGTAAATTATACAAAGGAGAACATTGGTAATATCATATGAAGAGTTCCTCTGAGATTTGTAACTCTCCTCTCTACCCACTGTGTCAGTTCAGGGTATGGTTGCAGATAATGAAAATGACTCCAGACAACTGAAGTAGAAAGAGATTTAACACAGGGAGTTAGGTGATTACAAAATTATTGGAAGGGCAGGAGGGCCAAACTGGACACTGAGCTTCCAGGACTGGCTCTCCTATAACAATGCCACAGAACCGGCCTGCCGAGGAAATCATTGCCCCAGCTGCTGACTTAGGGATATACCACCTCCACTGCAATTCACATAAAAAAATTGGACGCCGTGTACTCTATCTCTTTGCAACTACAAAGTTAGACCAGCCAAGGAGGTTTCTGTTTTTGCAACCACAGAAGAAACAAATACCTCCTTGACCATACTTGCCAGCAGAAACACCAGCAGCCACAGAAGCATGTACTCACTTCCAAATCTCACTCCTTACAGGCAACAACAGTTAACCTTTTCTGAAATTTTCCAAACATACACAAACACATGTGTGTGTGTGAACACGTGCGTAAAACAAATGGGATCATGCTGAGTATTGGTCTGGTTGCTAACTGATTTAAAGGACCTTTAAAAGGATGCCTTTTCTAGGTGAAGAATGAAAGAATATAACTGGGTTTCTTAAGCAGATCACTCTGAGCCCTAATTTTAACACGGAAACAGAATCCTTGGGAACAAAGATAAAATATTTAGGAACAACATTAAGAATTAAATTAAATAAATAATGGAAGAGGCACACAATTTCCTTGAAAGTCACATCAAAATGAAGTATTCTTTTGAAAGTAAAGTTTGCATTTGTATATACACACCTTTTTCATTTAAAAACGAAAAGCTTTTATAATTTATGAAGGTAAAAATGTACATTATTAATTTTTAAAAAGCAGAATTTTATAGTTTTATCTAAATGCCATTTCAAAACTTACAGAGCAAAGAGCAAATACATCACTCTTTCAAAAACACAATATAAAGGGCAAAAGTTAAAACAATTTTTATATACCTGCCAAAGTTAGAAACTAAAGAAAACCTTCAAAAATATAGAAAGAAATAAAAATTCCTGAATCTAAGAGTAAATGGCATGTATAGGCTGATTTCACATAAGAGATAATAAGATCGATATATCACCTAGTCAGTGCCACAGAATCTGACTCTATATAGTTCAGTGCTATAAGACAAAAAAAATGTCTAGATGATGAGAAGAGAAAAAAGAAAGATAGCCACTTGCCGGAGAAGAGCACCGGCCTCATCCTCACTTCTCACTGGGCGCACGCATGTCCCGGGCCCTCCCACACGCCTGGGGACTGTGTGAGGGATACACTGTGTGAGGCTGGGGGAACCTGAGTTACTGCCTTTGTGCGCTGACCCTGCTCCAGGAGCCCATCTCTCTCTGCGATTCATTGATCCTGGCGCCGCTCACGACTGTTAATCATCGCAGCCCAGAGGGAGGCCTCTTGAGAGGGAGACTCAGACAGGGAGAGCTTCCACTCCGTCTCTATGGGCAAGCAGTCAGTTGTAAAGTCTGCAACACCCGGCTTCCCGCTCCAACATGGGAGCGTGCCCCTGGCTAGCCTGCTCTGGGAGTGTGGTGGGGCCATGCTGAGTACGTATGGGGTCAAGAGAGGGAGAGGCTGTGAGGGCAGTTTGGCTCAGACAATGGGGGCCCCTGAGTGAGGCATCCGGGCTTGAGTTAAACTTCAGCGTTGGGGAGGAGAGTGGTGCTTTGGAATATGAATCTGGCTCCTTGTGCTGTAAGGAATTGAGGGTGAGAGCATCTGCGGAGGGGACCTGGGGTGGTAGCAGTGGGTGCGAGGGTCGTGGAGGGACCTGGGACATACGGCAAGGAGGACTGGCCTGGTCTTCTTGCTTGTGGGTGAGGAGGGGGGGGACGGAAGCCAGGACTCGGGGTTTGCCCCTGGGTGACTTGGTGAGCGTGTGATGGTTTACGGAAACAGGGAAGGGGGAGGAGGGGCAGGTCTGAAGGAAAAGGAGGTGTTTTACTTTGTTCAGTTTGAAGTGCTGCAGGCGGTTCCTGTGAAGATAGGGGGTTTGTGTATCTGGAGCTCAAAAGCCAAGTCAAGGTTGGAGATGCATATTTAGAAATAAAGGTGGAAATGGAAGCCACGGGAGTGAATAAGAGTGTTGAAGACAGAAGTTTTCAACGCCACGGACAAGCTGTTTTAAGGGAATGACCAACCTCATAGGAATCTACCAGGCCTGTTCTAAAAGTACCCCCCCACCACTGTTCATCACAGATACACACGTGCACGTTTCCTGCATTCGGGTCACAGCACTCACGCCCCTCTCTGAAGTGCATCTCAGAGAGGAGCTCCTAAAGACCTAGCCCCTTAATATGGGGGAGGGGCTCAGGGGTCTGTCCATGCGGGCAACAGGGCACTCAGCGGATAGCCAGCTCCCTTGTTGTCTGCGGGCAGTCACGGCGCCCTGTCCTTAGAGCGGTCCCCTCCCGTAACCTGCCGCACTCGGAGCCCTGGCCCCGGGTCTGGCCTCGGGGATGTCTGAACAAACCACCAGCGCTGGGAAGGCAGAGTGGCTTCCTTGGCACCATAGCTTCCCTGACCCAGGCCCTGCCTCTGGCCCCCACTTCCCAGGGTCTGGGGTTTGCTTCTGACCCGCTCCGGCTCTGGCTCCTGCCCCCAGCTGCCCCTTGCTGGTATCGAGTGCTATGTGAGAGGGCCACCCTCACCTTGACCTTGCTGTTGTCCCCTGGGAGTCTTTCTGACGCTCCCTCCCCACTGCTTTACCTGGGTGCTCTCTGCACAGCCTCTCGGCTCCTGCTTTTTGTCAATTGCTCAGCCGCGGAGGCGGCAGAGACCTGGAGGCTTCCCTTGCTGCTTTCCGGCCCGTGGGCTCGTGCAGGGGAGAAGCTGGCAGGACAGTGACCAAACAAGGAGCGAGCGCCTTCCCTCCTTCTGCCTGCCAGTCTGCTTCTGGTGCCACCTACTGGCAGAACATACCAGGGACCCCTGACGAGGGAGGCGTGGAATTTGCAGGGCTCCAGCCCCAGCGGCACGAAGCAGAGGATCTACGTGGGTCTGGAGAGGAGACACCACAGCTTGAGGACTAACCAGCACAGTGCCCTGCTCACTGCATTTCTTCACAAACTCTTGCTCGTCCTCTGGGTCTCAGCTCAGGTGTGGCTTCCTCCTGGCAGCTTCCTCGGGACCCAGCGCCCTCTGTGGTTTCCCACAGAACCTTGCATCCACTTCTGAAGAGCACAAGCCAACTTGCAGGAAAGCCCTCTCTTTATATGTCTGCCCCCTTACTTGGCTGTGAACTTCTGAAGGAGAGAGACTTTGTCTATTATCTTGTAAAATTCTCAGGGATACCACACAGCTCAGGCAGTCCTTAGTGAGCTGCAGTTCCTGAAGTTGTAAGCACTCTGGAAGAAAGCTGGGAAGTAAGTGAGTAGCGATGTTCCTGGTTAAGCCACTTTTTTTTTTCTGACAATAGTAACGAGTAGCGTTTATCGAACACCTGGGAGATACCATCCACTTCTCTTCACATTCTGCATGTATCAACTCATTTAATCTTCACACACTTATGAATGAAGGTACAGAGAGTTTTAGCAACTTGCCTAATGTCACACAGGTAGAAGGTGGTAGACCCCAAATTGGAATCCAGGCAGTCTGAATTCCAGAGCCTGTGCCTTTAGCCACTCTTTTGCCCAAGGATAAGGGGAATTAGAAAAATGTGGCCAGGTTATGTGGCTGATGCCAACGATAATAATAATACCACTGATAAAACATGACCTTCATAGTAGATACCTTTGCATTATTGTCTCCCTTTCTGAGGAATTCCCCATTTCTCTTTTCTTTTGGGGAACCAAGGCTCCCAGATCTCCGAATATATGGTTCTAGAAGAGGGTGCTAAACCTAGTACCCTGCATCCACGGGTGGACACGTGACCCAGGTGGGACCGATGAGAGCCCTCCTTGGCATTTTTCATGTTGGCGCAAATAGATGAGGGAAGCACCTCGTGGCAGGTGAAGCTGGGAGATGCTCCAGGCTCGTGGGAGAAGCCAGTCTGCCAGAGAAAGAAGCTGATTTGCAGAGAGAAGCAGGGATGAGAGAAGAGGAGAGCGCCACCTTTCCCTGTCCTGCTGTTGATACTCTGAACCAGTAAACTCTCCTTTTGCCTCATCTGGTTTATGTCTGGTTTTCTCACACTTGAAACTAAGAGAGCCCTAACTCACAGCATTTTAAAGTTTATGAAATCCTTTCACAAGTAGTTGGTTCTTACACTAGCCTGAGGAGGCAGGCGGGGTAGTATCATCTCCCTATTTTACACAAGGGAAACTGAGGTTTGGTGCAGCTAAGTGACTTGCCAAGCACCAAGTGAGGGGCGGAGCTGGCTAAGTGGCCAGTGGTTTGCCCTTGGGACCAGGCTTCTGTCTCCTCTTCCGCCTGTGCTCCCAGGGGGCCCGGTGCAAGGGGTGTCTCGGCCCCGCACCTCCCTCAGCACTAGTGGCCTTTGCCCTTGACCTGGCCTTTGCAGCCCCTCATTCCTCTAGTTTCTTGACATGGGGCCTACAGGGGGTGGGGCCACAGGGTGGGTGACGGCTGACTCCAGGACCCTGTGCTGCCCATGACCTTGGAGCTCACAGGGCCACGTAGGACTGAGAGGTGCCGACACACAGTACAGCATCTGTGAGACCTCCAGCAAACGGAGCACCCGGGGCTGGGGCGCCACTCACCCTGCACCGCGCCCGTCCTCTACTCCTGGACTCCCTGACAGCCTGGGAGAAGCTCTTCCTCTCGCCAAACCGGGTTTGGAGTTCTCTCTCTGGTCTGGGCCCTGGCACAGGGAGGGGACTGGGTGGGTGTGAGGGTCTCTTCTGGCTGGGAGCTGGAAAACTGGGGGCAACTCTGGGTTGGGGGCTTGGCCATCCCGCTTGGGGGTGCTGAACGCCAGCACTAGTGACTATTCTGAATCCTGGTTTAGAATCATCTTAACCCTGGCAAGAAGAGCAGTGAGCCTGTGGGTGGAGGGAACTTCCTGTTTACTGCTGGTGTCAGGGCTGGTCTGAGAGTGACATCCTTCTGTAGGTGGTGTGAGCTGTGATGTCCCCCAGCCTCCTCTCAAGCTGACTCACCCCCCGACCCCAACCCCAGTCCCCATCCAGGGTTGGAGGCTGGGCTTCCTGCAGCCCCGGGGAAACAGGTCTGCTCCCCCTTGGTGGCATGGCCTGGAAGCTGTCATTATGCTACCAGCAGCAGCAGTGCCCTACCCTCTCTGTGCAGCCCACCTGAAGCCTTCTCACACCCCCTTTGGTGGTACCCCATTTCACAAAGAAACTAGGGTTGCCAAACTGAGCAAAAAATAAAATACAACAAAAAAGAGGATGCCTAGTGAAATCTGAATTTCAGATAAGCAACAAATACTTTTCAGTGTAATGTTGTGCAATGCTTTCTCTGTGAACTCTAAAAGGAGCTCAAGCCCAGGGAGGTGCTGTGGGCTCCATGGGCCCTGTGCCTGGCCGTGCAGGGTTCCTGCCACTCAGCCATGGGCTCTCTACACCCCATGGTCTGCAAGCAGGTCAAGCTTGGTCACTGCTGTAGCACCTGCCCCAGAGTCATGGGCGCTACCCTCTAGATTGTGAGGATACTGCTGGAAGAGGGGATATGGTCTAACCCCACCTCAAAGGGAGGCAGATACTCTGCAGCAGTGGTTTCAAAACCTCGTCATGGGCCAGCAGCATCAGCATCCGTGTCCACTTGACTGTGTCACGTGGTGCCCAGACATTTGGTCAAATATTATTCTGGGTGTGTCTGTGAGGCTGTTTCTGGATGAGATTAACATTGCAATCCTTAGGCTGAGTAAAGCAGAGTGCCCTCCCCAGTGGGGGTGGGCCTCATCTAGTCAGGTGAAGGCCTGAATATAACAAAAAGGTTCACCCTCCTGCAAATAAGGGGGAACTCCTCCTGCCTGACTGCTTTCGAGCTGGGACATCCGTTTGTCCTGCCTTTGGACTCAAACTGAAATATTAGCTCTTCCTGGGTGTCAAGCCTGCTGACCTTCAGACTGGAATTACATCATTGCTCTCCTGGGTCTCCAGCCTGCTGGTTGCTGATCTCAGGACTAAGGTCACCTCTAAACCACACATAGATAGCAACTGCTGCACAGTGATAACGTCTAAGGCTTACAGCATTGAGCAGAGTCCTGCTAGGAAAACGCTTCAAAAGATAAAACTGCGTAGTGATACATCTAACCCAAATTAGACTATCTATTATATGTATCCTCAGCCTTCATAATCACGTGAACCAACTCTCTCTCTCTCTCTCTCTCTCTCTCTCTCTCTATATATATATATATATATATATATTCCATTTAGACCCTCAATAGTATATATATATATATAGTATAGTATATATATTCTATATACTATATATATTATTTCTATATATTTCTATATATTCTATATTCTATATATATAGTATATATATTCCATTTAGACCCCCAATAGTGTGTATACACACACACACACACACACACACACACACACACACACACACACGCACATATATATTCCATTTAGACACTCAACAGATTGGACGATGCCACATTAGTGAGGGTGACCTCCTTCACTCAGTCTACTGAGATTCAGATGCAGATCTCTTCCAGAAACACCCTCACAGACACACCCAGAAATACTTTACCAGCTGTTGGGCATCCCACAGTCCAGCCAAGTTGACACATGAAATTAACCATCACAGGCACCCACGATCATTCTCTACTCCTCTCTACTCCACTCACCCTGTTTCTAAAAGATTCTCTTGCCTGGTCTGAGGCATCTGGTCAGTATTCTTGTTGCTTCTGTCTCACACTGTGGAGCATTTTTGAACAAGTTTCTTCAGCTCTGTGTGCCTCAGTCTCCTCATCAGTAAGACAAGGAGGTTGAGCCTTACTTCACAGGGAAGTTGAAAGGGTTTAGCAAGTTTCTGAGGATTGAGCACGTGAGGTGGGGGAGCTGTTAAAATTACATGTTCACCCCCTTCTTGCGGCCACTTACATTGGGCATCATGTGTCACCAGAGGGATGGAAAGATTGGCTGGGTTGCACCAGGCCTGTGCACTGGATAACATGAAGGGCTCTGCAGCGGGCCCTGGCTGCAGCCACAAGCACCTCCTGCCACTTGGGCCATATGGTCCAGTAGGCCCCGTGGTGATGGAAGTATCGGTGGTGGGAAAACATGCCATGTAGAGTTGTGGCTGGTCCCAGTGGGAGAATCACAGTGAAGATCCTTGCAGCTCTGGAGCAAGGCCATGCCCTCTGGGCCAGAGAACTAAATGCCTTTTGAGAAACAACTTCTGGTATGTTTCTGGGCCCTGGAACAGACAGGATTTCTGAGCACAGGACATCAAGTGATGATGTGGCTGACACTGCCCATCGTGAACTGAGTCCTATCAGAATCACCAGATCATAAGGTTGAGCAAGCCAGCAGCACTCCACAGTGAGGTGGGAGGGGGCATCTCTGAGTGCAAGCAGGACCAGAGGGCACAGCAAGTGGGTAGCCCAGAAAGAAACCCCATGGCTCCCAGCACAGTTGCACCAGTGGCTGTAGGGAGGACCCTAAGTGACCAGCAGAAGGAGGAGAATGAAAAACAAGCTTGCTTTCTGGATAGATTCCCTTGGTTACATGGGTGTAAGCTGGAAACGGATGGCAGCCACCCTACGGACTCTAAATAACATAGGTTAGAGCATCACGGGTGTTGAATTTCATTAATTCATTTTCTCATCTATACATTAATTTCATCCATTCATTCTCTTTCATAAAGCACCTGTGGGTTGGCCCCAGTGCCTCCTGCCTCTTCTGGTAGGACCTGATGCTTTTACTCAGGTCTTCTCTCTAGCACATCTCTAGCACTTACCTTTATGTGGGACCCTTTCCATCAGAGTTTTAAAATGCTTACGTTTCTTTCACTTTAAAAACCCCAAACTTAGACTTTCTTGGGAAAAAAAGACCAAAGAAACAAAACTTCACCCCTTTCCCTCTATGTCTATTGCCCATCTCTCTTCTCCTCTTTATGGCTGAACTTCTTTTTTTAAGTTTTCTTTTAAAAAATTAATTATTTATTTTGGCTGTGTTGAGTGTTCGTTGCTGCCCGTGGGCTTTCTCTAGTTGAGGTGAGCGGGGGCTACTCTTTGTTGCGGTGCGTGGGCTTCTCATTGTGGTGGCTTCTCTTGTTGCAGGGCATGGGCTCTAGGCACGTGGCCTTCAGTAGTTGTGGCATACGGGCTCAGTAGTTGTGGCTCGTGGGCTCTAGAGCACAAGCTCAGTAGTTGTGGCGCATAGGCTTAGTTGCTCCACGGCATGTGGGATCTTCCTGGACCAGGGATCAAACCCATGTTCCCTGCATTGGCAGGCGGATTCTTAACTGCTGCACCATGCTACATGCGGGATCTTACTCCCCCGACCAGGGACTGAACCCGTATCCCCTGCGTTGACAGTGCGGAGTCTTAACCATTGGATGGCCAGGGACGTCCCCAAATAACGTTTTGTATTCCTTGGGTCTATCAGACACACAACAATCAGGATGGCCTTTTAAGAACATAAATCTCAGTATTTCATATGCTTTATTTGTCTGCTAGGGTTACCATATCAAAATACCACAGACTGGGGGGCTTAAACAACATAAATTAATTTTTTCACAGTCCTGGAGGCTGCAAGTCCAAGATCAAGGTGTTGGCAGGTTTGGTTCCTAGTGAGGATTTTCTCCTTGACCTGGAGGTGGCTGTCTTCTTGCTGTGCGTCCTCACTTGGCCTTTCCTTGTACAAGCCCATGCTGTCTCCTGGTGTCTCTTCGTCATCTTATATAAGAACACCAATCACGTTGGATTAGGGCCCCACGCATATTACCTCATTTAACCTTAATTACCTACTTAAAGGTCCTATTTCCAAATACAGTCACATTGGGGGGATTAGGGTTTCAGTATATGAATTGGCAGGGGACACAATTCAGTCCAGGATGGACCAAAATCCTTTATATGGTCTTCAAGGTCCTGCATGATCTCCTGGCTCTTGTCTGTTCTCCTGTCTCATGTGATCAACTCTCCCCTGTCTTCTATTTATTTCTCAGTTCCTCAGACATGCAGGCTTCTTCCCTTTCTAGGGCCTTAGTACACTGTTTCTTCTGCTTGAAATATTCCTTTTTACCACCCTCCCCCATGCCCTTAGCCTATATAATGCCTACTTATTCCTCAAAAATTAGCTCACATGTCTTACTCAAGGAAGTTTCCCATGACTGCAACACCAGGCCAGGGCCCCCAACTTATATTTCTTCCTCGCATGACTTACTTCTCTTATGACACTTAATACCATTGTAATTAAATCTTTAACTGTATAATTAATTGTTTAATACCTGTCTCCCTTCCATGGGATGAAAATTCCAAAATACTTAGGGACTATATCTGTTTTGTCCAGTGCTGTATCCCCAGCATCTAGCATAATGCACCATACACACTGAGACCTTAAAAACCAATTCTTTAAATAATTAATTCACAAAGGTTGAAGGTAGATTCTTTATTGGATTTTCAGGTGAAGAGAAATGCCAGAAGCATCAATAATTTAAAAACTCTCCCTCAGTGAACCTCTTTCTAGTCAGGAAAGCCAGGGGATGAGAATTATACCATCTTGGCCTATTTTGGAAATTACACAGAAGACTCTGGCTAAAACCTCAACGTTAGATTTCTAATCTGCCCATGTTGCTCAATCATGCAAGATCATTTTCGAAGACAGTTGAAGCAATTTGTCCCATGTGATTTTGCAATATCCCATGGCTTGCTCTTCCTTCTAACAAGAGGGAGTGACAACTAGTCCTCTCCTTAAATCTGGACTGGCCCCGTGACTTGCTTTGGCCAGTAGAATTCGGCAGAAGTGATGCTACGTGAGTTTTTGGCCCCGCCCACAATAGTCCTTACAGCATCTGCTTCCACGCTCTTGGAATGCTGCCCCAGGACCACCATGCAAAGTGGCTGGGTTAGCCTCTTGGAGGGTGAAAGAGCGAGTGAAGGGGAATCAAGGCAACCCAGTCGACAACTGGCACCAACCTCTAGACATGCAATCAAGAAGCTCTTTCTGCTCAGCGAACCTTCCAGATGAAATTGACCACATGAGCAAGCCCAGGAGAAGCCAACAGAGGAACCCACAGAACTGAGAGAATAATAAATCTTTGCTGGGTAGTTTATTACCCAGAAATGGCTGAATGGAATGTCAATCCTCCTGACTTCCACCTAATAATTCCATTTCTCCTTCTCTAAACAGTCGTGCCCTCCCTCCGGACTCTCTCACAATCACACTAGGTATGAATCATCAGAACACTCCAGAATGTCAATATTTCCAGCTATAAATCCAAAAGGGAAAACAGACAAGATAAGTGATTCACACTGGGTTCTATATATGTGGGGTCCATATATGAGTCTGGATGTAGGGCGTTGTCGGGACCATATTCTTGGAAAGGGGGCCACAGTCACTCACCTAGGACATGGAGCTCCCTAGGCAGAAACAGGAGGCAGAGTCACGGTGCACACTTCATTTGCCCTTGGCTGCAATTTCAAAACTTGAAATGAAACCCAGGATTTTTGTCATATGGAAAGCTCCTTCCCGTGACACAGGTGGACATCCTAGAAACCCTTCCACGTGAACACATCAGCCTGTCCAATTGCAGCACTTGTCACTGCAGCATGGTCTGTATCAGAAAAAACTTGAAATAAACCAAATGCCCAACAACAGGACAACGGGTAAATATTTACACAGTGGAATATTATACAGGTAAAGTGAATGATCAATAGCTATGTCTCAAAAGACATATCATTGAGTGAGAACAGCAAGTTGCCGAAGTTATGTAAAGTATAATACTATTTGTGTAAAAATTTAAAACATGCAAAACTCCACCAACTATTCTTTAGGACACATTCATACGTTGTAAATTTGTAAGTACATCATATCTGAGGGAGGGAGGGTGGGGAACAGGATTGGGGAGGGGTACACAGGAGTTTCATCTGAACTAAAATAATTTGAAATAAACACGGGATATTCAAAGATTGGCAAAGCTGGGGGCAGATATTATTCTCTCTATATTTTTCTTACGTTTGAATCATTATGTGACAAAAAATATAAAGCACCCAGCTCCCACCCTCACCCCCCCACTTCCTTCTGGTCAGGTACATCTTTCCTACAGTCCAAGGTTTTCAATATTGCTTTGCTGGCAGCCCTTCTGCCACTTGGGATAAAGTAAAAACGTAAAGGTGTCAATGACCTGCTTAGTTTTATTTTATGACACTAGAACTTTAAGTCACGGAGAGTTTCAGAGGGGAAGGGAAGTCGCCTCCAGGGAGTGCTGTCTTCCCAGTGTGAGCTCAAGAAATGACTGCGGAGGGAGTGAACGATTTTGGCAGTACTTCCTGTTCCGACAGCGCTCTGCCAGGCCTGCTGGCCCCTCATTAGCCACGCAGGCACCTGCTGGCTTTAAAGACAGACACTGCCTGGTTAGAGAAGCTCACGCAGAGGCCTGCTTCTAGAAGGGAGCAGGTGATTCACTGAGGAGGGACAAGGGGATGAGGGGACAATTTGGGAAACCCACTTCAAGGAAGGGAGTGAACAACACAGTATTCACAGCCCAAGGGTTCTGGAGTCACTCCTCTGTGTGACCTGGGCAATTAGAAGACCCTCCGCTGGAGGACCCTGGAAATAGCACCGAGTTTTCAGGCTCCTCTGAGCCAGTGTGGTAGGTGGCTGCTGTCTCCAGCACAGAGTTTCACTAGATGCTGGTTTCAACATTTACTGGCAGTGTCACCCTAGGCCCTTTACTTAAACTCTCTAATCTCTGTGTCCTTATCTCTGAGTGGTGGAGCTAGTCATAGTGTAATGCAAACAGAAGTGGGCCGACTCACTTCTAGCTCCGTTCTGGGTTGCCTCTAGAAGACGCATAACTCCAGCTCAAAAAAATCTTGAAAAGAAATGTCAATATGCACATAAATCCCCCAGAGAGGTGGCAAAAGGGAGCAACGGTGCAAAACACACAAGAAAATTCCCTCAAGATCCTCTTTCCCCAGCAGATTCCCCAGAGCCCTGTCCTCGCGGTAGCTCCTCTCTCAAATCTCTCTTCTCTCAATCTCCTCTCATACCCGCTTCTCTCTGGACCTCTCCTCTGTCCTTCTGGACAAGTTGTTTTCTTCTGGGAGAAGCTCCAGGACCTTTTAAAATGTAAATCAACTTAGCCTTTTGGCTCCTTTCAATTCTCCTCTCCACTAATGATCACAAAGAAGAGTCTGCGGTCCAGTGGGCAAACCCAGAATTGCTCTGGAAAGGGGTGAAGGGGAGGTGGCAGCTGGATAAGACTCTCAGTATCAGACACCTTTTGTCTCCGCCACAATCACACCTTGGTCAGGCTTTTTGTGAGAATTGGATGAGGTAATGCATGTCAAGAACTTAATAGTAACTAACACATAAGTCCTCAAACGGTTACTTATTAATCCTATTATTATAATCCCTGTCATTGGTATTATTATTTCTAAGGACTTAGTTACTTTGCTTGAATTCCAAGAACTTTAGCCAAAAGTTTAAAAAATCCAATTGCAGTCAAGACGTTGTGGAACGTTCTCCATTGGGGATGAGCCACCACCATCTGCCCTCTCCTACCCGTCACCAGGGACATTGGCTGTAGTTGGTTCATGGAGATGCGAGGGGTCTGCTGGGCCACCCTCTCATGGTTCTGGGGATCCCGCTGAAGGACTTTGCCTTCCCCTGGTCTCCCCTCGCGTGCTGGCCAGGATGCCAGGGTGCTTTACACCCTCACCATGCTGTATGGACCATCTTGGGCAGCTCAGCATCCATTGGACCTGAGACACCTTGGTGGCAGCACCTCTGCAGAGGGCCTTACCCTGCAGCCATCTGACTGGCCTGGCCGCAGAACCAGCAGGTCTGAAGACCACCCCTGGCTCAGAGTCCTGGCCTTGGGAGTGTCCCTTAAGAAGGGCTTAGGCAAACCGGTGTGCGCTGAGAGGCCGGCTCCCAGGAAGGCAGCCGGGACCTGCAGAAATTATGGGGTTCTGGGGACTAGAACAGCCTGAATACAGGAAAACTTGGTCAGAGAGTAATTTCCAAGAACTGAAGGCTGTTCTGTGACAAGGGAGAGACTCCTGTGTCACCTCAGACCCAGCTTCCAGGAGCCACAAGAGGGCGCTCTCCCTCAGGACAGTCTCAGCATGGGATGCTGTTCCCCCGTCCTGCGTGCACGCGTGTTGCTGGGAGGGGTGGGGCAAGGCGAGGCTGGACGACCCTTCACTTAGGAATGACGGCTAAGAGTTTTCAGGTACTTACCACGTGCCAGGTTCTGTTGTAAACACTTGACACGCGACAGCTCACTTAACTCGCAATAGCCCAGTGACGGAGGCAGTGCTAATGTCCCGATGCATAGATGAGAAACTGAGGCAGAGGGAGACGCTGCCCAGACCACACGATGGTCAGCAGAGGCCGGGGAAAGCTGCAACCTGGCTACAGCACACGTTCCATCAACCCATGGCCACCATCTTTCCTCCAACATAAGGTGAGGACAAGCAGTGCTTCTCGGACTTTATGTTCAAACAAATCGCCTGGAGATCGTGTTGACCCCTGGATTCTGAGTCTGTAGGGGCCTGGGCTGGGTTGGGGCCTGAGATTCTCTGTTTCCAACAAGCTTCCAAGAAATGCTAATGTTACTGGTGCCTGACCACACTTTGAGTAGCAAAAGCCTTGAAGCCCACAGAATCTTTCGCAGCTGTAAGGATCATGTGTGCCCTCAGGCCCTGTGGGCATCCAGGAGAGCTGGAGCCCTGTCTGGATTGTGGTGGGAGGGAAGAGAGCAGGGCAAGGGCCCTGGGGCATCAGGTCTCCAGAGAGTGGGCTCCCCCTCCTCCTAGACGGACACAGAGCTAGCCTTCCCCTCCCCTCCTCTCATAGCCACAGCAGGTGCCCTGTTTAGGGCATACCTCTCCCAGGAGGGTGGGCGTGGGAGGTGAGCCGGCCCCAACACACAGACACATAGACACGCAGATACAGAAGACACACAGGCACAGATAGACACAGACACAGACAGACACTCATACATAGATAGACACACACATAGACACACCACAGACATATACAAACACACACACACACAGATACACACAGACACACAGATATAGACACACATATGTAGAGAGACACAGACATACACAGACACACACAGACACAGACACAAATAGACACACAGACACAGACACACATATACAGATAGACATAGACACATAGATACAGACACACACCCAACCCCTGCTGGGCCTGGCAGGCCAGATCTCTCCAGGGACTAGACAGAGTGCACATGGCAACCTCACCTGCAGAAGGCCTTTCTCCAAGGCTCCCACTGACCGGGAGAGGAGGTGACAGACTGGGAAGTGACACCTCTCACAGGTCCTGTTGTTTTCCCAAACCTCCCCCTTCCACTCCATCCTTACTCTGCCTGGATGACCAGAGGGGCCTCCTCATCCGAAGCCTGCTTCTCTACTTCCCCTACTTGGGCTGGCTCCCATATGCAGTTAGCATGGCCTTATGACACAAAACATAACATGCCACCCACACTTTAAAATCTCTAGTGGAATAACATATTTACATTAAAAAAAAAAAAAACTCAGGGACTTCCCTGGCGGTCCAGTGGTTAAGACTCCATGCTTCCAATGCAGGGGGCATGGGTTCAACCCCTGGTCAGGGTACTAGGATCCCACAAGCCACGTGGCATGGCCAAAAAAAAAAAAAAATTCAAAGACTTTTTATTGTCCACAGTATAAACTACTTACTTTCCATACGGAAAGGAGTTAGGTCTGACTGCTTATCCAGGCTGGCCCTTGTCTGGCATCTGGGAACAGAGATTTCGAGTCGGGGGAGTTCCTACACATTAACTGAGAAGAGTGGCTCCCTGTCCCTAAACTGTCTGTAGAAACAGCCAATACGATTCATGTTGAACCCCTGCTTTCCTTCTAGGAGTCTGGAATTTGGGTACGTGCCAGGCAGAGGGTGCCTCTGGGGTCAGCCCTGTATTAGTCAGAGTCCTCTAGAGAAACAGAACCAATAGGATATATTTATGGAGAGGGGGCAAGCGATTCATTTTAAGGAATTGGCTCATGCAGTTGTGGGGTTGGCACGTTTGAACTCTGTAGGGGAGTCTGGCGGGCTGGAAATTCAGAGTGGATGTTGAGGCATTTGAGCCCAAATTCTCAGGGCAACAGGGATGTCTACGCTGCAGTCTTTAGGAGGATTCTCCCTTCTTACGGAAATCGCAGTCTTTGTTCTTAAGGTCTTCAACTGTGTGCATGAAGCCCATCGATACTATGGAGAATAATCAGCTTTACTCAAAGTCCACTGATTTATATGCTAATCTCTTCTAAAAAATACCTTCACCAGCAACATCTAGACTGGTGTTTGACCAAACTGGGCATGGTAGCCTGGCCAAGTTGACATAAAAAGTTAACCGGGCTTCCCTGGTGGCGCAGTGGTTGCGAGTCCGCCTGCCGCTGCAGGGGACACGGGTTCGTGCCCCGGTCCGGGAAGATCCCACATGCCTCGGAGCGGCTGGGCCCGTGAGCCATGGCCGCTGAGCCTGCGCGTCCGGAGCCTGTGCTCCGCAGCGGGAGGGGCCGCGACTGTGAGAGGCCCGCGTACCGCAAAAAAAAAAAAAAAAAAAAAAAAATTAACCATCACAGCTCCCAGTAAAAATCCCCAGCCCTGAGTCTCTAAGGAGCTTCTTTGGTTGGCAGTGTTTTATGCGCGTTGTCATAACACATTGCTGGGGGAAGTGGGTGTGTCCTGTGTGGTTCCCTGGGAGAGGACTCTGACTGCATACTCTCAAGAACAATTTCCCCTGCACCTGCTGTCCCCTGACTTCGCCTCATGTGCCTTCCCTTTACTGACCTTGTTTTGCCTCCTGTTGTTCTAATAAATCACAGCTGTGAGTACAGCTACCCACTGAGTCCTGTGAGTCCTCTTAGTGAATCGTCGCCTTGGGGATTCCCGGCCCATCCTCAGATGCTCTTATCTGGGCCTGGCCAGCCTCCTCAGTTCCAGCCCCTGCTTCTCTCCACCGTATACCCCACATTCCCACCATACTGACCTATCTAGTACCTGAATATGCTATGCTATCTCATGCCTCCATACGCTAGAAGGCCCTCCTTTTCCTTTCTTGGTCTGGCTAACTTGTATGCAGCCATCAGGACAGCCTGTTTGGTTATCCATTCCTGTGGAACAAACCATCCTGAAACATAGTGGCTTAAGACAGCAACAATGTATTATTTCTTATGACTCTGTGGGTTGACTCAAGCAGTTCTTCTCTTTCCCATGATGTTGGCTGGAATGTTAAGAAGGGTTGGTGCTGGCCACCGGCTTGTAGTTTAGCTGTGGCTATTGGCCAGGGACCCAATTCTTTTCCATTTGGGTTTCTCTACTTGGCTAATTGAGTTTCCATAAAGCATGGCAGCCAGGTTCCAGGAAGAAGCACTCCCAAAGGGCAAGCCCCAATATGCAAGTACTTATCAAGCTGTAGCTTGCATCATTCTTGCTGATGTCCCATTGGCTTAAGCTAGTCACATGATCAAGCTCAGACTCATCATGGGAAGGGACCACACAAGGAGATGAATACTGGGGGTGTGTGGTTTATTGAGGGCCACCAAAGTACCAACATAGCTCTTCCTTCAAGCCTACTCTGGCCCCTCCCCTGTGCCTACCCATTTATAGCATTCACCACACTAGATTGAAATAGTTTGTTATGATTATTGTACTGTATTGCCACTTGTATTTATGGACTGAAGCTGCTCTGAGGACTGGGACTCTGTCAAATTGCTCCCTGGCACAGAGTATGTCTGCGGAATAAATGATTGAATGAGAGCAGCAACTGTCATTACCTCCTTCATATCTGCCTGGTTTAAGCCCTGTCCCTACCTCAGTTTAGACATAGGAAGTTCAACAGCTGTGAGACGCCAACTATGTCAGGTCCTTGAGTGCCTTAAAGCGTGGCAGCTAGCCCTATACCGAGGCATACAGGAGGCACCTAACACATGTTAGTGGAATGAATGGATGAATGAATGCGTGAGTGGATTTCCTAGGCATATCACTGAGATTTCCAAGCTACAAATGCATCAACTTCTTTCTTAAACATACATTGTGACCAAGCTGATCAGAAATCACACAACTCCACTTTCCAGAGATGAAACAGTTCCATGTGAGAATTGTGGAAAAGAGAGATTTTTCAGTGTTCTTCTTTCTGATTGAGGACCCTCATGAAGAACAGTCTTTTTTGCTGAGCCATGTTCCACCATCCTGTGTGGCTGGAGCAGAAGCAGAGGTCCTGGAATGGTGGGGTGAACTGTATCCTTCATAGTCTCCCCACGACTGTGACATCTGCTCCCTAGATTGCCTGGTCCTGAGCAGTGGCTCCTAATAGAGGCTCTGTCTCGTGCTATAAATAGTCACAGACCATCTTCAGTGATAACACACTGGAGTGTGGAAACCCATTGTGTATTCAACTCCTCCCTATTGCAAAATTCTGACATCATCAGAGAATAAAAGGAGTGAATCATCCATCCCTGTATAAATACTTTGATTAGATCATTTGCTTTCAAGACTAAAAAAAAATAGGAAGAGAAAAAATCTTGGTGTTATTGCCCTCTGGACTGACATAAGGGTGTAACATCTCCCACCCTGCTCAATGCTAACCCTGAGGTAGCTGTGAGAATAACTTATTCCTTTTTTTGTTTTTAATAAATTTAGTTATTTATTTTTGGCTGCGTTGGGTCTTCATTGCTGTGCGTGGGCTTTCTCTAGTTGTGGTGTGTGGAGGCTACTCTTCGTTGTGGTGTGCGGGATTCTCATTGTGGTGGCTTCTCTTGTTGCGGAGCATGGGCTCTAGGTGTGCGGGCTTCAGTAGTTGTGGCACGCAGGCTCGGTAGCTGTGGCTCGCGGGCTCTAGAGCACAGGCTCAGTAGTTGTGGCCCACGAGCTTAGCTGCTCCGTGGCATGTGGGACCTTCCCGGACCAGGGCTCGAACCCTCATTGGCAGGCGGATTCTTAACCACTGCGCCACCAGGGAAGTCCGAGAATAACTTATTCTTACTTAAGACTATGTTTCTCTAGTTTCCATCCTTTGGAATATTTCATCTTTCGGACCTCGGTATAAGTAACTCAAATAAAAGAAAGTTTTGAAAAATAAAATTCAAGAAAAAGGATTTTTTGTTTTATAAAATTATTTTTTCAGTTTATGAAAGGATTAACAATATTATTTTCTATAGGTGAGCCCTCTTGATCTGTAAAAAATGAAATTCATCTAGTCAGGGGCCACAGACTTTTCTGCCTGGCCAAATCCAACCTGTTCTGTTTGTGCCTTTTTTGGACAGCACAGTAGTTGGTTTTTTTTTTTTTTTTTTTTTTGCGGTACACGGGCCTCTCACTGTTGTGGCCTCTCCCGTTGCGGAGCACAGGCTTTGGACGCGCAGGCTCAGCGGCCATGGCTCACGGGCCCAGCTGCTCTGCAGCATGTGGGATCTTCCCGGACCGGGGCACGAACCCACGTCCCCTGCCTTGGCAGGCGGACTCTCAACCACTGCGCCACCAGGGAAGCCCAGTAGTTGGTTTTTAAATTCGGAACTTTTATTGCTTAGATAGGGCATGTTCTCTGGTTCCCCACAGTTTCCACCACTGCCATTATGTCTCACACACAGTTAACTGCAGGACCCCTGTGGACATTTGAGTTTCCAACCTCTGAGTTCTCTCTCTCATTTTACAGATGGGGAAACGGAGACCTGGAAAGGTTGATTTGCCCAAGGCTGTACAGCTAGGAATTGGAAGACCTAAAAAGTAAGTTTCCAGGTTCCGGGTACAAGGCTCTCTCTCTTCTGCTTACTACATCTCCCCATCACTTTCCGGTAGCTTTGGGGAAGTTAACAAATCTGTGTGAAATTTCAGCGTCTGTCACAGAAACAGCAAGCATTGCTGGGGTGGATTTTGTAAGAACACTTATGTAAGGGTGAGTTCTTGTGACCTTCCTCTTTCCTTTCTGCCTTCCCATTCCTCAGGGTGAGACAAACCTCACCCTGCAATGTCTTCAGACAAACTCAGGCGTGGAAAGAGGAACATTTTCCTACTTCTCCCTCTCAACAAATGGCTCTGATTGGAACATTTCTCCACATAATACACGCAGTAAATGTTTCACATGGTGCAAATGGGCACCTCTTCTGGAAAAATCCTACTGCTTACCCAAAGCCTTGCTCAGCCGTGAACACCAGTGTGAAGCTGACTCATCCTTCATTTACATATTAGTGAGGTCTTCTCCCATGGTGCGGGAGGGACAAGACTTCACTACCCGTTAGTCCTAAGCTTACTTATCTTTTGTGTCTTCACCTTCCCATCCACTCTCCTTTCAATCTACATTTACTGAATTGAATTGAGAGAATTGAGGTTGATATGAGAGTTCCAGAAAACAATCTACATCTCCCATTTTTCTACCAGAATCAGACAAGGACTAGATGTTGATTCCCTTTTCTGGAAAGGAAAATAAGACGCGTGCAAAAAGGCCCAAATAGCCTCACCTGTTCAAGAAAACATCGCCTAGTGCTGGGGTGAGAGCTGGACAGACTAGGGAGGGGGCTGCTGTTTAGGGGGACAGATGAAAAGTCCTAGAGGTGTCTGGCCTGGAAAGCAGTGATGGAAAGTGGACAGGGAGATGGCCCCAAACCACACTGTTTATCTAAGTGTCTGAGCCTGTCTGAAATCCAGCAGTGAGTTTAGAACAAACAAACGGAAATCCTACCTCTAACCCCCACAGGAAGATTAAGGGGATCCAGGGGGTTCATATAAAGGTGACTCCCCAAAAGGGCGGTGAGGGAGGGAGTTGCCAGGAAGCCACCTGAGCTTGTAGACATCTTAGAGCGGTACTATCCAAGAGAAATACAATGTAACCTACATATGTAATTTAAAATGTTCTAGTTGTCACAGTAGCAAACAGAAAAAGGTAAAATTTATTTGAATTATATATCCAAATATATCTAACATATTAAATCTCATATTTAAAAAAAATTCGCTATATGCAAAATATCATGTCAACACGTAATTAATATAAAAATATTTCGTGGACTATATTACATGTTTTTCAATCTAAGCCTTTAAATTCTAGTGTTTATTGTACAGTTACAGCACATCTCAATTCAGATGCTAAATTTTCATCAAAGATGCTCAATCTGTATTTAGATTTCAAAAAATTTCCGGTAAGAAAAAGTAGCTTCATATACTCAAGTTGCTTCAAACATACATAAACATTTCCCAATAACTGAATCGAATATCAGTTTTTATTAATTTTTTATTTAAAAAACTTTTTGGTGGTCCATATCAGTATTTTTTTTAATAGGTCTTTATTGGAGGATAATTGCTTCACAATACTGTGTTAGTTCCTGTTGTACAACAAAGTGAATCAGCCATAGGCATACATATGTCCCCAAACCCCCTCCTTCTCGAGCCTCCCTCCCATCCTCCCTATCCCACCCCTCTAGGTGGTCGCAAACACCAAGCTGATCTCCCCGTGCTATGATGCTGCTTCCCACTAGCTATTTTACATTTGGTAGTGTATATATGTCGATGCTACTCTCACTTCGCCCCAGCTTCCCCCTCCTATCCCGTGTCCTCAAGTCCGTTCTCTAGGTCTATGTCTCTGTTCCTGCCCTGCAACTAGGTTCATCAGTACCATTTTTTTCTTAAGATTGCATATATATGCGTTAGCATACAGTATACGCTTTTCTCTTTCTGAGTCACCTCACTCTGTATGACAGACTCTAGGTCCATCCACCTCACTGCAAATAACTCAATTTCGTTTCTTTTTATGGCTGAGTAATATTCCATTGTATATATGGGCCACATCTCCTCTATCCATTCGCCTGTCGATGGACATTTAGGTTGCTTCCATGTCCTAGCTATTGTAAATAGAGCTGCAATGAACATTGTGGTACATGACTCTTTTTGAATTATGGTTTTCTCAGGGTATATGCCCAGTAGTGGGATTGCTGGGTCATATGGTAGTTCTATTTTTAGTTTTTAAGGAACCTCCATACTGTTTTCCGTAGTGGTTGTATCAATCTACATTCCCACCAACAGTGCAGGAGGGTTCTCTTTTCACCACACCCTTTCCAACATTTATTGTTTCTAGATTTTTTGATAATGGCCATTCTGGCCAGTGTGAGGTGATAGCTCATTGCAGTTTTGATTTGCATCTCTCCAATAACTAGAGATGTTGAGACATCTTTTCATGTGCCTCTTAGCCATCTGTATGTCTTCCTTGGTGAAATGTCTATTTAGGTTTTCTGCCCATTTTTTAAATTGGATTGTTTGTCTTTTTGATATTGAGCTCCATGAGCTGTCTGTATATTTTGGAGATTAAACCTTAGTCCATTGTTTCATTTGCAAATATTCTCTCCCATTCTGAGGGCTGTCTTTTCATCTTGTTTATGGTTTCTTTTGCTGTGCAAAAGCTTTTAAGTTTAATTAAGTCCCATTTGTTTATTTTTCTTTCTACTTCCATTTCTCTAGGAGATGGGTCAAAAAAGATCTTGCTTGGTTTATGTCAAAGAGTGCTTTTCCTATGTTTTCCTCTAAGAGTTTTATAGTGTCTGGTCTTACATTTAGGTCTTTAACCCATTTGGAGTTTATTTTTGTGTATGGTGTTAGGTAGTGTTCTAATTTCATCCTTTTACACGTAGCTGTCCAGCACCACTTTCCCAGCACCACTTATTGAAGAGACTATCTTTTCTCCACTGTGCGTTCTTGCCTACTTTGTCGTAAATTAGGTGACCATATGTGTGTGGGTTTATCTCTGGGCATTCTATCCTGTACCATTGATCTATATTTCTGTTTTTGTGCCAATACCATACTGTCTTGATTACTGTAGTTTTGTGGTATAGTTTGAAGTCAGGGAGCCTGATTCCTCCAGTTCTGTTTTTCTTTCTCAAGATTGCTTTGGCTATTCGGGGTCTTTTGTGTTTCCATACGAAATGTAAAATTTTTTGTTCTAATTCTGTGAAGAATGCCATTGGTAGTTTGATAGGGATTGCATTGAATCTGTAGATTGCTTTGGGTAGTATAGTCATTTTCACAACATTGATTCTTCCAATCCAAGAAAATGGTATATTTCTCCATCTGTTTATGTCATCTTTGATATTTTTCAACAGTGTTTTATAGTTTTCTGAGTGCCATATCAGTATTAAATCAATTATTTCTCCAGCTTTATTGAGATATAATTGACATATAACATTGTATAAGTTTAAGGTGTACAACAGTGGTGTTGATTTGATACACTTACATATTGCAAAACGATTACCACTATAGCAATAGCTAACACCTCCATCACATCACATCATTACCATTTCTTTTTTTTTTAATATTTATTTTTATTTGATTGCTCTGGGTCTTAGTTGTGGCTTGCCAGCTCCTTAGTTGTGGTATGCAAAGTCTTAGTTGTGGCACACATGTGGGATCTAGTTCCCTGACCTGGGATTGAACCCAAGTTCCCTGCATTGGGAGCTCAGAGTCTTAACCACTGCACCACCAGAGAATTCCCAACCTGTGCTGAGAACATTTAGGAACTACTCTCTTGGCAACTGTCAAGTATATAATATAGTATTATTAACTAAAATCACCATGCTAGACATTAGATCCTTAGAACTTATTCATCTTCTAACTGGAAGTTTATACTCTTTGACCAACATTTCCCTTTTCCTCTACCATGAATATCAGCTTTTAAATTTAAATTTATTAAAATTATATAACATTGAAAATGGTTCTTTAGTGGTATCAGCAGGATTTCACACATGGCTATCGGTTACTGGATTGGATGGTGCAATTTTAGAGTGCTCAGGAGCTAGGCCCTGTTGCCCACTGCCAATTCCCCTCAGCATGACCCTGGGCTGGACAGACAGGGAGTCTGATCAGAGGTCAATGCCTACATTCCAAAGTTTAACATTCTAGCTATGGTGATTCTCCTGTGAGCACAGCCTCTCTGTCTTAGGCCTGGGTCAAACTATTTTTAGTTTTTAAGGAACCTCCATATCTTGGAACAGGGGAGGGGTGTTTGAATTGCTGTTACTTATAGCTTGAAGACCCCAGAAAGCAGTTTGAAGGCTCAGCTATGTAACTCATGGCTGAATGGGCCCAAACGGACCATATGGGACCACTTCTGTTTTTCCATATGAAATAGTATGGCTAGGCCTAGAAGAGCCTTTCCCTTTTTAAAACTCATCGCATTGAGAAGGAAGGTTGACAATTTTCCTAGAGACCCTAAACTACTTGCTCAAATTAGAAATAATTTAAAAATTAAGTGAGTGTCAGGAATGTCTATGGTATTGCTGGTTTCCAGTAAATGCTTATTGGTAAGTGAATTATTATTACTTCCAGTTATACCAGATTATCCAATAATGGCTTTCTTAACTGGGGGGAAGAAAGCAGATGATTTTTGCAGTTCAAGTTGTTTTACAACTTTCTGTACATTGTAATTAGGTTAAAAGAAAGTCCATTGTTATATAAATTAGTAAGGTTCCACAGCTGTTATCCCTGCTAATCTCTTTTAGAAGTTACTATTTAACTAGGAAGGAATTAATTAATTTTTTAAGTGTATATGAAAAAAGTTCTATGTGTGTATAAATATATATGTGAAGAATTTCTAAAGAAGCTGCTTGTGAAACAAATAGGGGTTTTACATCCTGTGAAACATCTTAAAAATAGTCATAAAATGCATGCTTTTTGGCTAGATAAGTTTTTATATAATCATATATATAAAATATATAGAAAATATTTATAAAATATTTAAATATGATTATATATATATATATATATATATATAAACCCTGTAAATATTGCCACAAGATGGCACTAAAATCTAATGAACACTCCAGTCTCTGGCTGGTCTTGTCTCCGAAGAGTTGGGGGGTGATTTACAGGAGATCTGTAGGAGACAGTGGACAAAAAAGGCCAAATAAATAAGGCTGAAGGAAGATTGGAGGTAGATTAACATCTCCCTTTTGTCTGGAGGATAACTTCCCTCTCTCATTAGTGTGGGTATCTGTCATACAATGAATCTATAGGTTACTAAAGTTAACTATTAAAATGATTTGCTCTCCTTGACAAATCAGTTTTATCCTTGCCCTTTGCCAGTGTATTGTGATGGGAGAGCAGCGGCAGTGAGGAGGCCATTAGGCACATCCCCTAGTTTGGGAGAGTTTATCCCGTGAGTGGTACAGTATTTGAAGTAGCCAGTCTTCACAGAGCTTGTCAAAGGATCCTGGACATGAAAATGAAGACCATGAAAAGAAGCTGCTGCAGAATACAGATTTTTCTACTTGTTTACTTTGGAATAATTTACCAACTGAATATTTTTAGAAATTACTGCAATATTGAGATTCAAGCTTGGAACACCTCATATAATATGTCTGAGAGTCAGGAAATGAGTGAATTGAATCCCTCTTCCTGATTCTTTGTATTCCAGTTTTAAAAAAAATACATGGTACAAAACTTTAATTGTTTGATACTTTCTTAATATTTGAAGCTTAAGGACATAGCCAAGATTCCCAGGCTATATTAAGATAAAGGAAAGCAGTGTTAACAATACAGCTATAAAAGGTTTTGATTAAAGGAAGAAAAATTTAGATTTTTCTAACAGGCAAACTGAAATTAAAAGAAAAGAAAAAGTTGCTAGATTGGAGCCCTAAACAAATGATCCAAAAAAAAAAAAGAAAAAAAAAAAAACAAAAACCCTTACTTTCTCCCATGGGATTCCACTTGGAGAAATTATTTACTTACTGACAGTTCAGTTCCTTAGATCTGAAAAACAAAATCAAAAAAACAAAAACATTAGGCATTGTAGTGGAGATAATCCAATGTGAGGGAAGCAGTTTTGGTCACTTGAATGAGGATGGGCTCTGAGGGTTAGTGGCACTAATGTCGTATTTCACCTGATTATATCTGCGGCATCCATTTGGGGACCTACACCTCAACATATGAATCATGTGTGAAAACACCATGGCTCAGCTACAGCTGGCTGCCCGGGTTTGGGTGGATGGTTGGTAAAGCAGTCTGGAGTCTGAGGTAAGAGACTCCAGAAAGTTCCAACTGAGTTCCTGAGCATTTAGGCGAATTCTCCACAGTCGTTTACTGATTCTTGCATAGGGTCAGGCATTATGCTAGGGCTTCAAGATGCTGAGATAAGACAGAATCCAGGCCCTCCAACAGCTTCCAGTCAGAGGGGGAGGCAGAAATATGAGGCAATAACCTCATCATGATGTAGTGGGTCTCTCCTTTCTGAAAAACCAGTAAGCATCCCATGGCCTCCAGAATAGATATGGCCCAACCTGAGTAGTTGGTTCCTCCATGACTGGCCTCCATCCTGAGTTTCACCTCTCTCTCTCTCCACTGAGGGCAGCCACACTAAGATATTCCCTGTTCCTAGAACTTGTCCTACTCTTTCCCACATCTCTGCTTTTGTTCAAGCTGTTCCTCCTTCCTGGGAGATCCTCCTTCCCTCCCTCCCCCTTCCCACCTCTTCTGTCCATTGAGATCCATTGGCTTAGGTTCTTCTAGCTCAGACATAGGTGTCATCTCCTGCAGAATTCAAGGAATAGATGAATTAAGTCCTGGTGGGAGCAGAAGACTGGGGATCCAGCACCCCACCACACACTGATTTGCTGTGTCCCAGCCTGCAAGTGTCTCCTCCTACTCCCTGGGGCCGCAGCCTATTCTTGCCCAATGGGGTGTGGGGTGGCTGGATTTTATTGTACTATTTACTCTAGACAGTTCTCTACCTTACGACCAGGATCCTAATTAATCCTGCCAAACCAGGGCTGAGTCTGCCTTTTTCTGCCTGGTAACTTCCTCCAAGTGGACCTGAACTTCTGCAACCAGCCTCGACCTTCGCTTTTCACTGCCCCCCCTTCCCCCAATCTTCACCTAGGGACCTAGGCTGGGTGCCGAGAAGGGGGTAGGAGGCAGGACTTGTTAGAGCCAGAGGCTGGGCCCAGGCCTACCCAACTTACAGCCACCCTCTCGGAGATCCAAACCCAGGGCTCAGGGCGAGTACCGGGTGGAGGGATGGGGGCGGCGGACTCGACCAAGGGAGGTGCCGCTTCTGAATTAAAAACAAAAAACCCCGACAGCCTTGCTTGGAATCAAACGTGTGTGTGTGTATATGTGTGCCTCTGTGTGTGTGCGTGTGTGTGTATTTAAAAACAAAACCACATTAAAGGAGCCGCTCCCTCCCCCACAGGTCCGACCACCCGCTGGGAGTTTGAGAAGCAAGGGGGCAATTTTGAGTGGGAGGGATCATCAACGGCCCGCAAAGTGCCGCCTCTCTCGGAACCGCTCGTCCAGCCTCCGCGGGCTCCGGGCAGCTAGCTCCAGCTCTCCCGCTTCGCGCGCACAAGCTGCGGCGAAGACGGGAACCCAGGTGCCACCCGAGCCCCGCAGGGCCAGCCGCCGCGGCGTTGACTCCCCAGTCGCCGCCTCTCCCAGCCCGGCGGTCTGGGCCGTCAATCAAGCTCGCCCGGCCCCGCCCCTGGGCTGCAGCGGACGGCCAATCAGACTCAAGCTCCGCAGCGATGAGCTCAGTCGGCTTGCTTCCCATTGGGCGGCTATATTAAGAAAGTCGCCGAACTCTTTAAATAGTGGGCGCTGGGGCCGCAGCCCGCATCTGCCACCGCAGTCTGGCTGCACTCGTGTGTTCTCTTGTACATTGGCTGAGGCCTAGAGAGACCCGGGAGGGAGCTAGGCCGGGTCCGCTGCTCTAGCCACTTTTTGCGCACAAAGGCGCCGACCCCAGGCCCGGGACGAGGCGAGCGGCCACCGCTCCGGAGCAGCGCGGAGACGCACGGCGCGCCCTATGCCCCGGCGCCCCCACCTACCCCGCCGCGGCAGCCCGAGCACAGCGAGAGAACGCGCCACCCCGGGGCCTGGGTGCAGCTAGCAACCCTTTCCCCCAGCGCGCAGCCCGAGGTGAGCAGTGAGCGGCGAGCGGGACGGCAGCGAGGCGCTCGCGGGCCCCCTCCTGCTGCCCGGGCCCGGCCCGCTCATGGCGGCCATCCGTAAGAAGCTGGTGGTGGTGGGCGACGGCGCGTGCGGCAAGACGTGCCTGCTGATCGTGTTCAGTAAGGACGAGTTCCCCGAGGTGTACGTGCCCACCGTATTCGAGAACTATGTGGCCGACATCGAGGTGGACGGCAAGCAGGTGGAGCTGGCGCTGTGGGACACGGCGGGCCAGGAGGACTACGACCGCCTGCGGCCACTCTCCTACCCGGACACCGACGTGATCCTCATGTGCTTCTCGGTGGACAGCCCGGATTCGCTGGAGAACATCCCCGAGAAGTGGGTGCCCGAGGTGAAGCACTTCTGCCCTAATGTGCCCATCATCCTGGTGGCCAACAAGAAAGACCTACGCAGCGACGAGCACGTCCGCACAGAGCTGGCGCGCATGAAGCAGGAACCGGTGCGCACGGATGACGGCCGCGCCATGGCCGTGCGCATCCAAGCCTACGACTACCTCGAGTGCTCGGCCAAGACCAAGGAGGGCGTGCGCGAGGTCTTCGAGACGGCCACGCGCGCCGCGCTGCAGAAGCGCTACGGCTCCCAGAACGGCTGCATCAACTGCTGCAAGGTGCTATGAGGGCCGCGCCCGCCCCGCCTTCCCCTGCCGGCGCGCCTCCCCCTCCCGGGCCCAGCCCCCACGAGCCCGGGGAAGGGGAGACCCGCGTGCCCCAAGGACCCCACCGGACTGCCTGGTGTCTGCCTTCAGCCCCGGCCGACGTGGCCCGGCGGCTCAAGGCTCTGGCGCCGGGAATCCGCGTGGTAGGCACCGGGCGCCTGCTTTCCAAGTGTCTGTGCGTCCGGCTGTGTTGCACAGGCCTGGCCGCCCCGCTGAGTGCCAAGGGTCCCCTGACCACCCTTTAGGGAAGAGTCAAGCCTCTTCAGAGTGTGTGGCTGTGTGTATGTTCGACTCCCCGCCGCCGGGTTTTCACCCCATGCCCGCCTCTGCCTCCCGGAGACAAGCTTGGCACCGGGGTGCGGCCGCGCCCCATCAGATGTTCGTCCATAACCAGCGAGCGCCTGCTATCCCCTGTCTGTAACATAGACCTCGGGAACTGCGGGAGGGGAGGGCTGGGGAGGATGGGGTGTTATATAAATATAGATATAATTTTATTTTCGGAGGTAGGATGGTGTTATTTAATGGTGGTGGTGGGTGGAGTGACGGGGCGCTGGAACAGCTCCGGCCCAGCCTGGGTCAGGCGTCCATCCCAGCACGAACAAGACTTGGCCATCTTTCCAAACCCTGGGAAGACGTTTGCAGCCGACTTGGGGATGAGAGGACACAGCTTCTAGACTCATGGCTCCTGCGGGCCAGCCCCCCCCCCCCCGCCCCGCCACGCGAACCCCCTCACCAGACACAGGCAGGAGGAGGGAAAGTGTGCTGCAGGTCGTTTTTGCCATAAGCGAACTTTGTGCCTGTCCTACAAGTGAAAATCGTTCAGTCCAAGAAACGGATGTTATTTGATTTATTTAAAGGCTAAAACTTGGGTGGTTTTTTTTGGGGGGGGTGGAAGAATTCTTTGCACAATTGTTTCATTGTTTGACATTTAATGCACTTGTCATTTGCATAAGACAGTAGCATTCTGACCACACTTGTACACTGTAACCTCATCTACTTCTGATGTTTTTTAAAAAACGATGACTTTTAAAAAAAAGGAGAAGAAAAAGAAACCACTAATTTTTTTTCTTTTGAAAAAAGTGGCAACACTGTTCTGTTTTGCGATTTTATTTGTGCAGGTATGCGCACTCTTTTGAGAAAGGGCAGTAACAAGTGTTAGAGCCTATCTAAAACCTTTTTTTTTTTACCCCCACAAGTCAGTCTCTAAAGCTGTGTGAAATTTTCTCTGCATCTCTGTACAGAGAGTAAACCTGCCCCTAGTGTCTCTTTTCTCCCCCTCCCTTCCCCATCCAGTGGTACTTCTACTAAATTGTTGTCTTGTTTTTTATTTTTTAAATAAACTGACAAATGACAAAGTGGTGAGCTTATGATGTTTACATAAAAGTTCTATAAGCTGTGTATACAGTTTTTTTATGTAAAATATTAAAAGACTATGATGATGACATTTATAAAATGGCTCCTGTGGTTTAATAATGTGTAAAAATATTCTTGTGAATTTGGGGGCAAGGGCAGAATTCTACAGTGGAGGTCCCACCAACTCAGTTTCCCTCATAGTGTTTGTAAGAAATGGGGATGAAATCCCTTCGAGGACGTGTGGGGTTGCGTGGCCATGGGGTACCAGGTTCCTCCCGTCCCAGTCCCGGAGGTTACCCCGGCACCCAGTGCCCAAACCTTTGACCTAACATGTACTGTTTGTATGTCTTAAGCACTTGTGTCGAAGTCCATTATGGGGCCTTTGCTGCCTATTCTTTGAAACTTGGAAAGGTGTCATTTGTGCATTTAAAATTTAGATGACTTTTTTTTTGTTGTTGTTAATCACCGGTGTGGGACCAGGCTCTCTGTCCAAAAGACTGGTTCCTGGGTTCCCTTCAGATCCTCGTGGGGTTACACAATAACCCCACGATTGTAGGGTCTTATCTCTGGCCTGAGCTCCTGGGTGGAAGTTGGGGAGAGCCCAGATCAGAAGCTGATTCTTCTGTCGTTGAAGTTTCATCTGAAGGTCTATATGTAGCCTAAAATGCTTTATTCTAAGTGCCAGGAGTGGCCGCATTACAGACAGAACGCAAGGCTTTGGGTGACTGTTACTGAAAGTTGGGGCAGGCACACTTGGACGTGGAATCTTGATGAGCTCTAATTTCAGACAGTTAGCCTGCTGCAGTGGGTCCCAGAACCAGACAGGCAGATTTATCTTCAGAGACCGTATTAAAATCCCGCTACAGGTATGATGGCTCAAATCTGCCAGCCTCAGCAGCTTCGAGGAAAGGTAGCAGATACTGCCAACCTCTCCCAACTACCAAAGACGTGGTTTTTGTTTTTGGAATCAACACTTTCTGGGTTTCTAGCCCTTAGTTGCCTGCTGCCACTGCCCCCCCCCGCCCCCCTCCCCCCCCCCGCCCCCGCCAGCTCACCTCCTCCAGGCAGAAGCAGAGAAGGCCCCTTTTGAAGCCCTTTGCTTTAAAACTTGAGGCTTCTGTTTCCCTGTCTTTCCCTAGACTCCCAAGAGCTTTTGTTGAGTGAGGCAAGCCTGGTTGCTGGTGACTTTTCACCCACTTAAAAAACAAAACAAAACAAAACAAAACATTAACAGGGCCTCCTGCACAGCCAGGCTCATTGGCCGACAGAGGGGAATTGTCTGGGCAGCTCCAGGCACAGAGAAAGGAGAGGGTCCACCCAGGTTGGCTTCTCTAAGCCACTGCCTCATCCTTTCCTCAGCTCCTGGCCTCACTCACCTCTAGCCCTCAGCGTACTTTTTCTTCTTTTAAAGGCAAAAATTTCCACAGAAAAACAAAATGTTGATTTGCAAGTTTTACAGCTTGCAAATCCTTTGGTACCAGGGAGTGCAGGACTCTGTGAAGAGCTCAAGCTTGGGCTCAATGCCCAGTACTCAGCTTTGCAACCAGCCAAGAGCCTGGAGTCCCAGCCCCCGAAAGGGCCTTTTCTGGGTTTCCTGCCTGCTTAAATCTGCCTGGTACCTATAGCTGCCTTTTTTTTTTTTTTTTTTTTTTTTTAATTTTAGGAAGACAACAAGCCAGGTGACACATGGCAGCCTGGGTTATGCTTGTTTTAAAATGCATGGCATTTAATAATCCTGCCGGAACACACTCTTCTTGCTGCATTAGATCCAACTGGAAAATATAAAGACGAATTGCTGTAGGCTGGAAAATCAATTAGGAAAAAAGAGGTAAAACATCTGGTGTTACTCTTAGGATATGAAAATTCATTTTGCACATTTAAAATAAATGTGCTGAGTTCATTTAATTGCCTGTTGAACGGTTTCGTGGAGAATAGTGGGGTGTTTCATTGATCCTGGGCATTTCGTAGCAAGGGGCATTGGCTTGGGTTCTTGTTTAATCTTAATTTGAAATCAATCTGGACTGTATTTCTAGGGTCTTTTTCACATGTGTTTCAGTGTACTTAGAACAGTGGTTTTCAAACTTAAGCATGCATTAGAATCACATGGAGGGCTGGTTAAAACACAGATGGCTGGGCCTAGCTTCCAGAGTCTCTGATCAGTATGTCCGGGGTGGGGACCAAGCGATGCTGATGCTGCTGGTCTGGGGACCACACTTCGAGAACCACTGGCTTAGAATAAAGGAGAGTTCATGTCATTGCACAGAGGAGGGAGGTCATTTCAGCAGGAAAGTAAATCACATTCCCGACGCTGAGGGTGTAGTGCCCCGTAGTCCCGACTGCCCTACCTTAAAAAGCACAGCACTTTCAGAGAATTTCCCTCCCAGGATGACCCATACATAACCCCTATCTTCTCTTCTCCACATTCTTGTGCAACGGGGGGTTTAATGCCCTTCTAGAGATTTCTTTTTGCCATTCCGAATTCAGAACGCAACAGCACTCTGCTCTGCTGAGACAAGGGATACAAAAGCAAACAGGACACAATCCTTGCCCTGGTGGGCCAGGCAGTTCTGGGAATGCATTCACTGAGCATGCTCAAATGGGGGCGTTAGGCCCAGGGCACAACAGGAGCCCAAGGGAAGGTGGGGAGGCTGTCATGGAAGAGGAGACATTTGACCTAAGTCTTAAAGCAGGAGTGGGCGATGTGCAGATGAAAGATACAGCTTCTTTATATTACTGTGGGGCCTGGCCTCTGGGGAATAAAGCTCTCTTGGGTGAGAACTACCTTCTACTTGTAGCCCTTCTGGTATACATTTCTTCAGTCAAGAAAAATGATGTTACCCAGCCAAGTCAAACAGCCTCTCCCCGGCCCTCCCTGTTCACACACAGGCCGGGAGAGAAGGTTGGTGATGACGGTTTCATTGTTTTCTCTGTGCCTCCCAGGGATGGGGGGCAGACACAAGGGCTAGCTTTGTGATAACTGTTCCTGGGAAACATGCAGCCTGGGCTCAAGGAGGCTGTGACACCACAAAGGGACCTCGTACTCCAGCTTGTTGGGGGACAGACCTTAGCCACTTTACTTGGTCCATCTTCTAGCTGGGGGGAGAAAGTGGGTACTCAGGCAGCTCCTTCAACTCTCAGCAGCCCCTTTCCTGGGCTGGGAGGTAAGAGCTGGCTAGAGGACCCCAGTTCATTCCTTCCAAATATTTATGGTTGACTAAAGGACTCTGTGCCTGGCGCTGTGCTAGGAGCTTGGGACTCAGTAGACAAATAGGCAGGCATGGTCCCTCCCCTCACAGAGTTTTCAATCTCTATGTGTGTCTGCACAAGTAATAATAATGATGATGATGACAATAGCTAATGTAGGCATCAGGCACTGTTCTAAGCTCTTCATCTGTATTGTTTTATGTGTGTATTAATTATCTATCATTGTCTAACAAATTATCCCCAAACTTAGTGGTTTAGAACATTTATTTCTTCACCATTTCTGTGAGTCAGGAATCCAGGCACCCCTTAGCTGAGTCCTCTGGCTCAGGGTCTCTCCGGAAACTGTAGTCAAGGTGTTGGCTGCGGCTCGATCGATCTCCAGGCTTGACTGGGGAAGGGTCTGCTCCCCAGCCCACTCATATGGTTGCTGGTAGGATTCAGTTCCTCACTGGCCAAGGCCTCCTTTGAGCTCCTTGCCACGTGGGCCTCTCCGTTGGGCAGTCCAACATGGAAGCTTGCTTCATCACAGCAAACGAGAGAGAAGAGCCAGAGAGAGACAGTGTGGGCAAGGCAGAAGTCAAAATCTTTCCTAACTTAATCTTGGAAGTAACATCCCATTGCTTTTGCTGTATTCTTTTTATTAGAAGCAAGTAACAGGGTCCAGCCCACACTCAATGGGAGGGCATTACCCAAGGGCATTCATGGCAGAAGGTGGGGTCGTTGGAGCCATTTTCGAAGCTGCCTACCACAATCGTCCATGATGACTTTGAGGTCAGTGCTATTATTCTCAATTACTGATGAGGAAACTGAGCCATAAGAGGTTGGATAACTTGCTCAGGGTCACAAAACTCATATGGATTTGGAAACCCAGGCAGTCTGGCTCCAGCACAACAAACTTACATATGTGGTGGGATGATGATTTGAGAAAAATCACCCTGAATGCAGTGTGGAGGATGGATTGAATGGAGAGGGGAAAACCAGAGGTCAAAGATCAGTGAGGGGCTTCCCTGGTGGCGCAGTGGTTGAGAGTCCGCCTGCCGATGCATGGGACACGGGTTCGCGCCCCGGTCCGGGAAGATCCCACATGCCGCGGAGCGGCTGGGCCCGTGAGCCATGACTGCTGAGCCTGCGCGTCCGGAGCCTGTGCTCCGCAACGGGAGAGGCCACAGCAGTGAGAGGCCCGCGTACCGCAAAAAAAAAAAAAAAAAAAAGACTGGGCTGCATGGAGGGTCCAACAGTCCTCCGATACCGCATGCTCGGAATCAAGCAGGTAAAGCACTCTGTTTTGACATGAGCTACGTGTGACACAGCAATGACAAGTAACCAGCTGTTTTTGGTGCAGGGGCTGAGTCCAGGGAAGTTAAGAAAGTGCTCCTGTGAGGCCAGGCTTTGGGCGCTGACAACACCAGCTGAGGGAAAGCCTTCTCTGGACCCCACCCCTGCCGAAATCACAAGGTACTCAGGCCCTGAGAGATCTCTGGGGAAGTCCTCCCAGTGATCCTGAGATGAGCAGGCAGTGGAAGCACGTTTCTGGGGCTGCAGGCCACCCTCTGCAGGGTCACCTGGGGGACTAGCAGTGCTCAGCGGTTTGTCAATGCCGGGGCTGAGCTTCGAGCATCAGCGGAAGCTGGGCAGTTTTGGCTTCTGGGTTGGGAGCCTGGCACAACTGGCCATGTTTTTCATTTTAGAAACCATGATCCAAAAGCACAATTCTTTTCTTCTCTTTTTCTTTCTTTTCAGGATCTCTTTATATATATATATTTTTTTAAATTTTTATCGGAGTAGAGTTGCTTTACAATGTTGTGTTAGTTTCTACTGTCCAGCAAAGCGCACCTGCTCTACGTAGACACAGATCCCCTCGTTTTTGGATTTCCTTCCCATTTAGGTCACCACAGAGCATTGTGTAAAGTTCCCTGTGTTCTTCAGCAGGTTCTCATTAGTTATGTATTTTATACATAGTATCAATAGTGTAGGTATGTCAATCCCAATCTCCCAATTCACAAAGCAGTAGTTAGATGCCACAAAGTAGGTGGCAGTGCCTTAATCGTATGTGTGTTGTCAGTCCCAAGGGCCTCTTCCATCCTTGTCAAGGGGAGTTCTAACCTTCTCTCCTTTCATACAACACTGAAGGCACAATTCTAAGGGCTCTGCAACTAGGCTTTGGGTTTTTATCACTCTGTGTGACCTCTGTCCTCTGGCTGTCATTTGGAGCTATTTTTCTTCTCCCTTCAATCCTGAAAAGGGAAGAAACAAATGTTCCCAGAAGCAAGTTTCTCATCACTTTGTTAATGATTGATTTCATTTGATTCCAGAACTTGTTTAACCTTTGGATAAACAATCGAAACCTTCTGGAGGCACCTAAGAGGAGTGCAGGAATGCATGTGCTATTTAATTCTGGAGAGCTTATAAATGGGACTCTGACAGAATAAAAAGTATTATTTATATGAGTGCTAAAAAAAGTCACTTGTAAAATACACACTTGTCCGTAGCGGCCAAATATGGGAAAGTGTGAGATCTGGTCGCATAACCAGGCTGGCTCTGTAAATGGGACGTTCTGTCCATCCATCCTCTTCCTCTTGGTTGAGCAATTTTGTGGCTACAGATTTCCTCCAAGAAAGTCGAGCACTGTCGGCCAAATGGAGATCCAGCCTACACGCATAAGAAAACACGAACATAAATGAGCCAGCCCGGGATCTCTGAAGTTGTTCTTATCTGTGCCAAGGGAGAATTGTTCAAAGTTTTTACTTCATGGGTAATGGTAGAAGTTACAGACTGTATAGTTGGTTACCTGCCAAATCTGAAAGAACAAATCTGAAATGCAGTGAAGGCATAAACAATTCAAAGGGAAAAAGAGTACTAATCGGGCTTAAAATGCCACGAGTTCTCTAGCAGGCTGATAGGATCCAACCTCCGTCCATGACCTAGTGACCAACTAGTAAGCAGTCTCACCAGTTAGCCGAGGGAATTCAGAAGGCCCAGCACTACCATGAGTGGGGTGCAGAAGAGGCCCGACTCTGGGCGAGTGTAACCCTCTCATCCTCAGCTGGGTGTGGGAAGAAATCACGGGTGTGGGAAGAAATTGCAGCTCTGGGAGTTTGCCGGAGACCTCAAGAAAAAGGAACAGGGGTGGAGCAGTGCAGATGTGTCCCCCGTCTGTCACGTCACTTCTCCCCCTGTATTGTTCCTCTTTGTCACCTGCAGTAAAGGCAGTGTGCGTGGTGGGAAAATCAAGGCTTACAGGCAGCAGCCCTCACTCTCTCCTTCACTGTCTGGACATTCTTGATCCAATTATTTTTACTCTCCACTGCCTCAGGTTCTTTATTTGTACAATGGAAATAATTCTGAAGATTAAACAAGATCAAACCAAGCACTCAGCACAGACCCAGCTCATTCTAAGTCCTCAATAAATCTTGATTCCCTTCCCTCTGTTGGACTCATCTTAGCACCTTAAGTACAAGTAGAGGTGGAATAAACTTTACTGGATAAATGAGCGTAGAGTAATAACCACTCTTTTTTTTGTCAGGGGCTTTTTCAACTATAAGCTCCTCAGGGTATCACATTATACTCATTTTTAAAGCCCTAGCATCCAGCGCGGGGTCTGACACGTGGTAGGTACTTAGTAACTACTAAGTTACTGAATAAAAGCTCGAGTTCAGAGGGTCCTTGATAAACTGGAGATTCTCAGGGTTGCATAGGATGAATTTCGCACTCAAGGAAGAAGTGCGCACTGTGCCGGTCCCAGAGGATGTGGTGGTAGAATCTGAGCCATCTGAGTGCCAAAGGGAGGGCTATGGGGTCTGGGGACCAGCAGGCTTTCTTCCTAGGAGCACAGTGCTCATGTGTCCTCAGCAGAGGTTGTACGGGCACTATACCAGTCTGTTGGCCCAGTGACACATAGGGAGGAGCAGGGTGGACAGGGCGCAGAGCCCAGCAGAGCCTGCACACCCTCCCCTTGCTGACGTGGCCACAGAGCGAAGGAGAATCAGCAATTTCTCCAGGCGAAGCAAATACCAGGAAAAATGCTGACAACCTCTAAGTGATGGAGAAACGTATGCTAGAAAGATCCAGCCATGATCTGTGCGTGCAAGACCCAGGGCTCAGCTGTTGCATTTGTAACCCGAGAAAGAGAGTCCCTGCCTGTTATGCAGCTCAGCAAAACCGGCAGACCCCACACCCCACCATGAAAGGGAAAACAAAGAAATGAGGAGACTTGATCATCTGATCACAGCGCCTCTGACAGCAAGAGCCCACAGCTTTATTTCTGTGGGAGTTTTACCAAGCTTACCACAAGTGAGCTGGTACAGTAAGTGCTTTAAGTCTGGGCAAACTGGTTCTCCTGGCACGGAGGTAGGAGCCCAGCTTAATTAGACTGTGGGCTTAGACTGGAGCAGAGGCCTTTGTTCAGAGTTAGCTCCAATTTTGTTTGTTTTTTTACTTTCTCATTAAATAAGAACAACAACAAAAATTGTATCGTCAGGGATAGAAGCACAGGAGGAGGGGTACAGCATGGAAATTCCCATTCAAATGTGAATCCCTCCCTGTTCACCCTTCCCATCTTTTGGCTTTTTCAGAAAGCTGACCTTGAACTTGAATTCCTGGTAATGCCTGACCTTGATGGGATCTGGGTTAGTGTCCTGGGGAGGGCTGGTTGCTGAACGGAGACTTGTTTGTTCCCATCTCACTTTGGCAGGTTTTCTCCAGGTGACTTGGAAATAGATGCTTAAATCGGCTCAACTGTGCCAACTTCCAGGTTCCGAGGAGTCTGGGCCAAATCTGGAGGTTTGTGGTCTGGTGACCCCCAGGCCTGGGGAGGTTGCTCTCTGGCAGTCAGTGGTAGAAGGCGATGTCAGGGATGGTCACTCGCCTTGTCATTTGTGGAAGCAAGGTCTAATTTCAGAGACTGGCCTGGAAGCAGCCATCGGGATGAGCTGGCTCATGGCGCACCCTCTTCAAACCACACTAAGATTTGTGAGGCCCCTCCTTGGTCAGTAGGCCAAAGGCTGAAACGCCGTCTGAGTTCAAGGAGGCAGGACTGACACTGGATCTGAACTCGCTTTCTGAAGGGCGCTAGACTAGCCCATATGATGGGATGGCCCATCAGACCCTGGCAGTCCAGGAATCAGAGAGCGAGAAACTCAACCAGTTAGGGCTACCAGGAATGGGGTCAGGCCCTGATGAAAAAATTTGAGGGCTCCCTCACAAGGGCAGACAGGATAAAGATCTACATGTGGGATTTGATCCAGCTCACATCTGGACCCCTGATCCCTGCTAATTAGTATGGTCCCCCCATCATAATGGGCCTTGCGACCTGCCTGTGTGCGTGGCTGGTGAAGGGTGCTAAGCTAACGAGCGGGCTGAGGCAGCAGGCTTGGGGTGAGAGCAGTAGGATGGGCTCCGGGCTCAGGGCTAGGACCCTCGAGAGCTCTTCCACAAGGAGAGCTGGGCTTCCTCTCTGGGGGAGACCTCCTGCCACTTCTCAAACACAGCTGCTGTACCTTCAAGTGATAAACCCCATCTTGATCTAGCTCATGCTTCTGGGCCCAGAGCTGGTGGGAGGAGGAAGGTGGGAAGCCGCACCCTCCCTCCCCTGCTTCCCAAAACGAAGGTCTGGTGCCCACCCCATCGTCCCCTTGTGTCTTTGCCCTTACCCTGGCTTCACCAGCCTTTCACAGCAAAGCTGGCTGGAGAGCGTCAGGACCAGGTGGGGGAAATCACCCAAAGGCCGCCTGGTCCATTCCACACACATGGTTTGTACACCTACTGTGTGCCAGGCCTGGGCGAGCCCCGGGCGAAATTCCCATCTCTAGGAGCTCTCTGTGGTAGTGCTTCCTTCACCATCCGAGTATTTCAATAAACAGAATAGAGGGCAGGGCTGCCAACATTAGAATCCTCTAGTATTTGTGTCTTGGGAATAAACGTGGTATTTAAAGGGTAATTGTCTTTCCATTTCTCGTGGGTAGTGGCTGCTCTGTGCCTCTGGGGCCTAGACAGGTTTGCTCCGTAGGCTTTGCGGTAAATATCACTTCCTTTGGGAAGCCTTCCCTTGACCTCTCAAGACTGGGTGGGATAGCCCACCTACATGCTCTCCAGTGCCTTGCCTTCCCCTTATCCCAACACTTACCATCGTATTCCAGAAGCCACCAGAAGACTGTGAGCCCTGGAGGGCCGAGACCATGCCTAGCATGCTGGCTGGGACACGGACGGTCTGGTGGGTGAACGAGTTGATTGGTCCAGTCTATGTGGGGCTTCAAGGGAAGAACCAACAGGAGACGTTCAAGGGGCAGATTTTGGCTCAAAAGAAAGAAAGATACTATAGCGGTCAGAACATGAGTCAAAGGTCATGAACTCTGCATCACTGAACATGTTCTTGCACAGCTGGATGACCCCAGTTCAAAATGTCATAGAGGGAATTCAAGTATCAGATGGCGGAGCTCTCAGGAGGCAAGGCCTGCTGAAGGTGCTCCCAGGTGCTGGAGAAGAACAGGATGAGGGGCGTTAGCTAGGGGTGCTCCTTGCAGAGGTCCCCATGAAGAGACAAGCCTGAGTTTTGTTCCCACTAAGTCTTCAAAGCAGGGCTCAGACGTCATCTGCCTTCCCTGACTTCCTCTATCTTCCTCTTCTGCTCAAAACACATTGTTCCTTTCCTACCATTTCTTATCCATTTTATTTTATTTTATTTTTATTTATTTATTTATTTGGTTGCACTGGGTCTTCACTGCAGCACGTGGGATCTCCGTTGCTGCGTGCGGGATCTTTAGTTGCGGCATGCGGGATCTAGTTCCCTGACCAGGGATCGAACCCGGACCCACTGCATTGGGAGCATGGAGTCTTAGCCACTGGACCACCAGGGAAGTCCCTCTCATTCATTTTCGATGGGATCTCCTAGAGTATGGGGACCGTGTCTTACTTATAATGACTTGTATCCCGGGCATATAGACCTGGGCCTGGCACAGGTGCTGAGTAAACATTTGTTGAATGACGGACTACATGAGGACCTTTCGTGTAAGACAAAGAGCTTGTGGCCCTACTGGGGAGGCAAAAATAGCACATGTGCAAAGAATTCAAGGAACAATTTAATATTGCACTGTATGGCTTTCTGCCCCAGCGGTTGGTTCATGAAGGAGATAGCTCAGAGTCCGCTTGCCTGCCAGCCATGTCTGAAAGGTCTGGGGAGGGACGGAAGCAAGATGCTTCTTCTCCTGCTAGAATGTGAGCGCCACGCGGGCACAGCCTTTGCTCACTGCTGGGTGCCCGGCACGAAGTAGGTGCTCAATAAATATTCACGGATTGGAGGCACTTTCGTTATTATAGTTTAGTTTTCTTAAAGCAGATAGAAATGGTGTTGACGACTAACTTGTCCTCAGACTATGAAGGTGAACTCCAATAGGAAACACACAGAATCAGAACATCCCTGCAGAAAGCGCTAGCGTCATGGCACATGACCTGTGCAGTCACACAGAGCCAGCGCTCAGAGGAGCCCTGATCTTAGAAAATGTGATGCTGTCGCCATCTCGAAATTCTCAATTTTTGAACAGGGAGCCCCTGTTTTAATTTTGCATTGGAGCCACAACTTATGTAGCCGATTCTGTCCGCAGAAGGGGATACTGTCGATCCACAGCCTGGGCTGGCGGAAGCAAGGAAGACTCTTCGGCTCTGGGCACGCACCTGGCAAACTGACTTGCCCTGTGGACTCTGGGCAGCTCACGGGGGCTCTGGGCAGCCGTTCAGGTGCTGTCTCCTCTTTTCTGCCTGGTCCAAATCTGCAGCTGTTTCTGTTGTTTTGTTCCCTCTGCCCTGAAGTGACCTCAGGGGGTGGCAGAGCAGCCACAGCCAGTGACTCACACCTCCTGTCAGTCCAGTGTTCTGTCACGGCATGGGGAGGACTCGCTCCCTGCCAGTCGGACCCTTTCATGGTACACTTCATAAACAGCGGCCTCACCAGCAGGGTTCTAACAGGAACTCCCCACCCTACCCTTTCAAGGAATTTGGGGCATTTTGCCTCCTGGGTCGGAGGACATTGAGTGGCACCCCCAGAGTATCATTTTCCAGCTCTTTAGGGGTGAATCCAAGGAACCTTCTAGCTAAGAATGAGTTTACGGACAACTGGAGCACCATCTCAGGGTGGGGGTGATTTTTCTCTCCCTCTGGTTCAAGGTTTTTGATTCTTGCTGGGCTGGAGCCCTCCTGCAATGCCCAGAGCCCTGCTCATTTCTCTTAGGGACACCACCGAGTTGTCATGCTTATAAGGCACGTGGTGGCAGAGTTTCACAGGATGAGCACCTTCTGTCCCAGGGATCCGTACCTGGAGGTCTAGCGGGATGAGCTGGCCACTGGTAGAGTCACACTTGATCCTGAGAAAAGCCACCCTCTGTCCCCAGAACACAAGACAGTTAGGGTGGCTGGGCTTTGAAAAGGGGATCCCAAGAGCCATACCCATGCTGCCCAGCCCCTGTTGCCCACTGTCTCCTGCTGCCCTGGGGCAGGGCCCGGGATGGAACCAGCAGGCTCATGACATCCCTGAAAGGCTGCTTTGGTGAGTTTCCAGATATACTCTGGTTGTCCAGTGAGCAGTCATGAGTGTGTGTCCCTGGCATTGTTTTATCATGAACTTTTCTGGCTGTAGTCAAGGCTCACTAACAGGACAGGTGCATGCCAGACGTTTAAATTTGCCCCAGAGTACTTCTTAACGTTTGCTACTTAGAAAACAGAAAAATGGGAATTCAAGTTCATGAATAGAAAACAAAGATTGTGAAGGTAGATTTTTACAATTTCAAAGTCAATGCCATTACTAGAATTAAGATTTTTTTCCCGTAAGTTACTATTGTTTTAAATTTCCTTTTTTTTAAATTAAAAAAAATTATTTGTTTATTTGGCTGCTTCGGGTCTTAGTTGAGGCACACGGGCTTTTCTCTAGCTGCGGCTTGGGGGCTTACTTGCCCCGCGGCATTCGGGATCCTGGTTTCCTGACCAGGGATCCAACCGGAGTCCCCTGCATTGGAAGGTGGATCCTTTGCCACTGGACCACCGGGGAAGTCCGTTAAATATCTAGACACTGCCAGAAGTGGGAGGGAGACCACAGGTTATTCAGTCCAATCCCTTCATTTGTTTTTTTTTTTTTTTTTTTTTGCTGTACGCGGGCCTCTCACTGTTATGGCCTCTCCCGTTGCAGAGCACAGGCTCCGGACGCGCAGGCTCAGCGGCCACGGCTCACGGGCCCAGCCGCTCTGCGGCATGTGGGATCTTCCCAGACCAGGACACGAACCCACGTCCCCTGCATCGGCAGCATCGGCAGGCGGACCCTCAACCACTGCGCCACCAGGGAAGCCCCAACCCCTTCATTTTAAAGATGGAAAACTGAGGTCCATGGAGTGTGGGGGGCTGCCCAAGGTCACACAGCTCATTAGGAGCAGAAGTAAGAACCCTGGTCCCCTCCAACCCCCCAGGCCCCTGCTCTTTCTCCAACATGTTTCTTAAGATATTTTAGTTATTAACTAAACATTCACAGTTAAAGATCTGAGCAGTAGCTGGAGCAGGGCATGCTATGTTTTCAGTCCATTGGCGGTATAACCTCAGTGGATTTTATGAGTACAGATGGTCCCTGGCTTACCACGCTTCGACTTTGGCTTTTTCGACTTTTACGATGGTGTAAAAGTGATACACACTCAGTAGAAACCATACTTTGAATTCTGATTTTTTTCTGGGCTAGTGATATGCAGTGATACCCTCTTATGATGCTGGGCAGTGGTAGCCACAGCTGTCAGTCAGCCGTACGCTCATGAGGGTGAACAGCCGACACACTTACAACCACTCTGTACTCAGACCCATCCTGTTTTTCACTTTCAATACAGTATTCAACCAATCAGGTGAGACAGTCAACACTTTGTTATAAAATAAGCTTTGTGTTAGATGATTTTGCCCAACTGTAGGCTAATGTAAATGGTCTGAGCATGTTTAAGCTGGGCTAGGCTGAGCTATGATATTTGGTAGGCTGGTGTATTAAATGCACTTTCTACTTAAAATATTTTCAACTTATGATGGGTTTATCGGGACACAAACCCAATGTAAGTGGAGGAAGATCTGTATCGTTCTTTTATTTCATCATTTATCACCAACACTTTCGTGAGCAAATGCTTTGTGCCAGGTCTTGGGGTCAGTACAAGGAATACCAAGTAGAATGAGATACGGTTTAAGCTCTCAAAGGCAACTTGTACCAAAAGTGTGTGTGTGTGTGTGTGTGTGTTCGTGCACGTGGATGCGTGTGCCCCCAGCTAGAAGCCCCGTCCATAGTGTCTTTTACAAGAGATCACTTTGCTTTCCAGTTAGGAAACTGGCTTCGATAGCTCTGGTCCAGTGACTTTGGAAGTCAGAGGAGTTAACATTCCCAGCGTCCCATTAGGCAAAGGTGTCTTTCTCTGTTTTATTTCCAGCCAGAGCTGGAGGAGGATTCACTGGTCCTGAGCATGCTGTCTCATTGGCTGATGGAGGCGTCTGTGCCAATGATTAGACACGAACATATGTGAGATCACACACACACACACACACACACACACACACACACACACACGCAGAACGAGCTCTAGAAGCGCAGACTCTTAGTTCTGGATTATAGGATTCTTCTTTGTCAGATGAGACAATTGAGACCCAGAGTAGTTTAACCACTTGCTTAACTTGCTAATTAGTTAATCCAGATAGCTAGTGGATTCCTTAAACCATTTAAACTTTTAGATTATTCAGGAACTAGAAAAAGGGAAGGGGTTTCTCTTAGAAGTGACTTCATCTGAAATGTCACTGCTCCTAAGATAACATCTTGGAGAGACATCAAGGCGGCCGTGGTCTCTGCAGTTCCTTCGTAGAACCCCAGGAAGTCACAGCTGTTAGGGAGGATTCCAAGCGACTGGAAGTCACATCAGACTGTCCCAGATGCCAGTTGCCCCCTCTGACAGAGGCCTGAGACACCCCAGCTGGGGCTGGGGCAGGTGCTGGGCAAGCTTCCATCTCTCCCCACTTCCAGCCCATAGAGTCCCTATGGGGAGCTGGCAGGGTGGCGGGAAGGATGAAGGATGTGTTCACAGCACAGGTCCCACCACAAGATGTTTTGGTTTAAGCATGGGATTATTGTTCTCTCTTCAAAGCCCAGTGATAAAAGCCTCTCAGGTATGCCCTGCAGAGGCAGGAGACTTTGCTGCCAGACCTTCTCTCAGTGAGTAAGTTAGCCCATCCACAGTCTCAGAACCCAGGGCTCCTTGAGTGGGAGAGACATCCTAGTCGACTGAGTACAAGTTCCCACTGATGGGTTCCTTCCAGAATATTCTGCTCCTGCTTGCACTCCTCCAGAGACAGGGCATGTGCTCCTTTACAAGAGCACCGTTTCCAGCTTTCACGGGGAAAGGCCACTTTCCTGTAATGTCGATCTGGGGTCTCAGCCCTGCAGCCGGGGGGCTCACCCTGCTCTCTGCTGTCTGCTGCCCTGTGGAGGTTTGAGTCCAGTGTGTATAGTGCTCCAGGCCAGTCATCCACAGGTCAGTGCTTGGCCACCCGTCCTAGACGTGGCTGTGAGACCCTCGCCCTCCTCTGCACAGGGGGCTCCTGAAAGGGTGAGCTCCAGATCTGCTGGAAAACCAAAAGCCAAAAAGTCCAGTCGCAGACTGACCAAATCAGAGATAAATAGGGCTGTGGTCTCCCTGGCCTCAAGGGTTCTCAACAACATGGAACATAGAAGCCGCAGAGCGATTGGGATTTCCTACCCACTACCTTGCAAACTCTGCCATAAGTGCATCTTCTCAGCCCGGGAGCTCGGTGAGACGCCCCAGAGCTGCGGCCTCTCCTCTATTCCTCTCTGAATCCTCGCTCTCAGCATAAATTCTAGCTGGAGGCAGAAAGCTTTCTGGGTGTTTTAGAAATAGTCAGAGTACGAACCACTATACTGCCTGCTGTCGTCGATTTTATGGGCTCCAGCTTGGGGATTCAAGACTGCAGGCTCACTCTGCACTGTGTTCTGGGCCACTGGTCACAGGAGCCCGTGGTCAAGGGGGCAGTGGAAGTGAGTGGAGTTCTGTGCGCTGGGGCAGAAACCTCAGCTCCAGTGTCATGTAAGACTTGATGGTTAACCACCGGCCATTTGGCTGACATCAAGTAAGCGGCGGAGGCCTAAGGCTGGGCCAGGTTGTAGCGCATCTGGGGGAACTCTCGGAACAGAGTGTGACCCTGACGTCCCAGAGGTGACCCTGGAGGACTGGGCAGTGTTTGCCTGGACTGTTTCTGTTTTTGTTTTTGTTTTTTGCGGTACGCGGGCCTCTCACTGCTGTGACCTCTCCCGTTGTGGAGCACAGGCTCTGGACGCGCAGGCTCAGCGGCCATGGCTCACGGGCCCAGCCGCTCTGCAGCATGTGGGATCTTCCCGGACCAGGGCACGAACCCATGTCCCCTGCATCGGCAGGCGGACTCTCAACCACTGCGCCACCAGGGAAGCCCTGGACTGTTTCTTAATGAACTCTCCCAGGCACCTTTCACCCACTCAGCAACGTTTATATTCAGCAGAGTAATCCTGGTGAAAATGATTCTTTGATTGCCTGCCTAACTGGATGAGCAAACCCCCTACGGGTTATTTGAACAAGAGTATAAACGATCTCAAGAATGTGACCTGACCTAGTAAGTACAGGGGAAAATAAGGAAAGCTTCTGTGAGGTCTTTGGGGATTAAGTGGTGGGCGTGAGGGGTGGGTGGATGACTCTGTCCTGTGTCCTGTTTCTTATGCACCAATAGGGGCACCATCTAGAAGCAGAAAGAACAAAGGGGAGTTCACCTGCTCTGCAGTGGGCTAGGTAGCTGCGCAGGCCTGTGCACTTAGAAAAATGCTGTTTACGCTTCCCATCAACACACAGTAATGACTCTAGGAATTAATGTTTGTGCTTGGGAGAATGTGTGTGTCCGTGTGTGTGTGTGTGTGTGTGTGTGTCTTCATTTGATGACCTACAAGAATGAGGGGGCTATTTGTCCTGTACATGGGTGGAGAGACGACCTAGGAGAAACCCCAAATGTAGTATCGCAAAGCCCAAGGCCGATGTGAATTATCCTGCTGAGCCGCAGCCCGACTTGAATTATCCTGCGAGGCCAACAGTGGCATTGGATTACAGTTACACTAAATAATTCAGCCTGGGAGGTAGACTGCGAAGGATTATGGTGTCGCCCAGATTACTTAACTAAAGAAGAAAGTGGAAGAGGCAGATCATCCTAGGGTCAGACCACATTGTGTCCACTCAGGGAGATGGCTTGGGGTTTCCCTCAAGCAGGGGGGGAGATCCACGCTGTAGCGGTGGAACTCTGGAGTTGCTCTCAGGAAGAGTCATGGATCTGAGCTTGAGCTCTGTTCAGCCCTCGGTCTGTGTGAAGAGGAAAAGCCCGTCGAACTCAGCCACTGCCTCATTCGGGGTGAGGACCCTCTTGTGATTGGGAGACCCTTTTAGGAGCAACCGCTCTGTCTTGATTGCAGCTCCTCTCAGCCCAAGGCTGCCACCTAGGCTGCTGTCACCAGGCCTATTCCCTGAGGAGTAGAGACGTTGGCTACTGTGCCCAATCCCCCTCAGATACCAAGGGACGAGGATGACTATATACTGCTTTATACTGCTTACTCGGAGGCAGTTTATTTGAAACTGATACAGAATTCTTAAAATTAGTAAAGAATTTTATAATTTATAAAATAATTATAATTATACTCCAATAAAGATGTTAAAAAAAAAGACAGTATGGTACTGGCACAAAAACAGAAATATAGATCAATAGTACAGGATAGAAAACCCAGAGATAAACCCATGCATATATGGTCACCTAATTTATGAGAAAGGAGGCAAGAACATGCAATGGAGAAAAGACAGCCTCTTCAATAACTGGTGCTGGGAAAACTGGACAGCTACATGTAAAAGTATGAGATTAGATCACTCCCTAACACCATACACAAAAATAAACTCCAAATGGATTAAAGACCTAAATGTAAAACTAGACACTATAAAACTCTTAGAGGAAAACATAGGAAAAACACTCTTTGACATAAACCACAGCAAGATCTTTTTTGACCCATCTCCTAGAGTAATGGAAATAAAAACAAAAATAAACAAATGGGACTTAATTAAACTTAAAAGCTTTTGCACAGCAAAGGAAACCATAAACAAGACGAAAAGAAAACCCTCAGATGGGAGAAAATATTTGCAAATGAAACAACAGAAAAAAGATTAATCTCCAAAATATACAAACATCTCATGGAGCTCAATATCAAAAAACAATCCAATTAAAAAATGGGTGGAAGACCTAAATAGACATTTTACCAAAGAAGACATATGGATGGCCACAAGGCACAGGAAAAGATGCTCAACATCACTAATTATTAGAGAAATGCAAACCAAAACTACAATGAGTTATCACCTCACACCAGTCAGAATGGCCATTATCAAAAAAAATCTAGAAACTATAAATGCTGGAAAGGGTGTGGTGAAAAGGGAGCCCTCCTGCACTGTTGGTGGGAATGTAGAGTGATACAACCACTATGGAGAACAGTATGGAGGTTCCTTAAAAAACTAAAAATAGAACTACCATATGACCCAGCAATCCCACTACTGGGCATATACCCTGAGAAAACGATAATTCAAAAAGAGTCACATACCACAATGTTCATCGCAGCTCTATTTACAATAGCCAGGACGTGGAAGCAACCTAAATGTCCATCGACAGATGAATGGATAAAGAAGATGTGGCACATATATACAATGGAATATTACTCAGCCATAAAAAGAAATGAAAATGAGTTATTTGTAGTGAGGCGGATGGACCTCGAGTCTGTCATATATAGTTAAGTAAGTCAGAAAGAGAAAAACAAATACCGTATGCTAACACATATATATGGAATCTAAAAAAAAAAATGGTACTGATGAACCTAGTAGCAGGGCAGGAATAAAGACGTAGACATAGAGAATGGACTTGAGGACACTGGGAGGGGAGGGGGAAGCTGGGGCGAAGTGAGAGTAGCATCGACATACATACACTATCAACTGTAAAATAGTTAGCTAGTGGGAAGCAGCAGCATAGCACAGGGAGATCAGCTTGGTGCTTTGTGACCACCTAGAGGGGTGGGATAGGGAGGGTGGGAGGGAGGCTCAAGAGGGAGGGGATATGGGGATATATGTATGCATATGGCTGATTCACTTTGTTGTACAACAGAGACTAACACAGTATTGTGAAGCAATTATACTCCAATAGATCTATTAAAAAAAAAGACAATCTAGAGTGTATGCTCTCTTAGGGCAGGAATGATCATCCTACTTTACAGTACTTTGCATAAGTTGATGTTCAATAAATGTTTCTTGAGTTGAAATAAAAAAAAAAAAGAGGGCTTCCCTGGTGGCGCAGTGGTTGAGAGTCCGCCTGCCGATGCAGGGGACACGGGTTCGTGCCCTGGTCCGGGAAGATCCCACGTGCCGCGGAGCGGCCGGGCCCGTGAGCCATGGCCGCTGAGCCTGCGCGTCTGGAGCCTGTGCTCCGCAATGGGACAGGCCACAACGGTGAGAGGCCCGCGTACCGCAAAAAAAAAAAAAAAAAAAAAATGTATGTGAAGCAGCAACGAAGACCCAACGCAGCCAAAAATAAATAAATAAATAAAAAAGATAAATAAAATTCCGGGTCCTGAAATAACCATCATTAGCAAACATTGTGGAAGAGCATTAATGATATCACCATAGAACATTCTAGTTAAAACATGACCTTTTCATTTTTGCTTCAAATCCATTTTATGTACTGTTAAAAGTCATTTTATAGGAAACGTTTTACTTTTTAAAATTTTATAATTCTTTTTAGAGCTCTTTGCTCACATGTGAATATGGCATTTGATCTTTGCAGCAGTCTTGGGCGATAGGAAGGACGGTGACATTTTGTTATTCCCATCTTACAGCTGAGCACATGAAGGCTGAATGCATTTCCAAATCCACGTAGCTGAGAAGGCACTGATCTGCGATTCCATGCCTGATGCCTTTCCACTGCCCCAAGGTGGGGAAGCCGGGCCACCAGAGTGTAAAATTTTCTTTTTGCTCCACCAAATGAGAGGCGGCACTCAATCTGGTCCTCATAGAAATGCTGTTATAAGGCAGGTCCCGAACAGCTCGGCTGTTACCAGGGAGAGGGTATAATTTGGGGAACTCAGCCTGGGTGGTCTTTATTCTGGAAATCTCACTTGTGATTAACTCTACTATTATCAGACAAGGTTACGTGTGGGAACCAGAAGCAGTTGGTTTTGACTCTGTCCCTGGCTCAGAGTCATGCCGTACTCTGTGCTCCTCGGGCTGCTCCCCGGATTCCACGTCTGAGGCCACTCACTCTCCCTAAGCTCAGTGTGAAAGCTGCCAAGTGAACCTCGGGCATCACGTCCCCATGGTGACCACTGCTCTCCAGGTCCCACGGTGGCCACGCCCCTTCCTCCCCAGGGCAATGCTCCGGCCCCAGTGTGGGCCGACCCTGACACTCAGCTGTTAGTTGCTGCTAGTTAGGATATCCATTTCAGGTGCCGGAGCCGATGGCCTGGGCCGTGACTCCAGGTGGGAATCTCAGTTGCAGCTTTGGTGAATGGCTATTTCACCTCTGATTTTCACCCCAAAGCACCGACTTTTTCTGTCTCAGTTTCTTAATCTATAAAACGAGTGTTTGAGCAGCTGCCATATTACCACACAGCAGCTGTGATATTCTAGGGGGTGACACGGAGACGCACACGGTGGGCTCCTGCTCTCAGCTCTGCGTTATCTTATTTGTTCTTCAAAACCACCCTCTGGGTAGATATTCTTACCCCCATTTTACGGATGGAGAAACTTTGGCATGGAGAGATTTAGTAACCCGGTGAGAAATCGAAACAGAGCAGCCCCTGACATTTGGAAGCTAGACTCCCATTCACAGCCAGCGGTGTTCTTCTCCTGTTGGACATAAACAATCTCACAGGATACCAGCCTCTCACAGGGCACCCTGAGACCAGGCTAAGATGGACCCAGCAAGACCTCCTTGTAGTTTTGTCTAAGCACAGACAAAAACACCGCTGTGACACCCACAAAATACCTCTGCCCCTGTGCCCCGAAAGAGTGACAGCAGCTTCTTTACAGCGTGATCCTCGACGTAGCCCTCCTTGTAGAAAGATTTACTGAGATACCCAATCATAGACTTGTTCCACTTTCTAACAACATCCAAACTCCCACTTCCTTAGACCCCCCCACACCCCAAGCCGCCCAACAAAATCCAAACCCTGTAATTGGTTCTTTCTAACACCCTCTTACTGGGACACCCCTGGTGTGCGTTCTCTCTTGCTGCAATGAGTAATAAACCCAACTTGTTCAACTACAGGTGTGATCCTGGTGGATTTCCTGGAGGGCGCTGACCCTTGTCCAGGGTCCCGTAGCTGATGAAGGATGAAGACAGGATTTAAACTGAGGAATCAGACTTTTCTGATTCCAGAGCCTGTGCAGTACCATATGGGACTTCTAGTCTAGGAGAGCGGTGAGAACGAGTAATCTCAGCCCGGTCGAGTGCTTCCAGCTCTCAAGGGAAACTCACAATCAAATGAAGGATGAAAGCTCTGGCATCCACTCCGGTGGCCTTGACATCCTGAACTTCCCATATGCGCAGGAATCACCCCTGCTTGATGGTTTTCTACATGCTGACTGTTGGAAAGAGGAAACAGTGAACGCAAACACTTCTAACCTGTCATGTGGTCATACCCCTTGGACAGGCCAACAGAAGGGGGACGCCCACGGCCTGCAGAGTGAATGCCCCACCCGCCTCCAAGGCCAGCCTTGTGGTGCCTGACACATGGAGGCTGCCATGTGCTCTGCTGGTGAGGACAGCCAAAACCCCTTCCCAGTACTGTCCTTTGTTCCTGACGATGCCTACAGCAGTGTCTTTGATCCCAGCAGGACACTGGCCTGAGATGTAAGGAGATGACTAGCCATCCTCACAGACCCCTAGAGCCCAGCGGTCCATATACTTGATGGCTCTTGACCCAGACTTTGGCATAGCTCCCACCTGAGAGCATCTGGTACCAATACCAGGGCATCACCCTTGACGCTGCAGCTGCTAAAATAACGACAATTACTGTGGTCCCCATTCACCAGCACCATTTGTAGTACTATGCCAGGACATTTTTTATACTTCTGTGATCCTCATAAAAAACCCTATGAGGTGGATATTATAGGTGGATTTTACAGATGAAGAAGCTGAGACTCAGAAAGTTTGATACTAATCTAAGCTGACAGATCGTAAGTGGCAGGGCCAAGATGTGGCTCGAGATCTGTCTTGCAGCCACTCTACTGCTTCCTCCTCTCTGGTCTCTGAGCATCCGGCTGTCCTACTTGCACCCGGGTGCCTGCACAGATCATTTGAGACCACGGTGGTTGCTGTGCTCCACCCGACCCCCGCTCAGGACAGAAGGACTTCACCCCAGTTACTGGGACTGCAGCTGGCCGACGGCCTCTTTGGGAATCGCCCTCTGCTGCAGGCAGCTGCCTTGCTGATGGCCGTGCCCCTTTTAGGGCACAGCCCACATCCAGTGACTGATCAGTGGGGGAAGGTAGACAGGCCTGGCTCTTGCCTCAGCTGGGTACAACTCCGACGGCTACCCCAACTTCAGAGTTCCCTGTGGGGTCAGCTGAGGCCTTGTTGGGACTGCAGTGCAGCCCACCTTCTCCCCCTGCCCAGCCCTGTTTCCTTCCTTCTCACATAGGTGGTCACCCTGAAGGCGCTCCCTGGGAAACTTCCTGCACACTGTTCTCCATCCCAGAGTCCACTTTCTGGGGGGCACCCCCTGTGACAAAGATGTCTTACAAGATTAGCTGGGGGTTTGCAGATTTACCCGCTGGCTTCCGTAAGCACTTTCAGTGTCTATAAGAGGCTGGTGTCCCCAGAAGGAATGACAGGCATTCTTGTGTCCTTGGCGTCAGTCAGCATGGCTTGAATCCTGGGATCCATCTGATGGACTGTAGGCTCTGACCCATTTACAGGACGTTTTCTGCCACAAAGTTTTGCTAAACATATTTTTAGTAGGAAAGCCCAGAGTTAGCCTTTTCTTTAAAAAAATAATTTGCAGATTAGAGGGTCTGACAGTCCAAGTTTATTTTTAAGGTAAATGAAGGATATCCTCTTTTGTAGTTTAACCCCTAAAGCACAATCAATGATTTACAATGCCTTGACCAGAGCAAACAGTGTGGTAATGAAGATATTATTACCTGGGACTTCCCTGGTGTCGGCCTGCCAATGCAGGGGACATGGGTTCGAGACATGGGTTCGATACCTGGTCCAGGAAGATCCTACATGCCATGGAGCAACTAAGCCCTTGCGCCACAACTACTGAGCCTGTGCTCTAGAGCCCGCGAGCCACAACTACTGAGCCCGCGTGCCACGGCTACTGAAACCCTTGCACCTAGAGCCCATACTCCGCAACAAGAGAAGCCACCGCAATGAGAAGCCCGCGCACCGCAATGAACAGAAGCCCCTGCTCGCCGCAACTAGAGAGAAAAGCCTGAGTGCAGCAATGAAGGCCCAACACAGCCAAAAAATAAAATAAATAAATTAAATTAAATTAAAAAAAGATATCATTACATGATTTCACAATTGGTTACTTATTTAGTTCTTTCTGCTGGCCTCTGTGCTAGGGGCTAGTCAGGGAGACACAGATGAAAGTTTCTGCGTTTGGAGGAGCCTACCATCTAGTAGGAGAGCTGACATCAAACCTGTCATAATGAAAAATACAATGATGATGGTTTTGAGGATCTAGAGTCTCGTTTAAAATGTTGAATGAAAAAAAAAGTGGACATTGTATTTCCGTACTAATTCAATAGAAGTTATGAAGAGACAGATAAGAAACTGTTGTCCAGAGCTATTACAAAGAGGAGTATGATTTAGGAGTTTGCTCATCTGTCTCCCTAGCTCCAGGCAAGCCTCGACTGTAAGCTGACTTTGGGGCTGCCCAGAACCTTTAAGAGAAATCTTCAGCTTGAATTGTGTGTGAAAGTGCTTGATGAGTTTGTCCCCTTCAGGCCACCTGCTGGTGTCTTAAGCGTTATTGTCCTAAAATATTGATTGTATCTCTTTCCTACTCAAAAATCTCTAATGCCTCTCCTTCCACCCCCTTTGCCTCCTGGATATAAAGTTCAACCCCTCTTCTTCCATTATTTCCCCAAGAATGTTCCTCTGTGGTCCAATTGGTCCACTCTCTGGACTCCAAACCCAGGGGACCCTTCAAAGTGTCCTGGTCTCCTTGCCTTGACTCAGGCCAGTCCCCTCTCCTGGGATGTCCTCTTCACTTCTCTTGACCTGTCCAAATAGCACACATATTTCAGGCCAGCCAGAATTTTATCTCCTCCGTAAAGTCTTCCCCAAACATCCCAACCTGAAGTGACCTGTCACTTCTGAGAGGTCTTGCATTATCCCTTTATGGGACAATGAAACCCCATTGTCCTGTGATAGCCCTTCATTCTGCCCTTGAACTGTCATTTAGATGTGTTCTCTCAGTCTTCCGGGAGTCTACGTGTCTCCCCAGAACGAAGCTGGAAGGGTCAGGCTTGGTGTCCCGAGAAGTGTCCCTTCGGGGAGCAGCATTGCCTGTCCTCTGTGCTGTAAATTATAGGGCCAGGCTAGAAACGAGAAGCTTCTCCCTTCATCTCTTCATGAAGATTTGGCACATTTGGCTTCTCCAAATATTGAATAGAATCGAGCCAGCTACTTTGGAGGAAAGAGATAGCATTTTTCACTGTTGAGAATAAACTAATCCAACTTCCTTTCCTTTTTAAGGAAAGTAATACATCGAAAGGGAAAAAAGAGACTTATATGACCCTAACTTGGTTCTCTGGGAACAGTGTCCCCTGGCCTCAGTCCCGAAAAGAGGAAAGAAAATGTTTTTCAAAATGCTAGTGGCCCTACGCATTTGAGATCCATTTCAGTTCTTTTTTAGAAAAGTGAATTGTGATCCATGTGTATGTTTGTGTGTGTGTGTGTGTGTGTGTGTGTGTGTGTGTGTGTGAGGGTGCCTGCCTGTGTGTGGTATGTGCCCTGATGTATGTGTGTCCAAATATCTGGTCATGATGCCCTTGAACTTTTCTTAAGTTGAAACAGATCCGGAATGGTGTCCCTACAGCTCCAAGGGATGCCCGGGCCCAGCCTTCATGGGACAGGGCGGGAAGCAGACCCACAGTAGAGGAGGACTTACAAGGGACACAGGGTGTCAGCTGCAGCCGAAGCTGTTATTTTGAAAAGGCAGACACAGAAACCCACAGGACTACACCCTGCTCTTTCTGCCTCCCAAGGCCACGGGTGTGTCCTGGCAAAGGGGAGTCCCTGACACACTCTGCCAGGCTCAGCGGCGGGGAGGGCCCTGAACTAAACTACTCCTTGGCCTTTGCTGCTTCAGTAAAAGCAGAAACCACAACACCCCTCCTCCCAGCAGGGTCCAGGGCCTGGGCTCCAGACACTTCTGAAAGGCCTCCTGCCCGCCTGTCTGGGTACCAAGCCCAGACCCTGGACTCGTTCATTCTTCTCTGGGGCTGCTTTGGCCTCTCTGTTAGGTCCCTCACCTTCCCAAGACAGCCAAGAGGAAACTGAAGTGCCCATCAGTTTGAGGCATGTCTGTTGACACTTTCTCTTGAGAACCCTAAACCTGGGGGTGGGAGGAACATTTCACTCATGCGGGGTAGGAGGCTCCAATAGGGAGTGGTGCCCGACGGCACCCCAGCCCAAGCCGGTCGTGGAAACTTGGACTTAACGCAGGAGAGAGACTTGATGGGGTTCCTAAGGGCTTGGCTCAGACTGAGGAACCCACCAATTCTGCTTCTGTCTCTGCTCCTCCCAGGGCCTGGGAAGATGGGCACGTGGCAGGGGCAGTCAGAGAGGAGGTGGACAGTTATTCTGAGCAAACTCTCCAGGGGCCAAGCCCAGTGTGAGGTGCCCACACATGCACCATCTCTTCCAACTGCTGCTGTGATGGCCAAGCAAGGAGCAGGGCAGTCAGGCTCCGGGAGATCAAAGCCCGAGGGAGGCCGGGATGCCCCTGCTCACTTGTGACCGTGTCCGAGTGGCATCTATGAGGACCTCCATACCCGCCACGACAGCAGAAAAGTTGTGTGTGTATCATACAAGGACAGGCTGTTAGGACGTAGTTTGAGGAGGGGACTGGTAGGAAGTGCACTAGGGAATTATCAGCGTGGCCAGTGTCAGGAGGGCTGTTGCTCTGGGGATGGCCCTGAATCTGGGCTTGCTCTGACCCTGCCCCTTGTTTCTTCGGATTCCCTGTGTCCACCAGGTAGAACAAGTAGAAGGCCTGGCACTCAGGAGAGGGGTCCAGGATACAGACGTGCGTTTGGGAAGAAAGAGCCACAGGCTGTTATGGCCTGAGTGTAGGTGTCCCCCAAATTTATATGCTGAAGCTCTAACCCCATAGGAGATGGTATTTGGAAGTAGGGCCTTTGGGAGATAACTAGGTTTAGATGAGGCCATGAAGTCAGGGCCCCTGCGGTAGGATTAATGTCCTTATAAGGCGAGGTAGAGACTGGAGCTAGCTTTCTCCCCACCATATGAGGACACAGTGAGAGGGCATCTGAAAGCGAGGAAGAGGGCTCTTTCCAGAATCTGACCATGCTGACACCCAGCCTCCAGAGCTGTGAGGAATAAATGTCTGTTGTTTTAGCCACCCTGTCTATGATATTCTGTTATGGCAGCCAGAGCTAACCTTACACTCTGAGTTCTGGGGAAACTGAGACAATGGTGCAGGCACGAGCTCCCAGCAGTGGAGGGATGGGGGCGTGTCGGGGAGGGTGGCTGTGAAGCAGACCGGGCTGGCGATAGGACTCGGAGTGCACCCAGACTCTTGTCTGGCCGTGCCAGCCTGCCCCTCACCCCCCTTCTGCCTGGGCTGGCTGAGACAGGTAACTTCCTCAGACACCTGCTTTGGACGAAGCAGTGACTCCTGGGCCAGACGTGCACTTTAGCTCCCGCTGTGTAATTAAAGGATAAACAGCAATGGGGAGTTGAGCCCGGCACGCAGCTCTCTGTCTGTGGAGATGCTTGGCCGTGTCTGGCCACGTAGCGGCTCAGCTGACCTCGGGTACCTCCCCTCCCCTCCCCTCCCCTCCCCGCCCCGCCCCTCCCCTCCTGAGGGAATTCTCCCTCTCAGAGCTTTACTCCTAGGGCAGCTGAGTAGTAGGGGAGAAATAACTGAGTCTCCTGGGTGGATAGAGCCTTCAGACCTGCGCGCAGGGCCTCCCTCCGGCACTCTCCTGATGAGCCCAGCCTCCCCCGCCCCTCCCTGCCCCCCACCCCGGTCTCCTGCTGAATTTCTGGCCGATGAGTCCTTCTAATGTGAAGGGCCTGGGACCAGGACCTCCTGACTACGGAGGGTTTGGCCTCACATGGTATCGGACGGAGTACCGACTTGGTCCCCAATGTGAGGTTGTGGAAGGACGCACTTCGGGACAGGGCCATCAATAAGGAGCCTGGGTGGGCGGAGAGCCCGGGGGGGCGGGTCCTGCGGCCTATGGGGAGACCACGGCCAGATTTCTGCGCTGAGTCAACATACAGGTTCCTTCCAGCTGGAAAACCCTGTGTTCTGTAAGCTTCCTCTTTTATTTATTTTAATTTAATTTAATTTTATTCATTTTTTTGTAATACAGCAGGTTCATATTAGTTATCCATTTTATACATATTAGTGTATATATGTCAATCCCAATCTCCCAATTCATCACACCACCACTTTCCCCACTTGGTGTCCATACGTTTGTTCTCTACATCTGTCTCTATTTCTGCCCTGCAAACCAGTTCATCTGTACCATTTTTCTAGGCTCCACATATATGCGTTAATATACGATCTTTGTTCTTCTCCTTCTGACTTACTTCACTCTGTCTGACAGTCTCTAGATCCATCCACGTCTCTACAAATGACCCAATTTCATTCCTTTTTATGGCTGAGTAATATTCCATTGTACATATGTACCACATCTTCTTTATCCATTCGTCTGTCGATGGGTGTTTAGGTTGCTTCCATGACCTGGCTGGTGTAAATAGTGCTGTAATGAACGTTGGGGTACGTGTGTCTTTTGAATTACGGTTTTCTCTGGGTGTATGCCCAGTAGTGGGATTGCTGGGTCATATGGTTGAACTTCCTCTTTTAAAGGGCTCAGTGGAGGTGATTTCCAGCTCCTCTTATATCTGCATCCTGAAGGTGCTTTCTGTGCTCTAGAAGTCTGAGCAGCTTCTTTAAACCTGCCTTGGACAGTTGACCAGGTGGTGGTGTGGGTCAGCAAGGAGGATTGGGAAGAGGGAGGGGGAGGGTAAGGCAGGGAGGTTGTAGACTAGGGTGGTGATATTTAAGAAGGATCTGCCCAAACCCGGAGCTATGGACACCTGGGCAGCCCCAGTTCTGTGCTTTTGAGGTGCTGGTTTGGATACTCCATTTTCTGGTACCTTTTAGGAAATGAAAGACACTTAAGAATTCAGGCATCGGCAAGAGGCAACATCGCTCCTGTCCCTCTGCCCAGCCCTGCAGCCGGCCTGCCTCCCCACAAACACCCACTTCCTGTCTCCTGTTTGGCTCCTGCCCGGGAGCACAGCCAGAGGGAAGTGTCCAGCTCTGGACATGCTTCCCGGTGAGGGAGGACGAGCTTCATCAGATCTGACAGCCTGCTCCTCCGAGATGCCCAGGGAGTGTTGACAGATTGGGCTGCATTTTAAACTGCTTGGTGCAGCCTTTTACCAGTCAGGTGAGGTGTCCCAGCAGGCCTAGCCACACTAGCGCCCACCCTGTGTGTTGTACAGCCGGGGGGGACCGAGGCCAGGAGAGGTGAACGGTCCTGCCTGGGTCCTAAGCTTCCTGGGCAGGATGCAGGGCTTGTTCCTGCTGAGGCTAGGTGGTTGTGCTCTGATGGACCCTCCCCTCCATGCCCGTGGCCCCCTCTTGGGTGTCTGGCTTGGTCCAGGTCTCCGGGCCTGTGGGACAGGCGCCTGAGGGCTGCTGGTTTAGCATCCACAGCAGCAACTCAGAGCCTCAGCCTGATGCCTGGGTCCTGGCTCATAGATGGTCATCCTCATGTCCATTCCTTCTTGAGTGTGGGTTGTGGGTGCCCCGTGATGTGGAGGCTCAGGGAGCCTGCAAAACACTGAAATGTGAAAGGGGCAGCGCAGTTGGGGGATGGAGCCCCAGGCAGCCTCGGGAAACGGGCTCATCCCCTGCTGTGCCATGCAGATCTTCTAAGGTGCATCTTCTCCCCCACTGCACCCGTTTGCTTGGTGAAGGGGTTGAGTGGATGCCCGAAGGCCTGACACTGGGCTGCAGGGCTGCTGCTTGCTCTCTGTATCGCTTTCTTTCAATCTCTCTCTCCCTCTCCCTCCCTGCCCTTCTCCCCACCTCCCTCCCCCACCTCTTGTCAACTAGGACTCCCAAGCCACAGTCTGAACAAACAAGGAGGACCCTAGCCCTTTTTACTATTACTTTCTCCGAGGAAAAATCTTCTAAGCCAAAGGGAAACCCAATTTCTGTGCCCTTTCGTCTTTTTAAAAAAATTACTCCCTAATCTATCTATTAAAAAACAACCTCAAGCAGGATCCTAAATAAATGAGCTTTAAGCAAGGAAGTTATTGATGTGATTCATTCTCCCTCGGGGCAGATATGCAATTTATCTTTCAGCAAAGTGCACAGTGACTTAACCTAAGAACAATGGCCATCAGTCCCATCTGTCTCCATGAGAAAGAAGCAGAATTCCCCATCAGCACCAGGGGCTCTGGCCCCATTAGGGACTTCTCTGGAGGTGCTCCCCTAATGGTGACACTCAACTGAAATGGGCTCAGAGAACGCAGAGCCTCGGGCAGGGGAAGGATGCATGTGGACCCCCGGGGCTGAGAGCTGGGCAAGGGGTCACCTCTCCTTTCTAAGGGGGGACCTGTCCACCTCAGGAGCCTGTGCTGATTGGCTCAACCTCTTCCTCTTCCTCTCTTGCACCCTGGAGTCTCCTTCTAGGTTGCTGCAAGGAGAAGGGTGCCCCCCGGCATGGGGCGTTCACTCCCCTGGTTTTCTGTGCCCTCAGTGCAGTTGTGGGGCTGCTCTGAAGGAGTAGGGGGATAGGGGTCGGGGTAGAGGGGTAATATTCCTGTGGTTGGCACTACGTTGGCACCTAGGCACTTGGCGCTGTAGCAGCTGCTACCCTGCTCCACAGTCACTGAATCATGGGCTAGAACAGGGCCAGGGACGTGGAATTGAATCCTTTCTTCTTTTTCTTTCCAGAGGAGATAACTGTCATTCCTCTTTCTCAGTTCAACTTGGGGACAAGGCTGCTTCCTGCCCTGGATTTGTCTGAATTGTCACAGCCCCAGTCCCTCACCTGGTTTGCCAGACCTATGAGCTCAGGCTCTCCCTGCCAGCATCACCCACGGCACCCTGCTTTCTGGAAGCCCAGCATCCTGGGACCTGTGGGTGCTGCCGTGGTAGCGTTACAGGCTAAATTATGAGTAAACCTTCCAGGAGCCATGGAACCTCATGGAAACAGAAGCACTTAGCAATTTAAAGCATTCTTAGAACATTTAAAGCATCAGAGAAAAATAGGACCTCACATTTGGAAGAGATTATTAAAGTAATATATCTTCTTCCAGCACAGCGGCCTCTTCTTCCTCATCCATCTTCTTCCTTTCTTCCTCATCGGCTGCCTCTGAAAGGAAGCTTGTCCTCGTGGTAGACAAGCTTCTCCTTTCCTCTGGGAGCTGTGGGATCCCACACTTTGTAGCACCCTTGCAGTTTGGAAGGGCCGAGCACAAGGAACGTGTGTTCCACTTCTAAGTAGAGGCCCCGAAAAGTCATCTTCTCTGATGTCCCTCTTCCCTCTCAGCATTGGTGCAGCCAAGTGTGTGTTGAGATGGCAGGGCCACAGATCAAAGCTACCTGGGTCATGAAGACACGGCATGGAGGACAGTGCCCTGGAGAAAGGCCAGAGCTCCAGCAGCCTTTATGTGAGCTAGAGGTAAACTTGTTGAGATTTGGAAGCCATTGGTTACCACAGTATAACATAGCCTGTCCTGGCTGTGATATTGTGATTTATAATAAGAAATAGATATATATTTGGTCTTCCTCACCATTCCTGGCCTCTCTGCGCTCCTAAGTCCCTTGGAATTTAATAAATGCAGAAAGCTGAAAAGGTGGCTTTTGTTATGTTATTGAGGCAACTTTTGGACCCCCATCTAAGGATGGGGGCTGGTTGCCTGGAGAACCAATCAGGGGATTAAAGGGTTGGAACTTTCTGTCCCATCCCCCAACCTTGGGGGAGGGGTAAGGGACTTGAGATTGTGTTCAGTAACCAATGGCCAATGACGTAATCAGTCATGCCTATGTAATGAAGCCTCCATAAAAACCCAAAAGGACAGGGTTCAGAGAGCTTCTGGCTTGTTGAATACGTGGAGCTTCGGGAAGAGTGGTACGCTCGGAGGGGGCAGGGAAGCTCCACGCCCCTTCCCACATACCTTGCCCTACACGTTTCTTCCACCTGGCTGTTCCTGAATTATATAATTTTGTAATAAACCAGTAATTTAGTAAGTAAAATGTTTTTCTGAGTTCTGTGAGCAGCTCTAGCAAATTAATCGAACCCAAAGGGGGCAGTTATTGAAACCTCTGGTCTATAGCCAGTTGGTCAGAAGTACAGGTTTGGGTTTCATCTGGTGTCTGAAGTTGGGGGGAGGGGATGCACAGTCTCGTGGGACCGAGCCCTTAACCTGTGGAATCTGATGCTATCTACAGGTAGCTAGTGTCAGAATTGAGTTGAATTGTAGGACAAACAGCCGGTGTTTGGAGCATTGCCTAGTGGGGGTGGAGTGGGGAGCCTCCCGCCACTGAAATTGCTACTGGAACCCCAAATACTGGCTAATATACCCAGCATGTGTTCCAAACTTATAGGAATGGGAATTCACCATGATTGAGGTTTTGGGGTTCATTGCTGAGCAGCTGTCAGAAAGTTCATTTTCCCCTTGAAGTGAAATCTGCTTCTCAAAACTCCCTCATTTCCCAACCCAAGGAGGTGAAATTCATCCCTAGAACTCTCCTATCTCTCTGTATTGTGGTTCTCAAACTTTAACATTCATTTGAATCCCTTGGGGGCCTTGTTAAAACGCAGTTGGCTAGGCTCCATCCACAGTTTCTGATTCAGTAGGCTTGGGACCAGGCCTGGGAGTTTGCATTTTTTTAAAAAATAAATTTATTTATTTATTTATTTTGGACTGCGTTGGGTCTTCGTTGCTGCGCACGGGCTTTCTCTAGTTGCGGCGAGTGGGGGCTACTCTTCCTTGTGGTGTGCACAGGCTTCTCATTGTGGTGACTTCTCTTGTTGCAGAACACAGGCTCTAGAGCGCAGGCTCAATAGCTGTGGCTCGTGGGCTCTAGAGCGTGGGCTCAGTAGTTGTGGCGCACGGGCTTAGTTGCTCCGCGGCATGTGGGATCTTCCCGGACCAGGGCTTGAACCCATGTCCCCTGCATTGGCAGGCAGACTCTTAACCACTGTGCCACCAGGGAAGTCCCAGGAGTTTGCATTTTTAATACGTTTCCAGGGGATGCTGCTGCTGGTGGTCTGGGGACCACACTTTGAGGACAACTGCTCTGTAACTTCTGTTAGAGCTCCACGCCCCAGGAGCTGACCAGCCTTGCTGGTCATGGCTGCAGAGGTACTCCCGCTCTGCTCAGCCCCACAGAACAGAATCCTGTGCTTTGACCCCCACGCTGAGCTGGGAACGTTCTGCCCCAAACCCACTCCCCCATGGGCTGTAGGCCTCCCTGGGCAGGGCCCACAGTGTATTTTTTTGTTTTAGTATTTATTTACTTTTGGCTGCATTGGGTCTTAGCTGTGGCACGCAGGCTCTTCATTGTGGCACACGGGCTTCTCTCTAGTTGTGGTGTGTGGGCTCCAGAGCACATGGGCTTAGCTGCCCCGTGGCATGTGGGATCTCAGTTCCCCGACCAGGGATCGAACCCGCGTCCCCTGCATTGGAAGGCAGATTCTTAACCACTGGACCACCAGGGAAGCCCCAGAGCTCACAATGTATTCATCTCTGTGGCCCTCAGCCTGACACCGGGAGGATCACAGCAGTAAGTAGGCACTCAGTAAATGCTTACTGAGTGGATAGAATACGGTGTCCTCACCTCTGAAATCTCACTAACCTTCGGGCTCTTGGTATGGAGATCCCCGTGGAACTCACACTACCTACCTTGAGGGCGTCAGGGCTGATGCCAGCTTACAGGTGCGTTGGACAGGAGATGGTGAACAGGGGGTGTGAATCAAGCTGTCCTTCAGTAGATGAATGGATACATAAACTGGTACATCCAGACAATGGACTATTATTCAATGCTAGAGAGAAATGGAATATCAAACCATGAAAAGACATGGAGAAAAATTAAGCGCATATTACCAAGCGAAAGCAGCCAATCTGAAAAGACTACACACTGTATGACTCCAATTCTATGTCATTTTGGAAAAGGCAAAACCATAGAGCTAGTAAAAGGATCCCAGGGGTTGGCAGGGGTGATGTAAACTGGAGCACAGAGGATGTTTAGGGCAGTGAAAATACTGTGTACGATACTACAAGGTGGATGCACGTCAATTTACATCTGTCAAACTCCACAGAATATACAACACAAGAGTGAGCCCTGATGTCAACTGTGGACTTTGGGCTATAATAATGTCATCGACTGTGACAAATGCCCCACTCCGGTGGGGGGCGTCAGTGGCCGGGGAGGATGTGCCTGTGTGGGGCAGGGGATACATGAGAACTCTGCACCTTCCTCTCAGTTTTGCTGTGAATCTAAAGCTTCTCTAAAAAGTCTTATCAGAAACCCCCAAAAGCCCCCCAAACAGGAGTGTGCCTATCTTCTCTCCAGGAGGGCTCGAAGCCAGCAGTCCGATGAGGAGTGTCCTATTCCTGTGAAGACCCAACTTGGCCAGCCTGCTCCTGCCGCCGGATCTGCGAATGACTCCCCAGTGCTCTCATGGGCCAATTCTGACTTCTGGGAAGGACTGTGTGGTCTTGATTTTTCCAAACACAGACAGGCTAACTCATGCTTGGCGGTATTGCAGATGGCATGGGCTGCAGCTTCCTGGGGGGGTCTGCTGAGCCAGGCCCTCAGCTTTTCTGCCCAGAATCGATGAGCTACTTCTTAAGGCACCATTGCTGATCACGTGCCTGGCTGGGGCTCCTGGAAAGGAGGCCCCCAAAGCCATGGACTGTGATTCCATTCCTGCTGGGCGCCAGCTCTGAGAGCGCGGGAGGGCCATCTCCAGGCAGGACTGCACCAGGAGCGGCCTGTTAATACGAGGACCTCCGATCCTTAGGACAGGAAGTTTCAAGCCTGGCTTTGGGGTGTCCGTCTCTGTTCCCAGGAGAGGGCTGACCCTACTGGAAGTCTGTGATGCCTTAACCCAGCTCCGTAGCTCTGGAAACCAGGCCCACTGTGGAGGCGTCCTTCCAAATTCCAAGTGCTTACTCATGACTCGTAGAGAAATAGGCAGCCTCACCCTGAGGCTCTTCTTGGGTCAGACTGCTGTCTAGGGCTCTCCGGCTGGGTCTTCACAGTGGTCAGTGGCCAGAGTTGACCCCAGGCTCTATATGCTAAGCTCCAGCCTCATCCAGAGTCACACACCTTTCTCGTCCTCCAACTACTCCTTCTTCTTCTTTTTAAAAATTTTATGATCAAAGTACTTAACCATACATACAGAAAGTTGAGAGGACAGTTTATACCCACCCCCTAGATATAACAATTATTAACATTTTGCAACATTTGCTTCACATACTTTTTTTTTTTTTTTTTTTTGAGGTACGCGGGCCTCTCACTGTTGTGGCCTCTCCAGTTGCGGAGCACAGGCTCCGGACGCGCAGGCTCAGCGGCCACGGCTCATGGGCCCAGCCACTCCGCGGCATGTGGGACCTTCCCAGACCGGGGCACGAACCAGTGTCCCCTGAATCGGCAGGTGGACTCTCAACCACTGCGCCACCAGGGAAGCCCACTTCACATACATTTTTGCTTAAGTATTTTAAAGCAGACTACTGACATGCGTTTTACCCCTAAATATTTCATTCTGCGTCTCTAAAAAAAAAAAAAGAGTTGTTACATAGTAATATCATTGTCACATCCATCAAAATTAACAATTCCTTCATTTGTCTAATACCCTGTCCCATTCAAATTTCTGCAATGCTAACAAAACTGTCTTTTGTGGTTGGTTTACTCAAATCAGAATTCAAGCCAGATCCATGCTTTGCATTAGGTCATTATATCTCTTAAGTCTCTTTTAAACTAAGTCTATACCATCCTTCCCATGGTATGGACAGTTTGAAGAAACCAGGTCAGCTGTGCAGGTCAAACCCAGTCTCATGACCTGTAGATTCCCAGGCAGAGCTGGAGAGGGAGAGGCTCTGCTCCTTTCTTCCTGGACCTGGGAGTCCCCAGCAGACAGCACACTGAAGAGGTACAGGGTCCCTTGTGGCCCTGAGGTGTTTCTGCTTTGAGGCCCAGATCCTCAGAGAAGCTCTCCCTCCTTGGGGAGCCACTGTGACATGCAAAAGGGGCCAGGGAAGATGGCTCAGACCGAGAATGAAGCTTTGAGACATTCGTAGTCACACCAGATCCCTCTGGGAGGGAAGAGTCACACTGAGTTCTCTGGGAAGGACCTTTGAAGATGAAGGTCAATGACTCAAAGCTTGTCAAAGCCAGGCACTCTGGTACCTCCGATCCCTCTGGGAGAAGGGGCCTGGCCGGGCCTGGCAGCCTCCCTTCCCGCCCACACACAGTCCCGTTTGACGGATGCTTGGCCCTGCCCTTTGGCTCCCAAAGGGCCCCTACCCAGGGCAGCTTCTCTTCTGTCTCCAGTTGTGTAGCAGCTGTCGTCATCCACCCACAGTTGCTGTGGCAGCAGCTGTGACATTGTCCAGACCGCTTCCTCCCTGCGCGTAGGGCTGCAGCTCCCCTTACCCCCTGCTCCCTGCCCCAGCCTTCCCCAGCTCTCCCTGCGCCTTCCAGGCTTGTGCCTCTGTGCGCGCTCACTGCGAACAAACAGAGCTTCCCAAATCAGTCTGGCAGTTCACACCCGCTCACGGTGAGAGGCCGGACAGCACTCAGGAGGAACTTGTCAAGCAACGGTAAAAAAGAGGAGGCAACATTGTCCTCTATAGATGAGAAAAATTACTTTAAAAGTTGATAACCTCCAGCGTTGCCAAGGGTGTGGGGAAGCAACCTCTTGCTGTCTCAGTGGAGTATAAACTGGTCAGCCTTTTGGAAAATAAATTGGCAACACCTATCAACATTAAAAATGTACATGTTGGACTTCCCTGGTGGCGCAGTGGTTAGGAATCCGCCTGCCAATGCAGGGGACACGGGTTCCATCCCTGGTCCGGGAAGATCCCATATGCCGCGGAGCAACTAAGCCCGTGCACCACAACTACTGAGTCTGTGCTCTAGAGCCCGCGAGCCACAACTACTGAGCCCACATGCCTCGAGCCCATGCTCCTCAATGAGAAGCCACCGCAATGAGAAGCCCGCGCACCACAACGAAGAGTAGCCCCCACTCGCCACAACTAGAGAAAGCCCGCATGCAGCAACGAAGACCCAACGCAGCCAAAAATAAATAAATAAAATAAATAAATTTAAAAATGTACATGTCTTTTCATCTGTTCTTTCATTCAACAAATATTTACTAAGTCCCGCGATGTGCCAGATGCTATTGTAGTTGAGTGTTGGGGGCACAGAAGTGAATCAGACAGCTAAGACATCTGCTCCTGTGAAGCTTATATTTTAGTGAGAAAAGCAGACAATAAATGAGTAAGTCTATACTATAATTTATAGTAAATGCTATCAGTAAAAATAAATCCAGTATGGAGATCAGGTGTAGGGTGAGTTGTGGCTCCTTCAGTCCTTTCGCATAGGAATTCCACTTCTAGGAAACGCTCAGAAATGCTTACACACGTGCATGAAGACACGCACAAATGTTCATAAGAGCAAAACGTGTAGACGCCTAGATGCCTAAAAATAGAGGGGCTGGTCGATGAGTTGTCCATCCACACAAATGGATAATCGGCAGCCCTTGAAAGAAGGAAGCGGCTCCACATGGCTGAAGATTATTGAGCAAAACCAGGATGTCTTAGAATAATATACACGGTAGGACCCGTATTAGTAGAATGATACTTACATATATCTGCAAATGCAGAGGAGAAAGTGCTTCAAATAATTAACGGTGCTTTCTGGTATAAGAAAGGTAAGTAATTGTAAGGGGGTAACTGTAAAACGGGACTTGCACTTTTTACGCAAAATACTCCTGTATTGTTTGAATTCTTTGACAAAAAGTACCGCCAGCATATATTTATCCATGGGTTAAGTAAAAAACAAAGCAGAATGTCAGAAGTAGACGCCCCACATCGCAGCAAAGATGCCTTTCCTCAGGATTCTTTCGCATAGGAATTCCACTTCTAGGAAACGCTCAGAAATGCTTACACACGTGCCTGAAGAAAGTTAAACGGCTCCTCACTGTGTCAAATTGACTCTGACCTGCAGCTTTTCGTCCTGAGGGACAAAGTGAAGGGAAATGAGTGTCTGCTCCCTAAATCCAAAACTCTCAACAGCCTCTGTAGCCCCAAATTGCAGAGTTAAGAGGGTAGGGAAAGGACAGGAGGTGAAGGACCTGCTTTTACTGAACAGGGTGCTGGGCCAGGAGTTTAGCTGTGTCCACGGGGAAAATGCTCTTCCCGCCATTTGGAGATGAGGAAACTGAGGTTCAGAAAGTAGCTCACCCAGGGTCACGGGCTGCTGAGTGAGAGTCAGGGTTTGAAACTACATCTGTTGAGCTCCAGAGTTCGTGCCCTTGTCTGGTGTGGATGGGCAACAACACTTCCCCTCCAGGGGGACCCAGCAGTGGGCGGGTCCCTCTTCTGCTCTCCAGCCAAGCTGGGTGTTGACCCATCCCTAAGCCCAGGGCCTAAGGAGGCCATCATCTTCTGGGCCCCTAAGTCCTGGCTCCTGGGAAATTGGGGACCCATGGTAGCTTCAATCTGCAACCATGACCATAATCAGAGTTGAGAAATGATAGTGAAAGTACTAATGATAATAATAACCAATACAGAACATAGAGTGAAAATAGCGATGGGCATCGTTCTAAGCATTCTGCAAACATTGATCCATCTAATCCTTTATCATTTTAGCTAGTATCACCCCCCTTTTACAGATGAGAAACCTGAAGCACAAAGCATTTAATAACTGGCCCAAAGTCACACAGCTAGAAAAGGACAGAGCCAGGATCCAAATTCCTGTAATCTACAGAGCCTGTGCTCTTGACTGCTGTTACACTGACTCCCCCAAAGCTAGTCAACACGTGCAGTCCTTACTGTGCTGGGTATTGTTATAGGTACTTTAAATATATCCACGTATTAATTGTTCTGAGACAATTGTAAGTGGTAGGTACTATGAGTAGCTTCATTTTCACGGATGAGGAAACTAAGCACAGAGAAGTTAAGTCACTTGCCCAAGGTCACACAGCATGTAAATGTAAAAGGTGGAATTTGAGCCCACACCTTCTGACTCTAGTGTTTGTACTCTATAACATTGCACTATATTGACAGATAGGCCCTGAGACCCTAATGCCCTCAACATACATTTCCTATTTCTAGAGAGGAGTCCTGAGAGTTCCCTAGGGGCATTTTGGCATTCACTGGAGGAAGAACAACTGGTAATTCCTGATCTCTGTGTTCTGTGGTTGAGGAGCTAGTTGACTCACTGTGCTGGGATGCACAGACTAATCCCTTTACAGTCCAGCTGATGCCCGCAGTGACACGCCATCATGCTGCAGGAACGGGGAGGGGCGGCAGCTCCAGGACTGGAGGAGGGTGGAGGATGGGGGAAGGGGTTGTTCAGGGGACAGACTGCACAGACCCCTTCTCTCTCCCTCACTTCCATTCTGTTTCTAATTCATTAGGATGAAAAGACAAAAGCAATTCCCAGGACATGTAGTAGAAGCGTCTGTCCAGCTGCACTCATGTCCTGGCAAAAGGAGCAGACCAAGCCTGCGGCCTCACCGTACCTCACCTGCGGTACTCCCACTGAGAGACAGAGCAGGCCCAGGGCACCAAGCACCGCTCTAGGGTCATCGGAAGCTCAAGGAAGGCTCTCGCAGTGGGTGCCTGGCTCAGAAGCAGGCTGCTGCCAGGCAGCTTTGTGCATTTCGTGGCTTCATTGGAAACTCATCAAGCTCTTGGCACAAACACTTCCCTCCTCCAGAGACAGGAGCTCACACTTCAGGAAGCATCAAACTGCTCTGAAATGTGATATCGGCGTCTGTCAATTTCTGCACAGGGAATGCTGTTTTCTACAGCGGGACTATCTGTGTTGGCCTTCAGGAACTGTATGGGCTTCCAGATCCCCCACTCCCGGCAGCAAGGTTTGGGTGGTAGATGGGGTAGAAGAGGGGAGGGCAAGGGGGAGGAGAGGTGGTGGAGAGCTCACAGGAGCAGCTACCTCTCTGCGCTCCATTTGTGGGGTGGCGGGAAGAGGGAGGGTTCTGGGGACATTCCTTAGCCAGGCAGCAGGCACAGCTGTGAATGACAGCAGCTGCAGAGCCCAGAATGGGTCTGAGCATGGCCTCTCCCTCCCCAGGCCTGGCAGACAACCTCCTGTTCCCCGGCCACATTGCTGCCTCTGGCTGGCAGCACAGGGCACTCAGCCTTCCCCCTGCAGTGAGGTTTGAGCAGGTGCAGTGGGGAGGGTGTCTTAGGAGGTGAAGGACAATGCGAACAAAAATGCAGAGGTGGCATTGTGCCTGGTGTTTACAGGACTGAGGGGAGGACACGTTCATTGTTTGGATGCATTTGTAATTTAAAGCCTAAATCTTTCCTAAAGAAGGTGCTGCTGGAATAGGGTGAGTGCTGAGCAAACATTGAACCGTTTTGAGCAGGGTAAGAACAAGATCAGGAGGCAAGTCTGCCTGTGGGTAGAGGGAAGCGGGATGGAACACGCACACACTGGAGGCTGCCCAGTGGTCCAGGTAGGAGGCCACTGTGGACCGGACAAGGAAGCGGGTGGTGGGAATAGAGAGAGGGGAGCACTGCAGGATTCAGGGCTTGGGCAGAGCGCGTAGGATTTGGGGTGTGCTGTTCCCCTCTGTCCTTAGCCCCAGTACAACAATATGTTTAAGGCTGTCCCCTCCCCTTTTAGGAGCTCAGTGGACCCCCAAAGGTCTTGAAAAAACTGACAAAGGTTATCCAACAAGAAGCTTAGCGGAAATGTCTCTTAGGAAAGGTGAGGATTCTTCCTGCCGATGCTGTAAAGATCAGGGATGACGGAGCACCCATCTGAGTGACTCATTCCTGGGTGATGATGGGGGGGGTGATCCTTGCCCTCAGCCACTGCTCCTGGGGTCCCAAGACTCCCACAGCAGTCCTTTATCAGGCCAGCAGCCATGGCAGCTCATGGATTTAAGCCCGTTTGGTGTACTTTTATCCAATGGGGTTATTTTCCTAATTATGTTCAAATTGTCCCATTCTTAGCTGGTGGGAGCTTATTCAAGTTTGCTTTTGAATCCTTCTGACACGATCTCGGTAGATCATGGCTTTGGTATGGCAAGAAGCTTTAGGCTCTCATACATTTCCCTCCTCAGACCTGGAATCAGCCATTTCTCCAAATGGCCTTGGTTCCTTTTAGTGGGAAACGGGTATTGAGAGATCACAATTTAGGTATATTTGTATCCCTCGTTTATTGGACAAACAGTTGTATAGTATAAACCCAGATCTACACCTAGATTTTCCCCGTAACCTCATAGGGACAGATCATTCAGCAGCAGTCAATGGAGATAGCCCTCATTCCTTGTTACAGCTGCATAATAACCCACTTAGTAGATGGACATTTAACTAGTCCTTTACTGATGAATATCTGAGTTGGTTCCAGCTTTTCAGTATTATAAATTGTCCTACAATGGATAGCTTTGTGCGTATATCTTTTTTGTATCTTTGCCAATGTATCTTTAGGATAGATCCCTAAAAGTGGGATTTCTGACAAAGTATAAATGCACATGTAATTTTCCTGGACACTGCCCTTTGTGGGGTTGTAACATTTTTCATTCCTAGTATCTCAGGGTTGTTAACAGTTTGCATCTCTCTTACTATGAATAAAGTTGAGTAGTTTTTAAAGTATATATATATATATATATATATATATATATATATATGAGCCATTTGTCCATTTAAAAATTGGATCGTCCTTATCTCCTTTAGTTTTAGAAGCTCTTTATTTATTAGGATATTAACCTTTGTCTTTTATATAAGTTGCAAATATTTTTCCTAGTTTTGCATTGGTCTTTTTACTTTGTTTATGGTGTTTTTCATCACTCAGAAGTTTTTGTTTCGCAGAAACAGAATCACAGACATAGAGAACAGGCTGGTGGTTGCCAGGGAGGAGGGGGTTGGGGGAGGGATGGAGTGGGAATTTGGGGTTCGCAGATGTAAGCTTTTATATACAGAATGGATAAACAACAAGGTCCTACTGTATAGCACAGAGAAACTACATTCAATATCCTATGATAAACCATAATGGAAAAGAATATAGAAAAATTGATATAACTGAATCACTTTGCTGTACAGCAGTAATTAACACAACATTGTAAATCAACTACACTTCAGTAAAAAAAAGTTTTTGTTTTATTTTGTTTTTTGTAAATATCATGACTTCATAACCCAGATTGCAAAGATGGGCTTCAAGGAGTCTGAATCCCCTGTCATTTGTGCAAATTTCAGAGTATAAAAGCACATACGCATTTCCCTGGGAAAACATTGTTTCTTTCATTAGCACCCCATCATTTAAGAGCTTACTTTTAGATTCTCAAAATCTAGGAGTCCTTGCTCTTAAGCTTTGACAATGCCCCGCCTCAGCCATCTCAGACCTCAGTTTCTCCACTGAACAGCGAGGGGGGTGGGCAAAGGACCGTTTCGGGCCTTTCTCCACAGTTTGGGCATGCCCAGGCTCCCCTGCAACAGCTCCCAAACCTGACTCCTGGCCTTTTGGTGAGAGGTGCCACCCTCACTTGCTAATTCAGGATCCATCCTCCCCAGTCATCCCCCAGGAGACCTAGGGATCGGATGAGTTGCCTTTCTATTGGGAAAGGTCTCCCTGGGTTAGCCACGAGTGTTGCCAGAAGTTCAAGGTGAATGAGGTGCCTAAGAAACGAAGTAATACCCAAATTACTGCCCCAGAATGAAGAGGACTTGGCACTCAGGAATATAATAGCCAGCGGGGGTTAATGAATAATTAGACATTAATTCTTTGTGAATGGAAACAAATTAAACTTCGGTGGAGAAGGAACCAGGCTGCCTGTGGGATGCACTGTCCTTACCTCCAGAGGCTTAATCTTCTCACCTGGGGGTGGGGTGGGGGATGACTAATTACGATTTTTTTTTTTTGTCTCTTCAATGTAGCAAAAGCCCCCAAATCTGAAATCCCCTCTGAAAAGAACAATCCACAAATCTTCAAATTGTTCCTCTGTTTACATTTCATTTAGGGCCCTGTTGGTGGATGTCTGGGGGAAGCAGGTCTGGTATCCCAGGAATCACAATGACCACCCACAGAGAAGGGATCAGACCCATTTAGACGTTGGCCATCACTGAGAGTCTCCAACCCAGATAGGTCACTTGTCTTTCCCTGCAGAGCACACAGAGACGGCAGTCCTGTGACAAGCAGCCCTTCTCTGGACCCTAGGCCTCTAACGTGGAGCTTCTTGTGGGCTGAGGCTGCCCTGGGCAGAGCTGGCCACTTAGCTTGGCTTCTCAGCTTTCACAGAGGAGTAGGTCAGGAGTTAGAGAGGAAACTGGGCCGATCGGCCAGCAGCCAGCCTGGGGCAGGGCACGGAGCGACCACTAAGCAAAGTGTGGTGAATGAATGTGGGGGGTGTGTGCAGAAGCCATTATGAGCGCCCCACAACTGCACAGCCAAGCAGGGCTGTGGAAAATGTGACCCGGTGCTTCCCTCCAGCACGCAGAAAGTGCCAGAGAGGTTCTGTTTCTGCAACCCTTGCATTTTCCAGAGTGACCCCCATATCCCCTGACGCCCCCAAATCCATGAAAACAAACCAATATTAATCCCCCACCTCTCACCACCCCACAAGGCCATTCCAGAAAGGGGCAGCAAGCTGACATGAGAGCCCAGGGCCCTGAAAGATGCTGGTCCAGCCTCCTGCCCCCCAGCCCTGAGCTCTGTCTGGCAGGTACCTCCCTGTTTCCCTTTTCCTAAACTTCACGGCACCCAAATATTCAAAGTCAACCAGGAACCCCTGCCAGCAGGAGCTGTTTGCTGGGCAGCGGGGGCCCGATGGGCCTGGGTGCAATTGCTCTTACTGGGCTCTTTCGGAAACACTTGTGCTGCCGTGGCCGTCACCTGTCCAATGAGGGTGTTTTGGGGGCTCTCTGAGCACCCGCCATTGTCTCTCCGCCTTTTGTGTGTCTAGGCCACCCCTTGCCAGGCCCTGCTTGGGCTCAGAAGGGCTCTCTTGAGCAGGGTCCACTTTCTAGTGCCCTCAGGGTTTCTTATGCTCTTGGCTGTCCTCGGTGCAGGGGTCACGGAAGTGAAGGCCCAAGAGTGGGCTTGTGCTGCAGGTGGGGGAGGGGCAAGGCGAGCACTGGGTCTCTGGACCTAGGGCACCTGCCCTTACACTGGATGGGCCTCTGGCCAGTGGTGCGACCTTGGCTGGTCACAGGAGAGGGGCTGAGAAGCCAAGCCCACCACCCTCTCCTCTGAGCAAGGCATGGTCTGCCTGCCCAGCACAGTTGCCTCCATTGAATTCCCTGAGCATGGCTGCCTCAGCTGTAAAACCGGGGTAATAATTCCTTCCCCACTGAGTTTTGGTAGGAGTGGATATAAGAGGTAATTACAGGAAACCTACCGCAGAGCGATTTGCTGATGTCAGTGAGGATAATCCTAGTTGTCTGGGTCCTAGTCATGGCCTTCATTTGGGGTCTAATTCTTCCTCCCTGTGGAAGATGGAGACTGTCTTCTGTGACAATAAGGTTCTCACACCCAGGCCATTGGCGGGAGGGAGGCTGGTGGGTAAGTACACGGCTGAGACTGCTCCCCTAGCTCTGAGATGATACCAGTGCTCTGGCCCAGCCTACTTCCCCCATCCTCACCATAATGGTGAAGGGAGGGTATGCCCTGGGGAAAGTAGGTGAAACCTGGAATATTAGGCCTCTACTGATTATGAGCTAGAGAATCTCAGGCAAGTTGACTTCTCTGAGCCTCAGTTTCCTATAAAATGGAGATAATAATTGTACCCACCTCATAGGGCTGTTGTGAGGATTAAATGAGTAGGTTCTGACACTCACGTAGAGTCTAATAAAAGTTACCAGACTTAATTCAGTGAATATTGAGTGTGCACCTACAATGCACAAGATGCTGTTTCATTACTTTTTTGTCTATGTGATTGGAAAAAGAACCTCATACAGCTATTTTGTTTTTACTTTTTCCTTTTCTTACGGTAGCAGAACCTAAAGAAACAGAGAAACATACTATGTTCATGGATTGAGAAACCCAGCATAGTAAGGATGTCATTTCTCCCTCAATTGACCTATAGGTTAAATGCAGTTTCTATCAAATTTCTAGCAAAATTTCCTGTAGACTTAGACAAGTTTATTCTAAAATTTATATGGAAATGCACAAGATCTAGAATAGCTAAAATAATCTTGAAAAAGAGGAATAAAGTAGGAGCAATCACTCTACTCAATATTAAGCCTTACTACATAGCTACAGTAAGCAAGACGGTATGGTATTGGCAGGGGATAGACCCAGAAATCAATAGAGAACCCAGATATAGACCCACACATATATACCCTGTTGCTATCTGGCAAAGGTGCAAAAGTAACTGAATGGATGAAGGATAGCCTTTTCAACAAATGGTGCAGGAGTGATTGGATATCCATCAGCAAAAGAATGAACCTCAACTTAAAACTCACACCTTATACAAAAATTAACTCAAAATGGATTGTGAGCTTAAATGTAATATGTAAAACTGTAAGATTTTTAGACAAAAATAGGAGAGATCTTTGTGATCTAGGGCTAGGCAAAGAGTTCTTAGACTTGGCAGCAAAAGCATCATCCTTAAGGGGAAAAACTGATAACGTGAACCTCATCAAAAGTAAAAAGTTTGCTCTACGAAAGACCCGTTAAGATGGTGAAAAGGCAAACTACAAACTGGGAGAAAATATTTGTAAACTATATATCCAACAAAAGACTAGTATTTAGACTATATAAGAGCTCTTAAAATTCAACAGTAAAAAAACCCCACAAAAAATCCAATTAGAAAATGGGTAAAAGACGTGAAGAGGCATTTCAGAGAAGAGGGTATAGAGGTGGAAAATAAGTAAATGAGATGTTCATCATCATTGGGAAATGCAAATTAAAACACAATGAGATTTCCCTACATGCCTATCGGAATGGCTAAAATGACAAAGAATGACGTCGCACAGCTAGAGAGGCGTCTCTGGGTGTCCAGCTAGAGCTGTTCTGAAGTCAAGACTGGGAGGATTCAGTCCGGAGAGTGGACTTGGCCCTGTCCAGAAGAGCCCGCCCCTGTGGCCCTGGCCACCCACTGCGGCGTCCAGCAGCCCCACCACCTGCAGTGTGGAGCCGGCCAGGGTCCAGCTGCCCTCGATCCAGCTAGAAGCCAGGATCCCTGGTCTGCCTCTTTGGACAACTCAGGACAAGCTGTTTCCAAAATCAGTTTATTATAGAATTCCCAGCCTGGTAACTTAGTCAAGGATTCCATGGGAGTGACTGCTTTCCTTTTGGTCGTCTCAATTTCCTTTTATGCTACAGTAGTTCCCCCTTTTATCTGCACAGATAGTAGTGAACCCTATATACACTCTTGGGTATATTTCCTATACACGCATACCTATGGTAAAGTTTAATTTATAAATTAGGCACAGTAAGAGATTAAGAGCAATGATACTAAAATAGAAAAATTATAACAGCAATAATAATGAGTGATGTGAATGTGTTCTCTCTCTCTCAAAATGTCTTATTGTACAAATTTAATGCCTTTTCCATCTGAACTAAGCACTTACCACACACTGTGGCTGTAACTTTTGCAGTTTGAGGTGTGACAGCAAACCTAGAACGAATTTCTTTTTCTTTCTTCACAGTTTCACAGAGAGAAGATTTGTTCTTACCATAGATATTAGCACCCTCAGCATATGATTTTTTTTCTTTCTTTATTGAGAACATCCCCTTTCACTTAAAGGAAGCACTTATGGCTTCTCTTTGGCATATTCGAATTGCCAGCATCACTACTCTTATGCTTTGGGGCCATTATTAAGTCAAATAAGGGTTGCTTAAACAGCAGCACTGTGTTACCTTGACAGTTGATCTGATAACCAACAGGGCTGCTAAGTGATTAACTGGCAGGCTAAGCTAGGCAAAGGGATGATTCACGTCCCTGGCCAGACGGACTGGGACTGTGAGAGATTTCATCACTCTACTCAGAATGGCGCGCAATTTAAAACTTAAGAATTGTTTATTTTTGGAATTTTCCATTTAATATTTTTGGACTATGGTTGACTACGGGTAACTGAAACTATGGAAAGTGAAACTGTGGATAAGAGGGGACTACTGTATTTATGAAAGAAATCATACAATTTTAAATAGTGAGATTAAAGTTTTAAAATAATTAATCTTTTACACTATTTTCAATTCAGTAAAATGATAGCAGTTACCGTTCATATGCTTGTCTGTGTGCCAGGCCCTGTGCTAAGAACTTTACATTTATCACCTGAGTTCTTACAACCACTTTGTGAGTAGGTAGATTATTCTCTTTTTTCAAATGGGTAAACAGGTTCAGAGAGGTTAAGTAACTTGCCTGAGGTCACACAGCTAGTAAGTGGCAGGATCAAGAGATATCCAGCTATACCTCATTCCAAAGCCTCCACTGCATGCTGCCTACCAGAAAGCAGGATAAATGCCAGTGTCACAGCTATTAACTCAGGATGAGCTTACTGCTGGAACAGGCAACCCCGCATGTCAGTGGTAAACACGTTATGCCATTGGTCAGAATGTAGTTGTATAGACCACGCCTAATTGCAAAGGAGGGGGGGAAATGTGGTCCTACTATGCACCCAGGACACAGGAATTGGTTAACACATAACAATGTGTCACCCAAATTCACCTCTAGGGATATTTTTCTTTTCACCTGAACTCAAGCCCAAAGTCAATGTCAGGATGGTCCGATAGGGTGCAAATCAGCCAGTCTTTGCACAATGCCATGAACAGATAAGCCACTTCTTGTTCCTGGTAGAGCCAGGGCAAGGCACCATGTTCCCTGCAGACACTTAGAGAATAGATTCTCAGTCCCCTTTGTCCTGCATCCTTTCTTGTCCTAACACAGGGAAGCTTTGCTGGCCATGCTGGAGTGGAGGCTGGATGGGGGAGAAAGAGGCCCGGGTGCTGTGCTCATGCAGGTTGAACAGGAGCCATGGCCCTCTTACCACCCTGTCCGCCTCTGAGCTCCTTGCTCGACTTAGCCCGGCAACACGTGTGAGTAGCTTGGACCAGTTGGGCATTGGCACCAACCGCACCCTTTGTGCCCACGCTGCCAGCCAAGAGCACATACAAGTACGACCTAAGCGAAGGCCTCCAGCAGCCCAGGCAGAGGGTAGTGATACATGTGTTCTTTGCTGCTGCCTCCCCTGCCTCGGCCTATTGGACCTGCCAAGTCAGCCTATTTTGTAGAGAACTCAACTCTCAGAAACATCAGGAATTTGCACTAATTCAATTAAGCAATTAGCCTATCAAGCGGCAGGAAATGCTTTGACTATACCCTCTGTTGAAGGGAGCAGGACTGCAGAGCTTCTGTTAAAAGGCGGTTAGGAGCTCGCCCACGATCATGCCGGTCTCCCCGCAAGGTTATATGCCAGAAACAGTGACCTGTCTGAAGGTGATCTGGTTCATACATTTTATTGGGTGTGCTGTAAGGCAGAGCTGGAAACCAGGAAACCAAGCTCGAGGGCTGGCTCAGTCATGGACTTTTTGTGACTCTGGACAAATCCTTTTTGAGCTCTGGGCCTCAGTTTCCTCACCTGTAAAATGGGAATAAGTAATGTCTGGTCTTCCCACCTTGCAAGGTGGGGTAATTTGGCAGAGCTGGGGAATGTGGGATTCTAAAAGGCAGCCAGCATATACAGATAGAAGGCTCAAGGTCACGATTATCCTTGTGGCAGACTGTTGGATGGATGACCCGACAACTGTCCCCATCCTTTTTCCCATTCAGCTCTCAAGGCTAACAAGGCAGCACCTCATTTTCTTAGCCTCTGGGTGGGGCAGCTAGGGGTGGCCATGTGAGGCAATTCTGGCCAGTGAACATAAGGGGAGTGTGTTGGAGGCTCCTGGAAGGGCTTCAGCTCTCCTGATTAAAAACAACAACAGCAGATGGGGCTGACCTGACTCTTCTTCCTTCCTGCTTCTTTCTACCTTGAATTCTGAAGAGATGCCAGAAGACCATGAGGAGACTTATGGCCTATCCTAATCAAGTATGGCTGCACTTCAATTACATCTGCAAAGATCCTATTCCAAGTAAGGTCACATTCCGAGGTTCCTGGTAGAGATGAGTTTTGGAGGGTGCTATTTAACGCACTACAATCCCTCATTCTCAAAATCGGATCCATCAGCAAATTCCATTCACCTTACCTCCTAAATGCATTCTGGACCTGGCCACTTCTCACTAGAGGGATTCAACCACCCTACTCCCAAGTCCCATCATCCCTTACCTGCCTCTACAACAGGATCCTCATGGGCCCTACTGCACTCAGCAACTCTCTCAGGCTGGGAAGGTAGCTGGGGGGCCTCAGCCTGGACTCAGTGCAAGTACATGCTTTTTTTTTTTTTTTTTACTAGAGTTTACTTATTTATTTATTTATTTATTTATACTTACTGCCTTACTTACTTTTGGGTCTTCATTGCTGCATGTGGGCTTTCTCTAGTTTTGGCGAGCAGGGGCTACTCTCTGTTGCGGTACGTGGGCTTCTCATTGTGGTGGCTTCTCTTGTTGTGGAACACGGGCTCTAGGCACGCGGGGTTTGGTAGTTGCAGCACGCAGGCTCAGTAGTTGTGGCTCACAGGCTCTAGAGCGCAGGCTCTGTAGTTGTGGCCCACGGGCTTAGTTGCTCCGCGGCATGTTGGATCTTCCCAGACCAGGGTTCGAACCCGTGTCCCCTACATTGGCAGGTGGATTCTTAACCACTGCACCACCAGGGAAGTCCCAGTACATGCTTCTTTGCTGCTTGAAGTTCTAGAGGCTGTGATGCTCTCTGCTCCCCCGCACCCCCAGGCCATGTGACTCCTGTGGCCGTATCATGAGTGCCAACAGTAGCACTGGGAGCGCTGGAGCTGGAATCTCACTGGGCTGGATCCCCCGCACAGCTCTGTCGGAAAGGCCAGGGCTGTGCATGTGTCCTAGATGCGTGCACACCAGGCCGCCTTGTGGAAGTGGACTCGCATATGGGTTGTGCAGGAGAGGTGGTGTGGGAAGGTGTCCTCAGGTTTCCTCTGCCTGGAGGCCCAACATGCCCTCCATGGGGGTCCCCAGATGGAGGCCTCTCCTTCTTGAAATTGACCAGGTTTCTGGGGTCCCTGGAGTTGGTTCTGTGTCCTGCTGGTGGCAGAGGTCCTGGAAATGATGGTGGGGCAAAGATTTGAAGCGGCCAAGAGTGCTAACCAGCTACAGGTGATTCAGAAGTGAGGCCCAGCTGGTAAGTGCAAGGAGAGGTTTTGCAGCCGGGCGGCCTGGTTGGTGCATGGGCTGATTTAGGTCAGCAAGTGGTGATTAAGCACCTGCTATCTGCCTGGCGCTGTGGGTTTGCGGGTTGGTGGAGGTGAGGCAGGGAACTGCCAGTGTGTCCCTGCAGAGGAATGAGGAGGCATCGGTGGCGAGGCAGGAGGATTTGAACCTGATGCAGGCAGAGTTTCAGACAGCAAGAGTGCATCCACACTCATCCCATGACAGGCCGCAGCAGCCCCCAGATCACGGGCGCCCCGCTGAATGTACTGGATAGGGAACAGGCCCTTCTCCTCCGCTGCTAAGGTTGTTCTTGCCTGGAGGCTGAGGACTGTCACAAATGAGGGTGGGGGTCCTTCTCACCTGGGGGTCTGTGATTCTAAAAGTAGACGAATAACCTCAAACTCTCTGGGTCTCTGCTTTCCCAAACTTTCCCTCATCTTCCTTGGATAAGGGGCTCCTGCAGGGATCTGGGGCTCCTTCTTGGAAAGCTGAAAATAATATTAAGCAGTTTCTATTTTAGATGGAAACACTTTCCTAAGGGATCTTTCAAAATTTTCAATTTGATGTCTATTTAAGGAAGCATCAGACAGCCCCCGCAGACAAAGCTTGGAGGACGAGGCCGCTCTCCACCCACACCACCCCCAGCCCAGCTGGTTGGAATGTTCTGAGAAGCTGCACTGGCTTCTCGGAGGTACATCCTGGCGAGATCTAACACGACAGGCCAACATCCTCAGCCAGGCCATCCTGCCCTCCTTCTCACTGCCTGTGCTCGGGCTCGGTTAGAAGCCGCAGAAAGGGTTGGGCATCCCTGCAGGGGCCCCCAGGAGGACTACATCCTCCGGGTTGTGTTGACGTGGGACGCTGATCCAGGTCATCTGGCTGCAGATCCCTCAAACTTTTCTTTGCACCACACGCTCCTTGGGAATGAGTAAGCGAATGAGAGGGAAAAGTAAGAACATCCTACAAACTTACTTTGTTAAATCTTTACCTACTTCCATCGCCAGACTCAACTTTGAAATTCCAGAAAGCAAAGAAGAGATATCATATTTCAAGTCATTCCCACAGTGACTCATTTCAGAATTGGGGTTTAGTCCTTTTTAAAAACAGAGTCAATACCGTCTTTCATGAAAACAGCCTTTCCCTCCCCTTCAGTTGCTCGGGCAGAACCAGAGAAGTACGCCAACCAGCAGCTCCCATTATGGGCCTGGCGGGGACACAGGGCGGAGCTCTCCAGATGGTAAATGATGACATACCAATCCCTCATTGCGAGTGGGGGGAGCCTCTGTCTGGCTGTGTCCCTGGCAGACCCTAGCATGTTGGGCCATCTAAGCAGATGCCACAGAGAAGGGGCCCTGCCGGACCCCCTTTGTTGATTGCTATAGCTAACTAAGTATGCTGTCTTGGCAAAAGGGTCCCCAGGTGTGATCTCAGATGTGAGCAGGCCCCAGGGGAGAAGGAGCTGTCCTCATTCTTTGGCCATTGAGTTGGGCTGGCCAATGAGTTGGGTTGAGTTTGGACTTGGCAGGAGAGAAAGTGGAGGAAGAGAATGGAGGGAGACAAGTGTCCCTGGAGTGAGTGGGCACAGAGTCAGTGCCGCCTTTCTCCCCCAGCCTCACCTTCATGCACTCTAAGACCCGGGGAGCCCTCCGTGGAGGGGCTGCTGAGCCCTAGAAGAAAGCCCTTCCATTTCCAGAGCTATAGGACGCGCCTTAGCCACGTGACTGCCACCATCTGTCAGTCCAGAGGCAGAGGCTGGTGCCAGGTCCTAGGCCAGGGGCCCAGCTGCAGACAGGGCATCTGGTGAAAGTTTGCCGATCGGCGGATGGGAACAGGCTTCCTCTTCCTCGTCTGAGCCCTGGGCTCTGAGGCCCCCTGGCACCACAGGTCACAGCTCTGGACTCTCCCTGTGCTTGGAGGGCTCTGTATCTGTGAATCACCACTTGGCCAAGAGCCACTTCCGCCCTTCCCCCTAGTCCCACTCCTGCCATGGTGGCCACTCACTTGTCTTTGTTTTCTTCCTTTTTTCCTCCTGCCAGAACCTTTCTGAGTATCACTAGGATGGAGACACTCCTGCCCTTTCTGCTCCCCACCGCTTCTGCCAATTTCCTTTTTAGGTGATACATTTATTCCTTGATGAGCTCCCTGAGGACCTGGCCAGGACCCTGCCAAGGCTTTTCTCTACCTCCACCCCTCAGGCGCTCTCCTGGGGGGACCAGGACCTGATGTCCTCCCCAGGGACCTGCAGCATCAGGCTCCACCAGGGCTGGAGCCTATCTGGTTCTATCCCACCCAAGACAGAAGCCCAGGCCCATGTCTTTCTCCCCAGAGCCCAGAACAAAGTCCCGTGTCACTGTCAGTAGCAGCTGCACTAATAAGAAGATGCCCCTGCGAAAGCTGGCAGGCGCCTCCCTAGGCAGCCATCCTGGGAAATCTGAGCGGCAGTGGCTTGAAAGGTCCAAGTCACGTCTTTCTGTAGTGAGGAGAGATCAGGTTTCAAAGCGTTCCTAAAGGGAGGAGTTAAACCTGCCTTGATTTTGCTGACACCAGTCCTTTTATTCTGGGCCAGTGCTGTCCTGGCCTCTTTGCAGAGCCCCTTCCCCAGATGCAGAGAAAGCCTTGTTTCTCTTACCATAAGGGAGTTTTAAACCCTGAATGAGAGGCTCTTCCTATCCCACGGGGAAGGGGCAAGGCTTGATGAGACAGCATTTGGACAAAGCCCACCCCATCGCTGCCCCATAGCGAGCAGTCAACAACCCTAGTGGTGATGCTGTGACCAACTCCTGCTTACAGAGGAGGCCAAGTCTGATTTCCCCTCTGCCAGTGGAATAACTCTGATCCTAATCTCACCTCCCAGAGCCAGGAGTTGGCTGTTCACTCCACTTTGAGATGCTGTTCACCCTCCTGCCAAGGGGCCCCTAGTCTCTGGGATAGATCAGAAGAGCACGAGATGTCCTTGAGGAACCAGCCAACAGAGCAAGGTCAAAACTTCAGTACAGGTAATAAGAGGACAAGGTGTATGGCAAGAGGGTGGCCTTGGGTGTAAGAGAGAGACCTGAGTTCCAGCTCTGACACCTAAGTAGCTGTGTGACCTTGGGCCTGGAGCCATCTCCCTTGGGAAGCCCGTCTCTGCAGGGACAGAGCTATTCCCACAGACTGAGGGGGTTCGGCCAGGGCCAAGCACTCTCTCCTCCTGGCAGCTGTCCTGCCTTTGCGCTGCCCATGACTCAGGCTGCTTCTGGTTTCAGCCCCCCTCACTGACGGCGAGCGGTGCAGAGGAGAAAGTGCACGCAGGGCATCTGAGGGTGGTGGCGGAGAATGGCAGAAACAGGGGCCACAGCTCCCTCGGCTGTTAAGGAATCTGACTGAGTCACTTCTTTGCTCAGAAGCATCTCGTGGCTTCTCCAAGATCAAGTTCAGGCTCCTCAGCCTGGAATTGAAGACTTTTCATGATCTGGCCAAGAGCTGCTACCAGATTCCTGGACCGCTGGATGCTGACCCAGCTCTCCGAGGCCTGGCTCTATGGCCGAGATGACAGCCTGTGTATCCGCACCTCCATCACCCAGGTGCCCCGACTACACTCTCTCAGCCCATGAAGCCAGAGGAGCTGACCCGACACGCCCTCCCCAGGCTCCTCCTTTGCTCCCGTCCCGCCCTGCGCCTCCCTGAGCCCACCCGCTCTGGCCTGCCCACTTCCCTCCTGGCCCAGAATCTCCTCAACGGCAGTGCCTTTTCCCCTCCTTGTAACTGCCCGGGCTCAGCACACAGTGGTTTCTCAATCAATATTCATTTTGCTATGAGTTGGGTTGAACTGATTTAAAGATGCTCCTCCCCAGACTGACAACGATTCCTTCTCCTTGAGGGTTTACGCTGCCCCTGTGTTGGGGGCTTTTCTGCTGCTCACTTATTCTTGCCCTCTGATGTGACCTTGCGTCTGCTCACTAAATCCTCTCTTCTGCGGGCACTTTCGGCAGGCTGCCCTGCACAGCTGGACAGGCTGTGCACTGCACAATTCCAGGTGGCAACATTCATTGAGACCACGATGTGAGTGGCACCCTCCGGAGGTGTGCAAGGTGATGGTCCTGTCCCAGATGCCTCTGTCTCTGAATGCCAGGCCTGGCTCAGGGAGTTGAGACTCTGCATCTCGAGGCACGGCCAGGACTTCCTCCTGGGGCGTCAGAATCTCCCTGAAGATGCAGCCAGTGTCCCCCCACCCCCGAGCAGTGTCCTCATTCTGTTCCCCTCTCTAATCACAGAACTAGATGGGTCCCGAACCTGGCCACCCACCAGCTGCCCGTGTGCCATGCCTTCTGCCTTAGTAAGGTAACACACAATGTATGGTCCTGACTGGGGCACTTTTAGAGGGAAAATTAGCCCTAAGGTATCGTTCTATAAGGACAACAGGCATGAACGGTGACTATTTCTGGCAAACCGAGATTCCAACCCAGGCCTTCCTGACACCACAACCTGTGATATTTCTACTACTCAGCTGAGAGGGAGGGAATACAGCCCAGGATTGATCATTTTGGTGGACAGAAGGGAAAGGCGGGCCTCTCCAGGGAGGTGTACCGCTGGACCCCGTGAGGGGACTGGTGCTTTTGCTTTCTGTGTCCCCCACCCTGCTTCCATCCTAACTTCTGTGAGCTGGGCCACTTGGGGCCGGGAGAGCTGACTCAAAGCCCTTCATCTGGAGGTCAAGGGCTTGGGAATTAGTCCTGGTCTCGTGTAAGTGGAGCAAGCCACCTCCCTGACCCGGCCTTGGGTCACCCCTTTTGCAAAATTCCTGCCCTACCTGCCACATGGGAGCCTTGAGAAGCTTCTGGTTGATGACGTGAGGGAGAGGTTTTGTGCCCTGCAGGGCATGGTCTCTGCTTCTGCCTGGTGCCTGTGCTGTGTCTCTTCCAGTGTCTGCTGCAGGGACAAATGGATGCAGGGACACTTCCAAGCTCTCCACCAACACGCTCATCAAATATTACTTGTTGGGGACTTACCCCTGAACACATCTTTCTAGGGGGTTAAAAAAATGGGGGGAGCTATGACATTCCTTCCTTGAAGCAGTTTGGATGCAATGGAATAATACAGGAGCTGGGATCTATCCAACAGCAAGAATGCAAGTAACTGAGAAACTTCAGTGAGTGAGGAGGAAGCCGGCGTGGAGATGGTTGTGAAGCAGTCAGAAGGGGAGGGAGGCAAAGACATCCGCTGTGCGTCTCCAGGGAGGAATTGCATGGTGGCTGTGGCCTTGGCAATGGCAGTGCAGGCCACGATGGAGCTTCCACTCCTCCTGGGAGACACGCTAGCAGTCCCTGGCTACCTGGACCCCATGATCTATGTGTACCTGAAGTGGAGCCAGAAAAAGCAGGCAGTGCAGTAGCTCTTTTAGAAGGAGCCTGCCTCGTCCAGGGCTGGCACGCAGGCCCGAGTAGGGGGACAGCACAGGCTCCCAGAGGGACCAGGGCATGGGGAGGGCTGAGGTCAGCAATACAGGTTCAATTTCTGATCATTTTAGCCACAAGGGGAGGAGGCTGGTGCTTCTTTATCTGAGGCAATTGTCTTCATTCTAAACCAGCCCCCACGGAGGCTCACGGCTGGGACAGGAAGGCTAGTGGACGCGGGAGGGCTCGGGGTGGACAGTGGCTGGCTGGCTGACCCCTCCCCAGGAAGGAGCAGCCCCAGATCTGAGCGGTAGTGGGAGAGCAGTTGCATTCCCAGGAGGCCCAGGAGGTCACTTTCAGATCTGGAAGGGGCAAAGGATGGATCCCAGGAACGGAAATATAGGAAATGTGGCCAGAGTTAGCAGAGCGCTCCAGCTGGAGTCACTTGTTAGTCCAGCCACTTGGGGACTTTCCACAGGACAAAGTGGACATTCTCCATATAGGACACGAGGGTCAGGGGGCCTTAGGACGAGGAGAACATTCTGTTTCCCTGCTGTCCTGCAGCCTCTCTGTGCGACCTCGGGTGGGCCAGTGGTGCCAGCTCCTGGACACCGCCTTCGTCGGTGGGGAGTGAGCGCCAGGGCTGAGGACTTGGCAGGAGCAAGAGCTCTTAGCAGATGCGCCCCCCAGGCAGTTGGTCACATGGGCGCTGGGACTTTTTGGTCTGTTTAAATGAAGGTATTCTGACCTATCAGACTCCGGCTCTCTCAGTAATCCCGCTTCATGATTCACCTCAGGCCAAATTCGCCTGGACCAGACAGCCACAGGCTGAGGGAAGCTATCGAGCATCAGCTCTCATCTCAGAGGAAGTGTGGTGGGAACCAGATGCAGGAAGCCTTCGCAGGGCGCATCTGGGCGCTGCATCACCCAGCAGATCTGAATCCAAATACTCTGCTTGGGGACTCAGGCCAGGAAAAGGCCCCTGGAAGCCCAGTGAGAGGGCACAGCTAGTGAATGGCAGACCTGGAGTTTGGGTCCAGATCGGCCTGCTCCAGAGCCCATTCTCTTTCCCTGGGAGAAGTATTATGGGAGATTCTTAGAGGCTGAACGTCATCACTGAGGACGCCACTGTCCCTCAAGCCAAGCCCATAGCCAGGACAGTTATGTTATTTGCTCAGAGACACACAGCACAGGGGTTTTAAAAGGATTCCATTTCATGATAAGACAGGACGATGCAATGGATAATACATGTTTTCAGAACCAGGAAAACCCCTCTGTTTCCTGTGACCTTGGGCCCCTCGCTTAACCTTTCTGAGGTAGGTTTCCTCACTTGGTAAAAATCGATATTATCTACCTCCTATAGTTGCCTTGAGAATCACATGAGGTGTGTTTATTAAATGATTGGAATAGACTCTGGTACATGGTAAGTTTTCAAAAAAGTTAGCTTATTCTAAAAATACCTCCCCCCTCCCCGATTATTGGGGATAATTATAGCTTGACTGATATCTACGTGTGTATGTGTATCTCTCTCCACACATTTAAACCATATCAGCATCTTGTGAGTGACTCAACCCTTCCATTTGCTAAAGAGAATAAGCCCCTGACCCATTTCCTGTGGTTGTTTTGAAGGATGACTAATAAACGTGCTCATAAAAACCTCTGCTAACTATCAAATCCGAGATAATTCAGGGAGAGTAGGAGTTCTTCAAGGTTGCACGTGCAGCTGGGGACAGAGAAAATGCGAGATCTTAAAGTTGAGTGTGTGTATGTGTTTTATTTCAAAACTTTACAGAAAAAAAGAACCAGGACATATGAGCCTGACTTCTGATCTTTACTGAAGCCCCTCCCTGGAAAGTTAGAATTAGCATATACACATTAGAGTGTCAAGAATTAGCATATACACATTAGAGTGTCAAGAATTAGCATATACACATTAGAGTGTCGAGAATTAGCATATACACATTAGAGTGTCAAGAATTAATAGGGCTGGGGCTCATCTGCATCCTCTTTAGGAACCCAGACATTGAGGCAGGAAACCAGGGGTCCTGTTTAGACCCCTCAGCACCCTGGGGAACATGGTGAAGTGTCTTTGGGGTTGATGGTCAGGCTCCTGGGACTTTGGTGTGAAATCTTTTAATGACCAGAAGCCTTTCCCACACCCTAGGGAGGTGCAGAGTTGCAGATGGATCGGGAACTCACCCCCTGTAAGGAGGGCATCCCAGGACACGTGCCTTTTGAGGATAGAGGCTCCAGGCCTGTGAGGGTAGGTCTGCACAGCCCGCCCCCTGCCCAGCCTCCCCTCAACCTGGGAAGCTACTGCAATTGGAAAACAAAGCCCAGGCCAGTTTGCAGCCTGATATTTTTTTCACTTCATAATATTTTATATCCTCATTTCCCTGTGTCACTGATAAAATGATAGCATGTTTGAATGCTTATTACATGGCATCCACACTTCCAAGTACTTTTCATGAGTTAGGTGGCTTAAACCTAACAATTACTCTACAGGTGCCATATCGGTTCTGTTTTCTAGCTAAGGAAACTGAGAAATGAGGAGATTGAAGAACGCAGGCACACGTCACACAGCACTGGGACCTGACCCCTCCCTGGAGCTGCTTCTTGACAATGGTAAGCACGGCAGGTGCTGTTCTGAGGGATTAATTGACTCAGTCCTCCTAACAGCCCTGTGAAGTGGGTACTAGTGTTACCATCCCATTGCATCCATGCAGAAACCAAGGCTCAAAAGGGTCTAGTATTTGCCTATAGCCACTCAGCCTAGAGGTGTCAGCTAGAACGTCTATGCTTAAGCACGGCGCCCGGCTTCCTGGTGGTGGTGGGAGGATACTGACCTTTGTTCTGTTAGGCCCCCTCTCCCCAGCCTCTCATATGTAGGATTTCATGGCATCGACCTAAGATTGGCTCAACCACCCTCTGCTGTTGGGCATCTGGGCTGCCCGTGCTGACCGCGGGAGATAGTCACCTCCTGCCTTGTGCGCCTTCTGAGAATGAGCCTTAGAGACTTCTGTGGTAGAGGCCGGCAGAAAGCTGGGAAGTGTCGGTACGCTGAAAAGACAAACGTTTCACCAGTTATTAAAGGATAGTCTATCCTTGGGCAACCTCTTAAGATCCCTGGAAAGGAGGAGACCTTCAGGACAGCCAAGCCCCCTCGTAGCTCTCCTGGGATGGCCTAGGCAGTGGCCCAAGAAGCATTTAGGTTTCTGCCACCATCCTATAAAACAAGACCACTAGACTTCCGACGTCTCCACCAGACCCCTGCAGCCCCCATTTAAGGACTCAGATTGTGCCTCTAGCCTTGCCTGGGAGATACCAGGAACTGGGCAGGTCAAACTGAGCCCAGACTTCTCCAAGGTCACATTGCTGCCTGAAGCTCAGGACTAATTCTTACCCTAGGTTGACGTATCTGAGGTCAAGGTGAGATGGGAAACGTCCTGGGTTCTGTCCTGACTCCGCTAGTTCATCTCTGGGGCTTGACTCCTTCTCTATAAAATGAGGGGGCTGTTAAAATATATCTAGATCTGACCGCATTCTCTAACATTTCCCAAAGTGTGTTCCACGGAAAAAGGCATTACTCGAACCAAAAGGTCCGTAGTCAGATAAGTTTAAGAAACGCTGCATATACTGGTCCACTCTTGGAGACCCAAAACGCATATCAGCACATGCTCTGAGAAGTTCCCCTAAAGGCACCTAAACCTGACATAACCCAGCATCTCCCATATTTACTTAACCATGAAGCATTTTTTATAAACGTAACATCTATTAAGCCTTCTGCAGAGGGTATGTACAGCGGGTCCCTTGGTGAATTTCACTTCCTCTGGCACCAGACCTGTGCTGTGTTCCACTGTGGGCACAGAAGTGAAGGGGACAGCCCTCCCTCCAGCAGTGTGGTCCCAGTGGGGGCATGGGGCACCCACAACCTGGCCTTAAAAGCCAGAAGGGAGTTCGGGGAGGGAGACTTGGACGTTTCCATCCAGGCATCAGGGAAGGCTTCCTAGAGGAGGTGGCCTGGGAGGCAAGCCTCGATGGCCTGGTGGAGCTGGCGAGGGGCAGGGCTGGATGAAGATACGGTTGTCTTGGTCTGACAGTCTGAGTGGTGTGGGGAAGGGGGGAAAGGCCCCACGTCTCCTCTGTGATGCTGAGCACCCCAACTCCAAGCCTGAACCTGCAAACTCCACTCAACGGAGCAAAGCCAGTTCCAGTTAAGTGAGCTCAGCTTCCTCAGTGGACAAGGGAACAGCCATCTTCCAAGCCATCTTGAGTGGCTTGATTCACTCCATGAGCTCACGGAAGCGTTCCTTCTAACCACGTGCAGTTTTATTCTTTGGAAGAATCCCCTTTACAGTCCAGTGATACTTTAGTGCTTCTGAAGAAACGGAACCCATCCCACCCATGAATCTAGCTTGGACAGAGGAAGAAGTTAAGGGACTGATATTTCAGGTGTATGGGACTTTCGTTCATTCATCCTTTTAGTTTTTCAATCATTTTCTGAACACCTGTTCTGTTATTCATTCATGCTCTTATTTTTTTCAATCAACAAACTTTTACTGAGCACCTCCTCTCTTCCAGATGCTATGCTAGGTGCTAGGGACCCAGAGGGGCATCAAACATGTCCTTCCCCTCAAACAAACCAAAACTGTGGGCCTCAGAAGGGCATTGTTCTTGTAACATAACCACGAAGCTTCCATGTGTTGTAAATAGAACACTGGTGAGAAGCTGCTGTGTCATGGTGTGAACACCCACAACTGCAATCTACTGTGTTACACGTCCAGGCACTGACAAGTGCACAAGCATCCCGGGAGTGCCTGGGAGAGGCCTCCAGGGCAGGCCAGGCCCGAGGACAGTCCAGGCAGAGGGAACGGCCTTCATGGAGGCACAGCTCTCCGTGGAGAGCCAGAAGTTGAGGTTGGAAGCTATACGGCCCCGGTCATGAAGGGCCTCTTTAGGCCATGTTAAGGACTCTGAACTTTATCTTGAGGGTTTTTAGCTGTCCAGAGGGGACTTGATAAAATGTGTTTTCAAGAAGCTCTCCCTGGTTGTGGGTGGAGTGTAGCAGCCGGCGCGACCATAGTTGCCAGAATGAGGAGATGCTCCTACCTGGCCTGGGCCCGGGCGCAGACCAGACCCCGGGTTTGGGGGGACCTCTGAGACAGGTCAGGGACCGGCTGTGCTGTGGAAATGCTGGGGGCCCCCAGCCCCCAACACACACTGCCCTTGACCCAGCTAGAACGGGCCAGGCAGTGCGGACAGCGAGGGTGGCATCTCTGGGGGGCAAGTCTCTGCGAGAAAGTAGGCAGTTTCTGCTCCGGGACAAGCCCTTCACAGTATCCAGGCAATTAATTATTTCTTATCTCACCAAGTGAGGGGGCCACGTGGAAATCACTCCCATCCTTCTGTTCAAATTTTATGTTGCTGTTTATTCTGAACAGGAAAAGAGCAGAAAATAGAACTGTTTTAAGAATGGCTCCCAGCTGGAGGTACTTTTCCCCCTTTTATTTCTGAGGGATGGGATCAGGGAGGGAGGGGGAAGGGGGCCCTTTCTCTGGGGCAGCTGAGGCAGGAGCAGGCACCCCTCAGGGTATGTGCTCTGGGCAGGGACCCCTTGCACCCACCAGAGGGGATTCTGAGAGTCTGGGAGAGCCGGAGCCCCAGAATCTGCCTCAGCCCCAGCTCTGGACAGTCCTCCTCAGGGTCATTCCCTTTGTGGAGGGAGGTTTACCACGGCCCTGAGGGGGGACCTTGAAGCAGTTCAGGCCTGCTGAGTCCTGGAGGGGCTGGAATGAGAGAAAGGAGGGGGCACAGGCCCACCTGGCTGGTTGCCTGGTGTCCTGAAGTGAACACTGAGCTGGGAGCAGGGGCCCCAGGCTCTGGCCCCAGCTCTGCCTACTTGTGTGATGCTGGCTTCAGTTTCCTCATCTGTAAAATGGGTCTTCCACCATCAACAACTAGGAAAATGTATAACACAGCTCCCCGACTCCCACACCCCCCAATAAAGCACTTAATAGTATCCTCCAAGAGCACCTGGGCTAGGGGTCCAGGTTAGATACTGCAAGGTGGCATACTTGTCTGGGGGGGGGGGTCCTCTGTGTTATGATCTTGCTACAACTCACGTCTCCCCAGAAACTGCAGGGAAACAGCCCACAAGGAGCCTGAAATCCTCAGAGTTTCAGAGGAGGGTCCCTGGAGCCTTGGAGGCTGGGGTGGGGCTGACAGGCCCTGGAGGGTAGGAAGTGGAGACACACTCAGGACTGTCTGGCATTGCGTGGGCTGGGGGACCATCTCTGCTGTGTCCCCCCTGCTTGTCCTTGGGCCGACTCATCTCTCTGAGCTCCAGTTTCTTCCTTTGTACAGTGGGGATAATGACGCTGGCCCATGTGACTGGGGGGAGAAATAAGTGAGAAGACAGAGGGCTCACGTTGACAGCGCTCACTGCCATTCCCCTGGTGCTTAGTTGGCCTCCAGTAACGTGTGTTGAATGAATAATGCAAGTGAAGTACCTAGTACAATGCCGAGCACAGAACCGAGAACAAGTGTAGCTGCTGCTGGAGATACGCCCCACCCCTCACGAGCCTCCACCGCCTTGTGGTCCTTCCAATTCAGGCTTCGTCACAGAGGGACACTGGTGCCCGAGGCACCACACCCTGTTCTCTGCAGGCTGCCAGGAGCTTCCATTGTTTGCCTCACCAGACGCTGAGCCGTGTTGTGAAAGCTCAGTCTCCCCAGAGGAGGAAGGACACCTGGGTCCCAGCTGGGGTCACCCACCTCTACCCTGCCCTGCGTTGTATTGTACTCCTGCCCGGGGTGGGGCTGCACAGTGCGGCCCAGCTTCCCGTTGCTGGTCTGGCCTCATCCACCCTCCCTTTCCTGTTGGATGTGAGGCTGCACAAATCTCACATATATTATGTGAGGTTTGGGACAGGAGTTCCCCTCCTGCATCTGTTCCCTTCACACCCACACCATCTCCCCTAAAGTCCAATCGACGTTTTAGGATTGTCCTGGGCCCGTCCTCGGTCTCTGGCTGGCCACTCTGGGATTTGAGTAGAAGGCTCAGACGTCTACCACCTGCTTTTGAAAGAGTGCTTGACCCACGCTGTTAGCAGCTCTCTGCACTGAAGAGGACAGCTCTTCCCGTGGCCTGTGGCCCTCTTGACTTGAGCAAGGTGCCACCCCTCACCTGGGACCTCTCTTCTTCTACCACAGGTGTCTGCACCTGTGTCCAGGGTGCTAGAGGGACCCCATTTCCCCAGACCCCTCACTCAGCATCCCCACTGCCCTACACTCACCGCCTAATCCCCTAGGAAACCATCAATGACGCCCGTGTGCCCAGGGGACGGCCCACACCTTCATCTGTAGCACATCCTCACCGAGAGCTTACTACGCCTCCCATGGATGAGGAAAGGCCAGATGGCCTGCGGGTTGCTGGGGGCGGGTGTGCCCTGGTCTAGGGCTCTTACCCCTGGGTGCAGTGTCAGGACAGGCTGGAGTCCACCTGGGAGCAAGCCCCCTGACCCAGGGCGAGGCCTGTCCTGGCTGTGTCTCTTCTCAGCACCCCCTGCGGCTCATTCTGCTGAGCTCCCCTCCTAGGGCAAATGCACAAGGTGTGTGGGGCTGTGAAGCCGGTGGGAGGAGGCTGTGACAGAAGCGCATTTATGGAGCACCTGCTGTGTACAGGAGTGTAACACCAGCTGTGCCTGCTCCCTGTGTCTCACCGTTCCGTGAGGAGAGGGAGGTAGCTGGAGCTGTGTCAGAGCCACAGAGGGAGCCCTGGGGGACAGCGGCAGGGGGTCTGACTCTAGCACGGGCACCGGAAGCCCTCACAGAGGAGCTGGCCTTGAACACTGCATTGACTTTCGACAGGCAAACATGAGGAAGGGCATTTCAGGTGGAGGGGACAGCATTGGTGAAGGCCAGAGATCAGAAGGGGTGACCGTGCTGGGGGGTGTGCAGAACCTGGGCTCTCATGACAGGGGTTTGTAGGTGAGGAGTTTAGAAAATGGGGTGACCAGCTGTCCTGGTTTCTGGGACTGAGACACCTCCCAGGACACCGTACTTTCAGTGCTAAAGCCAGGAAAGTCCTGGGGAAACTGGGATGAGTTGGTCATTGTACTGGGAAAGTTAAATTGAGTTCCAATAGATACAGGCTTTGAATATACAGGTCCGGAGTTTGGGGTTCTGTCTTCTAAGCCATGAGGAGTTCCAGAAGGATTGTGGTTTTTTTTGGTGAGGGGGAAGGGAAGAAAGCGTCTTCTACAAGCTAAGCCTACCTGATCCCCACTGATGGGAATTTTTATCTCCATTTTGCAAATGAAGAAACTGAGGGTCAGAGAAGTTAGGTTACTTGCCCCAGGTCACACAGCAGATGAGCAGCTGGTGATTCCAAAGCTCGTATTCTGAGCCACTGAGCCATCTGTTCAGGGTGAGGCTCTGGTAGGCCAGGGGGGCAGGTATTGTGACTCAAAAGCTGAGGCTGCCGGGATCTCTCTGAGGATGGGACCTCAGGGGCTCCTGGAATATGGGCCTGTGCTGACTCTTGGTTCCCTGTCTGTGGCATAGAAAGCCATCAAACAGCACAAGGGCTGGCTTGGCTTTCCTAGCTCTGTGTCCCCGTCGTCCATCCTGGGGTCAGTGAACAGTGTTGAATGGATGATGGGACCTGTGTTGGACCCACTGTGACTGACGGGGCCCCGAGGGAATAACCATCCAGCAGCCCCTCTCAGTGGTGAGAAATAGCACTGCATGCAGGCCCCAGGGTCCAGGAGACCCCCCTGGGCTGGGGGAGGCTCTCCCTTGCTGAGCAGGGAGCACATCCACTGCTCCAGGGATCAGCAAGAATAGACCCAGGTCCAGCTCTCCCCTGACCAAGACCAAGATGCTTGGGACATGACAGCTACTCCTCCCAGACAGCCAGGCATAGAAGGGTTAATGGGCCACCCCCAAGGAGCCCTCACCTGGAACCAGCCACAGGCGGGCAAGGGAGGAGCAGGCAATGAGAGGAAGGCCAGCTGGTGCACGGGCAGCACGCACGTCTGGCTGGAGGATACAAGTGTTGGGACAGGTGGCTGGAGCTTGATGACAGGAGTCTGGCAAGGGGCAGCCTGGTCCTGAGTGCCCGGATCTGGGGCAGGAAGCCAGGCACGTTGATGTTCCAGGTGTGTTATAAGGTGGCAGAGGGTGATCTGCACGGCACCGGGCCCTTGGCACACATAGCTGGCTTTTGGGCCATCCTGTTCAGCACGCCCTTGGCTGTGGAGTTATACGTGGGAGCCAGCCTGCTGAGGAGGGCATCCCAAAGTAAGGCTGCAGTAGTGATGCTTTCCTGCACAGAGCAGCAACGATGGGCACTAGGGCTGGAGCTGGGGGGTGGTGGGAACCTCTGTGTGGGGTGCTCTGCAGGGAGAGCCCCACGTCGGCCCCCAGGAGAGAAATGCTTGCACAGGCTGCCCGGGCCTCAGCAGGAGGGCTCTTGGCGGCTGTGTGGAAGGCATATCTCAGATATCTCAGCCTTTGTTAGAAAGCCAAGGCAGGACCATTTCCAGAGAAGAAGAGGGGCAGGTGGGGTCTTTGACTCTTCTCCGTCCTTAGCAAGCACTCGATCTGCTAAGAATCAGGGATGGGTGCCACCGAGAGAGTGCCCCAACAGACCTTTCTGTGCAGCTCTGGGGTCTAGAAGGACTGATTCCCGTCAGGAACAACAAGACCTCTTTCCTGGGCATGAGGCTGGGGCGGCCCCTCTGAGCCTCTCAAGAGATCCCTGGGAGAGGAGGATGGGGAGTCATTGCTTCACGGTTACACAGTTTCTGTCTGCATGATGACCACGTTTGAGAAATAGACACTGGTGATGGTTATGCAACACTGTAAATGTAATTACGGCCGCTGAATTGCCCGCTTATGGTTAAAATGGCAATTTTATGTCATATGTATATATTTCGCCACAATAAAAAAAAAAGGGGGGGCTTCCCTGGTGGCGCAGTGGTTGGGAGTCCGCCTGCTGATGCAGGGGACGTGGGTTCGTGCCCCGGTCCGGGAGGATCCCGCGTGCCGCGGGGCGGCTGGGCCTGTGAGCCGTGGCCACTGAGCCTGCGCGTCCGGAGCCTATGCGTCCGGAGCCTGTGCTGGGGGAGGTCACAGCAGTGAGAGGCCCGTGCATCACAGAAAAAAAAAAAAAAAAAGTAAAAACTGCCAAGGTCATGAAAAATAAGGAAAGACAGAAAACTGTCACAGATGGAAGGAGAGTGAGGAAACGTGACAACCAAATGCATCATGGTACCCGAGATTAGACCCTGGAACAGGAAAAAAGGACAATTCTTGTCCACTAAGGAAAAACTGGTGAAATTCGAGTAAAGTTTGTAGTTTAGTTAATAATGTTGTCCCAGAGTTAGTTTCTTAGTTCTGAGAAATGTTCCACAGTTATGTAAGATGTGAACATTAGAGGAAGCTGGGTGATGGGTGTATGGGAACTCTCTGTACTGTCTTTGTAACTTGTCTCTAAATCTAAAATTATTCCAAAATAAGAAGTTAAAAAAAAAAGGAAGATCAAAAGCAGGACCCGGACTATGAAAGAGAGCTGGGCTCTGCCCAGGAAAGGCCAGGGCGTAGACACTTATGCAGGGCCAGTTGGCAGTCGAGGCCGCTGGTCCGGCTGCGCCCCTCACCCGCGTGCTACCCACACTTATCGTGCAGCTTGTTTGTTCTCCTACACAAACAGCCTGTCCCGGGCCCCTTCCCCTTCTGGGCATCTTGGCTTCCATCTCTCCGACGGCTCCACTCATAGCCTCTGTCTGCTAACACAGTGATCCTGGGCACTGGGCCCTCAGTGTCCGGAGACGTGCTTTCCCAGCACACAGTGGTCACGCAGCCTACACTGGCCACGCGCCCTGAGGGCCGGCTGCCAGCAGAGGTCCTGAGAGCCAGACTCCTGTTCCCAGCCACTCATCGGAGGAAAAAGGCTTAGGACGGGGAGGAGAAAGACCGGAAACTGGCATTTAGTGAGCACCTACTGCATGCCAGGCACAGCACCACACCCTTCACAGGTGGTTCTCCTTGATCTCCCTACAATGCAAGATAAGCATGGTTATCTCCATTTTACAGATTGGGAGATTAAGACTGAGAGAGGTCAACTCATCTTCTATACGTGTCAGAACCAGGGATTAAACCCATGTATCTGTTGGACTCCAGATTCTGTCTTCTTTCCTCCACACCCAGGCAGGAGAGGCGGTAGGACCCATCTAGCTCCCCAGGCTGGGGCAATGTCCAGTCTGCCGGACATTCTGAACTTCTAGGAGTGTCAGACAGGACAGAGGGCATACTTGGTGATGTCATTCTCTGGAAGGGGTCAGGGCATTTGTTTGCAAGGTCAAAGTCTCTGTGGACAGAGGGCAGGGCTGGGGGGGAGGAGTCTTAGTGAGTCATGTAGCTAGGGGGCTGCTTGGAACTGGGGAGGCCCCAGCCCCCAGGGTACTGGCAGGACCTAAAGGAGAGCCCAGGCCCTCTTGGAAGACACCCACCTCTGCCCCAACCCCGAGCTCCCACACTCCATGATGGGACTCCAGAGGGACCACACACATCCCAGAAGAGACCCTGGATGCAGACACTTCCTCTGTCCCCCTGTGGATCTGGCCATCCTTCCAGGCCTTGCTTCCATCTCCCCACGCCTCCTACCCGTCTGTAGACACTCCCTGTGCGTGGCCTCGGGATTGCTCCCACCTCTGGGAACTTTCCTCACTGTTAGTCAGTGCCACAGCCACAGTCCCAGGGGTGGTCTCCTTGGGGTGACTGCTCTCGCCAGCACCATGAGCCCCCAGAAAGCCTGGGTGGCCATCATATCCTTTGGGCCTCAGCCCTTAACAGAGTGCAGGGCCAGGGCCAAGCTTGGGGCATCCTGGGCATAGACAGATGAATCACATGTGGGAGGTTCCAGCTGGAGTCCAGCCCAGCCCGCATGCTACTGCTCGTAACTGAGCCTTGTTCTGGAAAGGTAGGTCCCAAAGTTCAAGGCTCGGGTCCAAGCCCAGGCCTGTCTCACTGCTCTGGGCACAGCTTTGACTCTGAGTTCCACTCCCCCAGCCAAAGAGGAGGATGAGCCTAGAACGTTCTGTGATTTCAGCCTGTGGGGTTGGCTGTGATTATGCAGAAAAGACCAGTGTGTTTCCCGTAAAACAGTGAGTGATCTAGAAAGCAGTGACCACCCCACCACATTTATTCTTAGAAATCCTAGAAAGCTGTTGACTAGCTCATTCTTGGAAATGGAACTCTGGCAGGAGACCAGGGGAGTCCGCTAGTGACAACCCCCCAGGTCCCTGCCCTGAGCCGAGAGCAGTCTGTGGGTAGCGTTGACAAACACACCTGTGTCATACGCTCTCCTCCTCTTTCAAGTAATTTTATACAGCAGTCCCCTGGCTGGAGCCTCCCTAGAGGTGAAGGGAATCATGGTTTAAAGTCCCTAACCCTTAGTTCCTTGTCTTTGGCCTTGGGGAAGCGTGAGCTACCCTTACTTATTCAAAGGAAGTGTTTATGGGGGGAAAGGGGGCCTGGGGACGAGAGAATCAGACACTAGGCCCTCTTGGGAGCTCCAGGTGGCAAAATTGAGCGTACAAATAACTCTATAGCAATACGTGTGAAAAGAGCCCAGGAAGGGGACCAAGGGTTACATGGTACAGAGAGAGAAATTTGGCACAGCTAAGCAGAACGGACAGGCTTCCTGGAAGAAGGGGCATTTGACTGAGACTTGAAGGACTAATTTTTTTTTTTTAATCTTGAGTATTGAAAGGGAAGCAAGGCTGAGTGAAGTCCCTGATGAAAGGGGCCTCTGAGGTGAAGTGGGTTAGGCCTGTACAGTGTCAAGCAGACCTGGTCTGGATCCCACTCCTGACGATGGACCATGTGACTGGGAGGTCCCTTCCTCCCTGGACATATTTCCTCACCGGAAGAGAAGAACAATTGCAAAGATACCTTGAAATAACACTCGAGAAAGGGATGCCCAAACCCGTGGGCGCTGCTTCCATCCAGCTCACTTGAGTTCGATTGTGGTGGTGGGCGCACACATGCTCCAGGCTGGCTCCAGGCAGGTGCAGACAGCCCTGTGTCACTGGTTTGAAGGGAATTATTAGACGTCAAACGAACATTCCTTCGGAAGAGATAAATAGCGTCACCCTGTCAGAGCCATGGCCCCTTCATCAGGGCAGGTGACCAGGACTGCCCATCGTGAACACAGCCAACAGCCCAGGCCCTGGAAGTTTCCATGTCCCAGCGCCCCTCCAGAGAGAAAGGAGGCCTGCACACACCTGTATCTGAAGGGGCTTGCACTGAGGTTCCTGACAAAAGAGTCTTTCCTGTGTCACAGCTGGAGGCCACCCCAGCCAGTCAGTCCACCAGGAGGAATAACTCACGTTCAATAAAGGGACGCCTGTTTACACATCGCCTCCTCAGAGCTAATTGCTCAATCAAAGCCCTTCGCACATCATAGCGGCCCAGGGCCCGCCCCGAGGGTGAGGTGTAGCTTCCGAACGCAGAAGCCTCTGCTGCCCCTGGGAACTGAGCCAAAACCTTTCCTTCAATCCACAAGTGGCTTCGGAACCAGGAGAACAGACAGGAGCCTATTGGGTTATTTCCCTGCAGGCCAGGGTCTTTGTCCTGACGCACTGGGTTGCAGATGGACAGCTCAGCACGTGGGCATTGGGAGGGGTGATGAGAGAATTCTGACGGGATACAGCTCACCCTCCTCAGGATGACTAAGCTATAGCCTGGGGCTGAGGAATTGGAGCTTGGTGTGGAGGATTTCACAGTGGCTGTTCCGTGGGTGGTGACGGGGCTCTACAGAGAACATCACGGGGCTCTACAGAGAACATCTACTTTGACTGCCCTGTCTGAGTGAGGCCCAGGGAGAGGTCAGGCTTGCTGAGTTTCTCCTGGGAGTTAGTGATGTCTCAGGCCAGGGCTCCATCCACAAGGCTCAAGCCAAGCCCGCCTCTGCCTGTGGGTGTGAGCCAGAGACAGGAGATCGGATCGAGGTGGGAGAATGTGGGAGCTCAGCTGAGGAGACGGGACCCCGCAGGGGCCAGGAGGGGGGTGGAGGGGCCTGGGACCTGAGCAGAGAGCTGCTTAGAAAACCTCAGAACTGGATTAGTTAATGGTGGCCAGGGGTTAAGGAGGAGGTAAGACAAGAGGGAAGTGGGTGTGACTATAAAAGGCAACACGAGGGATCCTCGTGGTTTGGGAAACATTCTGTAACCTGACTGCTTCAGTGTCAGTATCTCAGTATCCTGGTTGTGGTATCGCACTACAGTTTTGCAAGATGTTATCATTGGGAGGCATAGGGTAAAGAGTACACAGGACCTCTCTGTATTATACCTTACAATTGCATGCGAACCTACAATTATCTGTAAACCAAAAGTATAATTAAAAGAAAAAGAAAACCTCTGAGCTGGGTATGCAAAGGGGTCTGAGAGATGGAGGGGGCATCCTGGAGGTGGACGGCTGAGCCAAGTGGAAATGGCCTGTGCCCAGTTCACCCCGGGGCACTGCACCTGCCCTTGGGACAGTGGGTCATGGGCGCTTGGCCTGGCACGGTCTGTGAGCACAGCGACTTCTGGGTCCAATGGAAGGAGCATCAGAAGGCAAGGAGCAGAGCTTTGGGGCAGCCAGGAGAGGGCGCTCCAGGACGAAGGGTAAGGAAGCCACGCAAGACCCTTGATGACTGATGAGTCGGGGTGCTGAGGGCCAGGTGGGAGGAATGGTGTCTGCTCTACGGCCCAGTGTGGCAAAGCACTGTCATCGCAGCCCTGCCGAGTACAGGAGGACTCTGGCATATCTCTAAACCAAACCAACAGCTATTTACATTTCCGCGGGAAGAATTTAGATTAGATGCCGGGCAGGTTTGGATGCAGGAAATGCCATCAAAGCCACGTGGGTGTTTAATGAGACTGGGGGCTGCGCTGCCTGCAGCCCAGTCAAGAGCATATGGACTTTCCCGGCTGTGTCTTCAGTTCAACCCAGCTGAGCACCACAGGGTAGCAGGTGCTAGAGGAGATGCACATACACCAACTTCCCTTCCTGGGCAAGGAGCTGGTGACACAGAAGGCAGAAAGATGACGCAGGTGAGAATGAGGCTGGCAAGTGGATTGACAGTGACTGGAGCTCTGCTCAATGGCACAAGATCTGTGATTTGCAAATGCCTGTTCCTAAGTGCCCTAGGAAGAGCCCCGTCACTGAGCTTCCCTTCTGCCCCTCCAACCCAGCCTTTCTGGGCCTCCAAGTTTGCCTGAGATGCCCTCCCACATCTCCAGACCTCAGCCCGGATCCCTCATCAGCCCCCCACTGTGAGTAGCACTCAGAACCTGAGCACTTCCTCGGTGCAGATGCTCTGTGGCCCTGGGCGCACAGACATACACCAGACACAGTCCACCCCTTGAGGGGCTCCAGTTGGGTGGGAGAGACAGATACATAATTACATAAGGGTATCAAAGAGGGTGGGGTAGGTGAGCCTCCCAGATGGCAACTTTACCTCTAGGTCAGTGACAGGGACATATTCCAGCCCAGGCAGGGAAGCCCAGCTTATTCTCCAAGTGAAGAGCTATTCTCGGAGTGTGCCAAGGATGCCTGCCTCTGACTCTGGGCTGCTGGAGGAGCCCTTTTGTCCACTGGGCCAGGGAGACGGACAGGGCTGATTGTCCTTGTACCCAGAACCTGCCCACACTCTGAAGCCAGGTCTGCAGAATTGCCATCAGCCCTGTTGGGTCTTCCTTGTGTTTGATGCCCAGGTGGGTGCAATGGGGGCAAGGCAGACAGGAGGTGGAGGTGGAGAGGACCCCCCCCCCCCCACCATACTGCCCCACATGGCTCCTGGCCAAGCTGGTGCCCTGTGGACTCATCTCACAAAATTAGAGATGATGAGAGAGTGGGTGGTGGGAGTGTGACATGGGGAAGTTATTCTTGAAGGAGAAGGAGATGTGACCCAAGCTTCCCCTAGTTGGGGATGTAGATGGATCAGGGAAAGCTACTGTAGAGGAAAGCAGGGCTGGGTACACAGGCCACAGTGGGTACCTCGCATGATCTACAGGACAAGCCAGGAGAGTCCCATTCAGCTATCTTGATTGTCTCCCGGGCTGCCTTGCTACCATGGAGGTGGCATTACCTCCAATTCACAGATGATGGAAGCAAGGCCAGAGAAGAGAAACGACCACCCTGGGCTCAGAGCCAGTAGCCGGAAGAAATCAGCTTCTCAGCTATACTACACCCAGGCCAGCTCCTGTGGGCTGGAAAGGAGAGAGCTCCCTGGAGAAGACACGGAAAGATGCCTGGGATGAAGACAAGGGTCTGATTGTGCAAAGGCTCAAAAGTCAGGCCTAAGGGTCGCCACAGTGATGTTGGCTACATGCACCACATTTCACATGAAAAGGCCTGCTTTTCCGGGAAGGCTCTGTTTTGCTACTGGTTTTGGCTTTGCTTCTGGAGGGAACTTGCGGGAGCAGCTGGTACAGGGCACCGGCCCAGGCCTGGACTCCACTCTGAGCTCCAGCACTGCTTAACTGGGGGGCCGTGAGCAGATCACTTAAACTCTCTGATCCTCAGTTTCTTCACTGTAGCAAGACCTAATAATACACGGCCAGCTGCTGCGAGGATTAGAGGTGCTGTATGCAAAGTGCTGGACATACGATCATGCACAGTAATGAGGAGCCATTGATGTGATGTCAGCGGCTGGCTGCGGCCACCTCCTCTTCAGCGATCCCTGCATCAACCACCCAATCACCTCCAAGGAGACTTCAACCCTTGCTAATGCAGCGGGGTGGAGGTGAATCTCCTATGGATCTGAGACAGGACCCTATGGTCTGGGAGGTGCACTGAACATAAGGAAATCAAGTGGCTTCCCTGATCTTGCATGCCACATGTCTCACACAGCATCCGAGAGAAGCCGCCGATGTAGACAGCTGGTCCTGCCGTGTTCCCGCTCAGAGGAGCTATTAGCTGTGTCATGCATCCATTTGTAATGAAACGGAAGTGTTTTGATTTCTCTGGGAAGCCGGATTTTCTCCCAAATCCTTGCTGCTTTCATCCTTGGACATGAAACAGCCCATTATAATCTCATATGGAGGGGCAGCGGTTATAAGGCGCCCATGAAATCTGATCGCCAACTCAGCTCTCAGGCGGCAGCTTTGATCGCTGGGAGGGAGCAAGTCTTCCCCAGCTTGGTGCTAATAGCCCCATGCATTATTGACGAGCCATGTTTCGGTGGCAGACCCATTCGGAGAGACATTCAAATTGCAGGCTGGAGTGTCAGCTGCTTCCCTCCCTCCTTGGTGAGGAAGCTTTGTAATCCAGCAGAGCCGCTAAAAATAGGCACCTGACAGAGTCGTGTGTGCAGCTCACCCCACCCTTGCTGCAGACTAGTTGGAGGGCAGGAGACATGGAACAAGAGAAGAAGGCGAAACCACCGCTTTCCACTTCTCTCAATTGCTGCCCCTCTGATCCAAAGGTCTGAGGAATGAACAGCTGCTCAGGGAGCACCCACAGGAAAGCCACATCTGAGGCCTCAGCTGACTTCGGGCAGGGCTGTGGCCAGACTATGTTCTCTTACCCCTTTGAGAAGGACACGGATACCCATGCTTTGGGACCACTGGGGCAAGGCAAAGTTTGGGACTTAATTATCTCTGAGAATTTGTTGGAAATGCTAAGGGGGTTGGCAGGCTCACTGTACCCATCTTCTCTTACTCTGGATAACCTAGTCAAACCCTCTTTCAGGAATTGAAAAACCATTATTTGAATATCTACAATGTGCCAGGCACTGAAGATAAAATAGTGAGGAAGGACAGATGGGGCTCCCATCTGTGACAGACGGCCTTCGACGTGGGCCCCAGTGACCCCTCCTCCTGGGATTCATGTACTTGTATTGCCCCTTCCTGCACTGATTAGAACTGACCAGTGTAATCAATAGAATATTGTGGAAAGGAAGGAGAGGGATGTCTGAAGTGAGGTCGTCGTAGCTTCTGCCTTGCCCTCTTGGATCACTTGTTCTCTGAGGAAAGCCAGCTGCCATGTTGGGAGGACATTCGAGTAGCCCTATGGCAATGCCCAGCAGTCATCATGGAAATGGATCTTCTAGCCCGAGTCAAGCCTTCAGATGCTTGCAGCCCTGGCTGACATGTTGACTACAACCCCCCGAGAGAACTTGACCCAGAATCACCCAGCTAAGGTGCCCTCAAATGTCTGACCAATAGAAACTGTGAGATAATAAACAATTGCTGTTTTAACCTACTAAGTCTGGGGGAAAGTTGTTGCATAACTATTGATACTAATGTACTGGTCTTCAGCGACTATCACAGGCTGGGGGAGAACTAGATATTGGTCAAATAATTACACCAATAGCTCTAAAACGGAAACTATGAAAGTTGCTATAAATGTCTCTGTTAGGGGGAATGGACCTAGTCAGAGAGGTCAGGGAAGGCTTCCGGGGGGGAAAGATGACTGATCTGAGGGTGAAGTGTATGTCCAGGTAAAGCAGGGGAAGAGGGTGGGGAGTGCTCCAGGTAGAGAAGCAGCTTGAGCCAAGGCCCTGGGTTCGAGTGAGCCAGAGGCACGAACACATAGTAAGGAGGCCCAGGGGGTGAAATACAGTGAGCTGGGGAGGCACACAGGTGGGCCTGCAAAGGCAGAGGGGCTCTACCCCTGGGGGACTTGCTACTCAGCCTTAGGGCAAAGTGGGAGCCCCCAGAGTATCTTAAACAAATGAGTCATGTGCTCAGATCTGATTTTTGGAAGGGTCTTTTAGTTCTGTGGAGCCTGGTTGGGAGGTTTTAGTGTAGGGAGGGCTGTGGCAGGAGCCCAGGAGAGGGATGGGTGCCTGGAACCAGGTGGTAATAATGGACATGGAGGGATGGACAGATTGAGAGACATTAATGACGCTGAATGGTAGGTACCTGGTGATGAAATGGCCATGGCAGCGGGCAGTGAACAGAAGAGAGGCACCTAGGAAGAGTTCTAGGTCACACAGCCTTGGATGGCCTGGGGATTGAACTGGTCTGAGAGATCCAGGAAAGTGCACTTAGTGCATCCTGGGGGCTTTGTGGTCTGATGTGTTGTCCAGGACGTGCCTGCCAAGCAGTGTCTTGAGGACATGGGTCCACCCACCCCCTGCCTCTGGGCGTGGCCCTGTCCTATCAGAGCTCACTGTTTAGTGGAGCTGATGACACCTTCACAGGAAACAATGAGGTCCTAGCAGGTTGGTCTGGTTCCTTCCAAAGGGCAGATCTGTCAGGACAAGGTCTAGAGCAACAGCCCCTGTGGAATCCTGAAAGCTTAAAGGGGATCCAGGAGGTAGAAACTATTTTCATAACCACACGGAGATAGTATTTGCCTTTTTAACTCTCATTCTTTCGTATGATAAAAAGGAGTGTTCCAGAATCCACGTGGTGCATCATTTTGCAGGGGGTTGAATGCAGAAGAAGATACGACCAATATCTTCTATTGAGCCAGACATTAAATAGAGTGGCAGAACTGTAAAACAATGCCACCCTTCTCACTATTTTTGTTTTCAAAACTAGTTATTTTTTCATAAAAATATAACACATAGTAGGCTTATTATAGTTGGTTTTAAATAAATTTATACATAATTTGAAAATTTCTCAGCTTTAATTTCTAATATGGTAAATATTGATAGCTATAAGCCACCTGAACAGAAACTCTTAGGGATCCTCAATAAATTTTAAGAGTGTAAAATAGGGGTCCAGAGATCAAAACGTTTGAGAACTGCTGATCTGGGACAAGCAGGCCTCTCGGTTCCTGGGATCCTCTTTAGGCTCCCCTCTCATCGGCAGCTGAGACATTAACAAGATGCTATAGGGTAGAGCAGTGATGTTGGAAAAACATACTTTAGGCACAAATGGTGCCCTGAACCATTTGCCTGGGCTGTAACATGTCCCAAAGCGTCACTTCTTGTATGCAGGCTGAGAATGTCCTGCATAAGGCAAACGTTAGGAGGACCCATTCCCCTAGACACTAAAGGTGTACCTAAGAGCAACTCTTTTCTAAATGCTGGCTTGTCTTCTTTCACTGGGGGAGTTTCTGGTCACCTTCCCTCTGGCCCGTTATACTCACCTATTAATTAGAATATAGACATTGATCTTTCTAAAAACACTAGAAAGATAATTTGGTCCAGTTCCCTCCTGATTAAAAGTCCTTTAGCTGTTCTAAATCAACTTGAGGAATTAAATCCCAAATCTTATTAAATCATGCAATGTCCTTTGTGGTCTGGTCTCTCCCAGCATCAAGACTTTTCAGCCTCTTCACGAGGCTACTGGAAGATTCATGAAGTCCCAGGGGCTCTCTTGCTTATAAGACTTTGTCTACGTGGTATCCACTCTGTATCCCACTTGTGCCTGAAATGCCTATTCCTTCCTTTCTTCCTCTGGTCCTGCAGGATTCAACCTAGAAGCATCTCATCTGGGGAGCCCCACTGACCCCTCCCCCTGAGACCACTAGAATGTTGTGCTCCCTGCTGTATCTTCAGCTCCAGGGCTGATATCTTGCCTGTGCAAATCGGAATATGTTGGTCCCTTCCAGGCAGAGTCTATTCTGATTGGTCAGTTTCTCGTTCTGATTGCTTGGAGCCTGTGCCATACTAGTTGTGAAATTTTTTTTTTTTTCATTTATTTCAACTGCATCGGGTCTTAGTTGTGGCATGCGGGATCTTTGTTGAGGCATGCAGGATCTTTCATTGCAGTGCTAGGGCTCTTCGTTGTGGTGCATGGGCTTTTCCCTAGTTGTGGCGTGTGGGTTTTCTCTTCTCTAGTTGTGGCGCGCAGGCTCCAGGGCGTGTGGGCTCTGGAGTTTGTGGCACACAGGCTCTCTAGTTGAGGTGCGTAAGCTCAGTAGTTGTGGCACGCGGGCTTAGTTGCCCTGCGGCACGTGGGATCTCAGTTCCCTGACCAGGAATCAAATCCACGTCCCCTGCATTGCAAGGCAGATTCTTTACCACTGGACCACCAGGGAAGTCCCTGTTAAATATTTTTAAGACCACCCCTTCCAAAGGCCTCAGTAGATATTTGTTGAATGAATAAATGAACAAAGTCTCCTGGGCTCCAAAATCACGAAATGAGTTGGCTTAAGAACCCAGCACTCTGGACCCCCAATCACAGAGCTGGTGATTCAGGCCCTTCTCTTTAACCATCTGGCTGGCTTTTGAAACATCCTGCATTGCCCTGAGCACCTGGTCTAAGCACCTCAGTCCGCTGATAATTTTCTCTGAACTATCCAGTAGCGAATAATCAAAGCTTGAACTCTTTTAACAGACAATCTCTTCCTAACAGGCTGGCTCTTCACACACCTGCACCATTAGAAGCAAGGAAAACCCCTGCCCTACAAGGAAACGCAGCCTATGGTTTTCTGGTTGGGTCCAGAGGGATTATTACTGACGCCTCACCCTTTGCAATTATACTTTAATAGCTCACATTACATGTTAAGCTCCTAACTGAATGAATTACAAAGTGCTCCAATTACATGAAACAATTATGCACTGAAGTCAATATCCTTCCATAAATTGCTGGGAAGAATTGTATTCTAAATCCAATCTAATCATTGCCCCCATGTTGGAACACTCAATAAAGCCCCAGTGGCTTTGGGTCAAGACACTCTCATCACCCATTAAACTTAGAGTCACCCCTGACCCAGAGTAGAGTATAAAACCGTCATTTGGGTGTGAGTGGGCCATCTGCAGGATAAGCAGGGGTTGCCCACGTACAGAGCAAGTCCAGACTCCTTCCCTGGCAATTAAGATCTTTTCTGCAAGATCTTTTCTGCTCTCCCCTCCAGCCTCTCCTAACCAAATCCACTCACCCTAGAGACTAAGGTCAAGCCTATCTGCTCCAGGAAGCCTGCCATCCTGGGCATGACAGTGTGCTGGGACGGGGTGTGCCTGTATGAACGCTTCCTCAGTGTGTCAAGAGGCCCATTGTAGACTCGGCCACCAGTTAAATAAATAAACGAACAAAGAAATTAAACTGATAGGGTTACGGGCAGAGATACCAAACTTGACACCAAATGTTACTTGTTTACTTGGTTATGGCAGGTGGATGACAGATGCATTTCAGCCTCATTTTTTCATTCGTTCGACAAATGTAAATTTACTTAGTACCTGTTAATGAGCTAGGTTCTGTGTGGTGCAGGGCCCAGCGCATCTCACACACACACACACACACACACACACACACACACACACACCATTTTCCTTGGAAAACGCAGCTTCACAGGAATTATCACAGCAGTAAAAATTCTCTGACAAGGAACAGAAGAGAATCCTAATTCTGCCCAGCTCTCCACGGACAGCTAAGATAAGCCCAGAATAAGCAATTTCCCGGAGGGCTAAACTTTGGGCCAGGAGTGAAAATGGAGCTCTGGAGATGGCCCAAAGGACAGGCTTCTGGTCCCTCCCTTGGCCTCTCTCTGCTCACTACACCTTGGTCGGACTGCCAGGCTGTCAAGCTGGCCAGACGGACAATGGGAGCCACTGGCCAGGGCTCATCACAAGAAGACCTTCCAGCTCAGCCAGCTCATCTGCAGCTGTTTTTTTTAAAAAAAAAAAAAAGCCAAGGAGGGCTTCCCTCGTGGCGCAGTGGTTGAGAGTCCGCCTGCCGATGCAGGGGACATGGGTTCGTGCCCCGGTCCGGGAAGATCCCACATGCCGCGGAGCTGCTGGGCCCGTGAGCCATGGCCGCTGAGCCTGCGCGTCCGGAGCCTGTGCTCCGCAATGGGAGAGGCCACAACAGTGAGAGGCCCGCGTACCACAAAAATAAAAATAAAAAAAATTTATAAAAAATTTTAAAAAGCCAAGGAAAGCAGAGTCTTGGATGATCGATGGGCTGTGTGTGTCTTTCTCTCGCTCCCGCGAATTTTTCAGTCGGAAAGAGGAGGCTTATCTCTCATTTTTAATTGATTTTAATGTGGCTCAGCCAGGCTAGATGAGATCTCATCTCCTCTGTGGCCCTCGATGAATGGCGTGAGGAGCTGCCTGAATGTTAATAAGAGGGGATCCGAGAAGCCAGAGGAGGTAATGAGGCCGTTGTGTGCCTCGCGAGACTTCCTCAGCGGCCGGGCTGTCGGAGCTGACCTGCCAGGATGGACCCACCTACAGATTTCAGGGGTGGTGTGGATATGGGGATGGGGGCAGTTTGATCTCTAGATGATGCCGAGGAACAGAAACGCGCAGTTGTTATTCGTTACCGCCTGGAGAGATTCTCGCTCCATCCATTGCAAGGTTTGGGACTCCAGCTAGCTTGCCTCTCAAAACACGCACTCGGTCTCCTCCTGCCAGTTCCCCATGCTTCATTTGCCTCCGAAAAGCCTTCTTGGTACCTTTGCAGTTTATATCTGTAACAGAGGCAATACCTTCTCTTCTCACTTCCTGTTTGTCCCTCCTCACCACCCCCTCTTCCCCCAAACCTTGCTGGGCTCTGCCTCTCTGCATGAGCTTAGACCAATTGCCAAGCTCCTCTGGTCCTCAGCTTTCTCCTCTCAAATAGGGATAACAGCATCAAGCATGGGGCATTATCTGAGGAGGCAGAGAAGATACTGCAGGTAAAGCACCCAGCACTGTGCTCAGAGCGGTAAATAATCAGTTGTTATTTCTTTTCTACCCAACCTCCCTCTCTACCAAGCCAACTGGATCCAGAGATGGGAGCAAAATAATTGGAAACGGAAGGAGGGGCTGACATGTTGTTCGGTGGGGATGGACTCAGGCCCCTCTTGCAACCACACTATACGATAGTTAACTGATGGAGACCCAATCCATTCTCTTGGCTGGAAAGAGATAACAGGCACCTTGGAGGAGAGGGTCTCAGCATGGCTGCTAGAGAAGAAACAGCCAGAGAGGTTTTAAAAAACCAGTGCTATGCCACATGGCCCAGAGTCTGATTCAGTTGGCCTTGGATGGGCCAGGTGTTGACAGAGGTTTGGAATATTGCGGAAGGTGAGTTTCAAATGGTGCAGGCAGAGGCGGGGAAGATCTTATCCCGCAAAGCAGGGGCACCTTCTAAGAGCTCAGCTCCTTGTTCTACCTGGTGGTCCTCTGTAGGCCTCTTCCTGTGGTCACTACAGTTGTTCCAGGGGAAATCCAGTGCTCCAGCAGCGGTCCCCATAAGCCCAGGTGGCAGGTGGGCGGGTGGAGGAGGGAGGCGCCTGTCTCTCCATGTCCCTTAGCCCCCAAATCCTTCCCATCAACGAGGAGACCTGAGACAGTCCCGTATTCAGTACATGCTTACAGTTGTCTCGTACAAACTCAAACATCCAAGGGCTGATTTCCCAATATGTACAAACCCTGAAACACCCTTTCCCGCTGATACCACAGCCCCCTAATCCTCGTGTACACATACAAATGTGGTCAAAAACAGGTTCACTGAAACATACATATTTACAAACATACGTCAAGAACTGTGAATGGTCTGAGATTTTCTCCTACTTGCAAACTAGCGAGTTGCCTGCCACAGTGTCGTGGATGCTGGTAGAAAACACAAGATTCCTGGGTCAGGGATGAAGGATGGTTTACTTCTAACAGCAATCATAGGTGTCAGAGTATCAGCATTTTGGCGCCAGTTCTCTGAGCTCTAAATTCCACAGGGTGACATGAGGAAACTCAGTGACACCCTGCACACAGGGGGTTGTCATATTGAGGACCTCTGAGCTTAAGACACCAAGCCTTATAGTAAGTGGGAAACCTGTCTGCCTGGGCTTGGGCAGAAGATACTAATTCTATCTACTGAGGCTGTTTGCTCTACAACATCCTGAAAAGAGTCCAGAACAAAGGGCATCATCACCTTTTTTTGCAAGATGTTCAGAAACGTAAGATCCATGGAGAATTACCTTCTAACACTTGTGTCCCCAGATATGCATCCCGACACGCAAGCGTATGAACTCACTTCAACGTGCACAGTGTCACCATCCTACAAACATCCACGAAGCTTTAGGAAATGCTTGGACAGGGTCTGGGGCAGTGCACGGCTTCCTGGTATAAACTGAGAATGCCTAGCTTGAGTCTCCATCTGGAATCCACTCTCCACATTGACCTGACAATGATCCTTCTAGTACAGTAATTGAGTACTTCCCTCCCTTGCTTAAAACTAGCTACCTGCTGGACACAGCTCCAACTCTGTAACCTGGCCTGTTGCCTCCGTGGCCTCCTTTCCTGCTTCTCCTCAGCCCAGCAGCATATGCTTCAGCCACAGGAAGCTGTAATGCTCCCCACCTGCCCTGCACCCTCCGGTGCATCCACATGCATTCCCTCTCTCAGCCTGCGATCTCTTGGGTACCAATCACGGGGTTGCAGAGCAAACTGTTCTCTATCCTACGCTCCCTCCACAATCCCTGTTTATGCCCAATGTCTCACTAAGCTCACTGTGCTATAATCATCATTTATTGTTGTCTTGACTTTTTCCCCATTCTAGGCTGTGAGCTGCTCTAAACCAAGGCCTTGTTTTTTTCATCTCTGTTGAGGGATCCCAGGGCCTAGGGCAGGGGACAAGTCTTAAGAAGCGAGATGATTACCGTTAGATCCATTATAGGACTGTAGGCAGAACTGGCTATACCAGTTGCAGGGCTCAATGCAAAATGAAAGTGTGGGATCCCTTATTCAGAAGTTATTAAGGATTACAAGATGGTGACAGTAGAGCATTAAACCAAGCATGTAGCCCTTCTGAGTGCAGGGCCCCAGGTGACTGCACAGCTCACACACTCATGAAGCCAGCTCTGAAAACAGCCTCAAGAAGAAGCGATAGCATCAGTCACCTTCACATGCCCCAAGGACCCCATGAAGGCAAGTGCCCGGAATAAGGTTACAGGTCAAGGAGCAACCAGCCCCAACAGAGCCTTTGGGGAACCTTGGGTTTACATACAGTGACCCTCCCTCCCCACCTCTCTCCCTCCTTTCTCCTTCCTTCCTTCCTTCCTTCTTTCCTTCCTTCCTCCGCCATCTTCCATCTGTGTGTAGGAGGAGCCTAGCATTGATATTACCTAGTTCTTTTCCTCTAATCCACTTATGAAAATTCTTTGGGCACCTGCTGTGATCCGTGGCTTGGGTATCATGTGATGGGTTCCCCACTCTTGAGGAATCTCCATACACACCCACAGGACAGGATGGAACTTGCATTTTCCAGCCCCTTCCTCACCACCCCACGTGTGCATACACACCTGATGAGCCGTGCAGACCCTTCCCTCAGTCCTTCCCCTGTAAGACTTCAAAATACATTACAACTGTGTGTTCATGATAACAGTACGAGGCAGATGTTTAAGTAGAGATGCAAAGAGTCAAGAACGGTATTAAATACAAAATGAGTCTTCTGACTGCACCCAGTCCCACTATCAACTGGAAACCAATCTGACTTCTTCTATTCCACTGCTCTGAATTTTGTTCGTTCTGGTGGTTACACCATAGTTCTAAGTATGCTTAGACCTTTATTTCATGGTGTGTTAACTCTGGACAGGATCGATTGACTTCCTGCCATGAAAGGTGATACATTTAGTGTACTTCATCCCCCTCAGCTTTTGCTTCTCTCCTAGTTTTGTTATATTACTTTTAGCTCTTCTATTGGGTATCCTTATGACATTAAGTAACTTGTTTAAACCTGGTATGTTTTGTTGCATTGGCTTTGCACAGGTCTCCAAGCTGTCTACTCTGCCAGGAGAAGAAGAAAACGGTTTCTGCCCCTCCTCTCAGCCCCCAGTCTCCCAGCCCCACGTTCTGACTTCTGTTACATGATCAACTTCTTCTCCATGATCAACGTTACAACGTTTACAAGCTATTCAGTAACTACGGCTTTTGGGCTTTGTTGATAGGTTGATTTCAACATAGATTTACAATACTATGATCACGTAGACATTGTTCAAGCCAGTCCCTTACAGGTGGAATCGTATTCCTCAGTCACAAAACCTAGGCTGCTTGAAGAAGAAAGACACGAAGCCTGGATCAGAGAGATGCGGGATGCTCTTACCTGACATGTGTCAGTTTCTCAGACACGTCAACCACTGCATTGCAGCTGGCCGCAGACCTTTTTGCACCACGACTCCTTGCTCAGCCTTCCTTTTTCCTGGCTGCCTCTTGTTCTTTTTTCTCATTCAAAAAAGAAACACACTCTTCACTCTTCTTCTTCTTTTCCATAGCCTTACAACCACTGGGTTTTTAATCACACTGTTTGTAGAAGTGCCTATATCAGACCATCAGCTCTCTGGGTCCGGTGAGCTCCCCAGCTGAGATTTCCTTTTAGGGCACCACGCTGGGCTAGTTCCACTGTTTCTTCCACACCACGCCTTCCTCTTTTGTAGATTCCTTTTTCATTTTGCTTGTAGCACACCCTCAGACAATCTTTGTCGGAAAGGGTCTTTAGTTGATAATCTATAGTTATAGGATCAAAGGCTCGAAATCATTTTCCCTCTGAACACATTGGCCTCTACTGTCTGCTGTTGCTACAGATTTTGAGGCTAATTTGATTCCCTTTCTTTGCAGGTGAGCTGCTTTTCACTCTCTGGAAGATAAGATCTTATCACTGACCTTCTCAAATTTCATAAGGATATTCCAGGGTGTTCCGCTTTTCAGACCGAAGACCTGTGTCTTCAAACTAGGTTATTTTCTCCTAACCTCTAAACCTGCACCTTTGGTTTTCTCCTCCTGGAACTCTGATATTGAGGGTGGGCCCCTGCCGGACCTTTGATAGAGAGCGGTGCTGACCTCTGCTGAGCCACTCTTAGGTTGTGACTTCCTTGCTCTGGCTTATCCTTCAGTTCAGTATAATCTTCTTCCCATTTTCCAGAAAGTCAGTACAATCTCTCGCCACTGATGAGCTCTTTGCCACGTGGCTGGGGATGTCCATGCTTGTACATTTCTACGGGCATTCCAGTGGAGGGAGTAAGCCTGTGCTTCGCCTACCAGCTGGGATGGAAAGCTCCCCCCGGAAGACTTCGGGTCTTTCTGAGCAAGGCTTGGAAGGAGTAGGGGAGGCAGGGAGGGCGCTGGGCAGGTTTTCAGAGGCCTGAGGGAAGACTAGATTTCTGTGCCTGGGGGAGTGGTCACCTACTTCCATGAGGCCTCCCACTCGGCTCAAGAATGTAGAACGTCACTGGGGGTCGGATGCTGAGATGGTAATAGGAAGTAAGGAGGGTCCACAAGAACGGGAGGAAAGAGGGCTGCCCAAGTGGGCTGGCAAAGCCTTGAGCGGGGCAAGTGGGGCCCCAGGCCTTTGTGGGCAACCTTGGGGTGAGCTGGCTCTGTTTCTGCCCTACCCTCAGGTTTGCAAAACAGAGGGCATCAAGCGGCTAGCTGGCCACTGGCGGAGCATCTTCCTCTCCCCTCCAGACTCAGAGTGTCCCCTGGACCGAGGCTACCTTGCGAGGGTCCACTTGGACGTCGGTTGGTGTATCTGTGTCTATGTGGTTTAGCTGAATTGGTTACATTCCTCTGGACACCTGGCTGGACTCAGGAGCCCAAGGGGGCAGGGGTGTGGAGGGGAGACAAGGAGATCATCTTGAAGTGTGGGACCCTCTGCGAAGGAGACAAGGTGGAGAAGGAACAGCAGTGGAGGGTTCTGGGCAACGAGGGTTGAGGGGAGGTGTGGCAAGACAATGAAGAGGCCACCATGTGGGGAAAGGACAGCTTGGGCTTCCCAGGAGCTGCACCTGCTTGTGCCCCCTCCTGTCTCACCACCTGGTACCTTTGTGCCTCAGTTTCCTTGTTTCCCACCCGCTTGCTCCTTATTGAACTTCTTTGAGGTCAATGGGTATCCATCAGTCCCAGTTCAGGTGAGAGGCAGGCGACAGCCTGGGACAGGGGACTCAGAACTGCCCAGTCGTCCAGAAACGCTGAGTGAGGGGACACGGCAGGCACTGGGTGGGCACTAAGGTGGGGGGGAGATGGTGAAGGGCCCTGGATCCTGCCTTCAGGGAGGTGGTGGCGAGTGGGGGGCGAAGGAAACCAGCAGTGCACAGGAGACGGCTGACTTCCGTCATGGAAGCACATTGTCCTGAGTGACAGGGGAGCTGGGGCAAGGCGGCCCCAGATACGGTACTGCCGGTGGCCCCCGGGCTTGGAAGGGAGAGGGGCCCGCTGACCGCTGCGGAAGTCAGGGGACTCAGGCCACAGAGAGGCAAGTCAGAGCTGCTCCCAGCCCAGGCATCTGGGTGAGTGGACGGCGGATGGGCCTGCATTACAGCCCCAGGTCTGAGGGCAGCCCCAGGGCTTGTGGCAGGTGAGGGAGAGCTGGGGCGCCCAGGGACTGCACACGTGCTCAAGTTCGCGGTGTTGAGCCACGTTTGCTTCAGCACAAGCCGGGCTGGAGGCAGGGTGTCACTCGCTCACACCCGCTCACCCTTGAAGGAAGGACCTGGGAGCACAGGAAGCAGCTGATTCTCTTGCTTTGGGGCCTGGAGCTCCTCCAGTCCAAGCTCCTTGCTCTGCTGATGTGGGAACTGGAGACCGCTGTCTTCCCTCCACAGAGCACCTGGGGCATCTGGAAAAACCCCAGTTCCCCTCAGGGCTGGTCAAAAGCCTTCTCCTCTGGGACCCAACCTAATCCTCCGGGCAGGCCAGAGTCACACCCCCTCTACCCGCCCAGCTCCCATGAGGCCTGAGCTGAGCCCCGCTGTCCCTGCATGTGTCAGCTCCTAAGTTCTTCCAGGTGGGCCTGGATCCTGTTCATGTGACCTCCGGGGGCTCAGACGAGGGCTCAGTGGTGCTGCTGGGGGAAGAAAGGAAGGGATGGCCTTGTCCCCAGGCCCCTCTGGTTCCAGGCCCTGCCCGGGGACCACACCAACCCACACCAGCCCGCAGCCTTTCTTGGGCTGCCCGGCGGCGCCCGCCCCTGGCCTCCCTCACACCCGAGCTGTGCAGCACTTGTTATTTTACAAGGCATCTTGGAGGTTGTTCTAGGGAAAGAGAAATGCCAGACTCTGAGTCTCTGAATTTACAGCAGTGTGGACACTGGAGTGACCTGTCAGCTTGCCCTTGAAGCAGCACTGTACCTGGGATCCTAAAGCCCAGACCCCACAGATGTTTGGCATCTTTCATAAGCTGATACAGCCAGGCGGGCCCTTAGGGACAGTTTTGTAAACTCTAAGCATGGTCCAGAAAGATGAAATGGGAAAGGTGGTTCCAGGGCTCATAGAAGGTCCCAGGGCTTATGTCCAAGCCAGGCCCACAATCTATATGGTATTTATATCTTATGTGTCAACTTGAAAGTTGTTTTTGGATGAGATTAACATTTAAATGGTAGATTTTGAGTAAAGCAGATAGCCCTCCATAACGTGGGCCTCATCCAATAATTTGAAGGCCTGAATAGAACAGAAAGACCAGCCCCCCTGAGCAAGAAGGAGTTCTGCCAGGATGTCATCTAAGCATTAGCTCTGCTGGGTCTCCAGCCTGCCGACACACTGAAGATTTGGGTTTGCTAGTCTCCATAGCTGTGTGAGACAATTCCTTGTAATAAATCTCTTTATACATATAGTTACGGACCAGACGTGTCCCTCCCATCCACACACTGAAGCCCTAACCCCCAGTGCGATGGTATTAGGAGGCGGGGATTTGGGGAGGTAATTAGGTTCAATGAGGTCCTGAGGATGGGCTCTCACCAGAGTCCGCCTATGCTGGCACCCTGATCCTGGGCTTCCAGCCTCCGGAACTGTGAGACACAGATTTCTGTTGCTTAAGCCACCTAGTTGGTGGTATTTTCTTGTGGCATCCCGAGCTAACACAACATTCTGGTTCTGTTTCTCTGGAGAACCCTGATGAACACAATCCCATGGGTGGGTAGCAGGTGGCAGAACCTGGGGTGACACCCAGGCCTAGGGAGCAGCCTTCTCCTCCTTGGCCCAGCATGGAGTCTAGTGGGGCAACCCACTTCCTCCCCTACTCCAGCCAAGAGCCCTGTGGGAAAGGGCAGGCCAGGAGAAGCTGCAGTGGTCCTCCAGGATGCCTGTGAGGGAATCGAGGGGGAGGTCAGGAGGGGGTTGGTTGCTCTGTACACTGAACTCCCCCTCGTGGCAGTGTCCCGTGGGCATAACAAGAATAGTATGTTGTGATGTTCATCAAATGCCTTGACCTCCATTATGTTAACAGTGAGGCAGGCAAGAAAGAAATGATTACCGCACACCCATTTGTCAGAGGAGGAAACTGAGGCCCAGAGAGGGGGAAGGGACTCATTCAAGGTCACAGAGCAGAAGATACTGGAGTAAGAATCAGAGCCAGGCCTCTGAGCCCACACAGAGCAGGCACTCGATACAGGTGCACAGAATAAATGCACAATGGACAAAAGAGCAATAAATAAATGGGCCTCCCAACACAGTGCCTGACCACAGCAGGGTCTCAACAAATATCTAGCGAAATCAGCAACAGAGGCCCTGGGTCTATGATGTCACAGTGTCCTTGTTGGCTTCCTCCATCACACACACACACACACACACACACACACACACACACACACACACACGAGCATCTCTCCAGAACACTAACAAAACTTTGAAGTAGTCCTGCTTTGTCATGGTCAAATAGCCCTGCCCTGGGCACCAAGTTCCTTACTCTCAAAATGCACACTCCCATGTCCCCCCAACACTTCACTCCCCTCCCCCCTCTAAGCCCCCTCCCCAGCACACACAGTCCTGGGTAGAAACACCGGGACTCTCCCTCTACCTCCACAGCTGCTCTAGGGAACCTTCTCAACTTCCCACTGCCATTGCAAAAGATGCTGATCTTCGTCAGCTGCATTAATGAGTCACAGCCCAGGAGGCGCCAACCTTCCTAAAAATATCCGAGAACTCTTAGTGCAGAGAGAGGCTGTGAAGGCGTGTGCGTCCTAATGCAGCCACCCGCCCTGTCCCAGCCGCCTGGGCCACCCCTCACACCCACCTCTCCCCCACAGTCCCATCCCCACCTGCTCTGAGCCCCCAGACCCTGAATGGGTGGGTGCAGAGCCAGGTACCTCCGAGGGAGCCTTCAGCCCACGTCCCCACACTATAGATGGGGAAACTGAGGCCTAGAGGGGGAAAGGCCAGAGGCGGAGACCTCCTGGTTCCCAGTGAGGGGCTCTGCAGAGTGCTGCCTCTGTGTCGACAGCCAGCTGGGGGAGGGGAGGAAAGAGACTCGTTTGTCTAGAGCTCTGGCTGGGCCGGGCTGGCCCTGGTCCGATGGGACCTCAGCTGCCCACCCTATGATCCAATAAAGAGCTCCTCCAGGCAGAAGCAGTTCACCAGGGACAGTGGGGCAGGGGGAGAGGTTGCCCAGTTTCCCCAGGCCGTGATGGAGCTGTCCTCTAACAGTAGGTTTATGCTTCTCAAGCAGGGAGCCTGGGATTGGCCCCCAAGATGGAGAGCAACGGGGTTTAGATTTAGTTCTGCTTCAGAAAAGGAGTCCGTTCCTTTGAAATTCCTGCACAGGGGGCTCCTTAGTGCTCACCCGCCACCCGGTCAGAGAATCCTCCAGGTCTCCCTGGCAGCCCCAGGCTTGTTTCCTCCAGGTGTGGTCCCAGCAGAACCTGGGAGCCTCTTGGAAATGCAGGCTCTCAGGCCCCAGCCCAGACCAGCTGGATCAGGTCCCCAGGGGGTTCTTATGCCCATGGGAATTTGAGAAGCACTGGCCCGTGGAGGCACTTAGCATCAGGCCACACCCCGCAGTGACACCTGTGATTAGCTGCACATGAACAACACTAATTAGCTGGGAGGGAGGCGGGGAAGACTGGAATAGGAGAGGAGGGATCCCCCGGATGGCAAATCATGTAAGTGGAAACTGCTACTCGGCCCCTTGGAAGGAACGAAGTTCACGGAATGAGTGAATCTGGGAAAATACAGGGCGCGAGACTTTGTCTGGTGCAGCCCTCCTCCTGAGGCTGGAGCTCCTTTTCAGTCTCTCCAATGGCTGCTTTCCAGTCCCGGCCTGGGCTCCTCCCATGATGGGGAGCTCACCACCTCTCGGACAGCCATTGCGGGTGGACAGCTGTGACTCTGCAGGTCCTCTCACGTGGGGCCCACCTGCCTCCACGGCCCCAGCTGGCCCGCTCTCCAGCCCTTGGTCCCCTCAGGGCTGCTGGTAAGCAGGCCTGTCCCTCCTTGATCCTCGTCGCCCTGCCACTTTACTCTCTATCTGGTTCCAGAAATAGTCTTTCTATTTGTGTGTGGTGAGGCATTTTATGGATCTCTTTTCACCGAGCATAGAGGTGTGGAAGAGGCAGAACTTGTGTTGCGAGGGTTTGCTGAGTTGGCCTCACTTCACCCCTTCCTCGGGCCATCAGACAAGCGGGCACCAGACAGGCTGGGTTGAGTCAGAGGTCTAGGGAGGTGACGCCTCCAGGGCCTTTCTAAGCTGCAGACACTGGTGCGGGGCGAGGGCACAGGGGCTTGGGACGTCGGTTGTTTGCCGAACATCACCCCTTGCGCAATCAGGGCCCACGGGAACCTCAGGGGACTGAAGGAGTGCGTCCCAAGGAGCCTGGTGGGGGACAGCAGGTGTGCACAGCACGGGGGACCCAACCCTCTGGCCCCTCCCTGCACTCTCTGTGGGGCTGCAGCCCAGGACCTCTGGACACCTCTGACTGCCCACTCCACAGGCTTCCAACTTGCACCTTCTAGGGCTGAACTCGTCTTCCCATCCCCGAGCACCGCGGCCGTGTCTCACCAAGTTGCACCATTGTCGCCCAGGGTCCAAGCTGCAAACTGGGGGTCACTTTCAGTTCTAACCCCCAATTCCCTCCCCCTTTTCTCCTCCGAGCCTCTCAGGGAGTTCTGCGCATGAATCCTGGGACTCTGGTGGCAGGGCTCTGCAGAGGGGAAAATGCTGGTACAAAGCCCCAGGGACATTGTTCTGGTCCCAGCCTGTCACTGACTCACTGAGGGACTTGGAGCAGGTTCTGATCCCTCTCTGAACCTTTGTCCCATCTACACAATGACAACATCTACAGGCGCTCAGAGCTGGGTCACTCTAGACCTGTGGTGACAAATGGAAGCCACTAGGCACTTGCGGCTGTTTAAATTAAATTAAAGTTAAATAGAACACAGAATTCAGCTCTTAAGTCACTTGAGCCACATTTCAAACGCTCAACCGTCACCAGTGGCTATTGTATTGGACAGTGCCGGTCTAGAACGTTTCTGTCATCTCAGAAGGTTCTAATGGACAGCGCCGTTCCACTGCCCAGTGAATTTGAACGAGCCTAGGAATCACCTGGGCTCTTGTTAAAATGCAAGTTCTGACTCAGAGGCTGGCAGAGGCGCAGATTCTACGCCTCTAACAAGCTCCCTGGTGACTGAGCAGCAGAGATCTAGACGGTGCCGCTCATCGTGGGCGTGGGGTTGGTAGCATCAGCAACAACTGGCAACATCTTAGCGATGCAGAGTCTCAGGCCCCACCCCAGACCTGCTGAATTCAAAGCTCTGGTGGTTGGGCCCAGGAATCTGTGTTTCAACAGGCCCTCCGGGTAAGTCATACACACATTTGAGTTTGAGACTCCTGAGTCCATCCGGGGTTCCATGAAATAGCTGCTGGAGTTCAATGACATCACTTCTCTCTCAAAGTATGTCCTGTTATGTCCAAACTTGCTATCCCAAGCAAACACGGGGAGCCTCGTGTCACTACCATCGGGGCTACATCCTGCTCGTTGGGGGCTCAGGAAGAGGAGATGCACAGCAGCAGGCCCAGCCTCAGACCGTGGCCCTGCCCTGAGCTCACTTTGCAGCTGGAGCTCCAGATAGCCAGTCACTCCCACGTCTTCCCGGCAGCAGGCCCAGCGTTCTCTACGGGAAGACACAGGGCCGTGGCGTCCGGCAAAGGACAGGTGCTCTTCTGAGCACTTCTGAGCCTGCACGCAGGAGGAGGGCAGGCCTCTCCCCACGCCCAGCTCACTGAGCCAGCAGACTCACAGCCTAAGACTGTGAGCCCCAGAGCAGGGCTAGCTGCCCGCTCAGTGCCGGGTGTGAGCAGGGATTAAGTTGGGGGCAGGGCCACGCCCAGCTCAGGACTCTGAACACGCAGCCTGCGATTACAGCACGTACACCCACCTCTCTCCGTGGCTGCAGCCCCCGGCCTGCAGCCTGCTTTCACCCCCGCCCGATGGCTCCTCCAGCAGACTGAGCAGACATTTCCAAGGCCACTGCTCCCTGCCACTCCTGTGCACTTGCCCTAGGGTTTAGGGATCGCTCTGAATGCCCTGGCCCCTGCCAGACCCCCCTCCCCACAATCACTGATGTCGATAGAGGGGGCCTCCCTGCCACATGCCACACCCTTACCCAGCAGTGCCGTTTGGGCCTGATCCTGGCAGGTATCGCAGCCTGAGACACACCTGGAATGGGCAGCAGTGGGCCACTGCCCCTTTCCCCAGGCGGGCCAGCCATGCCCCATGGGATCCTCCCAGCATGCCCTGCAGCTGGGACACGTCTAACACCAGCGGCAGTTGTCCCACTGGAAGGTGAATGTGGAACCCCTGACCTGGCTCCACCTGCACGAGCAGGGTCCCCTGGGGACAAGGCGAGGCCACCCAGCAGGCCAGAACAGGAGGGGTTTTGTCACTCCTCTCGGCATATGGAGGGAGAAGCGCAGCCCAGAGAGAGCCAGAGACCGGCTGGCGGCCACACAGTGAGCCGGATGCAGAGCCAGGGCCTGGACTGAGGGGCTCTCTCTTCCCTCTTAGGCCAAGGCTTCTGCAGGGACAGTCCAACCAGCCGCAGTCTGTGACGGGAGCTCCGCGCTAGCAGCTTCGCAGGCAGTGCCGCTGGGTGTGGTGGTTCTGAGAACCCTCTTTCATTAATGCAGAAAGCTTAACTCACCGAGGTCAGGCAGCTAGCAAATGCTCCCCCAGAAGCTCTGGGCCCTCAGGGCTGGGCGTGGCCTCTTTCCCAGGACAGGGACCCTCGGCAGCCCCCAGGCCACACTCTGCCCCGTGCTGCCACTGACTGGAAGCGGTCTCCTCAGGGAGGCCTTCCTGTGGTGGCCAGACTCACCCTCCGTGGTCCCCACCGCGCCTGTGTGGGGTTCTCAGAGTCCTAGGCAGTGCCTGGACTGACATCCTTGAACGAGCCCCGTCCTTCCTTGCCCGGCCTCTGAACTGCCCGTGTGGACCAGGGCAGGATAGCCCCTCGGCTCTCTGTGTTTCTGCCCCAGCTGCCTGAGTGCCCTCTGAGTCATGAGGAGCTGTTGGTCCAGGAAAAGGAGGTGGCTGGGGCACCCCCAGCACACCCGCACCCCGGCATGGGCACCCCTCCCAGGTCTCCCTTCCTCTTCCTGGAGGTCTCCTCACTGCTCCTCTATCCCATGAGCCCTCGAGGATAGGGATTGAGTTTCTCCTGCTCTGTCTCCCTCTCAGAATCTCCTGACACCATAGAATTCACATTTATCGGGTACCTTCTTGTGCCAGAAACCATCCCGGGCACCATTACATATATTCACTTAATCCTTTCAATAACACTATCTGTTGAGTGTTATTAGCCCATTTTACAGATGACAAAACTAAGATTTGGAGAGCAGACATCACTGGGAGAAGGCCATCTCCTTAGTAAGTGCCGGTGCTAAGATTCAAACCAATGTGGGTGACCCCTGGGTTCAAGTTCTCCCCACAGGCCAAGCTGAAGGCCACTTAAGGTACTGTTTCTGGAATAAGCTTGGGGCCCCTGGCCTGGCCCTCAACCTGATCCCTACCAGACTGTCCGAGGCCAGGCCCAGCAGGGCACTGTGAAGGAAGGCCTGGCAGGGGCTGCGTGCCTGCAGGGCGGCAGGAGGGCACCAGCCCCAGGGCCCTCTGTCCTCACCCCCACTTCACCCCAGCTGGTTCCGTCAGGCCAGACAGTGGGGCCTGAGGACGGCAGGCGGTGCTGGCAGCGGAACAAAGAGGTCGCAGTCAGTCTCACACTTCCTTACTGCACAAAGCCCCACTTCCCTCCAGACACAGGACCCCAAAGAATGCTCGGAATGTCGTTGGGACCAGACAGCCTCCTGCAGATGCGGAGAGGCTGGCTTTGTGCTCAGTTTGCCAGGATGACTGACCCCAAGTTGGAAAGGTCACTCCCTGACCTGTGACCCTGCCCTCTCACCCCACTGGGATTGGGGGTGAGGAGAAGGGAGGGAGGGGTGAGCTGGGCCTCCCTCCAGTGGCTCTTCCATGTCGGTGGGATGGGGTCCCAGGTTTGAAGCAGCTTCAGGAGAGAGAAGAGGGGAGTCCCTCCTGACATGAGCTCACCCAGCCCTCAGGAGGTTGAACTTGACCCTGAAGACGTGTCTGGGGCCCCTGCTCCCCAGTGAGAGGGGCTCCTGGTGTTCATTTGCACAGTCAGCCCCATGGGCAGTGGCAGATCCAGCCCTGCCTCACCTGCTCCTCCAGCGCTGGGCTTCTCTGGGCCACTGGGCCCCTCCCACCCTGCCTGCCTGCTGGGTGCCCCGGTGGCCTGGGAGCAGATGTGAATCCTGCCCTCACGGGGCGGGCATTCTAGCGGGTGAGACAGGCGGGAAGCCCCAAACCTAAGGCAATCCCAGGCGGTGAGACACGCTGTGGAGAAAGAGGAAGGTAGGGCTGGTGGTAGGTAAGGTAAACAGGGTGCTCAGGAGGTCAGGAAAAGAGACATTTGGTGAAGACTTGAAAGAGGTGAACCTTGTGGGGAAGAACATTCCAGAAAAAAGGAACAGCGAGTATGACGCCCTGCTGGCTCAGGGCCCAGCAAGAAGAGCCGAGTTGGCAAGGGGACGTTTCTGAGAGCTGAGGTCAAGAGGTAATGGGGCAGAGTGCGGGCTGTGTGGGCCTCCGCAGGACCTCAACACTCATTCTGTGAGATGCGTGCCCTGGCGGGGTTTTGAGCAAAGGAGCGCTGAGACCAGCCGTGGGGCTTTAGCAGGACACCCTGTTGCCGTGTGCAGACTGGATGAGGTGACGAGGGAAGAAGCAGGGGTTGCACTAGGAGGCCCCCGGGCCTGGTCACCCTGAGCACACCCTGCACACATCTCTGTCCCACAGCAGCCTGTCCACAGGGCCTGGGACTGGCAGCTGCCAGGGGGACATCTGTTCCACACTTGGTGGGACAGGCGAGGCCCTGTGCTGGGGGGACAGGACAGATGGGGAGCCGTAAGACACGGTGCTTCTCTCAAAGAGCCCCTTTACTGATGAGGAAACAGGCCTAGGTGGCCTTTCCCAGCTCTCAGCCCCAGAGCTCAAGGGGAAAACTTCCCCAGGGACACACACCCATTCTACCGGCACAAGGCCTGCCAGCCTCAGGGCCCCAAGAGGCCGTATTGGCTGCGCTAAAGCTTAGCCTACAGTCTAGCTTGTGACCTGAGGACCCCAGTGTCCACTTGCAGGGACCCAGGCAGAGCTGGGCCAGTGGTTGGGAGACAGTGGGTCTTCTGGGCAGTGGAGTCAGAAGGCTGGTGGTCAGCAGTGGCATGGTTGGTGGGGCTCTCGGTAGACCTAGAGTCAGGGCCCAGCCCAGGGCAGCCGGATGAATGGACATGAGAAGAGGGAAGAAGGGGGCCATGTCCACCCAACCCCCAAAGCCAAGAGAGCCCTGTTCAGCTTGCCTGTGGCTCACTCTTCCTCAGCAGAAAACTGTTTTTTCCTTCAAAATCGCAGACTTCCACCTTCAGACGATAACGTGTTCTCAGGAAGTTACATGTTTTGTTTTTCTGTGCAAGCTGCTGGGGGTAGTGTTTGTTTTAGAAACGTTTTTCTGTAAAAGGGTCTGGGGGCCCCACTGCCCCTCAGACCAGGCTGACCCCTAAATAGGGTGGTCAGATTTGGCAAATAAAAATACGGGACACCCAGCTAAATTTGAATCTCAGGTGAACAACAAATAATTGTTTTAGTCTAAGTAGATCTCACACGGTATTTGGGACAGACTTACATTAAAAAAAAATCTTTCGTTTATCTGAAATTTGAATTTAATCTGTGTTTTGCTCGGTTACCACGTCCCTAAGTTCATGGAGATGCCACTCCGGCCACCAGCCCCAAGTGCTCCTGAGACCTCTCCCGATTCCACTGACCCTAGAGGGGGTCCGCTGTCTCCCAACCATGGGCCCCGCTCTGCCTGTGTCCCTGGCAATGGGCCCTGGACCCTCAAGTCCCAGGCCACACTGTGGCTCAACTGTAGAGCAACCAAGAAGCCAAACCCCACGCGTGCCTTAAATCTTGCCCTGCTCCGCATTTGCCCCCTCCTTCCACCTAATTCCAGGAAAGACGGAAAGGTGGAGGGAAGTCTCCCTCCCTGAGGTCAGGAACCTGAACCTGGTTTTTAAGGAGGAGCTCTAACCTGGCCATGGCCCCTGCTCAGGGCTTTCAGGCCTCAGGCTGAAGGGAGGCAAGCCAAAGATTGGCCCTTTACTTTAAAAAAAAAAATTTTTTTTTAAATTGTATTCTTTGGCCTCGCCACGCAGCATGTGGGATCTTAGTTCCCTGACCAGGGATCGAACCCGTGCCCCCTGCATTGGAAGCGCGGAGTCTTAACCACTGGACCGCCAGGGAAGTCCCAGGTTGGCCCTTTACGAGAGGGGCCGCCCTGGACTCCCACCCCAAATCCATCCCACACTCACGCTCCCTAGCCACAAAACCCTCCAGGGCTCTTGACACCCCAGGGCCCGTGCCCCTCACCCCAGCTCCTGCAGTGTGTGAAAGGGGAGTTTTCTCCTTCCTTTTCTGGCGAGACACCCGAATCTGGAGTCCTGCTTCCATTTTAAAGAATCACATCATGACCCCTGAGGTATGTATTTTTCCGGCTTTATGGAGCCCTAGAGCAAGTGAAACACCTCTCCTCCATCCACCACCTCCGAAAGATCACCCCTCAGCTTGCTCATCCAGAAACGCTCTCAAGACACCTACTCTCAGCCTGGCCCAGCTTGGTCTGGGTGGGTGAAGATACAGAGAGGCTCCGTCAAGGCCTCAGAAGCTCAGGCTGGTGGGAGAGAGATGGGTAAATGTCTCATTACCTTGCAGTATTTCTAGGCTTGTCATGGGGGGAGAGGGGTTGGGGGCTGCCCAGGCTGAGAGAGCAGGGCGGGCTTCCCAGAGGAGGAAATGCTGAACTGAGTCCTGAGAGCTTAGGAAGATTCTGCTGGGGAAGGAGACAAGAAATGCTGTTTCAGAAAGAGGAGCAGACGGACAAAGGCCTGGAGGCTTGGAAGCCAGTAGCTCCCTGAGCTGGAGAAGTTTGTGGGGAGTAAGGCCGAGGAGGGCAGCGGGGGGCTTGGATTTCATTCTGTAGAATTCAAGGTGAGAGCAGAGCTCACCTGTGCTCACGGGAGCAGTGAGGCCACCGGGGAGGGTGCGGGTCCTGGGGGCAGGGACCGGTCTCCTTCTCCCCGACTCAACAGCCCGGCCTGCATGCGGCACGAGCTCCACGTCGGCTAAGTCAACGTGGGTCAGAACAGAAAGGCATCTCGGCCCCTTAATAAAGCGACGAAAACTGAGGCCTGACTCTGGAGAGAGCTGTTCCTCAGCCCTTCACACAGGAAACCCCTTCCTCAGGCTGCAGCCCCTCTTCTCAGGCCTTCCCCTTCCCCTGTCCCTCTGTGTTTGTCCACCTCTGGGCCCGGGCCCCCTCTCCTCCCGGCGTAGCCTGAGCCCCCGGGTCACCATGCACTTCCAGACCCCCGGAGCCTGAGGCTTGCCCAGCAGCCCAGCCCCAGATCCCATCTCTTCCTCCTGAACACACCCCACATTGTTCATCTTTGTGTCCTTTTTCCTGTGCCTGAGCTATTCTGACTTTATTGCCCTGGTTCTCTCCACGGGTCACTCGCCAAACTGAGTCTGGAACCACGGATTGAAAACAACAGTCCCTCCAACCCCTAGGACCCCGTCCTGGTGAAGAGACAGGACAACGGAGAACCTCCCTCCCTTCTTCCTCCCCTCCTGGACCTGGCAGGACCCTCATCCTGGCCCACAAGGAGGCCGTGATCCTGCCCTGGGCCCTGGCCCACAAGGAGGCCGTGATCCTGCCCTGGGCCCTGGCCCACAAGGAGGCCGTGATCCTGCCCTGGGCCCATGTTAACCGCAACTTCCCAAACGAGTCTTTAGCGGGGGGCCCTTAGCCCTGGCAGTGCCACTCCCGGGGGACTGGGACAAAGCGCAGGTTACCGAGTCCCAGGCTCCATCTGCGTGGCTTCTCCTCGGGCAGGACAGAGACGCTGAGAACAGGACTGCAGGCTTTCGGCCCCTCCCAGATCCCAGCGTGTCTGCTCCGTGCCCTTCTCATCTTACTGTCAAGGAATCCAGGCTCAGGGGAGTTAAGCCATTTTCTAAAGTCACAGAGCCGATAAGAGCCAGGCCTGGGACTTCTGTTTTCACACCCAGAGCCCTTTCCTCCCTCTGCCAAGTGCTGAATTGGTCCTGAAGCCAGTTCCTTGAGGTGGGGCAGCCTGGGCCCCAGGGAGAGAGGCCTGGGAAGCACGGCTCAGGCCTGGCTCTGCGGCCAACTTCTTACGTGGTTCCCGTCAGGTTCTTTCCCGGCTCAGCGACCTTCTTGCAGCTCAGAACACCAAGATTTCCCGATTGGGGCCACTTTCTTCTGATAAGAGTCTCTCTTTCACCAAACTCTGGTCAGGTTCTTCTGGACTCTCCTCTCAACTAGGTCCTGGTTTCTGTGTTCATCCAATTTTAGTAAGAATCTTGCTAAGTCGGTTTAGCCAGCATCCCCCATCCTTGAAATCTGATCACCTTCAGTATCTGCTGGGGTTCCTCATCCCCCTGGCCACCCCCAGGTGGTGTGTGATCACCCTGACCTGCCTCCAGCAAGGATCCTCTTAGGTAAGTTTACCATCACTCTTGATGCTTCCTCTTAGTAACTTTCCATCCCCTGACAGCCCTTGCTTCTTAGCTATAAAGTCTCATTTTTCCTTATATTGGCAGTTGAGCCCAATTTCTCTCCCTATTACAAAACCCCACCACAGTGGCAGTCCCCTGTCCCATTCTTTAAACAAGTGACGCAATAATTATTTCTTTAACACCTCTGTTCCCATCAGAACCCTCTCCCACTGCTGCCTGCCATCCCCGACCCAGGCCATGGGACTACAAAAACTTCTGATTCAGGTCTTGGTATAGCCCCAAGAGTTTGAAATTATGTCCCCAACCCTCCTCCACCCCAGACCTGTGATTTATAGCTCTAAGTTTGTTACAAAGCGAGACAGCATGATGTCATGAAAAAACCAAGGACCCCGTCCTCCACCCAACCTGAGTTCTTATTTTGGTTCCATCACTTAGTATCTGTGAGATCTGGGTCAGGTCACTAAAGCCCTTCGAGCCTCAGTAGCCTCGTCTGTAAAATGGTCAGAATTATTGAGGATTAAATGAAACAATGAAGAAAAGTACCTAGAACATAGAAGGTTCTCAATAAATAGTACAAATTATTATAACCCTCACAAGCTCCCTCCCTTCCATTTCTAGCCGGGAACTAGAGCCCTGGAATCAGCTCCCAGGCTGGCCCACCCAGGGGACATGGGCCCTGCCCAGGAGTCAGGCACAGGTAGCCACTGCTCTGAGGATGCAGCCCTGCCCCCTGCACTTCTAACTGCTCCCTGCCATGCCCCAAGGGGAAAAAAGTGCCTGTGCAGCCGGCCTGTCACCCAGTACATCCACGACTCCACAGCCCCCAGGGCCAGGGCCCACTGGTGGCCATGAAAGCATAAGGAATGTGGTAGGCAGAATAATGTGTCCCCAAAGATAGCCAGTCCTGGAACCTCTAAGTGTCACCATAGTAGGTTCAACAGTATTCCAAAAAGATATATTCAGGCCCTAATCCCTGATACCTGTAAATGCGGCCTTATATGGAAATAATTTCTTGGCAGATGTAGTTAGGGATCTCAAGATGAGATCATCCTGGATGTAGGATGGGCCTAAGTCCGAGGACTGGTGTCATAAGAAAAAGGAGGAGATTTGACACACACAGGGAGGAAAGCCATGTGAAAACAGAGGCAGAAATTAGAGTGATGTTGCCACAAGCCAAGGAACACCAGGAGCCCCCAGAAGCTGGGCGAGGCAAGGAGGGGGTCTCCCCTAGAGCCTCTGGAGGGAGGACGGCCCGGCTGACACCTTGACTTTGGACTTCTGGACTTAAACTGCAAGAGAATAAATTTCTGTTATCTTAAGCTACCATGACTGTGGTAATTCGTTGCGGCAGCCCTAGGAAACTAACAGTTACCTTGTTTGGAAAGAGCGTCTTGACAGATATGATTAAGCATCCTGAGATGGGGAGGTGATCCTGGATTACGCAGGCGGGCCCTAAATGCAGTTGCACGTATCCCTACAGGAGGGAGAAGGAGGGAGGCCTGACACAGAGGAGCAGAAGGCACTGCGAAGATGGAGCAGAGAGAGATTTGAGGGTGCTGGCTTTGAAGAGTCGAGAGTGGCAGCAGCCGCCAGCAGCTGGGAGAGGAAGGGAATCGATTCTCCCCCAGAACCTCCGGAGGGTGTACAGGCCTGGCAGTACCTTGATACCCAATGAAATGGAGACTTCTGGTCTTCAGAACTGTGAGAGACTAAATTTCTGTTGTTTTAAACAACCCAGTTTGTGGTAATTGGTTTGAACAACCATAAGAAACTAATGCCGGGGTAGCACAGCAGAGGCCACATCGGGTTCCTCTCCTCAGGGGCCTATACCATCCAGGCGTGGCATCCCTGCTAGCCCTTCCGCCATTCCCCCACTTCCCAAGCCCCAGACAGAAGATGGCCCCACCCCAAAGCCTCCCTCACATGGGGCTGGGTTCCTAGTGTTAGGTGTGTAAGTGAACATGCAAATCCCTCTCGGTAACCCCGGTTCCTGAAGTTTAATACAAAACTGGGCGATCGGGCCCCTCGTTCCTGAGGCTGGGCTGGGATAGGTGGGGAGGGGCAGTTTGGGAGCCCAGACACTTTGGGGAGAGGAAAACCTGCCTGAGGTGTGGCCAGCCTCTGCCCCTGGGCTTCTGCCAGCTCGGGTCCAGGAGCCAGGCCCTGGGGTCCTGAGGAGAAGAGGCCCAGGGTGTCCAGGATCCTGTCTGGTCCTCCAGTGGGGGAAGCACCAACCTCATCCTTCCCATAGAAAAACCCTCTCCTCTTCAGCCCTGGGACTCCCCACCAGCACCCATGGCACCCTGGATCTCTCTAGGAAGTGTGCTTTGTCACTGTCCTTCCCAGGGAGACCCCAAACCCCGACTCATTCATTTTAATCCTGAGACACATCATTCAACAGGTTTTGAGTCGCCGTTTTGTAGATTGAAAACCTAAGATTCCGAGATTCCCCCAAAAGGACAAGTCAGGGTAGACCAGTGGTTCTAAAGCAGCCACCGCCTCCGGGGCTCTTGCTTCTGGGGGCTCAGCCAGATTGACAGCTCAGAGCTGTTAACTCAGTAAGGAGCTAATGGGTTTCCCCTTCCTATTCGGCTCTTGGCTTGAGTTATTTTCCTTTTTCTGGTTTGCAAGGAACAAAAACAAGTAATTTTCTCGTAAAAATAACAATGGCACAACCCAGGTTCCAGAGAGCCTCCAGTCAAAGCCAGTAACTTCAGGCTTCTCAGGGGACCCAGCACTCCCACCCCATTCAGAGCCAGCGGAGCAAAGCCTTTGCTGCTGTGTGTCAGTCTGGCTCATGGTTGAGTTTTCCAGGAGACGAAATGTGAGCAGTAAGACCAATGCTAGAAATCAAAGCAGGTTGGACGTTCAGTGCTGTTTTGAATGCCACAGAGAACGCCAAGCCAGGTCTCTCCCGTGCGGGCTGCCCTCAAAAATTCAGGGAAATATCACGTTCACAGCAGGGAAAACAATTGCACTGATTAATTGTGCTTCTGTTTATGCCTCGGTTCTCCAGACTTCTGAGTGCCTTCCAGTGAGGCCACCTGCCAGATGGAAGTGCTGTCACACGTGGCTTCTTGGTGCAAACTGCGAGGCTTGGGAGGCTCCAGCGAGCCTGTTAGAATTCCGTTTCCTAAATGGCCATAATCAAAGAACAAGCTCTTAGTTATGTAGCAGTGAGCTTTGGAAATAGACGAGCATGCAAAATCACAATTTATGAGTTCAGCCAATTTTTCTTTTTCTGCTAAAAATATCAGTCCATGGACTTCCCTCGTGGAGCAGTGGTTAAGAATCCTCCTGCCAATGCAGGGGACATGAGTTCAATCCCTGGTCAGGGAGGATCCCACGTGTCATGGAGCAACTAAACCTGTGCGCCACAACTACTGAGCCTGCGCGCCCGGAGCCTGTGCTCCGCAACAAGAGAAGCCACTGCAATGAGAAGCCCGCGCACCGCAACGAAGAGTAGCCCCTGCTCGCCGCAACTAGAGAAAAGCCCGTGTGCAGCGACAAAGACCCAACGCAGCCAAAAATAAATAAATAAAATTAATTAAAAAAATATATACATCAGTCCACGAAAATCTTATAGCTTTGGAGGAGAGTCAACCCATCGCTAATTATCTATGAGCAGCTCATCCGTTGCTACCTTCTTCTTCCCACCCTTGTGAAGGGGTGGGAAGAGTCCAATCCTAGTCCAATCCAAGTCCAATCCTATCCCTGCATGGGTGCAGCTGGCCCCCCCAAGGTGGGCTCGAAAGAAGCTGGGGCACTGGATTCGGGTCCCAGCTCTGGCGTCCACTAACCCTGGTGAAGTCACAGGGCCTCTTGGGATCTCAATCCCCTCTGCTCTGAAATGGGATGCTCTGCTCGTGTTGGCCTCGCTTGGATTTTGGCCAGGATTAAATGAGAACGTGGAGGGGGTGTTGGTTGTTATTACTGGCATAAAAACAGCTATTTCCCAGCTCATTAGTGTGGAAAATGTAAACGTCTGGATGCCTAAGGACAAAGACCCCGCCGGCCCTTTCCGCGCTCCCTCCTCACCCCCATATTGTTGGGAGTTTGTTTTGTTTTCTCTGGAACTTCCAGAACAATGGGTTGGTTCTGCAGCTATTCACACTCCCAGGGGATGCATTTGCTGAGCTAAGGCCACATTCCAAGGGTGAAGGATCTGAAGGGATATTTACCTGACTCAGTCCTGTAGCCCTGAGCGGCCGTGCTGGGGCAGGAAGCATGGAGACACCACTGTGTCAGCCCCACAGCTGGAAGCCCAAGTCCAAAGCCTCCCGGGCTGATGTGAATCCATCAACTGTCTCAAAGACAGAAGAGGCCAAGCAGTACCGACTTCCTCCTCCTCCAGCTCTGACATCCAGGATGCTGTTTGGCTTCAACACACAGACTCCCCAGCTCCTCAGCCACACTCTGCTCCCACCTTGCAGGTTCCCAAAGGTTGTGAGAGCCTCTTTCGGCATCCCTGGAGGACTCTCTACAGCACAAGGTGAGGGGGGGTGCACTGGGGAGAAAACCAAGGTGTGCCACCTCCCTCCTCTGCTCTCCAGACCTGAGCTTCAGAATACATGCGTTATTCAGCCACAGGCCTGGAGTCTGCAGGCCTGGGCTCTTCCACAAGGAGCCTTGGTCTGTGACCCCTCTGCATCCTGAATGCCACCCCTCCATCAGGCCCACCCCACCCAGGGAGGGCAAGAGCAGCTGAGGAATTAATTTAAGGTGTGAGGGGCTGTCAGGCCCCTGGTACCCACTCTCAAGGAGGGGCTGCTCAAAACATAACTCTTTCTGAAAAGGGATGCCCAAGAAGTTCCTGATGAGCCGCTTGGGAAGGGCCTGAAATCCATCCTATCCCATCTTCTTTCTGGTCAGGTTGCTCTCCCTCAATCTTTGCCTGTGTTTTTCCTTCTACCTGGACTCTGCTTGTTCTTCCTCTTCTTCCGTCCTCAGAGAACCAGCCAGAGCCTCACCTCCTCCAGGAAGACTTCCCAGCAGAGACCCTCCTGCTGCTGGTGTCACATACAGGCATCCCAATTTCCATGCTTCACACGGGACCTCCCTGGGCCTCAGGACTGATTCGAGAAGCTCTGACACTTCCCGGTCTTATGACCTTCTGTCTACAGTGGGGACAGTCTTACCTACTTTATAGTGTTGTCAAGCGCCTGGCACGTAGCAGGTACCAACAATTATTGCTGCCCCCAGATAGTCTGCAGGAGAGGGAGGCTTGAATAGTGTCCTCAGTGGAGCCCAGGGCACACACTGCAATCGGGGACTTTTTATTCTATAACAGAAGTGGAAACTGATCCCATCACAGAGTCTACACTGTTTCTTTAATTAATTAATTGATTAATTAATTAATTAATTTTTGGTTGCATTGGGTCTTCATTGTGGTGCACAGGCTTCGCATTGCAGTGGCTTCTCTTGTTGAGGAGCACAGGCTCTAGGCGTGCAGGCTTCAGTAGTTGTGGCGCATGGGCTCAGTAGTTGGGGCTCGCAGGCTCTAGAGTGCAGGCTCAGTAGTTGCTCCGCGGCATGTGGGATCTTCCCAGACCAGGGATCGAACCCGTGCCCCCAGCATTGGCAGGCGGATTCTTAACCACTGCGCCACCAGAGAAGCCCTACACTGTTTCTCGAACATTTCCTGCCTTCTGGGAAGCAGAACTTATCACCAGACGGACAATGCAGGCTGAAGTTTCTGTTTCTGTTCTGTGTAAAACAGAACCACAAAACAGTCAGTCACATCCTTGTGTTCAGTGGAAAACAAAGCATGGGATCGGAATTTCCACCAATGAAGCTTTCCCCACCCGGATGTCCAGATGGGTGGTTCCCGAGAATTCCCTGCACCGATTTGTTTGGGGTCTACAGCCTCTCAACACCCTCTTTTGCCTGAAGCTCTGTCTCCAGATCTGAGCACTTCTGAGGAAGGCCAGGCTTGGACTCGTGCGTCATGCAAATGTCCCCAAAGGTCCCAGTCCTGTGGCAACACCGATGCCAGAGAACTTTACACTCAGAGTCTGTGTTCAGACAGGGTGTGTCCAGTCTGACTCTGGGGGCCTGTTTAGATGAGTGTCCTGCATACAGGAGGTGCTCATGGTGACCTGAATTAGACCAAGGCCCTAGAGACCCTAACTGTGGAATAGTCAAGCCCACAGGGGTGCAGACAAGGGCAAAATCACGGAGGCTATGCTGGCCAGAGAGGGTACTATGGGGTGACTGAGAGCTGAGCTGCGCCGTGGAGGGGGCAGCGGTTAGGTGGGCCAGGCAGGAGGGGAGGAGAGGACATGGCAGGTGGAGAGGCCCAGATGTGGGATTGAGCAGGATGGGTGCAGGGGCCACAGAGAGGCCAGTAGACTCAGAGCGAGGGAGGCTAGATGAGCAAAGGGGGGCCGCAAGTGGCCAGTAGAGATAGGAGTGGGCCTGGGGCTACTTCTGGAAAACGGAGTCGTGTCTGCGAGAAAGCTGGGCTTGGGGACTACTGTCCTGACTGTTCCTGGGGCCGGCTGGCAGGGCGAGGCTGCGGGGAGGTCAGGAGCGTCCTGAGCAGAGAGGACAGGAACCCGGCAATCGCAAGTGGGGTGAAGAGGATTTGCTGACACACTCCAAGAGGGCTGAACTGGGCTGAGAGGCCGCTGGGGCCAGGACAGGAAGAAGGACAACAGAAAGGGGACCACGTCTGGTAAAGGAGAGGGTGTCAACCTGGTGTGAGACATTTGAAGTCATCACACGTATTCCTCCCCTGAGTGCACGCCTAGGTCTGTGCACACTCAGCTGAAAGGGGGTGTAACAAAGTGCCCACTGCTGACCCAGGTAAGAGGCCCTGTGGACCTTCACAAACATTCTGGAGCGCACGTACTGGGCCGAGTGCTGTGATAAGAACCGGAAAAAGAACAAAAGGCAGCATTTGTTTAGTGCTATTGTACACCCAGCTTCCCAAAGGAGAGCTGCTAAGGTGGGTTTGCAGGGTGGTAGGTGTGTGCCTTTGGCCTCGACTGAGACATGGGTGGCCCGGTGTGGCTAAGGATAGGGGCCTCCGGGGAGATGCAGAATCGGGGACACTGTAAATCGATATTCTTTTAATATTGGTCAATATGTATGCGTGGGGCAGGGGCTGAGAGCTGAGTGGCAGGAAGGGAGAAAGGAGAGCAGGGCAGCTCTGGCCCCTCACCAAGAGCACTTGAAAGGACCAGAGGCAGCAGAAACTCCTCACCACCTGCTGGGGCTGGGTGTGACTGATGGCGACCTCCCCAGGTGTCGTGTCTAAGACTTCCTCTGACCCACATGCAGTGTTCTCCCTAAGAGAAGTTCTTGCCCGTGCACGCTCCTTGCATATTTCCTGTGACATATCAGCGATTTTATTTTTATTTGCAGAAAGTCCCCTACATACGCAAGAGTTCCGTTCCAAGAGCACGTTCTTAGTCCAATTTGTTCATAAGTCCAGCAAAGTTGGCCTAGGTACCCAACTAACACAATCGGCTATATAGTACTGTACTGTAGTAGGTTTATAATACTTTTCACACAAATAATACATAAAAAACAAACACAAAAAAATAAAGAAAACATTTTTAATCTTATAGTCCAGTACCTTGAAAAGTACAGTAGTACAGTACAACAGCTGGCATCCAGGGGCTGGCATCAAGTGAACAGGCAAGAAGAGTTACTGACTGGAGGAGGGAGAGGAGGTGGGAGATGGTAGAGCTGAAGGATGGTCAGTAATAGGAGACGGAGGGCAAGCTGCAATTTCACTCACGCCTGACGTTGATGGAACGCACGTTCGAATCTTTGAAAGTTAGCAGCCTGAAGGTTCGTATGTAGGGGACTTACTGTATTTATTTTAATTTTTTTTTTTTTTTTTTGGCCATGCTACGGGGCTTGTGGGATCTTAGTTCCCCAACCAGGAATTGAACTTGGGCCCTTGGCATTCAAAGTGTGGAGTCCTAACCACTGGACCACCAGGGAATTCCCATATCAGCGGTTTTAATATAGCACCAATGTGGGCAGAAGGGGGCATGAGGAAGAAGAAGGAGGGCCCATCTGGGAAGTGTCAGTGTGCTTCTCCACACTGGAGGGTCGACTGGGAGGTGGAGATGGGCAGGAGATGGAGGCCAACGGGGCTAGATGACTAAGGCCTGTGTGGAAGCTGAAATTACCACACGCTTCTGAACCTTAGATCATGTTCTTGGAACAACTGCTACCCCATGCAGGCAGGAGGGTGCAGTGTGAGGGGTATTGTCCAGCAACAGTCCCTGGCATTGGGGCTGGAGGGGGAAGGGGGGCTTCCAGAAAGGGTGTAACACAAGTCAGTAACACACATGTGGCCGTGTCAGAACCACCAGCAGGGCCTCTTTCTTCACATCTCTCCAGTGTGACTCTGCAACTCTCTTCACAGGTCGCTGTTTTTGTGGTCGGGGTGATCATGGACTTGTAGAAGCCATGGTAATGCGTCCAGTTTCTCATGATGATCTGCCGGGCTGGGAAACTTTGAAACGGCACAGTCAGCGCCGTGTCATTTCCCCTCAGGTAACTTGCTGGTCCCTGGCCAGGGGCACAAGAAGATGCCTTAGGTGCAGTGCTCCGGAATCTTGGACAGCAGCGTAGGGCAGAGGTGGGGAGGTGGGCCACTGAGAACTGCTTCTTGTGCCCACTGCCTGGAGTCCCACCTGCGGCCCCTCAGGTGCTCTAGGGCTGCCCTCAGATGAGGGACGGGCGCAGAGGGGCCTTGGTCTCCGTGGTTTCTGGGGCCAAGCCCTGGGCTTCTCCGCCTGGGCCCGGTGGGCCTGGACTTTCCATCCCTACAGTGTTTCTCTCCGGCCTGTGCTCTGAGCAACTGCTCACCATGGAACCCCAGCCCAAGGCGGCAATGACACCATTCTTGGGACTTGGACTGACTGGGGAGGTTCGTCCCCTGGAGGCTCAGGCAGGTGGCCTCACCTGCCACCTGCATCCGGAGAAGAGGTGAGCATTCCAGGGAGCACGTTCACACCCTAAGCCTCTGGCAGGTGAACCAGAATGGAAGCCCAAGCAAGACCTTCTTCAGAGCTTCATTCCCTTCAAAGGGAATGAAGGAGACAGAGGAGACTGCCGTCACTGAGGGTGGCCCTGAGCCAGGAGGCTGGCCCAGGTAAGCTCAGGTGTGCCCTCAGCAGCTTCTGAACAGTACTGCCACCCGCCTTTCCAGAGGAGGAAACGGAGGCTCAGAAAGGTAGAGTAACTCCCTCCTCCAGGCCACACGGTCAGTGGGCATGGGGTCACGTGGCTCCGGGGCCAGGCTTTGTACCAACCAGCGGGGTGTACTTTAAACAGCAACACAAACAACAATGTCCGAGTTCCAATAACTGCACTGGCCTCAGCCTCACGTGTTTCAGAGCTCTCTGTCGAATCCAGCCAAGTGGATGGCTCCTTGCTCCCTCGTTCCCTCCCGAGCCTCATAGGCTGAGGGAGGTTTGGTGACCACCCCAGCCCTGGGCTTCCTGCCAGGCCCAGGTCGGCCGTCCCTGGGATGCTCCTATGCACTTGTCTGGAGCTTTTCTTGAGTCCAGGAAACTCCACAGGACACAGCTGAGTCTGGGCGGCCCCTCACACGTGCTGTGTCCGGAGAGAACAAAGCAGGGGTTTCCCTGGGCTCTGTGAGCACAGGGTCCTGGCTGGCTCGCTCTGCCCAGCACAGACCCCCACTTCCAGGAACTCTCTCAAGGCGGGGGGACCTGGGCTCTGGGCCCTTACTGGGCCGCGAGCTTCCTGGCACTGTCCAGTGACAGGGCTTCCCGAGAGGTCAATCTTCCTCGATGAGATCACCCGCCGTCGGGCTGGGAGCTCCGCGGCGCAACAAAGCAGGCGCAGGACCCATCCTGCATGACTCATCACCAGGGGCTTCCGGCCCTCAGGAGAAACCAGACACAGAGGGCCATTGTTTGCCCCGGAAGCCCCCGCTGGCACTGCAGGCTCAATGGGGTCATTTGTGTTTTCTCTCTGGTTCTCTGTAATCGTAGTCCTTCTGGGGAATGGGGTCTACCAGGCTTCCTGGGTCCCTGCAGCAGGAGAAAACACCGTATCCAGTCACCCACCCATAGTCCCACAGGAATGCTCCCGATACAGGACTGAGGCCAGGCCCGGGAGGCAGCAGACCTCCTCTCTCTCCTTCCTGGCTTAATAAAAAGCAAGTAAAAAGGGTGTGCAGAGACAGCTACAGATCTGTTTCTATTATAGTCTCTTCAGATCCTTATCTAGGGCAGAAACACCCTGATCCCACACCCACGCTCATCCCAGAACGCAGCCCACACTCGGGGACACAGACCTGAGGGACTGGTGCAGAAGAGGCCCAGGGCCTGGTGGCCTGGGCTGGGCAGAGCCAGGGGATAAGGAGGCGAGGGCTGAGCAGCTGCACCTGACCTTGGATGTAGCTGGGGGCCCTTAGGAACCTCAAGGGGAAAAAACCAAAAAGTCATTTTCTGAGAGGAATCAAGAGAATGCATAGGAAGGGAAACCCAAATGACTCAGAAGTTCACAAAGAGGTTGTTAACTTCACTAGTTGTCAGAGAGATGCAAATGAAAACAGTGAGATGCGATTTTACACCCAGGAGATTGGCAAAAATCACCAAGACAGATGCTGTCAAGCGCTGGCAGCGCATGGAGCAGAAGCCCTCAGGAGCTGCTGCTGGGAGTGAACCCCAAGCAGCCCAGTGACGGGTTTGTACTGAAAATCATTATGCACATTCAATATGCACAGACCATGCCAACAGGAGTCCCGCTCCTGCTGAGCTCAGCCCAGGGGTACAACCAGGCCTCAGGATACTGCTGCAGAGGACCCATCCCCAGGGAGGTGTCCCCGAAATGCGCTCTTGGCCACCCCCTTCCCCTCTGTGCAGTCTTGACTCAGCAAAACCAGGAAACCAGGCCCCAGCGGGAGCCCTCACCCCCAGCCCAGACCACAGCTGGCTCGTCCAGCTGCCGACTCTGGCCCAGTGGGGGCTTGGAATCAGGACTCTGACCCTCAAGAAGGCAAGACACCCCACTCCCTTTCTGTGCTCCAGCCTGACAGCCTAACCCTCCCGCCTCACTGCCGGTATTAGTTTTTCTATTGTGTAAAACATCACTACAAACTCAGCAACTTAAAACAACACACCTTGATCGTCTCATCTTAGGGGTCTGGGCGTGGCCTGGCTGGATCCTCTTCTCAGGGTCTCATAAGATTGTGCTCTTGTGTGAGCTGGGCAGCGCTCTCATCCGGAGGCTCATGAGAGGAAGAATATGCTTCTGAGCTCGTGCATTTCCTCATGGCTGTAGCATGGAGGTCCAGCTAGCATGGAGATCAGGGTCCTCCACCTCTGATCTCAGCGGCTTCCCATAGTTCCTTGCCAGGTGGGCTTCCTCAACACAGCTGCTTACTCCCTCAAGCCGGCAAAGAGAGGCTGTCTGCCCAGGAAGGACCCGGTCCCTCTTTTAGGGGCATTTGCCCAGTTAAGCCAGGCCCACACAGAATAATCTCTGCTTTGATTAACTCAGAACCAGCTGATTAAGAATCTTAGCGACACCTACAGAATCCCTTCACCTTTGCTGTATTCTATGAGGCAGGAGGCCCACCCTCACCCAAGGGCAGGGAATTATGGACTGAACACAGAGTGGGGAATCATGGGGCCACCCTTAGAGTCTGTCCACCAACCTGCCTGACTGCCTTCCTGAAGGGAGAAGCCTCAGGCAGCGCAGAGCAGCTCCCGGGAGATACAGCCTTCCCAGCGCAGGTGGGGCAGGGCAGGGCTCCGAACCTCCAGCGGGAGGGCCGCAGGGATGGTGCTGGCGTGCTTGGCTGCCTGAGGTGTGGAGGAGGCTAGGAGAGAAGGATGGATGGGGAAAGAGGTGCTGGCGGGAGGACTGCCCTCTCAGGCAGCTTGAATAAGCGAGGAAATGGTAGAGCGTCAGGCAAGGGAGTTCTCTGCCGATGCCCCGGGATGGTCACTGAACTTCTCTCATTTTCCAGCTGAGAGGGCCCCAGAGATGGGCCCCCCTCCCCCTCACACATCAGCCTCTTTTTCTGCTCCTGCCACCCCTGCCATCAGGGGACCCGCCCACCCCCACTCCACTCAGCTTTCACAGTCACCCAAGAGGTCAGCTAAGGGGCGGCTGGGAGGGCGCTGTATGTCCCCACAGAGGGACAGTGGGAGGATTGTCACTGGGCAGACATGACCTCAGTCTGCTGGGCTCAGCTCACCCTGCTCCAGGGAGGAACACTGTCAGATAGAAACAAGCACCCACTGTGCTGGGTCTCCTCCTGCAGCTGGGTTCAGACCAGGCAGGGACCCTGTTGGCAGGGTCAGAACCTCCAGCGTCTGTGCCCTGGCCTGGGAGCCTGCGCTTCAGGCCTCTGTGCCCTACTGAGAGGCAAGGCATGAGGAGCTGGTGGCCCGGGCAGGCATGAGCCCTGCATCTGGGGTCCTGCCCTGCTGTCCCACCCACCTCCCTCCCAGTTCTTGAGAACTTCCACGTGCCCTGCTTCTGTACCCCACCTTTGATCCCTCTGTGCCTGCCAAGCTGTGGGCTGGATGGGGTACCTGCCTAACTTGACCGGGCCAAGGAGGAGTCCCAGCCCCGTGCCATTCACCAGAGCCTGGACCCTGGGCCTGCCTCAGTGTCTGCCCACGTTCTGGCTCACCTGCCACACTTGGTCTAACCTGAGAGCTCCCAGGGCCAGCTCCTCCCCCCAGAACCAAGACCCTCAGTCACCCCCAGTCTCTGCTCATACCCTAAGCAAGCAGGACTTTGAGAGCAAGGTTTATGCAGTCACGGGAGGGGTGCTGGCCCTGTGGCTACCCCTCTGAGCTGTCCTGAGCCCTGCCCTCTCACACCCCGGGCCTTGGTATCTGCCCATCCGTTGCATTTCACCTTTATACGCAAACCACAGAAACCAACTTTGGCTAACTTACTGAGAAAAGGATTTTCATGGAAAGATATCAGACAGCTCACTGGATTAGCAGGAGGCTGGAGAACCAGGCTGGGAACAAGCAGGAGCCAGGGGTTGAGGACAGCTGGACAGTGTGCAGACAGTGTGCCGGGACCTGCCCCCCTGGATGGATGCTGCTGGAGTTTCCAGTCCTTCCAGCCTCTCTCTGAAGCCTCACATCACTCCCTCCAGAGTCAAAGCCCCACGGAGAAGGGTTTGACTTGTCAAGCGCGAGTCCCAAGCATCACTCTAGCCCAGGGGCGAGGTGAGGACGAGGACGGCAGTCCACCATCATCTTCCACGGTGGGAGGAGGCGCGCTCAGCTTCCTCGGGAGGCCCTCCACCAAAGGAAGGGCGTGGGCACCGGCAGCCTCGGGTTAGCTGCCCATCCTGGCCATCATGTCACGGGGGCCCAGCAGTGGCAGCGCACCAGACCACGCCATAGGGGTCTCAGGGAGGCTGGAAGGCAGGTCAGTCTTTGGAATTGGCAAGGCACTTTTCCATATATGGTGATGGTGAGTGACTGTGCCTTGTCTAGTCCCAGAACTGGGCCCTCCACCAAGCTGCCCAGGTCTCTACTTCAGGCCAAAGGTCTTGCGTCTCTGATCTGTGTTCCATTACTTGGAATTTCTGACTTTTTCCATGTTTGGTACCTGGCTTACAGACTTAGGCTTAACCAGTGTTTTGCTCCTGTAGCAAATGGCCCCCCTCAGAGCCATCAAATGAGGGATTTCTTCTGTGATTTTAAGAGATTCCTCATTAAATTGCTTGGTGGCAATGAATAAGGATACAGCGCTCTATCCCCAGAGAATCCCTGCCCTAGGCTGGACCAGGCTGGGGGTGAGCAACCCAGAACTCCACCCTCCGAGTTGCTGCCCTTGAAAGTAGCCAGCATCCCGGAAGGCTATGCTGGGAGGCCAAGGACTCCCGGCCCAGCGCAGTCAGCCGGAGACTATTCTCTCAGTCCCCGATCCAGAGGCATCTCCTCTCTTCCGCTGCTCCGGGGATGCGCCTGGGAAAGGCGGGGATGCGCCTGGGAAAGGCTGGGGTGCCTGTCCCCATCTCCCACCACTGCTGACTCAGCCTGCTTGCTCTGTGGTCTGAGCGTTGAACCTGAGCATGGAATGGGATCCCTGAGCACTCCCTCCACCCCTGCACCACCGCCCCCAACGCCAGAAGGCTCTGGGGTCCGAAGCGGGGGAACAGAGCCAAGAAGCTGCAGCGGTAAGAGCTTGTTCCCTTAGAGCCCGTCCAGACCGCGCCACGGCAGCCCAGACACTCAGAAGGAGCAGAGGCCCTCCAGGGCTTCTTGGCTTGGCCAGCTAGCTGCCCACCTTAGGATGAGGAATTTGCCCCCCAAGAGAGGGGATCAGATTGCACATTCCTGAGGCCTGAGTCACTCCAGGCTCCGGTTCAGGAATGTGTTTACACTGAGGGCCTAAGAGGAATTGCACAGGCCATGTGTACACTGAGGGCCTAAGAGGGATTGCACAGGCCATGTGTCTGTTCACTCCGTATCCGGCAGGCTAGGGGCGAAAGATGAGGGGTCCCTCAGGGATGAGGGGGGCAAAGCTGTGACCTCCAGAGCTACTGTGATGAGGCTCTGCATGGGCCCCAGAGGCCCAGAGGAGGGGAGGGCCAGACCCAGGCTGGAACCAAAGCCCTTGCCTTGTCCAGAGCTGGCTTCAACTTGATCCCATGGGACAGAGAGTGGAGAGGGGCCAGTCCAAGCAGAGCCTCCCCTGAGGTGATCTTGGGAAAGGAACTTGCTCCCCTACCATCCCCTTCTATAAAGGACAACCTCCCAGAGGGTGCAGAGGGCTCGGTGAGGCTCGGGCTGCTCCTGGCGAAACCCTCAGCAGAGCGGCTCTGAGTCCTTGCCCCTCACCCCTTGCCTCCGTCCCATCCAGGGCTCTCTTTTTCTGTCTCTGACACGAGCCACCCAGCTGTGGAGACAGCCCACACACACTTCAGTATCACTGGCTGCTCTCATATTCAGGTAGGCACTGTGCTAATTTCTTTAAGGTGTGGCCACATGCCCTGGTTTGCCTGGGACAGTCCTGGGATGCTGGACAATTATTAATCATGCCTCCTTTCGCTCTTAGAAGTGTCCTGGTCTGGAAGATAACTATATATTTGCCCTAATTTTATAGGTATTATTTTACTTAATCCCCACGATGCCCTACAAGTGGGGAACTGCTAACAGCCCCACTTTACAATGCAGAAACGGAGGCTCAGAGAAGATAAATAATTTGCTCAAGGTCGTAGAGTTAAAAGTGGCAAATCCAGACACTGTTAGTAGCTCAGTGCTGGACTTCAAAGCCATTTGCTTAGCCACAACACCGGACTTCCTCTCCTAAAATCCTTTGATGCGTTGAAGGACTGAGAATCTAGTATCTCCAAATGGTAGAGAGAGAACAACAAGTCCTGGAGTTAGCTTGGCTCTCGTCCCAGCCCCACACGTTGGCCACCTTGGCCATGATGCTTTGCTCCTTGGCAGCGACAGCTTCATTACCATCAGATGAACAAGGAGCATGACGCCACCCGTGTCCCAGACGATGAACAGGGTACGATCATCTAATCCTCACACCAGCCCTGCAAGCTGGGTGTTGGAGCCTTCCTTCCGCAGAAGGAAAACTCCCTAAGGTGGGGCAGCTTACCACCTCTGGGAGGACGCAGAGCTGGGGCTAGAACTTGGGATTCCGGCTTCGAGCTGAGGGAACTCTCCATGGTGCACAATATTGGTGCACACACTTCAGAAGCAGGCAACAAGGGAACGTGGTTCCAGGGGGCCCATGGCAGACAAATGGCTAAATCATGTGTTGGGACCCACAGACCCTCAAGGCCCCCAGGCATTCTGGCTGCCGAGGAGCCAGGACCATCTTGCCCAAAAGCACAGAAGTAAGCCCTTTGAGTCTGTCTGACCATACACAGAGGGTCTTCACTTGCAGCTACCTTACATTGAAGAGGTTTTCGAAGAGCATTATCCTTTCTTTGGCGGGAAAGATCAGACGTCTTTTAGAACAGAGCACGGCCCCCTTGAAGGTGGAAAACAAGCCATTTCCAGAGCCCAAACCTCCCCGCTCCAGTGTCTCCACCCAGAGATCATCACACTATGTCGTAGAGCCTCTTCCTGCCTTAGCACGCTGGCCTTTAGGGGGGAGCAAGAAATAAAAGCAAGCACGTTCCAGATGCTCCAGGGAAAACGGGATCTGGGAAAAGGATGTTTGTTCAAAATCTACCAAAAATAGAGATCCAAGAAGAGGAAGAGGCAACCTCTTGACCCATTTAAGAAGCTATTTCCCAGGAAGGACTTTCTAAGTAATGGACAATGTCACAAAAGGAAAGGCCAGTGGCTTTGACAGTGTAAAAATATAAAGCTTTGGTATGTTAAAAACCATCAAAAACAACCATAAAACTAACCAACACGCTCGTAAAATACATATGTCAAAATGTCACAATAGCCATGGATAAAGAGCTCATAAAACGATTTTTAAATAAATCCATCAAAACCTTGTTAGAAAAACAGGCAACAGAAGCAGATAACTGACCCCTCCAAAATTTAAAATTGCTTAATAATTATGCACGTTTCTGTTTTGTGGATAATCATGTGTTCTAATTTTGAAATACCATTATTTTCGTTTTAGATAGTAGGATTTGCTTTACCGATGTTACCATAAGCTGGTACAGACCCACGACACCAGCCCTCTCAGATCTGGGCTGCTGGTGGCATATAAATAAGCCAGGCGTACCCCTTCCAGAAACACTTTCATGGAACTTATCAAGGATATTTAACTAGAAAACTTAAATGTCTTGGAATTTCCTCCGAGGAAATAATTAGAAATTCAAACAAAAAATTATGGACAAAGGCGATCAATCAAGGAAATGTTGAATAGCAAAAATATGGAAGCCCAGATGCTCCAAAATAGGTGAGTAATTAAGTACATTACAATACAGCTCTGTGATGACGTAGCCCTTCGATACGGTATTTTTGAAGAATGTTTATGCAAAGGAAAAAGATCTATAAAATATTAAGTGAAAAAAGTAGGCTGCAAAGCAATTGTACAATCCCAATTTTAAAAAGCGTATGTACATAGGAATGACACGGCCGTATAGAAACGTGACAACCGTCAACCAGGTACCTCTGTGGCGGGGGGAGTAAGTCGTGATGCTTTCCCCTCAGGCACAGTCTCTAAAGCACGTAAGCTGGCGCTATCCCCTGTCCTCCCGAGGAAGGTAGGCATGCCATGAGACCATTTCATGTTTAAGAGGAGGGAGGTGGGGCTGGGAATGGGGGAGGAGCTTGAGGAAAGTTCCAGGGTGAGAAGAGAGTGCCTGGGAAGCAAGATGTTTGGGTGCCGCCAGGGATGGTGATCCAGGTCCCAAGGTAGGTCAGAAAATGTCAGGACCAGTGGACCAAGAATAGGACCACTTTGAGGGACATGATCCAAGTGGCCAAGAGGTAAGGGGAGCCTGACCTTTGAGCTCAGGACCAGGCTTGGTCATAACAAAATGTCCCCGGCCCAGTGCCCCGGGAAGCAGGACACCTCAGAGTGGGAGTGGGAGGTATTCTCATACCAGTTCTCGGGGGCCAGATGTCTCTCCAACATGTTAAAAAAAAGAGACCAAAATATAGTTATAATAGGTGAGAGGATGAAAAGTGATGTTCGTTTTCCATGTGCTTTTCTGTATTTTCAAACATTTATATAACAGGTACTTCTTGGCCTGGCCAGCTAGCTGCCCACCTTACGATGAGGAATTTGGCCCCCAAGAGAGGGGATCAGATTGCACATTCCGGAGGCCACCCAGGTCTCAGCCGTTCTCAGGCTGCGCCTACTTGAACCCCTCCCCCTTTCTGCATGACACGATACTCACCCTGCGACAGAGCCCCTGAGTCCTGGCAAGCATGGCAGCTCCTAGCAGGGGAGAGCCTGAGGGAGGAACACAGGGGCAGGATGGCCACCCTGGGGGCCTGAAGCCTGCCAGCCAGGCTCTGATAGTTTACAGCTGCTCTCACAATGCAGGAAGCAGAATCCAAGCCTGCCTCCATCACTGAAGAGGGATGTCTCCACCTGCCCCCGTGTCCCTGTGATGCCATCAGCCCCTCCGTCCATGGGAGCGGCCAAGGGAAGAGAAACCTTCGCCATCTTCCCAGGACAGGAAACAGCCCTCCCGTGGCACACCATCTCCTGCTTTACGGAAAAAGGACCAAGTCCTGTTTGAAGCCACCTATCACCACAAAGAGCCTCAGACATGAGCATGGCCACTGGCCCCCAGAGAGCCATAGCCACTCAGAATCTGGGAGCCCTGAGAATCAGAAGCTGTCCAGGGATTTAATGCTGGAGGGTTTGCTGTCAGACTTCTGCCGGGCTGCACATGCGGCCTGCTGCCCTCTGGCACCTTGGAGCCACAGACTGTCAAAGGACAGCACAGCCCTGGCACTGAGGCCACACTCCCACCGGAGGCTGCAGGAGAGAACGCTTCCCTGCTTCTTCCAGCATCTGTGGGTCCTGGTGTTCTTTGGCTTGTGGTGGCATCCCTGCAAACTCTGCCGCTGCGTGCACATGGCCTTCTCCTCTGTGTCTGTCCTCTGTGGGTCTCTTATAAGGATACTTATTGAATTTAGTGCCCACTTGGATAACCCAGGATGATCTTATCTCAAAATACTAATTTAATTACCTCTATAAAGACCGCATTTCCAAATAAGTTCATGTTCACAGGTTCTGGGGGCTAGGATGTAGACTTATCTTTTAGCCAGGCTGCGGGCACAGTTCAACCCATGACAAGTCCTTACATTACACATCCCAAGTCTTTACACTGACCCATGAGGCTCTGCGGGATCTGGTCCCTATCCAACCTCTGCACCTCCCATCTCACCTCACAGCCCCCAGACCTCAGGCCAACAACCTCCACCCTGCGGCCCCCTGTCCTCACGCCCCAGGGCTCCAGCCCCTCCTCTAGCACACCAGGCTCGTGCCTGCCTGGGCTTCACGGGTGCTGGTCCCTCCATCTGGAATGGTCTTTCCCCAGAGATCCACAGGGTTTTCTCCATCGCTTTCTGCAGGTTCAGTCAATGGTCTGTTGCTGACGGGACCTTCCCTGGCCACCTCGTCTAAACTGTGCCCCTCTCCAGAACACTTCCTCTCTCTCTCCTTCTTTATCTTTTCCAGCACTTATCACCATTAAACATACATGCATTTCACTCATTTATCTTATTTGTCAGCTGACCCCTCTACTAGAGGCCAGGGAGGTTTTTGTCAGTTTTGTTCACCGCTGTATCCAGCAGCTAGAACAATGCCAGGTACAAGTAGGTCTGGGTGGAATGAATGAATGAATGAATGAATGAGTGAATGACCAAGCCTCTGCTCAGGCTGAGTCGTGAGCTCCCAGAAGCCATCATGGAAACCCCTGGGCCATGCTGACCCCACCTTCTTTGAATTCCTGGAACACCTAGACTCTCGTGAGGGCCCCCGCAAGCCAGCCTCTGTGTCCTTCTTTTCAATGCGTGAGTCTAGAAGTGGAGCATTGCTGGGTTAGCAAACGCTCCCTGAGCCCATCCCGAGAGTCAGCCCTGGGCCCTGGCCCCTTCCTGGTTCCTCCTCCCCCGGCCTGGCCCACTGTTGCTCTGGTCACATTCAGCCATGTGTGCACAGGGGCCAGTGCGGGAAGGGCAGGGGGGCCCTGCTGCCCCTGCCTGTCTCCAGAACTACCATGGGGGTGGGGTGTTGGGCGGGGGAAGGTCGTCTTTCTGATGCACTGACGCCTGGGATGAGGGCCTCCCGAGGTTCAGGCCTGGCCCTGGGGCCCTGCAACACTGACTGTGGGGGGACCCCCACCCCAAAATACAGCCCCGCACATTTGGAAATCCTTGACTAATAGCACCAGGCTGCCATTTCAGAAGAGGTGGATGAGAGAGCCCTGGGCCTGGCGATAGAGGGGACACTCATTTTTTACCATGCCTCTGCTGGCGACTGGCTATGGGACTCGCACAAGTTCCCTCCTGCTGCTGACCTCCTACTGCCTCATCTCTAATCCTGGGCACTGAACACATCAGAGATGGCTAAAATAGGTGCCTCGTAACTACTGACTCAAATAGCTCTGTTGTGGCTGCCTAGAGCACAGTGTTGAGAAGGATTCTGAGGTTCAGTCCAAGCATAAAAGGAGCTAAGCACAGTGGTCAATCAGTGATGTCTGCCACGGAGGCTGGGGAGAAGAGGGAGTGTGAAGGCATGCAAAAGCTCCATGAGATGACTTGGGAGGGTGCTACAGGTCTCTGTGAGTCTAGGGATGCCTGTGGTAGAGAGTGAATCCTGTAGAGGAGGCGAAGGGCTGGAAAAGAGTAGCTGGTGGCACCAACAATCCTTGCAGAGTGCAGATGGTGACTCGGAGGCAACGAGTGTGTGCTGCTGGCCAGGAAGTCCTCGGTGACCCGGTGGAGAGACCGCTCCTTCCCTAGGTTGGGCTGGAGCCCACTGGACAATCAGCTGAGAGCCCTGCTCTGCATCTTGCTTCCCGTGTGGCTGTGGTACTCGGCGGCCGAGGCTGGTCTCTGGCTCAGGACTTGAATCAACAAGGCCTGGAGCCCTGGCTGGGCCTGGCCGGGGACCGTCTGCAGCTGCTGGAGGTGAGGCTTCCCCAGAACAGCTGTGGACCCCAGCACAACCCTTCCCACAGCATGATGATAGCCTCACTTTCCCACCTGTGAGGTAGAGGTCATACCCGCCGTCGATTTTTCAGCCGGGACACGTGTAGCTGTGCTTTGCAGAAAGGCAGTGACTGAGGGACTGAGTGGGGGCCACTCACCCTGGGGTAGGGCTGTGCGCACCCAGAGAAAGGGGCGCCTATTCCCAATTTGCACAAAGGTTCCCCGTGAGCCAGTGGCATCTCCGGAGTTTCACGTCACACAGAGCCACTGTCATCATCATTACAATTACTCATGCAGGTAGGCCCAGTAAGAGGGAGTCATTCCCACTCGGCCCCAGGAGAACTGCATGGAAGAGGCAGGATTTGAGCTGGGCCTCACAGGGCCATAACAACCAGTGATTCCATCCACAGCCTGTGTCTGGCGGACTGCCTTCTCCCAGAGGGGCTGTGGTCTGCTCTGTGCTGCTCTGGGCAGCATGACTGTTTTCCTTCCTAGCTCTATTTTTTGGTTCCTGCTGACTCTTCTGTGATATAAATGCAAATGAGACAAGACACACCAACTTCAAAGCCAAGGGAGCCAGCAGCTGAAGTCATCCCCACCGGACCCTGCTGGGCAGGGAAGGTGGGCGAGGTGATGGCCACATCTGTTCATCAGTGGCTGCCCTCCAGGGCTCGGCCAGGTAGGGAGGAGGGGCCCTGAGTCCAACAAGAGGCAGCGACCACGAAGTAGAGCCCTGGACTAATCCGCAGAAGCTTCTAGCCTGGCTCACAGCAGATTTCTCAGGTTGCGTTTTTAACCACTGGGAACTTAGTTCAGAGCTTTTCCTGTGTGGAGGCCCAGAATATAGAATGGAGGAAGGAGTGACCCAACTGTTCCCCCTGTCCACCGCTTCAGGGCCCTGAAGCACTCCCACCAAACCCAGGGCTCCAGTGGTTTGATGTGACCCAGATGTCTACAGCTCTTCATGACTTTCCCCTCCATCCCCCCCAACGCGGCTCCAACCCCACCTCTGGCCACTCTAGCTTCTTCCTGGTCTTGTCCTGGCCCTCACATGTTTTGACACTCTCTGCTTTGTCATCCCAGAATGCCCAGTCTCTCTCCTCTCCTTCCCCCCTCCCTCCCATTCTCCTCATGGAAAACTCCTAGGCATCCTTCAAGACCCCAGTTCCTCTGAGCTTACCGGATCTCTCTCCTCCATGCTGCCCACATACACGGGCAAAGTGGTCCCTTCTTTCTCTTTCTATATTCCATCATCCCTACCATAGAAGGGTTCCTCCCACTGTGTTGAAGTACCCAGTTCTCTGTTTGTCCCCACATGTGTCTGGGCTCCTTCAGAGCCTGGTATCTTTTCATCACTGCATTCCCTGGCTAGGCCCTCAAGGTGCCCCATTGGTGACTGCTTAACACAGACCTGAGACGTCACCAGGGACCTCAGCAAACTGGACTCTGGGTGGGATGTGAACCACTTGAGTGTGTCTGGGGTCCAGCTCAGGGTCCCCCTCATAGTCACATAAAGGGGTTGAGCCTGTATCACCGCTCATCTCCACCTGAAGAGGGAGGCCCAGAGGAGGCAAGGCTGAGAGACCCGCCACTCAGAGGTGCCTCATCCCCCATCCCAGGGCCCCTGGGCTCCCTCTATGTTCATGGCATGGCCTTAGAAACATGGGATCCACAGGCCGTGAGCAGCACGAGGCCCTTGGCCTCAACCCCAGTCATTTTCCCCCAGCCCAGCAGTAAATGAGCTTTGGTTCCAGCATTCTGGCGCAAAGGGTCACTTCCTGGGCCAAGGTAGCCATGGCAGCATCATCTCTCCCTGCCCCACATCCTTCCCCAGCAGTCTTGGACTAGCGAAGTGTCCTCCTAAGCACAGATCTTGTCTAAATTTACCGTTTCAGGCTAAGGAAAGTCTCGTGCTGGGTTTTGAGCGCTGGCCAGCTTTCCAGGAGTCCGGGGCAATCTTGGATCTGCCGCTGACTTGCTAGGGGTTTCAGCAAGGCCCCGAGCCTTCTGTCTCCATTTTCTCAGCTGCAAAAGAAGGAAGTTGATTTTGATGAGAGGTGATCAAAAAAGGATATAGGCAGCTTGGGGATTCCCCAGACATTAGAGTCCTTTTGCCAAACAAAATACTTTGCCTGGAGAAAACCTCTCTGATTGATTTTTTTATGTCAAAACTCTGGGCAAGAGTCTTTGCTTGAGAAAAAAAAATTAAGATTCTCATTGATTAAAAAAAAATCCTAAAAACTACTGGATTTGATTCTATGCATTGAGATACCTGAACAGTTTGCACTGAAACTGTGGTAGGTTCTCAAAGGTTAGGACTGGGTGAATTCAAGGGAAGAGAGCTGCTGTCCGTTTTCCAGCCCATAAACTGTTGTTGTTGTTCTCATGACGCTTATTATCTTTCCCAGGCATGGCTAGAGGTCCTGCCAATCTCCTTAGCAGGGGCTTCAATGCCTCAATGCCTGGAGCAAGGCTTGGCCCCAGGTGGTTAGGGAGACAAAAATGGAGACCCCCGAGGTCCCCCACTTGGTGTGAAGTAGGTGTACCAGGAAGGCCTCTTTCCAACCTATACTTGTCTTCAATGTCGGAATTTCTCTCATGTAAGACTAACTGCTTCGAATATATCATTGTGCAATTTAAACTCTTCTTTTAAACCTCCCTCTTCCTTCTCCAGGGGGTACTGAGATAGTCTGCTGAATTTCTCCCTGGCAGAGGGTCCCGGATGTCTGGGAAGGAGGGAACTGATGCTGGGGAGGAAAGTTGCGGGGTGGGGAGTGGCGGGAATGGGTAGGGGGTGGAAATCCAAATGGGCCCAGGAACCCAAAGTTGGAGCACTGTCCCTTGGGGCCTGCGGTCTGCTGGAGAGATTGCTAAACCTGGTAGAAAAGTTTCTATTTTTCAGCTTAGACTCCTGGTATCCAATCCAGGCCAGTAGCAGAGGCTGTTTGGGTTCTGAAACAGGAAATGGGGAAAGAAGATGGGGGAGCGTCACAGCCCAGGGCTGCGTGAGGACACAGCAGTGCCGGCACGTCCCACACTCCCTGCCACCCTGGGGCCAGGGAAGTACATCCTGTGTGGGCAGTCCTGCCAGCCACTGCAAGTCACCTGGACTCATGCCCAGTTGGGGACATGGGTCTGCGTCACCCTAGCTGTTCTAGCCACCCAAGTCAAACAAATAAGATTTGGGTACTTTAAAGTCAGATTTGGATATCTACCAAACCAGGACTCTGTCTCAGGGAAGAGAGCTGGGATTGCAGACAGAGGCCAAAGGGGCTTTGTGCCTCCTCTGCAATGTTCTATTTTGTTTTTTTTATTTTTTCAAGGAAAATGTATTCATGGACTACTTGGGTAATAATAATAACGTGTATTATTTTTTTAAAGACCAAACCTAAAAAACTTACTGTAAAAATATCAATTGTCCTACAAGAGATGTTCCTTTCCAGAGCTGTGGGTGGGGATTGCTTGGCTCAGACAGTGCTCCTGACTTGCCAGATGGTTTGGAATCAGACCTGGCTCCTTGGGCCTCAGTTTCTCCATCTGTATGAGGGGGAGGTGGACCCGATAGTCTCTAAGGTTGTTCAGCCCTGACATCAGGTAACAAGAAGCTTTGCTGGGTGGCTGGGTTGCGCAGGGCCTCCTCTGATCTGAGAGAGTTCACTTCAGAAGCAGAAGCTTGGGCCATCGTTTGGGAGTGGTCCCAGGTCTGTGGGGTGACAGCAGAGCAGCCCTGGGGCTCTGTGGACAGGTGAGCTGAGCTGCCTTCCTGGGGAGAGTTATGCCAGGCCCCAGAAAGCCTTCGGAGTCCCCAGGCCTCAGGACAGTCAGACCAAATGCTGGCATCACGGCAGGGTTAGTCATGTGTCTCTCTGAGTTTGGGATTGAACAGCCGTGACCTGAGTGTGTCATTAAGACAGAGATGGTCTGGTTAGGGACGTTGGCCCAGTGACCCTACCCCCGGCACCAATCACTATGACAACAGCTCAATAGGGTCCCAAGGGCCTAAGAATCCTGCTTCTACTGAGACCGAAGTTGGCTGAGGTCAGACAAAGAGGGATTAATAGAGCCCTGTTCTCATTAAGCCACAAAGCGCCATTATTACCAGTTGCAACAGCCCCACCGAGAGATGCATCATGCTTTCAAGTCACAGAGAGCCCAGTACACTAAAGAGAATGGTTCCAGCGCCAGCCTCAAAGTCACCCTGAGAGCAGAATCAGAGGAGGAAGAGAAAAACTAGAAACAAGCCAAGTGTCCAACAGATGGTTACATAAAGCATGGGACAGCCGAACGACAGCACAGATTGCAGTCATTCAAATGACGATGTCCATTATATTTATTACATTAAAGTCCTCATGATTGACAGAAACAAGGTCACAAAACTGTCAATAAGATGCCATTTTTGTAAAAAAAAAAAAATATATATATATATATGTATGTACCCAGTAAAAATATAGAAGAAAATATTTCAAAACGTTAGCAGTGATTATCTTTGAAAAGTGGGATCATGTGTAATTTTCTTTCTTTTGTTTTATCTGCATTTTCTCTGAGGAACATATAGTTCTCTTGTACTTCTAAAAACTTTATTTTCTTAAAAATTGGTTCAGAGAATTAGAGGGTGTTCATTCCTTCCCTCTGTAATCAAACTTCAGTTAATAAAACTCATGAGGGGGCTTTGTTTTGGAGAATCAAGTTTTCTTGATAACTAATATTTTATTAATTCAAGAACAAATATTTTAAAAAAATGTTTACATCAACCAGTATATAAGAAAGTTATTCTAAACAACACCATATTCTCATGCCTTCTTACAACAGAGTACAATGAAAAGAATTTATCATTAACTTCATCATTGTAAAGGGTCCAAATTCTAACTTATTTTATAATAGGCTGATCTTCAGGGCTGTTGGGTGAGCGGAAGTATTTGTGCCTACATTAAATGGCCTCAGATTACTCAGTTTATTGTGTATTTAGATTTGCTTTTTATAATTTTTCAATGTCTTCCACTGCTGATGAATTGGCAGTCTCAGTATCCCACCTGTGGCAACTCTTTTACACTGTTTTTAATTTGGGGCTTCTAATCTACTGTCATCTTGATAAAAACACATATATTTGTTAGAAGTGTGAGTTAACTAAGAGAACATAGATCTGAGTGAGGGCTTCACAGGTGGAGGCATTGACAAGCTGAGATCCAGAGTCGGGAGGGGTTCAAAATTAATGGCTCTTGTAGGCTGGGGTTATATCACATAATATCACGTAAGTCGTGTTAAAGACTTTGAACTTTATTCCGAGGGCCATTGGGAGCTATTGAAGGATTTCAAGAAGGGAAGGGAAGTGCTCATATTCGTGTTTTTAAAAGATTACTGCAACAGGGACAATTTCATGTACGGCGGAACTGTTGTCTGGAAGAGATGTGGATCTGGAAACAGAAAGGGAAGGAAATTGGGCCGTGAAGAGATAGTTTATTGGGGATTTTATACATGTGCTCTCTTCTAGTTGATAACCCAAACATATTCTCCCTTCAAAAGAAGCCATAGGAGAAATTTGTTTCCAGACTCTGTGCCAGGAGAAGTAATGCTTCCCCTAAGATACAGATATATTTTTATCTCATGGGCCTGTGAATCTTATAAATAATTGCATTTTCCTCTTTGCTTTGGTCACTAGGAGGCTCTACATATGTAATTCTACACACTGGCTTTTACCCTTGGCTTCATTTCTGATACATATTTTCCTTTTGCCTAGAATTTTTTATTTATGGTATCCTTTTGTATTATTTGAATTTTCATAGGTGGCATCAAATTGCTTTTGGAATGAAGTGGAGTATAATAAAAGAATTATTTAAAAGTCTGAGCTTGAAAAAATATGAAAAGAATCAATATCTCTTGCTATTTTGGTATGGCCATATTTCTCTATGTTAAATATTGCTTTAAAAAGCTGGGAAGTCCATGACACCAAAAGTATAAACTGCCAAAGAAAAACTAGATAAGTTGGATTTCATAAAACCTTAAAACTGTTATGCTTCAAAGGACACAATGAAAGAAGAGAAAAGATAGCCCACCAAATGAAAGAAAATATTTGCAACTCATTAGCAAGGGACTTGTATCTAGAATATATAAAGAACTCTTAGGACTCAATAATAAAAAATATAAAATCCAATAAAAATGGGCAAAAGGTCTGAATAGACATTTATTGAAAGAAGATATAAAATGGCCAATAAGCACAAGAAAAGATGCTTGGTATCATTAGTTATCAGGGAAATACAAGACAAAACTATAATGAGATATCACTTCATATTCATGAGGATGGCTATAGTCAAAAAGACAGATATTAACAAGTTTTGGGGAGGCTGTGGAGAAAGCAGAACCTTCATACACGGCTGGCAAGATTGTGAAATGGCGCATCTACTTTGGAAAACAGACTGGCAGTTTTTCAAGAAGTTAAACATAGAATTCCCATATGATCCAGCAATTCTACTCCTAGGTATACACCCAAGAAAAATAAAAGCATGTCTGTACAAAAACTTGTACATGAATCTTCATAGAAACATTATTCAGAATAGCCAAAAGGTAGAAACAACCCAAAAGTCCATTAACTGATGAAGAGATGAACTGTGATATAACCATACAATGGAATACTGTTTGGCCATTAAAAGGAATGAAGTAGCATGATACATGCTACAACACAGATGAGTTCAGAAAACATTATGCTAGTGGGAAGAAGCAAGCAATAAAAAGCCATATATTTGTATTCCACTGATATTAAATGCCCAGAATGGGCAAATATAGACAGAAAATAGCTTAATGATTGCTTAGGGCTGGAGGGGCTGTGGGGATTGGACTGTGATAGCTAAGGGCTATGGGGTTTCTTAGGTGCTGAAAATGTTATGAAATAGATTGTGGAGGTGGTTGAGCCACTCTGTGAATGTAATGAAAACCACTCAACTGTACACTTTAAATGGGTGAATTAGGCAGCGTGTGAATTATTTCTCAATAAAGCTGTTTAAAAAAAACTGCGGAGTCGCCGTGCTTGGTCCACTCAGTAGACTGAGTTAGTTAACGGGAACCCAGGTCTACGTGGCAGCACAGAGATGGGTTCAAACCCCAGCTCAGCCACTTCCCAGCCATGCAACCTCCTCAGACAAATAGCCTCGTCTCCCTAAAATGGAGACAGTGGCATGTGATGCACGGTGGGCTTGTGCTGGGTGGAAGGGTGCTGGCAACTCAGTAGTAACTGAATATATTGCTCCCCAGAGGGCCCTCCAAGGCCCCCGGCCTCAGAAGGTGCTAAACTTCCTAAATGAGTGGGACTTGCAGTCTCTTCATGACAATTGACTGCCATTGGCTTTGCTGATGTTTAGATGTTTAAATAATTCACCAGACTTTACAGGTCCGAGAAACTCAGGGAGCATGTTGGAGGGCAGGAGTGTAGCTGGGGCTGGCCCAGAGTGGGACTGGGTCTTGTTGCCTCGGGGATGGCCTGAGAGGAGCTGTCACTGGTACCCCCAGTGGTCATGTAACGGCTTGACTCTCAGCTGAGGAATCAATAGCTTTTCAGTCTATACCTTGCACCCTGCTTCTCTCAGCTTGTGTACAAGCCACGCTACTTTTAAACAATCCCCAGAGACAGCCCTGGATCTGCAGTTCTTAGTCATAAAATCACAGAAAGTCAGTTCCAGGCCCCCTCATGTTCAAGACACGGAGACTGAGGCACAGAGACGTGCAGGCCGGGCTGGAGGGCCTCTTCATCTCAATTCTCTGGAGGATTCAGAAGCATTTATTGAGCCCCTCCAGTGTGCTACACTCTGCGCCACGGTTCACGTGCATCCCCTCCCTTAATCCCAGCAACACACTTAGGAGGTAGATATTATTTCTCCCTTTTACAGATGAGAACACAGGGAGTAAGGTCAAGGTCACGCAGAGAGTAAGCAAACTGGATTCAAACCCAGTTTGTCTGATGCCAAAGCCCACGCTCGTTCTCCTGGAACGAGTCCCCCAATTTCTCCACTTCAGAAGCAGAGCAGGTCACAGAGAACAGGGGTCTCCTCCACCCCCATCCCCTAAGAGGGACTCTGCTCCCAGACTCCGGATTGTCAGGACATTCTTGGGCGCCGCCTGCTTGTGCTGCCTGCTCTCCTGCCCGCCTCACCTTCGCTCATTTCCGTCTCCAAATGCTGGATTCTCTGCAGCTCAGCCGCCTCCGGTTTGACCCTCTCTAAACATGAGCTTGGGAGCTTCTACTTAAACTCCTGTGGGAGAAAAGGAGAAAGAATTAGGGATGCTCCCAGTCGTAAGCCTTGAGTCTATCTCTCAGGATGCGTTTTGTTGCCAAAGAAAATGAAACAGATGTCTTGGCAATAGTTTCAAATGTTTCCTGCCAAACCAGGGGAGAGCTTGTCTTCAGTTTAGATGCAGCCATGAAAGAGAAGTCGCAGCCCTTATCATTCCCAGGAAACATGCAAACACACACGGGCTTCTTCAACCTGGGAGGCCTGCACTCCCAGCAGCCTCTCTCAACCCGATTCAGCATCAGCTGTGCAAGCATGCTGCCTTCCATCCTCCACTGCCCCCCAGGTTTCACATCAGCCCCTGTTCCCCATCATCTGGTGACTCCTGGGCCTCTTGGCCTGGCAGGGCAAGGCCACCTTCCTTGCTGGGCTTGTTCCCCATCATGTCCTAGATACACTTGTGCGTGTGTGTGTGTGTGTTGTAAAATACACACGATGTAAAATTTACCATTTTAAAGTGTACAATTCTGTGGCATTTCATACATTCACAATGTTGTGTAATCATTACCAGCATCTACCTTCAGAAGGTTTCATCACCCTGAAAGGAAAGCCCATACTCATTAAGTAGTGATTCTCTATTCCCCCTGTCCCCAGCCCCTGGCGGCCTCAAATCTGCTTTCTGTCTCTTTGAATTTTCCTGTTCTGGGTATAGAACATAAATGGTACCATATAACATGTGGTCTTTTGTGTCTAGTTTCTTCTGCTCAGCTTAATGTTTTCAAGGGTCTTCCATCCTGGAGCATGTATCAGTATTTCATGTGCTGAGACTTTATGGCTGAATAATATTCCATTGTGTGGATATACACACAGTGTATATTTTGGTTTTCATTCAACAGTTGATGGACACTTGGGTTGTTTTCTATCTTTTAGCTATTGTGAGTGGTGCCACTCTGAACATGCTTGTACAAGTTTTGTTTGAAAATCTGTTTTCAATATGGGGGGCGTATACCTAGGAGTAGAATTGCTGGATCTTAGGCTAATTCTACGTTTTAACTTCTTAGAACAACCAAACTTTTTTTTGACAGCAGGGCGCCATTTTACATTCCCACCAACGGTTTATGATGGTTCAAATTTCTCCATATCTTCATCAACACTTGTTATATTCCAATTTTTAAAAAAATTATAGCCATACTAGTGCGTATGAAATGGTACGTCATTGTGGTTCTGCTTTGCATTTTCCGGCTGGCTAATGACGTGGAACATATTTTCATGCACTTGGCCATTGGTACATCTTTTTTGGAGAAATGCTTATTGAAGTCCTTTGTGAGTTTTAAAATGGAGTTATTTTATTTTTGAGTTGTAAACGTTCTATATATAACCTGGATACTAGACCATTATCAGATAGATAGTTGGCAAATACTTTCTACCATTCTCTGAGTTGACTTTTTACTCTTCTTTTTTTTTTTTTTTTGCGGTACGCGGGCCTCTCACTGTTGTGACCTCTCCTGTTGGGGACGCGCAGGCTCAGCGGCCATGGCTCACGGGCCCAGCAGCTCCGCGGCATGTGGGATCTTCCCGGACCGGGACACGAAGCCGTGTCCCTTGCATCGGCAGGCGGACTCTCAACCACTGCGCCACCAAGGAAGCCTGACTTTTTACTCTCTTGATGGTATCCTTTGAAGCACAAATGTTTTAAATTTTGATGAAGTTCAATTTATTTTTTCTTTTGCTGCTTGTGCTTTTGGTGGCATATCTAAGAATCCATGACCAAATCCAAGGTCATGAAGATCAATCCCTACATTTTTTTCCAAGAGTTTTACAGATTTAGCTCTTATATTTAGGATTTTGATCCATTTTGAGTTAATTTTTGTACATGGTGTGAGGTAGGGTCCAACATCATGCATTTGCATGTGGATAGCCTCTCTGGCACCATTTGTTGAAAGGACTGTTCTTTCTAAATTGAATGGTCTTGGCACCCTTATCAAAAACCAAATGACCATAGATATATGGGTTTATTTCTTGTCTCTCAGTCCATTCCATTGATCTATATGTCTATTTTTGTCCCAGTACCATACTATTTTGATTATTGTAGCTTTGCAGTAAGTTTTGAAATCAGGGAGTGTGAGTCCTCCAACGTTGTTCTTATTTTTCAAAATTGCATTAGCTATTCAGGGTCCCTTGGAATTCCATATGAATTTTAGGGTTAGTGTTTCCATTTTTATAAAAACAATCATTGAATCTGTAAACCAATTTGGTGAGTATTACCATCTTAACAATATTGTCTTCTAATCCATGGACATGGAATGTTTTTCTGTTTATTATTTCCATCTTCTTTTATTTTTTTCAGCAATGTCTTATAGTTTTTGTGTACAAGTCTTGCACTTCCTTGGTTAAATTTATTTCTAAGTATTTTATTGTTTTCAATGTTATCATCTATGGAATTACTTTCTTAATTTCCTTTTCAGATTGTATATAGAAATACAACTGATTTTTGTATGTTAATCTTTTATCTTTCAACTTTGCTGAATTCATTTTCTAGCTATGATAGTTTTTTTGGTGGATTCTTTAGGCTATTTTATATATAAGATCATGTCATCTGCAAATATAGTTTTACTGCTTCTTTTCCAATTTGGATTTGCTTTATTTCTTTTTCTTGCCTAATTGTTCTGGCTAGAACTTCCAGGACAAGGCTGAAAAGAAGTAGTGCAAGTGAGCATCCTGTCTTGTTCCTGACTTAGCGGGAAGCTTTCAGTCTTTCACCAAGTGCTCTCTTGACTCTCATTGGCTCATCTGCCCACTCTGTTCAGGGTGTCTGACTCCTTGCCCTCACCCACTCTGCTGCCCCAAGGGAAACCACTCTTCAGCCTTTGTCACATCCTCCAGTTCCCACCTCTGCCCTCTGCAATACAGTGAATTTCCCCATCCTTCAAATCAAGAGTTTTTTGAGGAGTTCTCTGAATCTCACCCATGTGGCCCCAAATAGTCAATGTCTCTCCTCCTTGGCCGTCTCCCTCAGTCCTGACCACGAAGGAGACAGGAATAAACCTCATAAATGCTGGGGTCTTGAAAAGCACCTGTTTTCCAAGAGCCTGAGAGGTCGGGCTTGCTGAAAAGAGCTATGTCTGGGCCTGCCTTGCCACAGGAAAAACAGATCACCAATTTCTGCTGGCCCAATTGGCAGGAGCCCAGAGGAACCGATTGCCATCCAAGAGGCACAGGTGTTCCAGGGCACCTGTTCCATAGCAGGTAGAGCCTGCCAACTTGGCATGGAAACCCTTGTTTGTGGGTTGGACCCTTTGCTCTCTTAGCTGAAGGGGAAACCTGTCAGTGCCCACCCTGATGCCCATGCCCATGAGGCCAAGCACCTCTGTAAAGACAATAGCTTGAGCCACAAAAAAGCATGCTTGGAACATAAATCCAGAGACAGAAACCAGGCAAGCCCAGGATCATGAGCTCCTTTGGCTAAGGTGAGGTCATATCCTCATGGGAGCTCTCAGCCTCTCTGAGACCAGGCTAGAGGCTGCTGGGGACCCTCAACCACAACTGACATTGAACAATTCCCAGGAGAACTGCACAAAACCATCGTGACAGTGGGCGTTTTACAATCCCCCCTCAGGGTCAAGTGCATCCAGAGTAAATAGGGATACAGAATTCTGAAAAACATAATTAATACTTTCAAAATTATATATATATATACATATATACATATATACATATATATATATATGTTCCACAAATAGAATAAATACTTTAAAATATCTGTTGAACATTTAAAATTTGGTTATATCCTAGATGCCAAGGAAGATTTTTAAATTACAGAAATAGCAGTCATTTAGATTCTCATTCTCAGATCATAATGCAATAAGACTAGAAATGAATTACAAAGAGATTGGAAACTTGGAAACAAGTTTCTAAAACTTGGAAACAAAAGCACAAACATACCAACACTACTAGTATGTAAAATAGTTTTTCAGTTTCAAACAGGAACTAAAACTACAAATTTAACTTCTTGAAAATTAACTAAAATGAGAACATTATGTGATAAAATCTATGGGAGGGGGCCAAAACTCTTCTAGAGGAAATTCTGTAGCTTAAGTGTTTTTAAAATTAACAACTGAAAGGAAAATAAAATGTGATTTAAAAAAACTGAAAGGAGAAATGGATAAAGTTAAAATAGAAATGAATGAATTAGATGGAAAAAATAGTAAAATAGATCTTTAAAACCCAAAACTGGTTCTTTGAAAAGATGAAGAGGATAAATTTCTGATGAATATAACCAATTAAAAAAAGAGAGAGAAAAACCCTAGAAATGAAAATTAGACTATAACCACAAACATGTTGATAACTTTTAAAGTTATAAGAGAGTATGTTATGTATTTGAAATCTGGATGGAGTAGACAATTTTCTAGAAAAATATAAAGGATCAAAACTAATTTGAGGGGGCAGAGTCAAGATGGCAGTGTGGGAAGACATGGAGTTAGCGTCTCCCCACAAGTAGGGCACCTGCTGGACACTGATGGGGAACCCCAACGCCCAAGTAGACGGGAAGAACCCCCAAGCAAACTGGTAAGACGTCGGGGGACTGAGTGGGGAGGAGGAGTGGAGGCTGGACAAGACCAGCACCCTTGAGGTGTGGCTGAGAGGGGGAGGGGTTCCCACACCTGGAGGGACCCTCGTGGTCTTGGATCAGGGGTGAGCTTGCCCAGCGATTCCCCTGCCCATTCAGCCAAGGAAGTCTGCCCTGCTCTCCAGCCTAGGCCCTCAGAGGTCCCCTCTGGGCTGGGTTGGTCCTGGGGGCATAGGAGGGAGCCCAGGAGAGGCAGGCGGGAGGAGTCCTCCAGGATGGGAGGAGCAGGAGAGGAGTGGAGGGGGTTTGCCACATCCACTAAGGCCTAGGGAGCCTGCTGGGCACCCAGGTGGGGTCCCCCACCCTCTGAGACCAGGAGGAACGCCTGGGCCCCTGCTGTTCTGTTGAGCCTAAGCCCCACCCTGCAACACCCCCCTCCCAGGGCCTTTTCCAGCCCTGTGGGTTCTAAGTACAGGCCCCCACTCAGCTCGCCACCCAAACCTTGCCCCTGCTTAGGCCCCGCCCTCCACAGCCAAGGCCTTTTCCACTTTTTTTTTCCTCCTCTTTTTTACTATTGTGGTTCTGTTTCACCTTCTGGTTGTTATTTCATCAATATTTTTATTTTTATATATATTTTAACATATCTGTCAGTTTCCTAGTCTAATTTTATTTTTTTACTTTGTTATTTTTCTCCTTTTTTTTTTTATTGGCCAACATGGCTTGTGGGATCTTGGTTCATGAGCCGGTGGTGGGGCCAAAGCTCCTGCGGTGGGAGCTCCAAGTCGGAACCAGTGGACTAACAGATCCTCAGACCCCAGGGAATATTCATCGGAGTGAGGTCTCCTGGAGGTCTTCATCTCAGCACCAACCAAAAGATACAGACTGGCTGAATGGATACAAAAACAAGACCCATATATATGCTATCTACAAGAGACCCACTTAAGACCTAGGGACACATACAGACTGAAAGTGAAGGGATGGAAAAAGATATTCCATGGAAATGGAAATCAGAAGAAAGCTAGAGCAATACTCATATCAGATAAAATAGACTTTAAAATAAATACTGCTACAAGAGATAAGGAAGGGCACTACATAATGATCAAGGGATCAATCCAAGAAGATGTAACAATTATAAATGTTTATACACCCAACATAGGAGCATCTCAATACATAAAATCATAAAGATCAGAGCAGAAATAAATGAAATAGAAACAAAGAAAACAATAGCAAAGACCAATAAAGCTAAAAGCTGGTTCTTTGAGAAGATAAACAAAATTGATAAACCCTTAGCCAGACTCATCAAGAAAAAAAGGGAGAGGACACAAATCAATAAAATTAGAAATGAAAAAAGAGAAATCACAACTGACACAGCAGAAATACAAAGGATCATCAGAGACTACTACAAACAACTATATGCTGATAAAATGGACAACCACAAAGAAATGGACAAATTCTTGGAAAGGTACAATTTTCCAAGACTGAACCAGGAAGAATTAGAAAATATAAACAGACCTATCACAAGTAATGAAATTGAAACTGTAATTAAAAATTTACCAATAAACAAAAGTCCAGGACCAGATGGCAAATTCTATGAAACATTTAGAGAAGAGCTAACGCCGATCCTTCGCAAACTCTTCCAAAAAATTGCAGAGGGAGGAACACTCCCAAATTCATTCTACAAAGCCACTATCACCCTGATACCAAAGCCAGAAAAACATATCACAAAAAAAGAAAATTATAGACCAGTATCACTGATAAACATAGATGCAAAAATCCTGAACAAAATACTAGCAAACAAAATTCAACAGCATATTAAAAGGATTATACACCATGATCAAGTGGGATTTACCCCAGGGATGCTAGGATTCTTGAATGCACAAATCAATCAATGTGATACACCATATTAACAAATTAATGAATAAAAACCATATGATCATCTCAATAGATGCTGAAAAAGCTTTTGACAAAATTCAACACCCATTTATAATAAAAACTCTCGCAAAAATGGGCATAGAGGGAACCTATTTCAACATAATAAAGGTGTTATATGACAAACCCACAGCAAACATCATACTCAATCGTGAAAAACTGAAAGCATTTCCACTAAGATCAGGAATATGACAAGGATGTCCACTCTTGCCACTCTTATTCAACATAGTTTTGGAAGTCCACAGCAATCAGAGAAGAAAAAGAAATAAAAGGAATTCAAATTGGAAAAGAAGACGTGAAACTGTCACTGTTTGCAGATGACATGATACTATACATAGAAAATCCTAAGGAAGCCACCAGAAAACTACTAGAACTAATCAGTGAATTTGGTAAGGTTGCAGGATACAAAATTAATGCACAGAGATCTCTGGTATTCCTATACACTAGCAACGAAAAATCAGAAAGAGAAATTAGGGAAACAATCCCATTTACCATCGCAACATAAAGAATAAAATACCTAGGAATAAACCTACCTAAGGAGGCAAAAGACTTGTACTCAGAAAACTATAAAACACTGATGAAAGAAATCAAAGATGACATAAACAGATGGAGAAATATACCATGTTCTTGGAGTGGAAGAATCAATATTGTGAAAATGAATATACTACCCAAAGCAATCTACAGATTCACTGCAATCCCTATCAAACTACCAGTGACATTCTTCACAAAATTAGAACAAAAAATTTTGCAATTCATATGGGAACACAAAAGACCCTGAATAGCCAAAGCAATCTTGAGAAAGAAAAATGGAGCTGGAGCAATCAGGCTCCCTGACTTCAAATTATACTACAAAGCTACAGCAATCAAGACAGTATGGTACTGGCACAAAAACAGAAATATAGATCAATGGTACAGGATAGAAAGCCCAGAGATAATCCACGCACATATGATCACCTAATTTACAACAAAGGAGGCAAGAACATACAGTGGAGAAAAGACAGCCTCTTCAGTAAGTGGTGCTGGGAAAACTGGACAGCTACATGTAAAAGAATGAAGTTAGAACAATCCCTAACATCATACACAAAAATAAAGTCAAAATGGATTAGAGATCTAAATGTAAGACTAGACACTATAAAACTCTTAGAGGAAAACATAGGTAAAACACTCTTTGACATAAACCACAGCAAGATCTTTTTTGCCCCACCTCCTAGAGTAATGGAAATAAAAACAAAAATAAACAAATGGGACTTAATGAAACTTCAAAGTTTTTGCACAGCAAAGGAAACCATAAACAAGACGAAAAGACAACCCTCAGAATGGGTGAAAATATTTGTAAATGAAACAATGGACTAAGGATTAATCTCCAAAATATACAAACAGCTCATGGAGCTCAATATCAAAAAGACAAACAATCCAATTAAAAAATGGGCAGAAGACATAAATAGACAATTCACCAAAGAAGACATATGGATGGCCAAGAGGCACAGGAAAAGATGCTCAACATCACTAATTATTAGAGAAATGCAAATCAAAATTACAATGAGGCCTTTCTTACCTCACACCGGTCAGAATGGCCATTATGAAAAAAATCTAGAAACATTAAATGCTGGAAAGGGTGTAGTGAAAAGGGAATCCTCCTGCACTGTTGGTGGGAATGTGAATTGGTACAGCCACTATGGAGGACAGTATGGAGGTTCCTTAAAAAACTAAAAATAGAACTACCATATGACCCAGCAATCCCACTACTGGGCATATACCCTGAGAAAATCATAATTCAAAAACAGTCATGTACCACAATGTTCTTTGCAGCACTATTTACAATAGCCAGGACATGGAAGCAACCTAAGCATCCATTGACAGATGCATGGATAAAGAAGATGTGGCACGTATACACAATGGAATATTACTCAGCCATAAAAAGAAAGAAAGTTGAGTTATTTGTAGTGAGGTGGATGGACCTAGAGTCTGTCATACAGAGTGAAGTAAGTCAGAAAGAGAAAAAGAAATACCATATGCTAACACCTATATATGGAATCTAAAAACAAATAAAAGGTACTGATGAACCTAGTGGCAGGGCAGGAATAAAGACGCAGACATAGAGAATGGACTTGAGGACATGGGGAGGGGGAAGGGTAAGCTGGGACGAAGTGAGAGAGTGGCATGGACATATATACACTACCAAATGTAAAACCGGTAGCTGCACAGGGAGATCAGCTCGGGGCTTTGCGATGACCTAGAGGGGTGAGATAGGGAGGGTGGGAGGGAGACACAAGAGGGAGGGGATATGGGGATATATGTATGCCTATGGCTGATTCACTTTGTTCTACAACAGAAACTAACACAGTATTGTGAAGCAATTATACTCCAATAAAGATCTATTAAAACATAATTAACTTAAAAAAATTACAAAAACCTGTGCAGATGAATATTCATAGAAGAAACAGAAATAATTATCAATGAGCTAAGTCCCTCCAAAGACCAGGCCCAGGAAGGATTACCTTTGAGTGGCAGGTGAAGATGAAGCCGGGGAGGGGGAGGGGCAGGCTGGGGGAGCTGGCTGGAGAGCTTGTCTCCCAGCTCTGTCTTTATTATGGTTGGTCTGCTGTCCTGTTCTCCACATGAGCCTGGAGCCCCAGTTCTTGGATTCAGGCTCTGGGATCCCTCCTCTTCCCTCCCTAAACTTGGAACCCTTGAACCTCAGGTTGAAGGGGGTCTTCCTCAAGCCCAGCCCAAAGGCACCAATGTCAAGAAAAAAGTTACTTCAAGAATAGGGAGGTGAATCAGCAGGACTGCTTCTCATTTATTAGCACTAATAACGTTTTAGGCTTAGATTAAGAAGAAATGAGGTGCCGTGTGTAAAGCTCCTAGCAGGTAACCATGCAGGGTGTCTATTCTCATGTCACCATGGGACAACACAGAACAACTCCCCCATCTCTGATCAAAGCCTGCAGCCGGATGAGCCCCTGCCCCACACCAGGATCCCGATCTGCTGCTCTAACAGGGCTGCGTGAGCAGTCTTCTGCTCTCTAGCCCCTGAGAACCCTGCAACAGCACTTCCTTATTCCCAGTAAGCAAGGATCTGTGCACTTTCCAATCCAAAGGGAGAGCTGATAGACAGCTTTGGCAGCACTGAGACTTCAAAGCTGCTCCAGGGGTCCAGGTGGACCATTGGGTCTCCTCCCAGGAAGGCTCGTTCTCTTCAGAGCCCTTGTATCCCAAGCCCCTGGAGCTTGACGAGGCCTTTGAGAGCACCCTGGGTGTGTTTTCCTGATCCTGAGGCCCTCAGCCTTGTTCCACGGGGGAAGGGAAGAGGGAATCCATGGATCTGTGGAGGCCATCTCACCTACCCTCAAAAGGTACCACCTTGCAATAAGTCCTCTGCATCTGCCTGCCCAGGACAACACAGGGCAACTACAGGAAAGAAAAAGGAAAGTTGGAAATCATGCAGTGGAGGAGAGAGAAGTTTTCAATGAACCAAGACCAGTCAATGCCTGGGGTTTCCAGGACTTGAGGATTTGGACCTTTCATTTCCCCAGAGGACTCGGGGGCAGGTCCTCCGTTTCATCAGGTGCCCCCTGCTCCTTCCCTCCGTTTTGCCCATCTGCTGGACCAGAAACTCCTTCCACCACCAAATGTTTGCTGAGCCCCAGCTGGAGCCCAGGGCACCTGAAGGCTATGCAGGGAGCTCACTGAAAATAGGGCATGGTCTGGTGAAGCAGGGCTGGCCTCCTGGTGTGCTGAGTATCTTCTGGGCTAAGGAACTTCCTCACTGTGGCTCCTTTTTAAAAAATAGATTTTATGTTTATATGTTATAAAAGCAGCGAAGAGTAAAATTGAACAGAGAATGCAGAGTCCCATGTACCTGCTGTCCGCGAACACTCCCAGCTTCCCCCACAATCAACACCCTCTACCAGAAAGCACATTTGTTATAACTGAGGAACCTACACTGATACATCATTGTTATCCAAAGTCCATCGTTTACATCAGGGTTCACTCTTGGTGTTGCACATTCCATGGGTTTGGACAAATGTATGATGACGTGTATCCACATTATAGAATCATACACAGTATTTTTACTTCCCTAAAAATCTTCTCTGCTCCACTTACTCATCCCCTACCTCCCAGCCCCTGGCAACCAGTGATCCTTTTACTGTCTCTGTAGTTTTACCTTTTCCAGAATTTCATAAAGTTAGTATCATTGAGTAAGCCATCTTTTCAGGCTGGCTTCCTTTACTTAGCAATATGCATTTAAGGGCATGTTATGTTTTTTTTTCGTGGCTTGATAGCTCATATATTTTTAGTGCTGAATAATATTCCATTGTCTGGATGTACCATTGTTTATTCATCCATTCATATACTGAGGGACATCTTGGTTGCTTCCCAGTTTTGGAAACTATGAATAAAGCTGCTATAAACACCTCTGTGCAGGTTTTTGTGTGGATGTAAGTTTTCAACTTATTTTGGTAAATATTAAGGAGCATGATTGCTGAATTGAATGGTAGAAGTATATTTACTTTTGTATTGTGGTTCCTTTTTCAACAGCTTTATTTAGGTAGAATTTACAATAAAATCTCCCCATTTTAAGGGTACAGTTCAATGAGTTTTTTTTTTATAGTCATACTCAAATTTTAGACTATTTCTGTCACCTCAGAAAGTCTCCTCATGTCTCCTTGGCGTCATTCTTCCCTCTCCCCTACCCAGCCCCAGCCCCTGGCAACCGTTGATCTGCTGTAGTTTTGCCTTTGCTAGAATTTCATATGAATGGACTCATACAGTATGTAGTAACCATGTTTTGAGATCCGTCTGTGTCATTATATCTACTCGTAGTCTCCTCCCCATTTGCTGAGCACTGTTGCGCCGTATGGATGTAACTGCTGGTCTATCCGTTGCCTAGTTGATGGCTATTTGGGTTGTTTCCTTTGGCTGGGGGTGAGGGCTGTTTTGAATAACGCTGCTATGAACATTTGTGTATAAGCCTTTGTGGGCGTGGCTTCTTTTCAAAGCGGGTGCTGGACACCCTCTGCCCCACTGCGGCCCGGAGTGAACAGGGGATGATGAGAAGTTGGAGTAGGCCCAAGGCGAAAAGAGGAAGGGGCACGAGTGCTGAGACACCTCAGTCAGTCCAGTCAGGCCACAAGGCTGCCAGAAAACTCTCCTTGACCTTCCCTTCCCAGCTCCGCCCCGCCAGTTGCTCTGAACAAAAGGTCAGGGGCCGGGAGAGGGAAGCCAGTGGTGTTTATTTCCTTGTCTCCATGGTGCTGGGAGAGCTGCACCAGGTCTGGAGTGTGGGGGGCTGCTGGGATGAGCTCCCTGGGGCCATGGCCCCACTGGTGTTATTAGGAATATTCGTCAGAATGACATCTTTTTCAGCAGCTCGTTTCCGGCCATTTCCATCTTCCTTAACCTTCCATGGCCCATCCAGATCTAGGACCCTGGTCACCTCCCTGGGGCCCCAGACACCAGGCCCCTCAGCGCCAGGGCCCTTTAGTGGGTCTCTGATGGTTTTGCATGTGTCATCTCTCGTGATCCCCACCCCGTGAGGCAGCAGGAGCAGGCTGTGTTCGCTCTCTCTGCACACCTCTGCTCAGAGAGGCCGAGAGGTTGACATAGAGTGACCCACCCTCACACATGAGCCCCCCGGCGGCTTCCCTTTCTACCCAAAGGTCTGGTTCTCAGTCTTAGATCAAGAGAGGAATCCTAGAATTCCTTACAGCACATTAAACAACTAACAACTCAATGGAATTTTGATTATTCACGTATAAGGTGTACCAGGTACTGATCAAAGAACTTTACAAATATTAATTTTCTCCCTATAACTACCCTAATGAAGCAGGTACAATTATTACCCTCATTTTATAGGTGAGGAAACTGAGGCACAGAGAGAGTAAGTAACTGGCCTGGAGCCACACAGCGAGGAGGCTGGAGAGCCAGGGGTTGGCCCACCCTTCCAGCCGCTGCCCTCTGCTGCCCAAGGATTTTTTATTTGTTTGTTTCATTTTCCAGTCATTAATTTTCTTAACAGTTTTACTGGGGTAGAGTTTAATGGTATAATTTAAAATTCACCCACGTAAAGTATACAATTAAGTGATTTCAGTAAATATACAGAATTGTGCAACTATTACAACAAACCAATTTTAGAACAGTTCCCCATCCCCTCCCCAGCCCAAAAAAAGATCCTTTGTGTCCATTGGCCACTGTTTCAACCTCCAACCGAAGGCAACTGCTAATCTACTTTCTGTCTCTGTAGATTTGTCTTCTGGAAATTTCATATGAATAGAATTATGCAATATGTGGTCTTCTGAGTCTGGCTTCTTTCACTCAGTGTAATGTTTTTGAGGTTGACCCATGTTGTAGCATGTGTCAGCACATCGTCCCTTTTCGTTGCTGTATAATATTCCATTGTGTGCCTATTCCGCATTTTATTTATCCAGTCACTAGCTGATGGACTTTGTGGGTGTTTCCACTTTTTGGCCACGGCGAATAAAGCTGCTGTATTTGTGTACACGTTTTTGTGTGGACATGTTTCCCTTTCTCTTTGGGTACATTCCTAGGGGGGGAGATGCTGGGTTGTATTGTAAATCTATGTTCAGCTTTTTTAAAAACTGCCAAACCTTTTACGCAAGGTGCTGCAGCGTTTTCCATTCCCATGTCTGTGGCTTACATTATACAGAGAGTGAGGCCAGGGTTCCAATCCTAGGGCCACCCATACAACCAGACCGAGCCTAACTACAGCCCTCAACTGTCTGGTCAGTAGAAGGAAGCCCTCAGACCAGCACTGGGTTGCGCTGAGCCTCTGCTGCTCGGGATGGTCCGAGAGACAGACAAGAAGTTAGCTGTTCTGCTTTCTACTCTAAAAATTGCCCTCTGGGACCGAGGGCGCTTCTTAGCAGGAAATGAGCCGAGTGGCTATTAAACCAAAAGAAAAAAAAGAAACACACGAACGGAGAAGCCAAGAGCAATCTTGCCAAGGTAAGAAAACCAACTTGAGAAGGCCGAGGCCTTGGGACACCCCCTCGGGCGCCTGGGAGTTGGCCCGCAGGTCTTACTCTCTGGAAGCCTTTTCCATCTTCCTCAGGGGCCCAGAGAGAGGATGGTGGGTGTCGGGGGGAGGGCAGACACCTGGGAAAGCCATCAGGCCACTCCTGAGCCAGGGCTCCGAGCAGGAGGCAATGTGGGTCCCCAGAAAGACCTCTAGAGCCCTGCAACCCTCCAGGGAGGGAGTCACAGCCCCCTGTCAGTCAGGACGGCTCTGAGCCCTGCTGAATCTCCATCTTGTGCTACATGTTGCTCTAAAGAGTCATTCTTACTAAGATTTGAAGGGAAGCGGTTTGGGCATTTCTGGGGGCAGCTGCAAATGAGAGGAATCTAACCCTGGCACCGGGTAAGTGTCCAACAAAGGTACCTCCATCCCAGCTCCCTCCCCGACCTGTCCCCTCCTCAGACAGGGTGTGGGGATGACAGGGTATTGCTGAAATACAAGCCCAAGGGGACACCACAGAGGCCATGGCGTGGACAGGACAGAATGGGACGCTGCCTGCCTCAGCTTACTCGTGAATTGCATCCACTCAGAACACGGGTAATCAGACCTATTTGGAGCCTACCATTGCCCTGGGGAAGGGTGTATAATGGCCCAGAGGTGTCAGGCCCTGGGGCTCCACCAGTGGTGTGTCCTGCTCCCGCCACTGGACACAAGCAATGTACAAAGTCCCGGGACTGTTGTTAGCGGTGGGGTGATTTTCCCCAATTTTGTATGATAATAAGGCCCCAAGACCACATGGTACCACATGGCACCCAAAAAGCCCAGAAGCTGATACAGGAGATATGAAGTCATCACTTCTGCACTCAAGTAGCTCAGCCTCAGACCCTGAGGCACTGAACTGGGTGGAACAGTGTCCCCCCAAAATTCTTGTCCACATGGAACCTGTGAATGGGACCTTATTTGGAAATAGGGTCCTTGGAGATGTAATTAAGGGAAAATGAGGTAATACTGGATTCGGGTGGTCCTAATCTAATGACTGGTTTACTTCCAAGAACAGGGAAATTTGGACACAGGGACAGAAAAGACACAGAGGAGATGACTGTGTGAAGACAGAGGCAGAGGCTGCAGTGAAGCAGCTACAAGCCAAGGAACTCTCAGGATTGCCAGCAAGCACCAGAAGTTGGAAGAAGCAAGCGAGGATTCTCCCCAGAGCCTTCAGAGCGAACGCGGGCCTCCGGAAATGGGAATAAATTCCTGCTGTTCAAAGCCACCCAGTTTGTGGTACTTGCTACAGCTGCCTTAGGAAATTAAGACAGTGACTAAGAGCTGGGGTCACCTTGCATGTAACACGGTATTGCTGGGGGGGGCAGGGGGGGAGGGGCAGAGAGGGCTGCGTGGGAGGAGGTGCTTTTCCTAGTTGTGTCTGCTGCTTGGGCAGGAGGCCCAAAGAACAGAACAGAACCTACAGTTCAGCGTGGCTCACGGTAGACCCGGCTTTGATGACTCATGTGTTATCATCTTTGTGTCCTCCATCGTGCCTAGAACAGGTACTGCACCCAGAGGTGCTCAGGAAACATTCATCGGCCAGGCTGGCCGGGTCTCTCTTGCTCTGTGTCTCTTGAGCACCAGGGCTGTGCCGCCTACACAGGCCTTGCCACCCGCTGCTCTGCCCTGTATTGTTCGTGCACTTTTCTTGTTCCTTGTATGCGCTTATTCATCAAACTGCTTGATGCCCAAGCACGATGGGGAGCTTCTAGACCAGAGGGGCTGACCTGCATCTTTCACTACGCCTCACCCACCTGACTCCCCGTGTTCCACGTGTCACGGCGCCTGCACACGGTAGGTGCCATTAAATGCTTAGCGTTTGCGGATGCGTTCGGCATGTGAGGAAACAGACGGGATTGGCTGCCTGGGCTGGAGAAAGCTACCCCAGCTTAACTCAAAAAGGAACTTAGAGGCTGCCGCTATTTGCCAAATTAGCAGAGAAGCATCGGCACCTCTGGAAGTTGCCAACAGGGATTCCTGCTCACTGGGGCCACGCGCCGAGCCCATGATCCCCGCTCCAGGCGTGCGGCTTCATCCTGAGCGTGACCTGAGAAATGAAATCCCTCAGCTCTCACCGGCGGCCAGCGCCGTGGTAAACCAGAACCAGAGGTTCAGCCACGAGAGGGATGCGCATCTGTGCTCCAGGCTGTACGCACCACGCTGCACACCTGGGTCCCCTTCACCATGTCGTACGTAGCACAACACCTGGAAGTCCACGTCAGTGCCCGGGGCTGTGGGCGAGGCTGGGCGGAAGCCGGCAGTGCCTTCTGACCAGCCATCCTCAGCCTGCCCCATCTCACTATTGTGCAGCTTATCCTGGGCAGGGGTCCCTCTGGGATGAACTCTAGTGACCAGCCCAAGGAAAGCCCTTCAGGCACGAATAGGACGTTACAGCCTACCTGGCCGTTCACATGAACCCAGGGAAGTCTCTTCACTCGGCACTGCAGGGTGAAGGGACGTCGGATAGCCCAGCTGGACCGGAACCTAGATCCCTCCAGGCCCACGGAGCCTGGTCCTTTGGTCGGCTACCCCCACCCGTGAGGCCTCAGGGAACTGTTTAAGTGATGAGGGTTTGCACTGAATGGTACCATCCACAACTTGACACTGAAAGGTCATCCACTCAAAGGGGCTCTGAGTGTCGACCACACCTGCTCTGGGTGGCCTTCAACCCAAAGGCCCGGCAGCACTGGGGGTGCCTGCTGCCCAGCCAGGCCCACCATCCAAGCGCCGTGTTGGTAGCTCTTCTCCCTTCTCCCGTCCGCAGGCTATGCTCACCTGGGCAGCTGGTGAGCTGGAGAGCCGAACGTGACCTTCCACGCCGGGTCTCCCCAGAGACAAAGGAAAGCCTACCACCACACGGACTGTATCGACGACACCAAGCTGGCAGCTGGGCATGAGGCCCACAGGGCCCCCCAATCACCTGGACCTCTGCTGCCTCATCTGCGTCTGCTGTGAGGGCTTGAGCCTCGGGCCAGCCCCAGAGCACACAGAGGCAGGCTGGGCTCCGGACTTGTGGCACTGATACGATCACGGGACACCAGATGTGGAAGGGTGGGTTCCCCCAGCAGAGCTCGCCTCCCGGCCCGGCCGGCACAGATACTAGGATGGGGACTTTCCAGGAGAAGTGGCTGGAGTTCCCGGCTTCCTGAGAGGAAAAATGGGGGATGGGAGCGGGGCCCCCAGAGCAGCCGGCACATCCTGTCCACGGGGCTCACACAGCTGCAAAACAAACAAACGCTGCCCTCAGTGAACCTCACTTTCCTTCCACGGTGAACTCTCCGCTGCAGGCTTGTGGGCTGCGTGGTCCTTCTCAGAACGACCCAACTGCTTGTCCTTGGGAGCCAAGACCCCCATCTGAGCTTAGCTGTGAGCTCCAAAGCCGAGTGGTGAGGGAGGCCGGCGTGGGCTCGCAGACTGCCCTGCACGGGGCTCCCGGGGACCCATTTCTAGCGCTCTGGGGGATGTCGGCTTGCAGAGCCGTCTGCTAAGAACCTCTGGGTCCCGGGCAGGAAGCAGCATCTCAGAATCTGACCCTGGCAGGAGAGTGGAGGCTAGGACGGGTTTGGAAGCAGATGGACGGGTTTATTCGGTGGCGCTGTCTTGTGTCAAAGCTGAAAGGACCTCGAGGCCAGTTCAAGCCTAGACCAGTCCCTACCCTGAGGAGACAGAAGTGAGGTCTGGAGAGGGAAAAAGTCCTCTTTCCAAACAGGTCCTGGCTGAGCAGTTACTGACGGATGACCCCACCAGGCCGGGGCCTCTGGCCCCTCTGCCTCAGTTCACACAGTGGAATCCTCCCTCTGCCTTCGCCCTGGCCCATCCAGAAGCAGCCTGGGAGGCCTGGCATACCCCAGGTCCTTCGAGGGAAGCGCCCCTTGTTGAGCCCCATCAGCCCGGGGCTGTAAAGACAGTGCCCCACACTGTCCCCCATCAGCCCGGGGTCAGAAAAGGTCGCCACTAACAAATGCGGGAATGAGCCACCGACACGGACTTTATTGGATGACTGGAGGTCACAGATCGGCTGGTGGGTCACAGACCTGCGGCGCCGTGGAGCATCAGTATCTCTGCTGAGGTGTCCGAGTGCCAGGCTGCCAGGGAGGAGGCCGGGCTAGCAGTGGGCGAAGCCACACCGGAGTGGCAGCTTCCGCCTGTGGCCCCCCACGGGCACCTGCCAGCTGCACCCTCTCCCCTATGTCGCACACTGGGGGAGGGAGGGCGCGGCCCAGAGGAGAGAACAGGGAGGAGAGAGAGGCCACGGAAGCCCATCGCCTCACCACCTGCTCCTTCCTTCGGAGGCCTTCCTGCAGTCGGCAAGAGCGCGGACCCCGGCGTGGCGTGCGGGTGTGAAGGCCTGGCGGCGAAAAAGAAGAGGGGCAGCTTGTGCTGGGGGCTGAGGCTGTCCCGGAGCCAGCTCCGGGCCCCAGGGAGGCTGCCCTCGGGGCCCAGATAAGGCAGAGGGGGAGGAGGAACTAGGCTCTCAGTCCCCAGAGCCGCCTATTTCCTCTCACGCTGGCACCAGTGGAGGGGAAGGGGGACGTGAGACGCGGGACAAACCAGACTGAGTGCTCCCTCCCGCCCTGCAGGTCCTGGCACTGGGCAGCGGGTGCTAGAGACTCTGAGGGCAGCAAACACCGGCCTGGCTCCGGCAGAATCCCTGAGGGATCAGGGTTGGCTCCTGGCCCCGATGGGGAACGGCCTGGGGTCCTCATCCCAAATCCTCCTTCCAATCCTCTCTGTCGAGCAGCACAACCCAAGGGACAACAGCGGCTGCATTTTCTTAAAAACTCTGTGTTTCCTTAAAAACTAATTCTGAACATGAAGACTGTATCAAAAACAACAACAACAAAAGAGGCATTCTTTGCTGCATTAAACATGCACCATGCTCAGACCCGTATGCCGGGGCAAGGGGGTCGGGGAGAAGTCGAAGGCACTGGCCCTGCCCGGCACAGGGCTCCTTCTCCCGGGAAGGAGGCTCCCACTGGGGGAAGGCCAGTGAGCAAATCCAGACCCTGAGGACAGGGAAGGCCTGGCAGCACCCACCGCTGGACACGACGGGGCCTTCAAGTAGCGGCCGAAGAGCATCCAGCCCAGGCCGTGAGAAGGAGGGGCACCTCAGCCACAGCGTCCCTGAAGGATGCAGGGACACCTGTGCTCAAAGCTGTAACGGCGGACATCGGCCCTATGGCCAGAGGCCCAAGGAGGCCGTGGTCTGGCCAGGCCTTCCCTAGGAAAGGAAGAGAGAGGAAGACATGGGGATTGTCAGGCCATCTACACACCAGAGGCAGGGCTGGGCCTGACGTTTCCCTTGAGCTCCGACACTTGGGAAGGCACCGTGCTTAGCACCTGGTAACCGGAGGTGGCTGGGCCACCCCACCTAGCCAGGCTCTCCTGGGCACCCACTCAGCATCCCTCTACTGGGGACCCTGCCAGGGCCTGCAAGCCTCCAGGAGTCATGGTGACTAGAGATTCCCACCCAAACCCCAGGTTGGCCAAGCCCTCCCTCCCGTGCTGGGGCTGGCAGAGCCGGTGGGCACGTGCTGGGGCTGGCAGAGACGGTGGGCACAAGTGGGCACAAAGTTTCCCGCCCCGAGTGGAGCCTCCCTGGCCCCCCGCGCTCCCAGTCTCATGACATCCTGGGGACTGGGCTCCTGGTTAGCAAGGCATCCCCACAGGCTCTCCCCTCCACATCCACATGGCTGAGACAACTTAGGCTCCACTTCCTATAGTGACCTTGCTCTCTGCATCTTGCAGGATTCCATGAACCCACAGGGCTGAGGAAAAGGAAAAAGGCAGTACAGGGGTCCTATGACCCGGCTTCCACCCTCCCTCCCTTGGGAATAGAGGTTCTGGCCCTACAGGTCCAAGTCTGCACCTCACTACGTGCCCCTCCACAGGAGAGAGTCTGCTGGCTCAGGAAGAGCACAGGGCTTGGGGGCGGTCAGAAGAGGCTGGGGGCAGCCTGGCCAGGCGCGTCGTGGTCCCGGATGTACTGTAAGATGTCCGTCTCGTCCATGGCTTGGATCTGCTGCTGCTGCTTCTGCTGCCTGGCCACAGCCTCAGATGAACCCGCCCTGGGGGGAACAGCTGGCTTTCTGAGTAGCGCTGGCTTAGCCGCCACTGGAGGCTTGGGCTGGGGCTGGGGCTGAAGCTGGGGTTTGGACTCAGCCCCCAGGTTCAGAATCTGGTCCAAGTCCTCTTCGACTCTAGAGAACCAGAGGGAGAAGCCCTGAGCACAATCTCCTGCAAAAGGGACAAGGTGCCCCCTGCCAAGGCAGGCACCCCTGCAGGGCACTGGGCTCGGTCCCCCCGCCTCCCAGCCTCGCCCTTCCACCCATCCGCCCCCGGGGAGGAACTGAGGGGCAGGGCTCTCCTTCCCTGCAACCCCGCAGCCCAGCGCGAGCAGAGCCGGCCCCTTGGCAGCCTCTGCAGGACTGCTTTTCGGGTGACCCCACTCCAGACAAGCTGGCTCCTTTAGGTGACTTCTCCCTCAACCCTTCAAGAAATAACAGTAACAGCTGCCACATACAGAGCTCCTGCTCTGGGCCACGCACTTTAGACCCATGACCTTTTGCTATCCTCAACAACCCTTGGGGAGGTACAGCGCTATCTTCACCCTGCAGATGCGGACGCTCAAGTCCTAGGAGGCCGAGCCACCTGCCTGAGGTGAAAGCATGTGGCCGGCCTGAGTTGGAACCAGTAAGTCTGACTTGAGATGCTGGGCTCTCATCCAGGCCAAGTTCAGCCAGAGAAAGAATGAATGAGGGGCTCTAAGCCATCGTTGGGTGGGGTCTGCCGGCCCACAGTGTCCCCTGGTGGGCCACCCGGGCATTCGTTAGACACGGCCCACCGAGGGCTGAAGCCGGCCTCGGCCATCACCCACCAAGACTCCGCCACGCCCCGAACCTGACAGCCTGTTGGTGGAACTGAAGGCCGAAGCAGTGTGACGGTCACTCAGGATCAGCCCAAGTCCTGGACAGCAGGAAAGAAAGGCAGCCCCGCTCTGCCCTCTGCCCGAGGGAGCTGTTGCTGCCAGCTCCTTGTACAAGGACTCAACTCCTGCAGACCAGATGCACAGCGAAAAGACCCAATCAACCCACCCCCCGACCTGCCCACCCAATCAACGTTGGGCTGGGTACCTACCACGGCCGGCCTTCTCCGCATCCGTTAATTCATTGAGTAATCACAAGACACTGTCTGGTAGCAGATGTTAGCTCCATTTTACAGATGTGAAAACTGGGGCACAGAAAGATAAAGGGCCTGGCCTGGGGCCCACAGCTAGCTGGGGACAGGGGAAGGAGGGCAGAGGCGCTGCAGGCAGAAGACCGGGGGGCCTCGCGCAGGCCACTTGGCCTCTCCAAGCTTTGGTTTCCCATCTGCCAAATGGCAACAGCGGCATCACCCCACAGGGTTACAACCCCGTGTACAGAGACACGCAGTGTGGCAGGCAGAGTGCGGTTCCCTCCCTCATCCTGCTACTCCTTCAGTGGCCTCAGCCCACCCCACCTGCCTGGGCCTCCGTCTCCCTAACTGTGAACGGGCTCCAGCTCAGACAGCAGCACGGCTGAGTAAAGGCAGGAGCAGAGGGGAGGCACCTCTGGCCAGAACAACTCCCGGCACCACGGGGCCTGGCAGAGGTCTACATGAGGGTGGAGGTGCCCTTCCCGGGAAGGGCTGCCTGCCAGGTAGCAGCTACTGAAGGGGCAGTGGGTCACCCTGCCTGCTTCCTCGGTCAGCCTCCTGTGATGTGGCATAGGCCCCAAGGGGAGAATTCAGAGCCTCGCACGGATGGCAGAGAAGTGAGCAAAAGGTGTCCCTCCAGACCCGGAGGGACTGGCCCAAGCCAGGCCTTGAAAGAGTGAGTTCCAGGCAATCCCAGGAGGCATCACCCCGGGACAGGCTCCTCTTGGCAAGTTCAGCTCAGCTGTGTCCCCGCTCCCTCCAAGTGCTGCCCTTCCTTGAGCCCCCCTGGGGCAGGTGCTGGCTTGTCCTGCATCCTCCACTGGAGGCTGGGTACCCAGGAAAAGCTCTGGGGGACTGAAATCCTCAAACAGGGGCCCTTAGGGAAATAAAGCAGCAGCTAAAAGCTTGTGTCGGAGTTCAGGATTTATACTGCTTGGCAAAGCAATGACTCTTTGGAGCGAATCAGGAGCTGGATTTGCTCTGAGGCAGAAGGTGGGGCAGTCACACCCGGGATACAGGTGGCCACACAGCATCTCTTGCCAAGCACCCTATTTCCAACTGGGCTCCCTGAGTCACGGGTAAAAACAGGTCGCACTGACACAAGGTCCAGCTCCCCTCCCTTCCAGGCCCTGCAGGTGTGAGGTCAACCACCGAGGCCACTCCTCTTCCCCAGGTCTCTGCAGAACTTGACTAAAGACCAAAACTGGGGCCCCAGAGCAAGAGGGAACGGGGGTTTCTCAGCCTCCAAACCCGGCTCAAGCGCCCCTCCGTGCTGCCTCAGGATGGGATGGCAGATGCCAGTGGTGGAATGAAGGGGTGATGAAAGCACTGATGGATGGATGAATATTAGAAAGTTTATCATAAGGAAGCCCGGTTACCACCTGCATAGTCCCAGGACACACACAAAGAAAACAAAATACGGTTCCTGCTCTCAAGAGGGTAATTCCTTCTTTACCAGATGTCTGGCAGAGCAAAGGCAGGGTCACAGGACTCACATTCTCTAAGGCAGTGACTGCCAGAGAGCCCTGTGGGATGTAGGAGGCCTTACAAAGGAAAGGGTCCCAGGGACCAACCGGAACGTGAAATGCTGCGTTGGCATCGCCCTTGAGCCACGCGTGCCCACACACTAAAGGCTTGGAAAGTCCTGCTTAACCCGGACATCTGGCCACAGAAAGCGTTTGAAGGTAACACCTTTCAGACCCCCCAAACCGGCGTTCCGCAGAACATGGGCTGGAAAGTTCCAGTGTAATGGATTTAGTATAAACGATGCCCAAAGGTCCCACTGGGTCTGCCCCGCTAGGACATGCTGAGTCCTGGCAACGGGGCTGACCTGCTTCCCTGGGCCTCAGCGTCACCCCGAAGCACATAACAACAGTCCCAGCTTCTCCCAGGGAGTACTGCTGCCTGGGTGTCAGCGGTGAGGACGCAGGATGAGCGTGAACAGCTGCCAGGGGCCGTGGGGAGATGTAATGGCAAGGAGCCGTCGCTGTGACTCAGGCTCGCCGGGCACTCGGAAGGCTAACAGCCCGCGGTTGCTAACGAGGGGGGGTGGTGACAGCCTCCCGGGATCGCATGTCCAGCGCCACGTAACTCTTCCTGGAAAGAGAGAGCTCAGAGTCCCGTAGACGGCCAGGCTCGGCCTGCCTCCTGGGGACATAGATGATGCGACGCAGAGACGCACAGTGCCCAGCGTGCTGAGGAAGCAGCGGCACGAGCAGAAGCCCAGGGAGAGCCTGCCGGCCCCGGGGTGGGAGGCGGAGCTGCCAGTCTCTCCTCCTCCAAGCGCTCAGAGTCCTGGAAGGGTGGGACGACGGGACACAGGCAGGCTGACCTGGGTCTCAATCCCCGCCTGTCACCTGGGAGCTGGGGGCCTTGGGCTAGTCACCTCTCCCACCCTCCATTTTCCGTAAAAAGGAGAAAATAGCACCTACGTGGAGGGTGAGGGTGGGAGGCGGTGCTGCCTGAGGATTAAATAAGATAACATGTAAAGAGCCCAGCATACTGCTTGACACACGGCACACCCCTCGCGGCGGTCAGGTATGCACATGTTCTGTCAATCAACCTCCACGTAACAGGCTAAGCCTCGCTCTCCCCTCCATACGGCCTGCCGATGGGTACCGGCCACTGCCCAGAACGTCTGCACTTTGCCCCCCCCGACGTGCGCTGCGTGCTACCAAGTCAGTTTTATGTATCTGTTCCCAAACCTTTGATGCCAGTTACACTTGCTCGTGCAATTACATAATTCATTCTTTACACACCCTATTTGTATACACGCAGTCCTGTCTTTCTAGAATCTGATGAGCTGCTGACAGCCCCCCACCCGACCCTTTCATCGCACCCCACTTGCTGCCTCCTGGTCAGCCCCCACCCACAGGCTCCTGCCTCTGATGGGTCGGGATTCCCTCCCTCGGAGCCCAAGGATGGTGAAGTGCTCCCAGACTGGATGGGTCCCTGGCTCTGTCCAGGCCACTCTCAGACCTGGTAGAGCAGCACTGGGGACAGATGGTACCTGAACAGCTCCTCGGAGGCCTCCCTGCAGCCTGGGCGGGACGTGGGTCCTCCACCCCCGTGGGCAGCTGGCAGCAGTAAGGGGTCACCCAGGGGGACGGCTCCACCGAGGTCAGGATCGTCAAACAGCTTCAGGGCTGCGGAGGAGGAAGCAGCAGAGGGGTCAGAAGAAGTCCTAGCCTGTCCTCGGCTGCCTGCGGGGTGCAGGGTGGAGAGGGTCTGGCCCAACCTCCTGGCACAGCCAGGACAGAGGAAGCAATATTGTCACTTCGGTCTGCAAGGCAGATTGCGGAAGTACCAGAGGAACGGGGCCACGTGGGGCAAGAGACATGTGCTCACGGGGGCCTGCGGCCCTGGCCCCCGCCTCCCTCCACGCTGGGCCAGAGCCACCTGATGGCACTCCTCCCGGTTTCAAGTCCTTGCGGCCTCCCCACTGCTTTTAGGAGGAAACAGCCTCTTCAGCTCACACCCCGGGCTCCCCATGGCCCCGGCCAGCCCCCAGGACTGCACCTCAGTCTTCCTACAAGCGCTCACTGAGCGCCAACCACCGGCCCGGGGCTGCCAGCTCTGGGATGCAGTGGTGAGCAGACACGGCTCTGACCACAGCCTCTGCCTTCGAGGAGCCGGGGTCTACTCCCCACCCTCTCGCCGTCTCCACCGCTCAACGCTGCCCTTCGTGAAAGGTAACTGCAGCTTCTCCGCCTGGAATGTGCTTCGTCAGCAGCCCTGGCAAACTCCGCTGACCTTTCAGGATCCAGCTCAGGTACAGTTCCTCCACCTGACCCTCACCCAGGAAGCCTTCCCTGGGGTCCCCACAGGCACGGACGTCCTGCTAAGACCTGTTACAGGCCCAGGCTAGCCTCTAATGGTCAGGAGATGTCCCTGACCTCCCTCAGGGAGGCCCTGAGGCCAGAACTGTGATTCACTCATCCAGGTGTTCTCGGCCCCAGCACAGTGCCTGGCCGTCAGTGGGCGCCTGGTGCAGGCTGAATTAATGGGTGACATCAGTTCCCTACCCTGGATGCAAACGCGGGCGGGGATAGGAAGGGTCAGAACAGGCACGAGTGCGGAAGTCCCAGGGCTGCTCAGCTTCCCTGTTCCAGCTCTGCACTGGACCCTCCCTCGGGGTCTCTGCAGGGGACACAGAGCCTCTTGTTAGACTCCAAGTCATGCAGAGCCCCAGCAGGCCGGAGGCAGGCCAGCGTCCACTCTCCACCAGGTGCCCACATCTGGCTGCAGAGGTAACAAAGGCACTTCTACACCAGTCATGACCCACACTTTTCAAAGCAGCAAAGAAAACTACTCTTTGCTTCTGAGGGATGATTAGAATAAACATACAGCCCTGGAACGTTCCAGGCTATGGGGACACAAGGTGTGAGACTAGATTTCTCCAGCAGAAAATCTCTCCACTGACTGCATCTGCATCGTGTTAACACATGAGCCGTCCTGCTCATGTGTGGTGGGTCCAAAGCCACTCGCAAAGCTTGGCTGGGTCACCCGGGAGACACCGAGAGTGAAAGGAACACCCCCGGGGCTCTACTTACAGTCCCTGGGGGGCGCGTCCTCTGCGGGGCTCCGGGGAGAGGGCTTCCTGCCCGGGCCAAAGAGCCCCTCGTCGGGGTCCACCTCCTCATCAAAGATGGAGAGACAGGGCGAGGGTTTGGGCTTCACGGCCACTTCCTCCGGGCGTTTCTTGGGCTTCTTGGAGCTGGGGAATCACAGACAGAATTCGAGGTTAGCACCTCTCACAAGAGCCCTGCCGGCCAGCCACACAGGCACCGGGCAGGCTTGAGCCGGTGTCGCGTAGGAGCTTTCCAAGGAGCGACAGTGAGCTGGGGACGCGCCGCTACGGAAGCGGCCCAGCCCTGCGCCCAGGGAACGGCCGCTGTGGGGTGTGTGGCAGGCAGGAGGCTGTCCGGACTACACGACTGACTGCAGACGACTCCAGCCCTGAAGGGCCAGCAGGACAGGCCACAGGCCACAGGCCACAGGCCGTGCCCTCCTTCCGGAGCTGCGAGGCCACACCACCTCAGCACCCCGGGGGCCAGGCTCATCACAGAGCCACCGACAGCCGCTCGGACACAGGGATGGACGCACGTGAGGCTGCACACCTCAGGGCCTGGACCCAGGGGAGAACAGAAGGCAGCCTTGGGCAATGCTCCCTTGTTTCCACCCACACATCCCCCCTTCCCTTGAGTGGTCTAACCTCCGTCGTTCCAGAAAACACTTCAGTCCCACTGAGCCAGCATCGCCTCCTTCGGGAAACCCCTCTGGCTACTCAGAGCCCCAGTCACCTCTGCACCCCTCGGGTGCCTTTGCGTCTCATTCATCGACTGGCCAAGGTCCTGCTTTGGGCCAGACACTGCTGCGGGAAACCAGGAGGGGACTCGGGGAAGCTTCGGGCCCCGGGAGGGCTTTATTTCCCGATCCGGGTGGTGGTTACACAGCGGACATGGCAGCCTTCAGGGAGCTGAAGACCGCAGATCTACACACGTCACTGGAAGGTATAGCGCCAGGAAATAAACAAACCTGGTTTTATTTTAACAAGGTGATCCAACCCCTGCTGGTGGTGCCTAAATTAGCCATTTTAAGGTTCCTGCAAACAACAGAAATAAGCTTCTGACCGGAAGTGGGGCTTCCGTGCGCCTGTCTGCCTGGAGGGCCGTTCCACTGGACCGAGGCCACCAGCTGAGCTCATGCGGGCGATACTGTGCAGTCAAACTGCGCTGATACCACCGTAAACAAGGCACAGATTAACCAGCAGCAGAGAAACAGCAGCAGGGCGGCCCTGGGCGTAGGAGGCCAGGGCGCTCAGAGATGGCTGTTCCCACGGTCTGGATTTAGATGTCTGCTAGAATTTCAGTCTCCCGGTGGAGGTGGGGAGAAGCTAGGAAAGGTGAGGCTGCACCTGCTGGAAGGCCGCGGGACCAACACTCCTCGGCACTCAGGGCCGAGGCCCCAGCGGGAAGATCTCTCTCAGCAGACGAGGAAACGGTGGTTCAAGAAGCTGGGTGTCTGCTCAAGGCCACACGGCAGGCAGGGCCAGGGACTCAATGGCCGCACCCCAGTCCCTGCACTTTTCTCCATCTCGGGCACAAGCCAGATGGGCTCAGGCCACAGGCCACCAGGGCCACACCTCCGCTGTGGTGTCATCCCCAGGCCCTGCCTGTGGTGCTGGGCAAGGTGAAGGGAGCCTGGGCTCCTCCAGAAACTTCATCTGCGCTTCCTTACACGTCTTAAGGAGTCAGGGAGTCCTGCTTTTCCTGGGATGTCTTCCCCTTCTGCCTCACAGACCAGGCAGAGCCAGCGCTGCTCTAATGACCCCTAGTAAGCGGGTACCGACGAGGCCCTGGCCTTCGGGGCAGGCCAGCTGGAGATGGCCACAGCCAGTCGAGACCCGCTGAATGAGAACCCCAGCGGCAGGCGCCGGGAGCCGCTTGTGTCCCTGTGGGCTCTGATGACCGGCCGTGTTTGGGAGCCACTGGACCAGCCAGGGGCCTGCGGGCTCCGTCCCACAGGCTGCCCCTCAATTACCCGTCGCAGCCGCCCTTTGCCTGGCTGTGCCTCTGCACCCGGCAGGGGCTGCAGCAGTGAAGGGCGGGGAGCCCCCAGCAGGGAGCTCGCAGCCAGCGTCCGCATGTCCACCCTGCTCGGAACCGGAACCGGCAGCTCTGAAACCACCCATGGGGAAGGCACACACACATCCTCCCCAGCAGACTGGCCCCCTGGGGCAGGGGCTGGGGGCTTTCCACCGACCAGAAATCAGAGGCAGCACAGAGAGAAGGGAGGGTCTGAAGAACAAAGGAAGTGAACGGACAGACGTGATTAATTATCTCTGGAGGAGCCAGGCAGAGATTTCAACGATTTCCCTTCTTGCACCTACTTCTGGTTCGGAGAGCACAAATTAGGCCTGGCTTTCCTGCTATGTGAGTTTTCCTCTCAAATCCGATGAATGTTCCTGTTTTTCTCCCTGGAGACATTTTTTATCTTCTGTGTCTCGAACTGAAATAAAGCGACTCTACAGCCCATGGGGCTGCTCAGTCAGGCACCATCTGAACCCCACCCCGTTCCTCCTGGGCCATCCTCCGTCTCCCCGACTACCCCCGACCCGTCTCCAGGGGAGACAAAGAAGAAGAAGAAACACGGAGCTTTGATGGCCGAAAGCCCCAGGGTCCTGTCCTGGTTAGCCCCAAATTCTGGGGACTCAGTAGTGTGCCTGGTCCAGAGCAGACACTCAATAAATATTAGACGAAAGAACAGATGGATGGAGGGGCGGCGCAAGGATGGACAGACAGACAGACGGATGGGGGGAAAGGGAGTGAAGAGAGAGGGGCGGCCAGCATCATCTCAGAAAGAGGCCTTCCACCCCACGGCTCCTCCTCCAGGGATCTCGCAGGCACCCCAGCTGGTCTCTCCAGCAGCCCCTCGGCCCTCCTGTAAGAAAAGCTCATCCTTTCACTCGGAGTGACTTCTATGTGCCAGCGCTTGGGAAGTACCTCCCACGGGCAAGAACCTGTGCTGGGTGATGAGGGCACAGAGGTGAGGAAGACCTGGCGCTGTCCCCAGAAGCTCACAGCCGAGCAGGGTCACAGACATACACCCGTCATCGCCACACAGGGCACTCATTCTGTGATAGCCGGAGCCCCGAGGAAGGAGCCAACCCAGCCCGAGGGCTTCCTAGGGGAGGTGGCGTAGAGGAGGGCAGTGACCTGTGGGGCTGAGGGCAGAAGACTGACACGGGCAGAGAGACCCTCAATCTGTGAGGGGCTGCGGGACTGGGCACCACCGGGAACCCAGTTCCCAATGGAAGCTTTGCTCCTGGTCCCTGGAGGAACAACCAGGGCCCGGACTGGGGAAAATGAGAGCAGGGAGGCCGTCAGAAGGCAAAGTGCTGATAAATGTGGACTGCTGAAGTGACCCGTGGGCAGAAGGGACAAGTTTAGGATGGTGCCAGATTCTGACTCAGGGACAGGACAGGCATTTCAATGTCAGGTGAGTCACTCTGACTCCAAGCCCGTTCCCTCCCCTCCCTCACACATCGTGTGAACGTGGACTCAGACTGCACACACGGCTACGGTCCTGGCGCCCCCTCTGTCCCCCCTCAGCTCCTTTCCACCCGCATCCACCCGGGTGCCCGCAGGACACACCACCCAGTTCTGCTGTGCCCGCCACCAGCACACCCTCTGCACGGAGTCATAAAGGATGCCCCCCCTTCTCCCTCCTCCAAAGGAAGGCTGGTACGATCAGACTCCTGTCACCAGGGATGGGGCAACTGAGCATCAAACAGTGGGGTCTGCAATGGACGGAACCGCAGCTGCCGACCTTGTGCGGGTTCCCGCACAGCACGGGTTGCAGGAGGTCGAGGGTGGGGGGCGGTGGGGGGAGGTCCCTGGACGGGTGCAGGCACATGGAACCATGCTCCTGCAGTGCACACGCGTGTGCACGCACAGACGTCAGCTTTCCTGCTGTGTGTGCCTGATAGAAGACAGATGTCCAGGCCAGGCCACATCCTGCAGGCGGGCGGGGAGCGCGCATGAGTGACAGGCGGCAGGTGCCACAGCTGACAGCTCTGATAGGCCAAGGAGCGGCCCTGCTCCACGGGGCTCAGGCGGCTCTGGTGACAGGGACTGACATGAGAACGTCCTCCCCTCCGGCCACCCAGGGGGCTTGTGTCAGTGTTCCCGGATGCACCTGCCCCTGTGACAGATCCCCGATGGGGACCAAGGGCCAAGGTCCTGAGTGCACTTGAGTTGCAGAGGCATCTCCTAGACTAACCAGAAGACGGTGGATCCTTCTGAAGCCAAGACTCACAGACAACATGACTGTTACCTTCAGAGCCAGGGTGATACTAAATCAGACACGGAAATCAACTCTTTTCCAAGCGTGTAACGTTCCTGCTTCAAAATACAGCACTTTTCACTTTTTAATCTTAAATTCACTTTCTTTTTTTTTTCCCATTAGTGAAAATTCTCCGAGTGCCAGTAAATGAACTTGTGATGTTCATTCCAGGACAATGTGATTTGCAGCAGCGCTAGGCAACGGGCTTCCGCCGCGACCCGATCACAGGAGTCGCGCCAATCATGGAGGACAGGCGTTCACCCTGTGGGCCCACACCAGCCTCGCTGGGCCAGGGGATTCAGGAAAGCACCGGAGGAAGGGTGAGCAGGGTTGGGAAAGCTGTGCTCCAGGCAGAGAGAAGACCCCTGTGAAAACGCTGAGGTGGGAAGGGCTTGGTATGTTCAAGTGCCCAACAACTGGACGGCAGGTGCATGGAGGGAGGAGGGGGAGGGTCTGAGGGGAAGTCGGGCCACATCCCGCAGGGCCAGGGATGGGGGCATTATGACCGGTCTGAGGGAGGACACACTGGAGGGGGATGCAGGAGAACCTGTGTACCACCCCAGGCCAGTCATTTCACTCTCTGAGTGTCTCCTTATCTGTTCAGTGGGAACAAGGAATGATCTGGAAGGTGCAAAGTGGAGCCTGTACGCTGCTGGGCAAAGCAGAGGCCCGTGATCACAGGCGCTGCTTGAGGACGTCTAGCTCACATTGTGTTTCGTCCCAACTGCCTCCATTCTGGGCTCTACAAAGTAAACCGGCCAGTCCAGGTAGCTGCCCTGGACGCCCATCATTTGCTCCTTTCCCACAAGTCACACCCTCAGCAGCCCCAGCCTGACTCTCCAGGCCGCTGGGCACCCTCCCCGCCCCGCGAGGGACCAGGACCTCAGGGACCTCTCTCTCTTCTCAGCTTGTGGGGGATGACATTTCTCCTTCTCTGCACAGGGGCGGCCAAACGTTGCCCCTCACCCACCACGGCAGCAGCACCAAGAAACCAGGGCGGCCCAGCTGAAGGGGCTCTGCCACCCCCGGCTTGAAAACAAAACTCCCAACCCTGATCACACCCACGGTGGCCCCGACAGACCGTATGAACAAACAGGCAACCGCCAGGCCAGATATAAACAGAACCCGCAACCTGCAGCCACCGGCCCAGGAAGCCCCACCGCAGTCTCTGCAGCTATGGCCCCAGTGGCCAAGCCTTGATCGGTAACTGCCAGCTTCCCTCGTCTTCACCCTGCTTCCCGCTTATTAGGCCCAGCGACAGAGGCAAATATGCTCCCCCAAGCAAACACGCAGGCTGCAGGCCGCCCCACTTCTGGTTAGGCCTCTGGCTTTCGCATGCCAATAGTCTGCAGTCAGGCAGACCCGAGCCTTCCCCTTCTGCCACCAGAAATCTTTCCCGCTCCCCGCCTGCCTGTGAGTCTCTGCCCAAACGCAGGTGATGGTGGCTAAGTCCCCTGCTATGGCCTGCTCTGAATAAGTGGCCTTTGCGTGTTCTCATCTGGGCGGTCTTCGTTTATTCCAATACCCCCAACGACACTCCAAACGCTGACGTGACCAGTGGACGCTGGTGGTCCTTGCGGCGAAGAACACCCATCCCCTACATCACCCGCCATGGAGAGCAAATGGACCGGGGCGGTGAAGTGGGCACCCGGCACAGGTGGGCGTCTCGGTCTGGGGGTGATGGGGTAAGTCCTGGGCCAGGAGTCAAGAGGACGCAGCTCCCGCTTGGACCACGCCCCAGACCGTGTGATCCTGGAGGGGCTCCTCAATTATAACCACAAAGACGCTGGAGGGGAGGCAAAGGCCCTTGTGTGCACAACACACGAGGCCGATATCTGCATGACAACAGGAAATGGAAAAGCTGCCTTTTCCATTTCAATTGTGTACTTTAAACACCCAAGGGTTTTTTCAGAGCAAAGTAAACCTCAAATAGTGTTAACATCATACAAAGGAAATTTCCTGTACTTCATCCCGTTTTACCCTTACAATCACTGGGCCTGGACTTTAATTTACAAAGAGAGAAACTGTGGCTTTTGAGAAGTTCAGCAACCCACCCAGGGCCCACCGGCTGCTAAGTGGCAGAGCCGGGACTTGAACCTGGGACAGTCAGCCGCTAGCCCTGCTCTGGGGTGACCACACATCTTAGGCTTTCCTGCTTTTCCATCCAGTGGCCTTCAAACCACGCTCAGGGGCCCTGGCCTTCTGCAAAGCTGCCCAGGGCCGCCACCGAGGTGGGCTGAGGCTGAGGGGCAGAGATCCAGTCCCCACTCCTGTCCCAACCCGGCCAACTTTACTTCTGTCTGTTTCATATATCAGGGTCCTGTATGAGATTTCTCTAGAACCAAAGCGTCTTGCTACTCAGTTAGAAAAGTGGAAGGCACTGTTCCATGTGTTTGTCCCTGACACTTCTATTCACTCAGGACAGACTCTGTGCACTGCCGTGGATGGGGAAACCCATGCCTGTAGGGGGTGCTGTGGTCACCCCTAACGGTAGCTGATGCTGCAGTCACCGTGACAGCTCTAGGGTGAGACGAAGGGGCCCACTGTGCCCCCTGCACGCTCCTTGTTTGGACCCAGGACGGCCGAGGCTAAGTGCTGTGCGTGGAGGTACAGCGCGAGGCCGCCAGCCCTGGCTCACAGCCCCGAGAGCGATAGGAAGAACGGCCCTCCAGCAGGAGACCAGAGAGGGAGACCCGAGAGACAGTGGTGGGCCGGGGGCTGACAGTAACAGGAAAGGCCTCCCCGAGCCCGCCTACTGGAACCCCTGTGAGTGGCAGAGACTGGCGGCTGGTGCACCTGCTCTCTGCATCACTGTCCTCCTGCTTCTCCCAGACTTCTGCTGAGCTCGGTTTGGGGGGCTCCTCAAGCAGGAATTTGCCTGTGGAGCGTGCCAAGAGCTCGTTAAAACACAGGTTCTTGGGCCCCGTCCAGGTTCGAGGGAGCCTGAGGTGGAACCTGCATTTCTAACCAGCTCCAGGTGGTGCAGAATTCCCGGCCGGGCTCTGCTCTCCTAGGCGGGGGCTGGAACCCTAAAGGGGCCGTAAGCCCAAAAGGGACAGCCGGGATACTTAGCAAGAGGCGTCCGAGGAGGAGCAGCTCCTGGGGCCCCTCGTGAGGCGGGGTGAGGCCAAGCTGTCCCTGCAGAGCTCCTGTCCTTGGGGGTCGCCTCGCTTCTCTATCTTGGAAACGGTGGTGAGGCGATGGCTGACCTTATTGTGGTAATCATTTCACACTACGTAGGTGCATCGCGTCATCACATGGTGAACCTTAACCTTACACACGTCACATGGCAATTTTATCTCAATAAAGCTGGCGGGAAAATAAGTAAATCTTGGGTTAGTAGATCTGGGGGCACCTGGCAGCGTGCCGGAAGTCTTCAGAACCACAGAATGATCCCAGAGTAGCAGTTCCATCCGAATAAAGGAAGCGAGGTATTTTTATACTAAAACACATACGGTTATTTTAGGAAAGATATAGCAAAATCTGTATAAATATTTATGACAAAACACATGATTCACGTTCCAGAGAAACGTCCAGCTTCACCACTTGAGGCCACGGCACAGGGCCCCGGGTGCTGGCTCCCCCTCCTTGGAGCAGACAGCAGGAAGCCCAGTCTTACAGGAAAGCGTGATCCTGCAGGAGCCAGCCTGCCCCTTGGGAAGCTGAGGGTCCTCAGGGACCTGGGGCCTGGAGGTTGCGGAGCTCCCTGGACACTGGGGGAAGAGGAGGGGGCAGCGGGCCTTGTGGATGGGCAGGGTTTGGAAAAGCAGGGAGGACTTCCCAACACAGGGGAATTAAGTCCTTAAAGACCCCTTCACTGGAGAGGCACAACCAAGACCCCCAGCAGAAGCTTTTAGGACCTTGCTCTGGGTCAGGTGACTGGGGGGAAAGTTCTTTCATTGCCTGTAATAGCAAAAACCTATGGCAAACACCACAGTGTCCCCCAGCGGGGGCCTGGGAATGCCATTTACAGCACATCGGCCTGGGGCTAGCACCAAGTTAAGAATGTACAAGTCTATTTACTGATCCGGGAAAACCCAGTGTGTAAGCTGAAAAAAAGCGAATTATGGAATGGCGCACGTAACGCAGTTCCATTTCGGTAGTAAAACGTGAATATCCAAAAGTGTACACCTTTCATGATGAAAGGGCTTTTAGCGGTGTTTGCAATATTTCTACACTAATCATACATCATTTCAGTTACAATTTAAAATGTTCCTCGCAGAGTATTTCCAGCAGAAGGCAAAACTATTATGGGAGAACTTCACCTTTCTCAGGACTGTGAAGTCTCTAAAATAGAAAGTTAAACATGAAAACTGTGTTCCGCATGGAAACCGATCGTGAGGACATTAAGTGCAAGAGCGGAGTGTAAAAAGGCATGTGTACTATGTCTGCAGTTACATGGACTGGCCGGGACAGGGACACACAAAAATTCCGAAAAGAGGAGCGTGGCAGCGTGGGATTTGGAGGCGGTGAGGGCTTTGTCTATCCTGAGGCACTTTCTAAGCATGCAGCAGTGCGTCCTTCCCTAATCAAAACCAGGTTTTACAGACAAAGGAAAGCCAGGCTTTGTGCCGTGGCCCCCACCCGTCCAGCAACCCCACAGTGGAGAAACAGCGCCCCGGCGCGGCCACGGCAGGAAGGGCCAGCGCCTGCCGCCTGGAAACGTGGCCGCTTGGGGAAGGCCGGCATCCGGCCCAGATGGGCGCTCAGGGAGGTGGGGGGCTGGGAGAGCAAGGATGCCGCAGCCGCAGCCGCAGCCGCAGAGGAACTGAGGGCACAGGATGGAGAAATATGCAGGCCAAGCCTAAGTCTCCTGCAAAGAACAGAATGTTCCTCACCAGAGGGTCGGGTAGGCAGCCTTGTACAAAGAAGTCAACAGGCCCACCTGGGTGTCCCACGAGAGGCCAAGGGGACACCCTCACTTCAAGGGAGGGCCCTGCCACACACAAGGCACTAGCCAAGTCCCCGCGCAACTCTGTCCTCAATTTTCCCATCTCTGAAGGGGGTATAATCCTAGGGCCCTGCCTGCCTCCCAATCTGCTGGGAGACTGGGATCCGGGGACAGGGCAGGGAGGTGACACCAAGTCCTGACTGCCATCTGGGGCTGGATGAATTTGGATGAGCTACTGGACTCCAAATGTCAGCTTCCTCACACACAGAACGAGCCCGACGCCAGAACCCGCCTCCTAGGGCACCATTTCCCAAACCAGACCCACGGTGGATATGGAAAGCAATTTGGTTGAGTCATGACCCTTAAAAAAAAAAAGAAATAGAATAGAAAATATCTATTCATGTAAATGCTAATCAGTTCCTGGCATTTAATAAACTCTCAGAAAATGTTAGTTGTTATTATTCCCAGTGGAGACGACAGCACTGACTATTGTCACATCGGTATTAAAAGAAAGACCGGCAGAAGGTCAAAAGCCTCCGGGATCCCTTTTAGGTGCTCAGCTCTCCTCGGATTCAGAAAGGAGGCCCCCCGAGTGCAGAGCTGGGGATGGTGCTGGGGCGCAGGGGGTCCCCAGACAGCCAGCACCTCACCCAACCATCTGCTACTGGAGTAAGCAGGGAATTAAAGGCGGCCCTTGCCAACCCCAAAGAGCGTTTTCCTACCCAAAAAAGGAGCTGCTTTGCTAAGCACGTCCTTTAGCCAGAGGCTGGCACAAACCACGCAAGCCCATAGCAGTCTGGCAGCAAGTAACATTTGGTTACTCAGAATAACAGAGAGGCTGAGTTCAAACAAATACAGCCCAACAAGGCCCTCGGGTCGCACAAGGCTGATAACGAGCGGCTATTACGAACTTCTCCCGACATAACCTCGCAGTCACTCCCACAGGCCGCTGACCCCCTCCTAGGACAAGGCCAGCGGGGGTGGGAGGTGCTGGAAGGGCCTGACACCTGGCACCAAGGAGCGGCAGGACCTCCGGCTCCGGCCCCCCGTCTCCCCGAGCGCCTGGGATCTTTCCCAAGTCTGACTCCTCGTCCCCTCCAGGCTGGTCTCACGTCGACCCTGCAGCCACATGTCCTCATGTGCCCACCCTCACACACCCCACTAGGAGAGGAAGGCCTGCGGGTGGTGGGCAGTGCTCTCTCGACTGTATTTTTCACGCTGTTTAAGTTGAACTTGTCCCTGCCTGATTTCTCTTTGGCTCTAATTTCTTTCTGGAACAGGACCTGCGAGACAGGCAGAGAGAATGTCACTGGGTCTGTGGTCTGTCCACCTCTGCAGAGGTGGTGGGGCAGAACGATGGGGCCGTGACGTCTAACTCACTTAATTTTCATGAGAGCCGCAAAAGATGGGTGCTATCATTATCCTGCTTTCCTTGCAGAAAACTGAAGGAAAGGGGTAAATTGCCGGGATTCTGGTCCAGGGAGTCTGGCTCCGCAGTCCAGGACAGGACCCTGAGCTCGGTTGGAACCCCAGTACCATTAGCCACCAAGCCGCCTGACCTCGGGCAAGGCACCTGGCCTCTGCAGACGTCAGTTTCTTTAATCTGTCCAATGGCATACTAACAGCTGTATGCGGGGCAGGCTGTCAATGAGACACAGTAGACAAAGTGCAAAGTACAATGCCAGGCGCGTATTAGGTGCTCAAGATCAGCAGTTCCCACCTTGTTTCTTGCTCATTCGGGCCAAGAAGTGAGGGTCCTGGGAGGCGGGCTGCGTCTGTCGGGCTCCCCCTCATCTCCTTCTGGTCGGGAGGTCCTGCCCAACGCCTCAGCCTGTGCCCATCGGAGGGGCCTGGGGAGCCTGGGGTCTGGCTCTCCGGTCTCATCTAGCCTGCAGCCCCTCCCCCAGCTCAGGGTGCTCTCCCAGTGGGGGCTCAGGAGCAGCTCACTGATTGGCTAAAGGCAGGCAGAGGGACAGGAAAGGAGAAGGAACAGGAAGGTGACAGAATCAGGACACCAAGGGGCCATCAAGACCACAGCTAGTTGCCTCTTCTTCTCCGGTGTACGTGTGTGTGTACGTGTGTGTGCAAGTGTGCGCGTGTAAAGGGGACACAGTTTACCCTGGGGCTCACTCTACCTCCTTCCATCACAGTCAGCAGCTTAGGGGTCACCAGTCCCCCCAAGCCTTACAACCACCTTGGGGAGGCAGGGCCAAGGTACACAGCCCTGTCCCCAGAGCAGCGGGACACGGCCCAGGGAGCTCCAGTCACGCATCACGAGTCACAGGCTGTCAGCAACGAGCTGGACTGAGAACCCAGGCCTCCTGGGGTGCTGAACTGCCAGGGGTGGGGGCAGCCCTGCCTGGTCTCAGTGCAGAACTGGGGGGTGGGGGGCCACGCTGTGAGCAGGGAGGGGCAGGAGATACCTGGGCTGAGCCCCAAAGACCCAGGTGATGTTGGGACGAGCAGAGAGCCAGTTCCCTGAGTACCAGGCCCCTAGGGGCAATAACCCAGGGATACCGGTTTTCTCAGACTCCCAGGAGGGAGGGAGGAGCCTGGAGAAAGACAGACCAGACCGGGGGGGGGGGGGGGGGGGCACCCAGAAGAGGAGACGTACCGCATGATGCCCAGAGGGTCCAGGGCCTCCTCTGCCTCGTCCTCTGAGGACTTCCCTGCATCCTGGCCCTTCTGGTCCAGCGTGGGGAGACCCTCACCCTCCACTCGATCCTGCTGCTGGAAGAAGTCGAAAGCATCCCCGTCGTCCCCCCCTTGGCTGTCTGTGTCCAGGACAGAGAAATCTCTGCTGCTGAGATCCGCAGCCCCGGGGGATCTGGTACCTGTGGAGGGAGACAGAGAGGGCACCTGACACCCACCGCCGGGGGGACGCGAGGAAGCACTTCCCGGCGCGCAAGCTCCAGTGCCAGCACCCGAGGCTGGGGGCTTCCTGCAGCGTCCTGGGACCAGGATGGTGGGTCTGGATGGGGGTAGCAAAGCCTGGGGTGGAGAAGACAGAGGGACAGAGGGAGCAGTTCCTGAACCTCTGCAGCCCAGGGCCTGTTGGGACGACAGGCTACAGTCCACGGGCTGATGGCAGAAGCCAGCCAGTGTACGTGGGTTCCCACAGAACAGTTCCAGAAATGCTTTGCAGTTGCGGAGCCCATCGGGGAGCTCTGCCAACCACGGTTGGAGACTTGCTCCGAGGGTCTGGGTGATTAGACTAGGAACTCAGTGACTGCTCCGCGAGCACATGGAAGATTCGAGAACGCACTGTGATGGCTTCACTACGAACTGGCTTACATAAGCGCTTCTCAAAGTGTGGTCCATAGGCGGGTGTCCACAACAAGGTAACTACAGAAAGGCGGAGCAAGCATCCAGAAACTTCCACAGTACCTTGGAATGCTGTTTGTGACATACTGGGAATGAAAAAGTTAGTCCTTCCCCACAATGGTTTGAGAAGCGTGGGTTTACACTACTTGTTTATCTCTATCTAAGTAGTTTACTGAATAGTGTATTTTTGATAGCAGTTACTTACAAAGTATATGACCCTGTGGGTAAAGAAGCCACCTATATGCCCCAGAGTGCCTGGCACATAGGATGTGATATGTATGCTGACACAGTATGTAGAACTGAGTGACAATGACTATGTTGCATTATATTATGCTCTGTTGTTTTATTAGGACAAATGTAAAAATCCCATTCAAAATCTCATGAACCGTCAATTTCATGGAATAAGCATCATGTAATAAAAAGTTTTACAGGTACAGATTCATTTAAATATGGCAAAAATCCCACGTGAGAGATCCTATCTGTTCCTCCATCTTACAGATAAGGAAACTGAGGCACGGAGAGGCTAGGAAAGTCAGACCATCCTATCCTGCTTCCCCGTAACACAGAGGGCCAGGAGATGGGGAGTTTCTTCCAGCTACGGATAGGCTGGGGCCCCCTTCCTACAGTCAACGCAGACCCAGAGAGAGGCAAAGGGCGGAGGGCTGTGACCTCAGTAAACAGGAGGGCCGGAGAGACCCCAGCCCGAAGACCCTTGTGGGGGGCGTGGGAAAGGAGAGAAGAAAACCGGTGCTGCAGTCTCACCAGGCTCGGCTTTCCGTGCGCTCACCCGTTCCACTTTTATTTCCCCACATTGTTTTTTTTCAAAATTGGTTTATTTCCTGTTAATTTTCTTCTAAAAAATTCCCATCTGTCTTGGGAAACTAGGAGATTCACGGTACTCGGGAAAAGAGTTAAATGCGGTGAGTGCCCCGCACCCCCGGATGGGAGCCCTCCCCGCGCTCCCCCTGCCCCGGGGTGTTGGCGCAGGACGGGGACACGCCCGCAGCGTTCTGAGTCCAGTAGGTGTGAGTGGGGGTGAGACGTTAGCCATCGCTTCTACAGCGCCTCCTGTGTGGCGAGCTCTGCACATGTGACTCTCACCAGCACCTGTTAGCCGGGCGACTCCCATCCGACAGACAGGACTAGCGGGAAGACAGGAGGCCGCAGGACCTGGACTGCAAGTGCTCGAGGTTCCCATCACTGGGTGGGAGGGGCTGCCTGGAGCCACGCTCCAAACCTCTCGGTGAGGGGTACCAGCTGAGCGAGGTGTCCCCAGGGACCAGGGCACCAGCCTGGCTGTGGGAGCACAGCCTTCTCCAGACTTTGCAGGCCCCCAGGCCTGGCTGGTGGGAGGCGGAGGCGTGTGTACGGGTGGGGGGAGCTCTGGAGGGGGCTGGCTAGGCGGGGAGTGGCTGGGCTTAGACTACGGAGAAGGGCCCTGGGTGAGCCCCATCCAGCACCCAGATGGTCAGTCCTCCAGGGCTGGGTCCCAGGCCTCTTCCACCCACCACCCCGGCCCAAGCACGGCAGTGAGGCCCATGGGCCTCAACAGCCTGGCTGAAGCTTCTGGGCTGCAGGGGGTATGTGGACCCCCCTCCCGCCAAGCCAGGGCAGGGAGGCCTAGTTCTGGGCCAGCAGAGACCTCAGGAATTTGAGAAAGAGCCTCCCGTACCTAAGAATTCTAGCAGCTCAGGGCTGCCTGCCAACTCAGCATCCTTCGAGACGCAGCGCAGGATCTCATCGAACATGGCTCTCCTCTCCCGGATGTCACACTCCCCAACAAAGAGCACCTTCCTGGGGAGCGGGGGAAGGCTGGCCGCTGGGTAACGACTGCTGAGTTTCTGGTAAAACTCCTCGATGTCACTGTACTTTCTGGAGACCTGGAATGAGAGGAGCATGTGGTTCCCTGAGTGAAGAGGGGAAGGAGAGAAGGCCGCTCTTCCGGCCCCAACAGAGGTCCCGAGGGCGCCGGGCTCTTGGGAGAGTCCTCCCCTAGGACCGGCCCCAGGAGGCTGTGCCTCCCTCGGGACCCTCCGCCCAGCTCCCTGCCTCAGGCTCCACTTCCTAGGCCTCCTGGTCAACGCTGGGTGCTAATCCTGAAAGTCCTAGCGGCCCAAAGGAAAGATGCAATCGTGGCAGGTTCCAGGCACCATCACAGGTCTGGGTAGAGACACTTGATACAGAGACCTGGCCTGCAGGTGGCCGTGACTTATACCTCCATTCTGGGCCTTCAGTGCATTAGCAGGGTGACCTCACGGTCTGGCCGTTGTTAGGTCATCTTCCTGCAACAACGGGTCAGCGTCTTGCAGGGTCATTATCCTGTGAACTAGCAGCTGCCTCTGACAAGGCCACACCTTACAGTGCGCAGGTGGTGGAGAACCAGACACTGCAAAGCTGGTTTCTGGCCCTGGTGCCAGCCAGAAGCCCACTGCACACCAGGACCCTGGGGAAGCTGGCCAGGGGGTCCGCTGGAAGGTGGTCCTCGGCCGTCAGAGTCATCCTGGGGTACCTGGCTTCCTGCAGAGCTAAGGGCTGCCTGCTACGGCCTCTCCATCTTTCCCCAGAACTCCCGCCGCAGCTTAGGGCTCGTCCACTCACTGTCAAGCTCTTGCTGTGCGTTTACTCTGTATGAGCACACAGTGTGGTCTCTGCCCCCGAGGCTCCAGGCCTCCAGTTAAGGGAGCAGCGGTAGCACAGCGCGTCGATGCCATCACTGTGGTCTATATAAGCCAACACAGGCGCTCAGAGAAGAGTCACTCGCTCCACGCCACGCCCCACCTACAGCCCAGCGTCCTCCCTTGTCTTAGACTCCTCTGTGCTCTCCCCGCACGTTTGGCCAGTCTCCCTAACTCCTCCGTGGGAGCATCGATTACGAAGACAGATATTCCCACTTCTCCCAAGCCAGGGCCATGCACACAGCACACCAATGAAGCACTGGTGTAGCTGATGGGCTGTGAGGCGTCTGCACGCGTTCAGACAAGGGACACCTGGCAGTCCCATCGCACAGCTCTGCTGGAGCACGCGGCATCACCCTCAGAGCCCCCAGCCCGTGAGGGTTCCAGATGCTGGCAGGTGGCTGGGGCACTGGGGGACTTCAGGAACCCCCCCTGGGGAGTTATCTGGGACAGGGGACTGTGGCCTGCAGTTGTCAACACAGAGCCTTGCTCGGGAGCTTTCCTGAGAACAGCTCTCAAGGAAAGGTAAGAGCGTCCTTTCACAAAAGTGACGCAGGCTCCCAACTCCTAGTGGTCCCGAGAACCCGAGACTCCACCAGGTGGGGACGGAGCGCCCTCTGCTGGCCTCACTGCTCCATGCAGGCCTGGCCACCCGACCCACCAGGGCCCCGCTTCTGGGAGCTGTGGGTCTCCAGGGCACTGGCAGCATAGGCAGCCGGGGAGCTTTAAGTCTTGGGTGCCACCCCACACAGGGCCCACATTCACCAGTGTTCCAAAGCACGGGCTTCTACTCCTTTTGAGGAGTGGAAAGCAAAATGCTCATTAGTTTTTTAAAGCTAAATCGTGAAACTTCAAAGAAAGTTCAGGTGTGGGGTTACACCCCTAGACCTCACAGGGAGTCAACGCGTTCTTTGCCCTTGCAGGTGGTTCAAAATGTTTGGGAAGAACCTCCACGCACAGGCACCTGTGCACACAGCTACCCGCAGGGCAAGGCAAGGGAGTCACTGGTCAGGAGAAAGCGGCACTGGTATGACACATGCAGGTGTCAAAGAAATCCCCTCACACCCTCGCTCATAAGGCCAGCCAGCACCTTATCAAGGGCCCCCGAGTGCTGCCTCTCTGTCTCGCCCACAGACTTGGGTCTCAGATATTTTCCTCTTTGCTCCTGTCCCTGAAAAACATGGGTGCGTTGAGCTCCATCTGGGTCAAGTCAGATTACCAGGAGCTGCAAATCACCCAGTAGGACAAAGCAGACCCGGAACCATCACCTGCCATTACATTACACCTTGGTTCTCAACAAGAGTCTGTCCAAGAAGCAAACGAAAACCATCACACTCTGTTAGACACTTTCCAGGATGTGCTGAATGTCTCTTAACGAAAGAACTGTGCCATAAACTTTGATCACTTAGAAGCTGGTGTCTCCAAACTGGAAAAGGATATTTGTCATGCAATAAATATAAAGAATATATAAAGAATTCCTATACATAGTAAGAAAAAGACAGCCAATGGTTCAGAAGGAATTCCACAGAAGAAACAATGTTTCACAAACATTTGAGAAGATATTCAATCGCATTAGTAATCAAGGAAATGTGGGCTAACACCTACCAATACAAGATTCACAAAATCAAAATGTCAGACACCACCAAGTATAAATGAGCACAGGAAACAGCGGCATTACACTGTCTGCGAGCTGGTAGTGACCTCTGGGAAACAGATGGCCTTGTTTGATGAAGTTAAAAGGGTGCATAGCCATATGGATCTTTTGCCTAAAACATTATGTTTTTTCTTAATCTTACTAAAAACATCTTTTTTCTCTTTCTGAATTCTCTCTTCCTGTAACTACAACATTGACTCGTTCATTTCAATCTTAAATCCATCCTTCTTATTCTTTTCTGATAATGGGGTTTGACTTTCTCTTTTTTAATGGGGATTTATTACCTCATCCAGGTGATCCTAAACATTTTAGTATCAAGATTCCATTAAAAATTTATTGAGGGCTTCCCTGGTGGCGCAGTGGTTGAGAGTCCGCCTGCTGATGCAGGGGACACGGGTTCGTGCCCCGGTCCGGGAGGATCCCACATGCCGCGGAGCGGCTGGGCCCGTGAGCCATGGCCGCTGAGCCTGCGTGTCCGGAGCCTGTGCTCCGCAATGGGACAGGCCACAACAGTGAGAGGCCCGCGTACCGCAAAAAAAAAAAAAAAAAAAAAAAAAAAATTTATTGAGGACCCCAAAGAACTTTTGTTTATGCAAGCTGTAGTTATTGCTACTTCCCATATTAGAAATTATGACAGAAATTTAAACACAAAGAAAAAAAGAATCTCGTGTCTCTTCTGATAGGTCCCCAGGCCTGGGTAACTCGCTCCTTGCCTTTCTGTCTTGGCTGCCAGGAGACGCAGAACAAACCAGCCGGTTGCTCTGCTCTGACCCACAGGACCCTTGCTCATTTTAACTTTCTCTCACAATCCCGTGGCCCGTCTCTCCTGGGCACGTCTCCAGACCTTTTCACAAGAAGCCAAAGGTAAATACTAAATGGGTGAGTTTGTGGTCTTGCCCCCTCCTGAAATTCTCAAGCCCCTGAGCCTCCTCTCTTCCCTCGGCCTCGGCTTCTTCTCCCTGACTGTCCCGAGGTGCTAGCGTCCCCAGGCTTTCCTCCTCAGCCAGAACCTCCACGCCCACATCCACTCTCTGGGCAACTTCATCTGCTCCCAGCCTTTCAGCATCACTGCAAGCTGATGCCTCCCAAAGCAGCCCCTTGGGCCCGACCCCGCCCCGAGGCCCCGAGTTCCAACCTCATGTATCCATCAGGCAAACACTTCACACTGGAAACGTCCTCCTTCCACCTGCCTCTCCCTCCGCTGGAGCACTTTATCTCAGTGGGTAGAAACAATCAGCCAGTTAATTATGTGCATGTCACCTTGGAAATCCTTTCAACGCTCTCCCTCCCTCCTGTACACCCACCGCTGGCCTGCCCCCCGGCCCCAGGCGTTTCTCTACCAGCCTCCTCACTGAGCTCCCTGTCCTCTGCCCTGTTCCTTCCAATCCAACTCCACTCTCCACCAGGCAGGCAGTGAGAGACAACAGGACCATGTCATTCCACTGCTTAAAGCTCCTGCTTGACTGCCAGACAGGTCGGGCCCCCTGCACGCCCTCTATGACCTGGACGCTGCCCGCTATCACCCTCCTCTTCTCCCACTTCATCCAGGACGATACTCAGCCGCTCACAGCTCCCCACATGATACCCTGTTTCTAGCCTCTGTGCCTTTGCTCAGGCTGTGCCTTCTGCCTGGGGCACCCTTCTCCCCTTCTGCTGTTCTTAGCTCCGTCTGCTCATTAAATTGTTTTTTTCTATTGCAGTGACACTGATTTATAACATTATACAAGTTGCATGTGTACAACATTACATTTCTACTTCTGTATATGCTATAGTGTGCTTACCTCCAAAGGTTTAGTTTCTATCCATCACCATACAGTTCATCCCCTCTACCCATTTCACCCTCCCCTCTGCCCCTTTCCCTCTGGCAACCGCTACTCTGTTCTCTGTATCTACGTGGTTTTGTTTGGTTTGTTCACGTTCTGTTTTTTTATTTTTTATATTCCACACATGAGTGAAATCATACGGTATTTGTCTTTCTCTGTCTGACTTGATAGGATACCCTCAAGGTCCATCTGTGTTGCTGCAAATGGCAAGATTTCATCTTTTTATGGCTGAGTAGTATTCCATTGTATATAAGGACCACAACTTCTTTATCCGTTCATCCACTGATGGGCACTTAGGTTGTTTCCATGTCTTGGCTATTGTAAACAGTGCTGCCGTGAACATAGGAGTGCATGTATCTTTTCAAATTATTGCTTTTGTATCTTTGGATAAATACCCAGAAGTGAAATTGCTGGATGATCTGGCAGCTCTATTTTTATTTATTTATTATTTTTTAGCCACGCCATGCGGCTTGTGGGACCTTAGTTCCCCAACCAGGGATTGAACCCGGGCCCTTGGCAGTGAAAGCGTGCAGTCCTAACCACTGGGCCGCCAGGGAATTCCCTATTTTTAATTTTTTAAGGACTCTCCATACTATTTTCCATAGTGGCTGCACCAATTTACATTCCCACGAACAGTGTTGGAGGGGGTTCCCTTTTCTCCACACCCTCATCAACATTTGTCATTTCTTACCTTTTTGATAATTGCCATTCTAACAGGAGTGAAGCGACAGCTAACTCTGGCATTTCCCTAATAATTAGCGATGTTGAGCATCTTTTCATGTGCCTATTGGCCATCTGTATGTCTTCTTTGTAAAAATGTCTATTCAGCTCCTCTGCCCATTTTTAACTTGGATTGTTTGGGTTTTTGTTGTTGAATTCTATGAGTCCTTTACATATTCTGGATACTATTAAAATGCGTAATATCGGATATATGAGTTTTATCTTCTCCCATTCGGAAGCTTGTTATTTTGCTTTGCTGATGGCTCTCTTTGCTGTGAAGAAGCTTTTTAGTTTGCTGTAGTCCCATTTGATTAGTTTTGCTTTTTGTTTTCCGTGCCTGAGGAGACATATACAGAAAGATATTGCTAAGACTGGTGTCAAAGCTAATCCTGCCTACGTTTTCTTCTGAGAGTTCATGGTTTGGGTCTTACATTCAAGTCTTTAATTCATTTTGAGTTGATTTTTATGTATGGTGTGAGACAGCGGTCTACTTTCATTTTCTGCATGTGGCTGTTCAGTTTACCCAACACCATCTATTGAAGAGACTATCCTTTCTTCATTGTATGTTCTCTGCTCCTTTTGTCATAAATTAATTGTCCATTTGTATGGATTTATTTCTGGGCTCTCAATTCTGTTCCATTGATCTATGTATTTGTTTTTCTGTCAACACCATGATGTTTTGATTACTACAGCTTTGTAATACAGTTTGAAATCAGGGAGTGTGATACCTCCAGCTTTGTTCTTTTTTCCCAAGGAAAAAGATTTCTTGGACTATTCAGGGTCTTTTGTGGTTCCATATAAATTTTAGATTTTTTGGTTCTATTTCTGTGAAAAATGTCCTTGGGATTTTGGTAGAGATTGCATTGAATCTGTTGATTGCTTTAGGTAATATGGACATTTTAACAATGTTAATTTTCCCAATCCATGAGCATGGAATATCTTTCCATTTGTTTGTGTCTTCTTCAATTTCTTTCAACAATGTCTTATAGTTTTCAGTGTACTTGGTTAAATTTATTCCTGGGCATTTGTTGTTGCTGTGGTGGCTGTAAATGGGATTGTTTTCTTAACTCTCTTTCTGTTCACTCATTGTCAGCACACAGAAACACAACTGACTTTTTTTAAAAATAAATTTATTTATCTATTTATTTTTGGCTGCGTTGGGTCTTCGTTGCTGCACGTGGGCTTTCTCTAGTTGCGGTGAACGGGGGCTACTCTTCGTTGCAGTGCATGGGCTTCTCACTGTGGTGGCTTCTCTTGTTGCAGGGCATGGGCTCTAGGCACGTGGGCTTCAGTAGTTGTGGCACACAGGCTCAGTAGTTGTGGCTCACGGGCTCAGCAGTTGTGGCTCACAGGTACAGTAGTTGTGGCTCGTGGGCTCTAGAGTACAGGCTCAGTAGTTGTGGCTCACGGGCTTAGTTGCTCTGCGGCATGTGGGATCTTCCCAGACCAGGGCTTGAACCCGTGTCCCCTGCATTGGCAGGCGGATTCTTAACCACTGCGCCACCAGGGAAGTCCACAACAGATTTTTGTGTGTTGATTTTGTGCCCTGCAACTTTACTGTATTCATTTATTATTTCTAATAGTTTTTGGTGGCATCTTTAGGGTTTTCTATATATAAAATCATGTCATTCACAAACAGTGAAAGCTTTACTTTTTTCTTTTCCAATTTGCATGCCTTTTATTTCTTTTTCTTCCCTAACTGCTGTGGCTAGGACTTCCAATACTATGTTGAATAAGACTGGAAAGTGAGTGGAGCGTGGTGGGCTGGAGGGAGGAAGGGAACAGAAGGGGCAGGAAAAAAAAAAAAAGAGTGGTGAGAGTGAGAATTCTTGTCTTATTCTTGACCCTACAGGGATAGCTGTAGGTTTATCATATATGGCCTTTATTAATGCTGAGGTACATTCCTTCTATACTCATTTTACTGAAAGTTTTATAAATGGGTGTTGAATCTATCTCTATCTCTATCTCTCTCTCCTGCTTCTGGGACACCCATTAGCCTAATGTTGCCCTTCCTAAAAGACTTCAATAATTCTCGTAGAATTTTCTCTCTCTTTTTTTTTTTGGATCTTAATTTTCTCTCCTCTTCTAACTGTATCATTTCTAGATTTCTATCTTTGAACTGGCTAATTCTCTCTTCCATATGGTCTGCTCTATTTCCAGTCCTTTCTGATGCACTCTTCATCTTGCTTACTAGGTTCTTCAGATCTAGAATTTCTGTTTGGTTCTTTTTCAGAGTTCCAGTCTCTTTGGTAAAGTATTTCTTCTGTTCATTAATTTCAACCCTGACATTCACTGAACCGCCTTTCTGAGTTTTCTTATAGCCCGTTGAGCTTCCTCTTGACAGTTGTTTCGAATTCTCTATCAGATTGCACTGTTCTGTGACTTTAAATCTGGTTTCTGGAGAATCACCATTTTATTTTTGTGATACAGTGTTACTGTGGTTCTTTATGGTGCCTGATGAGTTGTTCCTCTGCTGGTACACATGAAGCAGCAAACACCTTTCTTCTTTAGGTAAAGCTTTTTTTTTTTTAAACTTCATTCCAACTATTCAACAGGTTAGAGGCTTTTGTTTTCTTTTCTTTTCCCTTAGGTGGCGCTACAGCACAAGTTTTTGGTTTCTCTTACCTGAGCTGCCTCTGGTTATATTAGAGGATGGGCACTTTCCAGCCTCCACTGCCCTTGTCAGAGGTGTTGCCTGGTGCCCGCATTGTCACTGCTTGTGTCTCCATGGTTGCTGCTGTCACTGTTGTTGCTGCCTGGGTCAGTGGGGTGGTGGGCACTTCTGCTGTGTCCAGAATCTTGAGTCACAGGTCTGCTTCCACTGCACGGGGTGGAGCTGGGGTCTCGGCACCTCTGCCGTGTCTGGGGTTGTCAGGTTTAGGGATGCCGCCACTGTGGGTCGGGGAGAGGGGGCCAGACTTGTGGGCAGCTCTACAAATGGAGGGACGGTGTTGCAGGCCCTGCTGCCCAGTCCCCTGTGGCTGCAGGCGCGGCTGAGGCCCGGAGGCTGGCGTTGTGCGTGCCGCCTCCCTGATGCGGCTGGGTTCTCTGGGGCCGCGGGCTCGGTCTCCGGGGCCGGGGATCTGGGACTGCACACACCACCTCAGTTCCGCCTCCATTGTATGTTCCAGTCCGCCCACCTCTAGATGGACAGATGTGCGAGACTGTTTGGGATGTTTCACTGGCTGTAGACTGAAGGGGAGTGAGAAAGGGAGGGTCTCACCCGCAGTAATGCTGATGTCTCCACCTGCTCTTCAAAACCCAGCTCAGCCCTAACCTCTTCCGAGACATCTTCCAGAACCCTTTCCCTAGGATGGGTTAGGTGCCCCTTCTCTACACTACCACAGTCCTCCCCTCCCCTTGGACTCCTGTCTCTTTACAGGTCTGTCTCCCCACAGACTGTAAGCATCTGGTTCACCGGTGTCCTTACCGCCAAATCGCTCTGGCACCGTCAGGCCGAGTGAGCGCTGGCCAGAGCACTGCTCGCACCCCGATGCTACTCGCACCCTGGTGGCAGGTGTGTCTGCCCAGCTGGAACCCCGGACCCTGGGCACCCTCGGGAGCATCCTGGCGGAGCCCCCAGCTCACCAAGAACTGGACGACATCCTCAGGCCTGTGCTTGGCCGACTTGAATGCAGCCAGACGGGTTACCACCAGGATCTGGTACTCCACATGCCCTGACATCATCTTGCCCCGTACCTCCTGGTGCTGGGGCACGGTTAGGTCCAGGCCCGTGTGGACATTCTGAACTCGCCTGCCAAAGGGAAAGAAGGCAAAAGAAGCTCAGGTTCAAGTCAGCAGGCTTCTTGAGTGAAATGCAGGCCAGACCTCAGGTGGCCCAGCAGGCCTGGGTGCAAGGCTGCTCCACTGGCCGTTCTCTGTGGTCCCGGCTACCCACCCCACCACAGCCCAGCCCCTCATAAAGCCTGGCTTCCCAGGCCCCAAGCCTGGGCCCTGCCTTTGGGTCACTCAGGAACAATGGGCTCTCACCAGCAGGGAAACAGGTGACAGCAGAGAAGGTGGGACTCATGGAAAATCACAAACAGCTATAGGTGTCTGACACAAACCCAGCACAAGAGCTCCTGTGGGATTTGTGGGGATGGCATTCCAGGGGTTCTATTCAAACCAAGGGAAGTGCCTGGCTTTGGGCACACAGTGCAGGAATGAAACCCCACCAGGAATCCGGAGAGAGAAACGCATCTCTTCAGCTAACCAGAGAGCAGCAGAGCCGCTACAGAACCTGCCCAGCTAGGGGAAGATGGAAAGGGCACTGGATACCAGGCCATCGTTTGCCCTGGGGCCTCTGCAAGGCACTGATAAGGCCTGCTCTATGAGGCTTTGAGAGGATACTCCGCAAAACATTACAGCTCTTGGAGGATTTTTAAATGCTATACAAATGTACTGAATCACACGATGAGCAAAGAAGTTATGAAATGTTTCCTCCGAGGTGAGAAAAAAGGTTAAATGTATTCCTCATTCTATGTAAGGGTATAATGGAGACCCACGCACATAAACATACATCACACAAGCACCTATGACAGGATATGCCCAGCACACAGTTATCAGGGTCGAGACCTACTATGTGCCGGGCGGGACTTTCAGAAGATAGGAAAGGGGAGGGCCCGAGGGGTGGGGCTACTGGCGCTAAGACTGTGTCTGGGGCAAGGCCCTTTCCCTCTCTGCAACTCCATCCCAATCCATCAGATGACACCCTGCCCCCAGCACTCCTTCCACACAGACTCCTCCCCTTTCCACACCAAGCATGTGCACTGTCACCATGATGCCATTTGTCACCAACTGGGAGGACAGCCCACCACGTAGCCACATACTACTAAGCATTCAAACCCTTACACACACAAACATATCCACAGGGTGTAAGGTATGCGAAAATGAGCACGAATCACTTAGAAAGGCCCGGGCGAACCTGCCTTCAGGCAGGTGTTGAATGAACCCAACATATGGGCGAGACGGAAAAACACCAATCAGCCCTCTATTCCTTTTGCCAGTAACCAAATGAGCGTCCCTGGCCCTGCACCAGGTACAGACCCGCTGGCGCTGCGCGCCGTGTTACTGTTAGGAGCGCAGGAGAGCGGAGGGGACTGAAGTTGAAGCGGCCGCGCTACCGCGGGCTCTGTTCTAAGCACCTGCCTGTCTGAGACACTCCCGCCTCCCTCAGCCTTACCGAGGGTCACTACCGCTCAGACCCACTTAAAGTCAGAGAAACAGACACAAAAGGGGAGTCACCTGTGCTTGGGCTCATTGGGTCAGAGGTGGAGCCAGGGTTCACTCCAGGCTGCCGCCCCCCTCCCCGCTGACTGGCGCCTCCCATCAGTCCAGCTTGCTCCTCCAGGACCTGCCTCCGTGACCCCTCCCCCTTTCCACAGTCCCCTCCCCCACCGTCCTGTCGCGCCGCTCCACTGCTGGGATCACACCCTTGGCCTCAGCTCCCCTGCCCTCGCCCCTAAACCCTCCAGTTCTGCGCGTCCCTCGCACCTGTGTCCGGCAGCTGCACGTCACTGGGATAAACGCACAGCCGTGCTGACTGGTCCCACCTGAAATTCACGGCCACAACCTGCAAGCTCCAGCGTGGGGCCTGGCAGCCCCACCTTGGTCTCGACCTGGGGTTCTCCAAGTGTGGCCCCTGCAGCATCACCTGGGAGCTTGTGAGAGTGGCAGACCCAGGGTGCTGAATCAACTTCATGTTAACAGTCACCTGAGCCTAACGCTCTCTCCCACTCCCCGAGGCCCCCAAGGAAACGTTTCCTCTAAAGGGCCAGAGAGTAAATACTTTAGGCTTTGCAGGCCACAGGGTCTCCATTACAACTACTCAACTCAGCCACTGTAGAGCGAAAGCAGCTGAAGACAGTACATAAACTTTATCACGAAAGTTAAGTGGTGGGCACATGGGTGTAGCTTGTCCACCTATGCCCCAGACCAAACTTCTCAAACTGTAAAGTGCATCCAAGCTGCCTGGAGATCTTGTCAATGTGCACATTCTGATCCAGCAGGTTGGGGGCAGGGCCTGGGAATATGCATTTCTAACGGCTGTCATGTGATGCTGATACTGGTCTACGTGGTTAAACCCTAAGGTTAATTCTCCCTCTCCTCTTACTCCAGCGGCAGCTGACAGTCCCTCTCTGCTCCTTGAAGCTCTGTCTTCATTGCTCCCGGGACCCCCAGCCTCTCTCCGTTCTCCGCCCTCCCTGGCCACTCCTGCTCCGCTTCCCTGGATGGTCCTCCGTTCCTCTTTCTGCTCCGGACTCTCCCCTCAAGGCCACACTCCTTCTACCAGCTGCCTGCCCGACATCTCCGCTTGGCTGTCAACAAGCTTCTTCATGAACGTGTCCAGACAAATGGTGATTCTCACCTTCCTAAACCTGCTCCATCCATAGTCTCCCGACTCGGTCCATTGCAACCTCCCTCTTTCAGGAACTCAGGGCAAGTCTTGCAATCAATCTTGACTCCTCTTTCCTGTTCTCGCGACCCACATCTAATCATCAGCAAACCCTGAAAGCTGTACGGTCAAAATACAGCCAGAACCCAAACATTTCGCACCCCCTCTGCCACCATCAGCTCTCACGTGGATCACTGCCAGAACGGTCCCCTTGCTGCACCCTGCTCACCTACCTTCTGCTCAACACAGCGGCCAAATGACCTTTGTGAAACCCAAGCCAGGTCCCACTTCGCCCAGAGCCTCACCTCAGCCTGGGAGGCCTGGCCTGACTGTCCCCTGCCTCCAAGACCCCAGCTCCGCACCACATCACCTAATGCTCTCCGCGGCTCACAGCACTCCAGCCACCCTGACCTCCTCGCTGGTGCCCAAGCACCTCTCTGCCCCAGGACATTGGCTCCTGCTGTCCCCTCTGCCTGGTACACTCTTTCTCAAGATTTCTCTTGCGTTTGTCAGGAGTCTGCCCAAATGCCACTCTCTGTCAGAAAGACACTCCTGGGCCACACCATATAAAACAGCATTCACTCCTCCTAGCACCCTATTTCCCTACCACTTTATTTTCCTTCATACCATTTATCATCCCTGACACACCATATATTTACCTATTGTCCGTCGGCCCCAGGAAAGCTCACGAGAGGGACTTTGTGTGGTTCACTACTGTATCCTAGAACCACTCTCCTGGCCTTCACCACCAGCACCTGCATCTGTTAAGGAGCCCTGCCCAGGTGTGGCAGTGAGGGAAGCCACCCACGCCCTTCCCAGGCTCCCAGCACCAAGGTCACAGCCCCACTGGTCTGCTGCTGGCGGCCCTGCTCACACCTGCCAACCTCAAAGCTCCTTTTTGCAGGAAATGACACTGAGGCTCAGGGAGAGGAGGTGATTCATGCGGCCCTGGGGAAACCTCTTCTGCCAGCGAGGACACGACCAGCAACCACACAGAGGCCGAGCAGGTTCTGATATCAGGGTTCACTTAAAGAATCACACATACTTTTCTAGACCTGAAGCCACAGGGATGTTCAGATTACTGCTGGAAAAATAACATTCATTTATGTAAGAGATTGATGTCTTAGCCCAAGATTCGGGGTAGGGGGAACAAGGGCGGAGTGTATGAAAATACTTGAAGTGAGTCACTTGCCAGATGTTAGAAAGGGGGAAAGAATAAAACCATGACCATCCCAGCCTTTCCAGGATCCGTCTTGCACTGGGTCCCCCAGGCCTGGGTCAGGGTGGGGTGGGTCACCCTGCATCCTCTGCCTCCAGGGACCCTCCGCAGGCCTTGGAGGTAACTGCACTTTTCCTGAGCTACCTGTTTGAGCAGATGCTCCCTCTTCTCTCCCTTCACCTCATTAACCTCCATTCCTCCTGCAGGAGGGGGGCCTCATGCACCCCCTCAGAAGCCGGGGTTACCTCCTGCCCTGTGTTCCCATGGCAACCTGAACCCACTACCCCCCATTCAGCATCTGTCTCCCGAGGGTCTGCGTTCATCCCAGTTTCCCCTGCAGGGCCGAGCCTTGCCGGATTCACCCCGTCCCCAGTGCCGTGCCCGGGGCCTGGCGCACGGTGAGCGCGGACAGGATGCATAACTAGATCTTCGAAGAGAAAGGAAGCTAGGTGGACAGGAAAGCGGGGAGGAGAGCCCTCCCTTTGCCTGCTGGCCGGGACCAGCCAGTCCAGGCCTTCCACTGGGTTTTGGGTGAGTTCGTTACCCTCTAGGGACCTCAGTTTCCCCATCTGTAAAACCGGGGGGGGGGGGAGCGGGGGGAGGGACTCGCCGCCGCCCGCCTCTCCCGCTGGGCGGTGGAGGGGCCGAGCCCAGGTCAACGGCCGGCGCGCTGGGGACGCCGCGGGGCGGGCGGGATCGTCGGGACCGGCCGCCTCCGCCGTCTCCTCCGCCCCGGGCGCATAGGGCCGCGGCTCCCGGGCACCCGACTCCACGTTGCCCGAGACGCAGCGCCGGGCGCGGGGTCTGGCTCACCTGGAGGTGACGAGCACCGCCGGGGACTGCATGACGGCGAAGCTCCGGGCGGGGCGCGCGGTCACGAGACCCGCGGGCGCCGGCGTCGCCGCGTTCCGGGCCCTGGCCCGCCGCCTAGTGGCCACCGCGCTCGGCCGCAAGCGGCCGCGCGTTTCCAGGCCTTTCTGGAACTCTGGGCGGAGACTCGGGGCTGAGAGTCCTGCGCGGGCTCGTCGCTGCTGGAGGCCCCGTCGGAGCTGAGCGCGTCCCCCGCGCCCGAGTGTCCTGGGCCATCCAGAGGTTTGGATCTGATGTCCCAGCGTTATCAGTGACAGCGCCCGTTTCACTCTTAGGAGTGCCCAGAGTGTCCCGGTTCAGACACTCCTGAAATTATTTGGTTCTCCTTCCTTGGGGAGAATGACGGGGAAACCACGCAGCGGTGCTCACGGCCCCAGGGATGCTCGGAGAGAGGTTAGGAAGAGTCCAGAAAACAAGATAAATCAGACCCCTCTGTGGAACGAGGGGCAGTGATCCAAAGAAGCATCAGCCTGACCCCCGAGGCCTTCCAGTGGCTTTTCTGTAAAGCGGCCTACAGGGCCTTCCCAACAAAAGCTTCTGAGAACTCTGTGTCTTTCTTCTCGCTCACTAAGGAAATGTTGTTCTGACACTTGTTAAAACAGTAAGGAGGACTTTATTCAAGACTGTGGCAACAGGGCTCAAGACTGACGCAACGGGGAGAGAGTTCAGGCTCAACCCTGAATACAGCAGACACCGGGGTCGATAGGGAGTAGGGAGGGGCCGACAAGGGTAGGGGGATTCTTGCTGAAAGCAGGCCAAGGGCTTAGACATCAAAGGGCGGGGATGAGGAACTTGATCAGAGACCAAGGGTGATCAGATATCAAGGGTGGGAATCCTCTCTAAACTGACTTAGCAGGATTCTTGCTAAGACTGGGCTGGGCAGGCCAAAGACTGGGCAGAGACCAAGGTCAAAGGCCTAGCTGAGAAGAGGGCTCAGAGGAGCCTGAAGTTTGGTCAAGGAGAAGGTCTTTGTTGCCCAAAGTTTCCGTCTCAGAGAGCTGCAAAAACCCTCTCCCCCGCTGTGCGTGCAGACCCGAATCTCCAGGTACCCACTCCTCCTTTCCTCTGCCCCTAATGACACCCGCTGCCCATGCTGCTTCCGGCCCTCTGGCAAGAGGAGGTGGGGCTTCTGCTTGACTGAATTTTCCCAAAAATCCAGCCCCTTGCCCCACCTGCACCGCCCTGGAACTCTGATCAACCAATGTCCCAGCTCTTTGCAACTACCTGTAAAACACTTAGCTCCGGGCTTCCCTGGTGGCGCAGTGGTTGAGAGTCCGCCTGCTGATGCAGGGGACACGGGTTCGTGCCCCGGTCCGGGAGGATCCCACATGCCACGGAGCGGCTGGGCCTGTGAGCCATGGCCGCTGAGCGTTTGCGCCTGGAGCCTGTGCTCGCAACGGGAGAGGCCACAGCAGTGAGAGGCCCGCGTACCGCAAAAAAAACCCACTTAGCTCCGCCTGGCCCATAGTGACATTTAATCAGTGCGAATGTTTGTGTTGCTCTAATGTTTAGCAACTAAAAAGACAGGTCTGTCTGCTCTGTTTCTGCTACTAGTCAGACTCCATCACAAAACTACTCTCCTGGCTCCCTCATGGACTTTCCATTCAGTCATTCATTCAATTGTTCGTTCATTCATTCAACATTATCTACTGGGCTGGGCCTGTGTTCTGGGCCCTGTGGAGGCTCTGGAGCCGCTTAGTGACTAGGACGCTGCAGCCCTGTGCTCCCACGGTGCGCCCACGGACCTGCTCCCTCAGCTTCCCCTTTCTGAGCCTCTCTTCAGGGTCTTCGGGGAGCCACTGCCTGGTAGGTGACGGGGCCCCTGATGGCTGCCTTTGGGTACACAGCTGGGACCAGAGCAGTGAGGTCAAGGGGCCAGTTTCCCTCAGAGAAGCCTTGGGGTAGAGGTGCGCCGGACATAATAGACCCTCTCATCAGCTATTCAGCTGTCCATGGGGTGAGAAATGGAGGTTGTATCACCTGCCACAGTGGCCCAGAAAGAGAAAAGCTCAGTCTGGAAACAGGGCCAGGAGAAAAGTGCAAATCGCCACAAGTATTCTGTGCTCTGTCCATGAGAGTCCCACTGACAGAGAACAGCAGAAGCTGGGCTTAGCGGCATCAGATGCGCAATGGGGTAATATGCACCGTGTTTCCTACAGGAGGGGCAGCACGGTGTCCCTGTGGGCCTCAGCTTCCCACCCACCGCCCCACCAGCATCGTTATTATCTGTATTTGACTCATTTTCATGAAGAAATCCTACAGTGAAAAGTTTTGAAAAATGCATCACTTTCCCCACTTTACCTCTTTTTTTTTTTTTTTTTTTTTTTTTTTTTTTTGCGGTATGCGGGCCTCTCACTGTTGTGGCCTCTCCCGTTGCGGAGCACAGGCTCCGGACGCCCAGGCTCAGCGGCCATGGCTCACGGGCCCAGCCGCTCCGCGGCACGTGGGATCTTCCCAGACCGGGGCACGAACCCGTGTCCCCTGCATCGGCAGGCGGACTCTCAACCACTGCGCCACCAGGCAAGCCCTCCACTTTGTCTCTTGAATAGATATATATGTTCATATGCTTGAATAGCTCGTTTCCAATTTGTTTGTAGACAAGATGAGCAATAATGAACAGAAGGATGAGTGAGTGAAAGGGCTGCGGGAACACCCAGTCTGCTGTCTGCTCTGCCTGCCCACCTGCCCGTCTGTCTGTCTGCAGGGCAGAGTCTGAGGTAGCAGACGGCCCCCGTGTCTAGTTTAAATTGACATGCCCCACTTCAAAGCAGGCAGAAAGGGTGTGAGCCTCGGCACCCCAGGAGTCTGGCGCAGCTCAGCCCTCGGGAAGGGCCAGCCGGTCAAGCGGTCACCACCGCACAGACACTTGTGGACCATACACCACGTGCTGGGCGCTGAGAGTACAGTGAACGAGGCGCGGTCGCTGCCCTCAGCGAGCTTCTTTGCCCTTAGACTTGGGGTGAGATAGGGGTCAGAGAGGACACTCGAAAGGAGCCAGAGTCCAAGGTTAACCTGAAGAGATGAGAAGGAATAGGATGGGGTAGAAGGAACATCATCTATGAAGTCCTGGAGACAAGAAGAAACGGAATTCAGGGAACAAGTTGGGGAGGGAGCTCAAGGGGGAGGACAGGCGTAGAGACTCATGTGCGCCAGGCTGAGGGCTTCACGCTGACCCTGAGGCCAACTCGAGGCCACCGCCGGACTGTGAACATCGGAGCGGCCCGACCAGCTCTGCTGCCGACATCGGTTTGGAACACGTGATGCTGGAGGTGGGAAGGTGAGCAGAACTGCAGAACAATCCAGACTGGGGACAGTGGTGGCATGAATTGGGGTGAGGGCCCCCCAGGTGGAGAACAGGGCACAGGTGACACAGAGACTTAGGAAGTGGGACTGGACAAGACAGAATCGAGTGCACATGCACGGGAGGAGTCGAGATGCTGCTTCAGTTCGGCTCCTGGGTGTAGCCGGACGGTGGTCCATTCTCTGGGGCAGGGCACCTGGAGGAGGGACACATTCTGGGTGGGATGATGAGTTGTGTGTTGGACAGCTGGTGTTTGAGGGTGTGGGGACATTGAGGTGACTGTGGCTCTGGCCCCTGGGAGGCAGGCCTGGCTGGAGACCCTGATGCGGGGGTCACAAAGCTATTGGAGCTGAGAGTAAGGCTGAGCCTGAGGAGAGGACAGCCCAGGAAGGTGCAGAGAAGCACGCGTGTTCCAGGGCAAGCACAGGTCGGGGCTGCGAAGAAGGGGACGCTGCGTCACCGCTGGGGCTGGTGGCACGCTGGTCACCCGTGACTTGCAGACAAACGAGCCTCACCCCTGGCACCAGGGTTCCCGAGTGCATGCCACAGGGGGACTTGGCACACCCGGTGCCCGCCGAGAATCCCACTGGTTCCCCTTGAAAGAGTGACCCCGTCCCCTAGAGCAATCCCATTTTCTGCCTCATTCCTTCCGCCCATACGCACTCGATTCCGTCTCATCCAGTTCAAGCTCCTCAGTCTCTCCCTCACCTGTGCCCTCTTCTCCAGCTGGGGGCCCCCACCCTGATTCGTGCCACCACTGTCCCCAGTCTGGATTGTCCTGCAGTTCTGCTCACCTTCCCACCTGCAGCATCACACGTTCCTCTGCCGAGGCAACCCCATTTTCCGTCCCACGTGCCCCTGTGTGGCTCCAGCGGGTAATTGTACACAATGCGTGGAATGTGGAATCTGATACGTTCTGCTTCCTGCCTGACTCAAGGAGCCCCTTCCACGGCTGAAGCCACAGTAACGCAAACCACATTCCCCGCTGCCCTGGGAGGAACGCTCCGGGCCTCAGTCATCCCCCAGGGAAGTCGCTGGACCTCAGGGCAATGTGGCCAGTTAGAGACACCACAGCCCACAGGGAGACTGATCTGAGCCCTGGTCCTGCCACACACCAATGTTGTCCTGGTTTCTGGTGGGGTGGGTCTTCTGGGGACCTGCTGATTCGTCTCTGTCCTCTGTAGTGATGCTCTAGTGCTCCAGGGGGCTGAGCACCCCAAATCTAGCAAGACCACCACCTCATTTGTCACTCAACAAATGCTCCTGGGCACAGCTCTGGGCCTGTGACCTCTCCAGGCCCTGGGGATGCAGAAGGCCTCCCTGGCGGGGCTCACATACCACTCAGGACAGTTGGAGATGTCCAAACGAGTACAGGCCCAGGGTGCATGGAGAAGGGCATAATATAACCAACTCAGCCAGGGGTTGAGGCATACAGGGGTTCTTCCAGGAGGAGGTGGTGCCGGACTCAGGGCATGAAAAAGTGGGTGGTGTCTCTTTGAGCCTTGGTTTCCTCATTGGAGAAATGGGCATGATGGAAATCTTTAATTCACAGCCCTGCTGTGAGGTAAATGAGATAACAGGTGACTGAAATGAGAGGAAATTCAGACACTGTAGATGAGCTACCCAAAAGCCATTCACAGCCCCTTCCTCTTTGCCTTACTACCATAGAGGCGCGACAGTTGAAGCACTCATGCTCCCAGTCTCCCTTGCGGTTAGAAGGTGCCATGTGACATAATTCCGGCCATACACACAAAAGTTCCTGCAGAGGTTTTACCTTGCTAGGGGAAAGCTCTTTGTACCTTTCCTATCTTCTGCCTAGAAAGGAGATGCAATGCTGGAGAGACAGCAGCCATCTTGTGACAATGAGACACAAACGTGAAACTGGGGCCTACACGTGGAGGATGGAGAAGGCTGAGGACCTGGTGGCACACGAACTACCATACCAGCCCTAGACTTTCTTGGGACTTCTTGTGTGAGTGCTTAAACCACTCTAAGTAGGGTTTTCTGCAATGGATCCCTTATTGGTACAGTCATGAAGTACTTACATGAGGCCTGACCTAAAAACTGTTCAGTATGGGGTAGGGATGATTGAGAAAGAGGAAAAGAAGAAGTAAAGTATGTTCTAGGTGGCAGTGCAAAGCCAGGGTGTCTTCAGAGAACCACCGTGTGGCTGGGGAGCTGGGGAGAAGCGAGTGGGGAGGGAAGTGTGTGGGAGACGAGCCCACACAAAACTCTTTTGTGTACCACTCAAAAGAGTTTACATTTATCCTGAAGCAGAGGGTGGACTCACAGAATAAACAAAAGGGCAAGAGTATTTCAGGGGGACTGGGGTGTGATGAGCCATGTCTGCCTAGGAAGATGACAGCAGAGTCAGGGAGGGCCCAGGAGGGGACTGGAGGTGAGCAGGTGAGGACAGTGAATGTGGCACCCTCTTCCAGAAGCTTTTTTTTTTTTTTTAATATATTGTTTTATTTTCACAATCACTTAAAATATTTTATTAAAGTAACAAAGCAACTGAGCCAACAATGTTTATTAAAGGGGACAACATATAGTAATATAGTTAAGGCAGTTGACAAAGTTTTGGCATTAAATCTCGAGAAAAGAAATACAAATTATCCCAGTAGACTTCGGAATCTATTTCATTAGTCCAACTAGTTTTTTTTTTTTCTTTTTAAATCTTTATTTATTTAGTGGCTGCCCCACGTCTTTAGCTGTGGCATGCAGGACGTTCAGATGCGGCATGTATGTGTGATCTAGTTCCCTGACTAGGGATGGAACCGGGGCCCACCTGCATTGAGTGCAGAGTCTTAACCACTGGACCACCAGGGAAGTCCCTCCAGATAGTTTTAATACAATGTTTCAAGAGCACCGGATAACGCATCTCAGATAAGGCACAATCTTCACCATTCAGAAGCTCAATTCTGAAGCAGAGGAGGCAAGCCTAGGATTTTCTAGAACTATTATACAGAGATAATGCATGCTTGTTGCTGAAAAACTAGAAAATATGGATAGTAAAACATAAAATAAAAAGCACCTCTCATTTGATACCAGATGTAACAATTATTAATGTTTTTGTTGTTCTTGCCTTCCTGACATTTTTTTCTATTCCTATGTATAAGAAATTAGCTTTTTTTTTTGGCTACATTGGGTCTTCGTTGCGGTGCACAGGCTTCTCATTGTGGTGGCTTCTCTTGTTGCAGAGCACAGGCTCTAGGCGCATGGGCTTCAGCAGTTGTGGTGTGAGGGCTCCGCAGTTGTGGCTCACGGCCTCTAGCGCGTAGGCTCAGTAGTTGTGGTGCATGGGCTTTGTTGCTTCGCGGCATGTGGGATCTTCCCAGACCAGGGATCGAACCCGTGTCCCCTGCATTGGCAGGCGGATTCATAACCACTGCACCACCAGGGAAGTCCCTAGCTTTTCTTTTAAATGATACATAATCTTACTGGCTATACTGTTTTGTAAATTGCTTTTTCATTTACTACCCTGTAAACATCTTTCCATGTTAAATTTCCTCCCAAACCATCATTTTAAATGATTACTTAGAATATTGTGTGCAAATGTACCATAACTTACTTGGCCAGTCCTTAAGCTACGATGGAAAGGTGATGTGTGGGTGGTGGGAGATGGCTGGGTGAGCTTTGAAATGCTGGCTGATGTTGAGCCAAATACACGAGGGGGAAGTTTGGAGGGAAAGTGCTAGAGTGTCAGAAAACACTTTGGTGAGTCTCTGTGTACTTTGTTGAGGGAGGGAGGGTCTCGGGAGATTGGAAGAAGAGAAATGAGACCCAGAGTTTAATATCTTTGTGTTACGAAATAAAAGAAATTTGGGGGGAGTTATCTACCTCAGCTCTGGGAGAGATGAATGGGGGGCCCCCAGCCACGTGGAGAAGGCACGTTCTGCTCTGTAACCCAAACCCTCACCAGCCATCATGCACACCAGTCTTGGGGAAATGATCTTTGTAATAAGGGAAGGAAATGGCACCAGGCGTGGGATGCAGAGCTCACAGCACCACAGTTCCAAAGAGTGACAGGTCAGCAGCAGTTAGGGAGGAGCATGGATTGAAAGGTGACTGTGGAAGCACAGGCTGCAGGGAATCCTCAGGAGTCCCACTGCCTGGTCACAGCAAATCCAGCCTTTTTGTTTGGATATTATGGGAAAGAGGACCGCAGAAGGCTGAGGACTTGGGCACACAGGGTTGCAAAATTTATTCCATGGCTTTGACATCTACCACCAAACTGTCCCAGAAAGGCTGGATGAAGTGTGCCTCCCAAACCCTTTCCAGCCCTGGATTCATTTTCTGAAATCCTCTCGACTTTGTTAAGTGAAAAATGATAGCTCTTGTTTTAGAAGTACATTTATTTGATTACTAGTGAGGTTAAATACGTTTTCACCAGTTGATTGGTCTTAGAATGTTTCTAACTCTCCTGTTTATTTCCTTTGCACATTTAAAAAAGCTCTTATTCTTGTTGATTTGTAAGGATGCTTTATATATTAAAGGTACTAACACTTTGTGATATTATCCCTTATTTATTTTTTAATATTTTCCCCCAAGTGTTTATTTTAAAAAAGTTTCAGATTCACAGCAAAGTGGAAGGGTTCATACTACATCTGTACACCCTTCACCTAACTTGGGTTCTATCTGAAATGGAACCAGCAGGAAGGTCACCTGGACGTAGTGGAGGCAGGGGGCTGGGTGGAGGGAGCTGAGTGTGATGCAAACACAGCAGAGGCCCCAGCCTATTGCAGGGGGAGCTGAGCTGAGACGAGGGGACGGACCTTTATACTCCGACCTTTATACTCCGGACATCGGACATCGACCAGTCTCGGATGTGGGCCGTCCCAGGAGGGGCCCGACCTTGGATAAGGCAGCTCTCTTCAGCCAAGATGAGCCCCAGGAAGGACTGAGCAGAGACCTGCCAGTACTCTCAGCAGCAGGGAGAGTGGGATGAGCACTTCAGTCGTGGAGAGGGGAGTGGGCAGCATGTCTCAGGTGCACTGCAGAATTGTTAACATTGCCACGTTTGCTTCATCCTTTCTCTCTCTCTCTGTCTCTGTGTTTTTCCTGAAACATTTAAGAGTTGGCTGTAGACATCATGACGCCTCATTCTACTGATAAATACTTCAGCGTGTAATTTCTTAGAACCTGAACATTCTCCTTTATAACCACAATGCCACAGGCAGGAAATTTGACATTGACACTATACTATTACCTATCATACAATCATATTCCAATTTGCTCAGTTGTCCCAATAGTGTCTTTTGTTCACAACCGCTTTCCCCTCCCTCCGCTGCCCATCAAGAATTGGATGGAGGGCTGTGCATTGTATTTAATTGTCATGTTCCTTTAGTCTCTTTGATTCTAACAGTTCCTGGGCTTTTCCGTCATCTATGACACTGCCATCTTTGAGGGGCCCACACCAATGGTCAGGATGCTCCTGGGTTGGGATGTGTCTAATTAATTTCATGGTTCGATGCAGGTTACCATCTGGCAGGAGCACTATGCTGGTGACCCCATCAGGTGACACGTGATGTCAACGTCCCCATGATTGGTGATGTTGAGTTGGGTCAGTTGGTCAAGGTCCATTCTGTTTTTAGAGTTTTTTTACATGCAGGTTTTAAGATTTTTATGTAGTTCCAACCGTGGACATTTCTCTTAGTGGTTGTTTTTACAATGAAATTATACTTAGAAAAGTGTTCCTTACCCCAGACTGTATAAATATTCACATATTTCCTCCAAATATGTTTTCTCCAATCAATTCCTTGATTCACTAGGAATTAATTTTGGTTTATGTCAAGAGACAAGGGTCATTTTCTTTTTTCTCAAAATACTTAGTCAGTATCATTACCCAGTATCATTCATTAGTAAGTTTTATTGAATACATCATCCTTTCCTCCATTGGAATTGTCACCATTATTGTATTATAAATATTTACAAACATCGTGATTTGCTTCCGGACTCCCTATCCTGTTGTCCTGATCTGTCAGTTCCACTTCAAGCGCTACATGGGAATTCGTTTATATTGAAATCTGATAATGAAGCTCTCCAAGGAGGATTAATTGTTTCATGATGTAAAAATGTGAATCTATTTTTAGAGCAGAAAGAAGTGAGAGAGATCCCTGAGGAGGTAAGAGGGCTGGGATACAGAGCGTGGGTGGAAGGACAGTGACAGACACAGTGGCACCTGGACAGACACACGTCCACCAGGGTGGCTGGACCATTTGCATGGGTAGCTGAGAGTCTGCTCCTTGCTCTCTCTACTCTGCCCTCCTTGTATTACAGCATTCAATATTGCGGGCATCTTTCTGTTGCACAGAAGGATGCCCGCAATCTAGCTCATTCTTGTAATAGGGGAAAACCAATCCACGTGAGGGTGTATCACACTTTATTTTGTCATTACCCTATTCAATGCCATTTTGGTCATTTCCAGTTTTCACTATTACCTCAATTTTAAAAATCCTTGTATGCTTATCTTCACTTGTGTGAGTATACCTGTAACAAATTAAATTTCTACAACTGAAAGTGCTGAATCAAAGGATTTCCTTCTTTAAAATATTGCTGCTGTCACAGCGCTCTTGGAAAAATCTCTCTGGACTTATATTCCCACCAAGGGTACGTAGAATGCCCACTTGTTTCTCCTCTCACCGATAATGGATTTTACATCCTTCAGTTTTACTGACTCGAGAAGTACAGGAAAATGGCATCCCCGCTGTTCTTTTAATTTGCAATGATTTGCTGGCGGCTTTTGGGATTTTGATTTTGTCACCCTATGTTTTTCTAACTCTTTCAGATTTGTGCCCCCAGCAGTCAGGATAAGCACTTTGATCAGAGTTCTCCAACTCTTTATCCAAGCCAGGAAAAAATGTCTGGGAGGACAGAACCCAGCTGGGGCTCTGCCCTAAATTAAGGTATTACTTAGAGGTGGATCAGCTACTCAGGCATGTGGGAAGCACACGGGGGTTGCTGTGGCTTAAGGCCAAGTCCCCAGTTTTGTAGGCAGCCTCACCCTTTGCAGGGCAGCCTCAGAGACTAGCCCCTTGAGGAGCTCACAGATGCCTTTGCCATGTGGGCCAGAAGACCTGAGACAGGCCACCCAACTTGGCGACACCAGGTCCCTGGCTCAGCCCCGTCACGCTCCTGCCCGACACTCTGCTGTGGGAACCATGAGACATTTTGGTCCCAATGTCCTCATCCTCTGGGGCGTCTGCAAAGTCTCACATCCTGGACTGGGGGGCGCAACTTCTGGGTCCTCCAACTCTGCTCCTGACATCTGTTAGCACCTATCTTCCCAGGCAAAGAGGACAGTTTGGTTCCCTACTCATTGTGTGTCTAGAACAGAAACCCTGGGCTCCTATCTGACCAAGATTGGAGGACTGGGCATTCCGAATCACTGCACATTCTAAGAATTGCCAGTTTTTATTCCAAAAGTAGTTTGTTTTGTTTTAATCTTATGTGTCCACAAAGGTCTCCAAGAAAAATCTAATGGAGACACAACTTCAGACTAGTGATACTCATAGAGGGGAAATGCCTCAAAGACAGTGGCCGTACAGAGGAGACTGGATGGACAGGTTAAATTAGCCTTCCAACTGGTTAAACCAGGGCTTACTTAATTAGAAAACTGTAAAAGCCACCATTTATTGAGCCAGGCACTATGGTAAGGACTTTACCTACTTTGTTTCCTTTATTCTTACGCACACCTGACAGGTAGGAATCCCTGTCTCCATTTAAAGATGGAGGTTGACTGGTTAATTAACTTAATCAAGGTCACAAACCTGGTGCACTGCAAAGGTAGATTGGAAGGCAGGTCTTTATCATGACCCCATATTCTAGTTTCTTTCCTGACCTCAGCGGAGGTGTGTCATCCTTGTCCCCTCAACTCCCAGGATACCTTAGAGCTCCAGGTAAGCTGGTTCAACTGCAGGGTGCGGGTGCAGGGGTTCCTGAGTCTTCTCCCAGACTGGCCTGGTCTGTAAATCCGAGCAGGAGGGAGTTCAGCCACACTGTGATGCTGTTATACCCAGTGACCAGCAGATGGCAGTATCCGCCAGCCTGCTGCCATTTGTCCCATACCCAAGGAAGGGCTCTGAGAGGTCCCCCGTGAAACTTCTGGAAAAGAAGCTATCTCACTCCCTTCTTCTCGGTCCCTTCCCCTCCCCACTCAAAGGTAGGCCAAGCCAGTGGCTGGGGGCCAGGCTGCAGCCAACCCTGGTGTGGATGCCAGAGCTGTTGCCCTGGGTAACCTGGGGGGAGGCAGCCCTCCACTGAGCATGGGAAATGCTTCTGAGCCTGAGGAAGCCCAGACCCGGACATCAGATGGGACTGAGCCAGAGCCCTGATGGGAGCTCCCCATACCCACAGCCGCATCCCTGGTCTTTCTGCGGGAGATGGCTGCAGCCCACGTCTGGCTGAATGGAGAACAACAGCACCAGATGTGCTGGTAGGTAGCTCCCGCTGAAGTCTGTTGTCACCATCTTCCCTCCCCCGCCCTCCCAGGGACACCTTCTTGGGGCAGAGCCGCAGGCTAACCGTGCCTCCTCACCTCTAACCCTCTCCAGCTCTGAATCACAACAGCCATGGTAGGTCCACACTGCGGGCAGGTTCCTGGCTAGGTCCCTGGCACTGGGTCCCATCCTCTCATGCTCTCCACCTCTCACAGGTGGACCCTCGGTGGACATTTGATTGTCAACCTCACTGTGCCTTTGGGGATCAAAAGCCAGGAAGGGCCAAGGGACTTGCGGTCCAAGGATAGAGGCCAGATTTGAATTCTGGCCTCTGACTCTCGGGAACCATCAACATGGTTAGCCAGGTTAGCCAGATAGCCAGGGGGCATCTGTTTTACCTTCCACAATAGTGCTGGGCTGCAGGGACCCAGAACCCCTAACAAAGGACAGGGTGGAGGCTGAGCCCTCATCCATCCTCTTCCTCACCTCCAGGGTACCCAGGGCAGAGCTGGGAAGAGACCTTCTAAGCTGCACAGAGAGCAAAGGCACAGGATCACAGAGGGGCCCCATCATCCCTGGTGGCTGTGATGCCAAATGACAGGGTACTGATCCCTTTCCCTCCTTGGGGGCTTGGATGCCCTACGTGGGCACTGCAAGGTGTAGAGCAGGGCATCTCTAAGGAAACTTCTCATGCTCTTGTCATCAGACGTGGGGCCTCATGCCTGGTGTGGCAGGAGGCACTGGCTCTAGACTGAGCAGGCTGCAGCGGGGGTGGGGGGGGTTCCAATTTCCAGTGGTTCAAGCTGGGAGAATCCAAGACTAGCTTCCTAAGTGGCATCAAGCCAGTGTGCCAGCTCATGTTCCCAGGTGGCGTGTGAACTTCCATCAGCAGAGGTGCCTTTGAGAGGTGTGGTGGCTCTCACGGGTCTCACGTGCAGACTTCCCCACCTTCAGAGCTATCAGAAGGCTGCCTGGGATTGGGCGGGAGTTCCCACCTCTTCAGGTATGCAAGCACAGCCCGGGTAGCAGTTTGTGGTGAATCAGGCATAACATGAAAAGTAGGTCCAAATAATCCAAAATATTCCTCAGATCCTTGGATTCTAGGACCTGAGTCAGAAACCTGGTGGTCAGAGAAAGCAAACAGCTTCTGCAAAGGACGGATGAGCGGCAAAGTGCTCTCTGAGGGAAGGATCTGGGGTTGAGAATGTGGGGACAGCTCCTGCCCACCCCAGTCAAGAAACACCCCGCCCCCAACCAGGCTGCTTTTCCCCTCCTCCCCCTGTTGGAGCCAGTCTCATCTCCCCTCTCTGAGGAGCTAACAGCTGAAGTCTGGTGCTCTTGGGAGACTGGGGGGGTGGTCTTCAGACTGATAAAGAACAGAAGTTGGAACTCCAGCCCCAGTTTTCTCCCAGCCTTCTCTAAACTTCCTGCACCGGCCCCTGAGCCTCATTCCCAGCTGCACAGTGACTGGGGCAACACAGAGCAATAGGAATCCACCTTCAAAATGCACTTTGCAGCAGGTAGGATACAACTTCCGGGTCTTCAGGCTGGGAACACTAGCTCCCTCCTGCCTGGCCCACCTACCAAAGGCTCCTCGTGTCCCCCAGGAGGAAGCCCCAGGCGAGCCTGGGCCAGCCTGACACTGTGGCCCCAAAAGGCCACCTGCTCACCAGAAGGCTTCAGCTTCACAGAGTCAGGGATAGAGGGCTGGGGACTCCTGGTCTCAGGTTCCTCTGTGCTCAGGGAGGGTGCTGCCTGCACTCCAGACTGATGCTCAGTCGTGGGTCCCAGGGAAGCTCTGGACAGGGCGTCCAGAGTCCTGGTCAACAAGCCCTCACCGTGGGCCTGACTCGCTAGGCCATCATGTCACATCATGTAAACTTAGCCATTGCACCACGTGCTCCTACTAGCCCGTCCTACTCTGAGCTCCGTGGCTTTTCCAGTCACGGCAGGCCTTGGTGTCGGTGATGACAGAGTGTGTTCAGTGGCGGGTGTTGTGAGCTCCCAGCTGACGCCAGAGGCAGGAAGGAGTCCCTAAGACGATGCTTTCATAATCCTCACCTGGACCTGAGAGTTCTTTTTCTGCCAAGAATTTCCCAAAGAGCTTGCAAGGAAAGCCAGGACCCTCTGCCTCTCCATTGGAGTTAGGGAGAGTGTTGCAGGTCCAGCCCCCCACAATCTCACCTCCCCTCTGGGCAGCCAGAGGTAACCCTTTGCCCAGCCAAGCGTTGCTGACTGCAGGCTCTGCCACTCACTAGGTGACCTGGGAAAGGGGTTAAATTTCTTTGCGACTCAACTTTCTTTGTCAATAAAATGGGAATAATAATACCTACCTCACAGGACACAGCAGTGGTGAGAATGAAGTGACATGAGTTACGTTAAGCAGTTGCCAGGGCCCCTGGCACTTGGAGAAGAACCATCACTATTTGGTTAACAGTGACCATTATTGACAGTTATCATCAATATTTGAGAGGAAGGAAAGGGAGCCAGACATGGCCCAAGTGTCCCTTCCTCCCTCCCCTTCAGTGTGGCTGGTCAAAAAGGCCCTCCATCCCCCCTTCCCATCACTTTACTTTGAACCACCTAACAGCGCACTGTACATTCACGCGCATTTACGGATCTACGTGTTTCCTGTCTCTTCTGCCCTTACAAAAGCTCCATGCGTTTGTCCTGTGCGTTGCTGAATCCACAACACATGGAAGGCTGCTCACGGTATTTACTGGAAAGAAGGAACGAATAGAGGGAGGGATAAACAATGAATGAATGCATCATTGCCTCATTTTACAGACCAAGAAACACAGGTGACAGCAGCTAAGGCCTGGCTCAAGCACACGCAGCTGCTGCCTGTTGGCTCAAGCAGCAGCACCCCACACCCCTCCCCCCAGCAGTCTCCTCCAGAGCCTTCCGGTGCCTACAAGCTACTTCTCGCTTGGCCATCAGCTCCCCGGGGACCCAGAACAGACTAACAGATGCAGGGCGACTGAGCCTCCTCTGTGCCAGCCTGTTATCCTGGACACACACCACCTTCCTGAAGTGAGAATCTCCCCATTTTATAGAAGAGGAAATTCAGTCTCAAAGAAGCTTAATAGCCTGCTCCCACAGGGACAGCAAGAGCACATGGCCCCCAAGCCGTCCCTAATTCCTAAGTCCCAAGGTGACCTCAAGGTGGAGGGATCATGTAATTAACAAATGTTTATTTGGCACCTGCTGTACCAAGCCTGGGCCAGAACCCTTCCATTCTCTCCCTCACACAGCTGGAGAAGTCGAAGCCCAGATGATGCAAGGGACTGGTTGTTAAGAGCAAAGCCATGACCAGAACCAGGGCTACTTGACCCCAGCTCAGGGCTCCTAGGGTGTTTGTGCAAATCACAGACGAGATGACGTGCAAAACTTCCGAAGACTGCGTGGCTGAAGGAGGAAAGGAGGCCAAGAAAGACAGCAGGGACGCAGCACCGGCATGAGCGGAGAGACCGGTGGCTGGGCGGCCACTATTTTGACTGACCAGTGTCTCTAGGGGGCGGCTCTGCCAGACAGCCTGCGTGGGTTCGTGCAGGGCCGCTCTGTACCGGGACCACGCAGAGAGGAAGACCCGTGACCACGACCTTGTCGGGGCTCTCTGCCCTCGGTCCCAAAGGCAAGGTGGGTTAATGCAGCCCCGGTCATCCCAGCCTCCCACCACCCTTCCTGCCCAGTCATTCCCACGCGAACCTCAGGCCTTTTTCCTCCGCCCCCCTGATCCGCCTGGGGTCCGAGAGTTACGACCTTTTGCCAGGCCTCTCCTGCTCCCATACGACCCCGAGAGGTGTGTGGCCCAAAGTCCCCAGCTGAGCGGGCGCTGCATCTCCGCGGTGGTCGGCAGGGCGACGACTGAGGAGCTCGCTTGGGACGAAGCAGCGGGTGTTGGGGAACTCAGAAGCCTGGGGCCGCAGTCGGCCCAGGAGCTCCCCGGGCCGGGCGTCTTCCGTGGGTCAGAGTGCGGGGCAGCCGGGCGAGAGAGGGACTCACGCGGCTTTGGGTCCGGTGGCGTCGGGCTGCCGCTGATCGCCCACTCAAAGTAACTGTGACGCACTACCCCCGCCTAGATTTCCAGTTCGGTAGCAAACATAATTTTAAAATAAAAGGACGCGCCTGCCCTGCTACGGGGATACGTCCGGCTCCAGCCGTCCGGCTGCAGCCCGCCATCCGCGCAACAGCGGATTGTCCATCCGCTGGGCTTTCCCGCATTCGACGGATGTCCGGGCTGCTGGTGGAGCTAAGCCGACACCCGCCGACGACCACCCTCCCTGGCGCGTCTCCCTGAGATGTGGCCTCCCGGGGACCTACCCCTGCGGGCTGCGGACCCAAGTGCCAAGCTGCCCGCGCGACTGCGGTCCCGGGCGACCCCTCCATCCACCCCCCGCCCTGCGGGAGAACCGAGGCCCGGGAAGGAAGTACGGAGGCGCCACCCCGAGGCTCTTCACCGCCCGCCCTCCCGGCCCTGCCCGCGCCCCAACATACCCGGTAGCCCGTTTCTGTTAGCCGGGCCCCTGGGAGGCGGGCGGAAGGTCCTCACTTTCGATGCACAGACGAACTCGGGAAGCCGCTCCCGCGCGGGAGTCCCCTCATCACCCTGGGGCTGCCTTCGTAGTTCTTGAGCTCCTTTAAGATCCTGGCTCCCGTCTAAGCGCGTGTTCAGCGCCCAAACCTTTGATTTTCGACCGTCGGTCCTTGTCCCGCTGTCCTTCCGGCCTGCCCTTCCAGCCGCTAGCCCTCTCTTCCCTACGGGTCTCCTCCCCGGCTCCGGCCTCCCGCTCCGATCTTTGGAAGCTGTGCCAGGGTGGGGAACCGCAGAACCGGTGATCAAAAACGCGCTTTTGTGTCAACCCTGCGCGCCCTGGTGGCCTTTCTGTGCGCGGTGGCCACGGGATCGTGGCACTGACAGGCGAGGCCGAGCCCCTCCGCGGCCGCACTTCTGGCGTCTCGGGCCCCTGCAGTACAGGAGCGGGCGGGGGGCGGGTGCTTCTCCGCAGGGGAGTAGGGAAGACGCTGGGCGGGTACGCGCGATATCTCGGAGCCTCTGACTCCCGAGGGCGCATTTGGCCCGGGCGCAGCGAGGGCGGAGGGGGTCACTTTGCCCTGGGAGAGCGAGGTGGCGCCCCGGTTTGTCGCGGGAGCCTCCGGCCGGTGACACTCGCCTAGCGACAGTGGGGGCGAAGCGCTTCGGCTGGGGGAGGAGGCTCCGGCCCTGGGCTCAGCGTTAGGCCGGAGTAGGGGGCGCGGCGCTGCCGCTCGAGTGTTCAGCAGGGGGCGCTGCTCCGGGCGTTGGGCGGGGGTGGGGTGGGAGAGAGGGGGGGCCGCAGCTTGCTGCGCACACTTCCCCCATTATTAAACACTATGTTCAAAAGGCGCCGGGGGACTTCCCGAAGCCACGGAGCCCGCGCCGCCCGCCCGCCTGGCCCTCGGAGCCCATGGACCTGAGCGCGGCCGCCGCGCTGTGCCTCTGGCTGCTGAGCGCTTGCCGCCCCCGCGACGGGCTCGAAGCGGCCGCCGTGCTGCGAGCGGCGGGGGCAGGGCCGACCGGGAGTCCGGGGGGCGGCGGCGGCGGCGGGAGGACCCTCGCCGCGACTGCGGGCGCCTCCGCTGCCCCGGCCGCCGCGGCTCCCGGGCCCCGCGCCGCGCGCCGCGCCGCGGGCTCCGGCTTCAGGAACGGCTCGGTGGTGCCGCACCAATTCATGATGTCGCTTTACCGGAGCCTGGCCGGGAGGGCTCCGGCCGGGGCAGTCGCCGCCTCCACCTCGGGTTCTGGCCGCCACAGCCGCGCGGACACAATCACCGGCTTCGCAGACCAGGCGAACCAAGGTACTCACACCTCCACTGCGCTAGTCCATCCTGTCGGGTCCTAGGCTGAGGTCACCGCCGGAGCCTTGTCCCGGCACCATTCCATTCGGGGGGCCTTGCTCCCCGCATATCCCAGCCTCAGGTGTTAGAAAGTTCGCCGAGGCCCACGCACCCGAACCCGCAGCGCCTGGACTGTGGCTAGAGCCGCGGCAGCTTGCGGGGCCCGGCCCCGGAGGGCTGAGCCCGTCCCTCTGCCGGGCTGCCCGGGCCCTGCCGGCCGGCGGGTCCCCTCGAGGAGGCAGGCTGTTTTGGAGATCCGGAGAAGCAAGGAGGGGGTCCGGCCCAGAGGGACTGCGCAGTGGTGGTGGCGGCGGCTGCTTCGTTGCTCTGCAGTTCCCAGTCTTGCGGGGGGCCGTACAAACTGGGGGAAATGAGGAGAATGCGGGACACAGCAGGCATCAGACTAAAGTAAATGGTTCTGGAGAGGCTGGTGGCACCACCAGGTATGGGGAGGGCCCTTCTAAGCAGGCTGCGTCTGGGTAGAGGTGTGTAGCTATGGGTGCCTGCCTTGTGCTAGGCCCCTGGGGGAGCCAGAGGTGAAGGACTCCGGTTGTGTAGAGAGGAGAGGAGGGCCAGCGACGCTGCAGGAATGCAGGCTTCTCTGGGACCAAGTACCCCACCTTACTCCACCCTGAGCCCTCCAAAGGTAGGACTTAGGTGAGACTGTGGTGGTCGGTGAGTGTCATCTGGATTTTATTAATCTCTATTGAAGCCATTAAAACAGACAGATAGGGAAAATTTAACTAATTTCAGGAGGAAATGCAAGTAATTTCGGCCTTAACTCTATCCAGCCAGAGACCCAGAATGGAAGGCAGAAAGGAAAGAAAGGCAAATAGGGCCGGAAAGTTAAGTGCTGCTGCAATCCAGGTCCTGCCTGGGAGCCACTGGGGGTTGTATACGCCCGACCCTAGCTGGGAAAGCAGGTAGAGGCAGGGCAGAGATCAAATCTCTCGCCCCCTCCAACATACACATAACGTCTACACAGACTGCTTTATCTGGGATACAGGGGCATCCTGGGCCCAAATGGCCTCATAGTCTGGTGGGAACTTTCAAGCATTCTCCGAGGGCCTGGCATGCATCCTGGATGGGATGCTAGGGTAGTCATAGGGAGCCCAGGTCCTGGTGTACAGAGCCAGGGAAGGCCCCAGTCCTAATTCTGCAGAGTGGGCTCCCAGCTGTGGGAGAGGTGAGATGTGCAGGGCCCTAAGCTTGTAGAGGCACCAGATGTTCTTTCTTAGGTCGAGTTAGGCCTTCAGTGGTCTCAGCCTGAGCTGAATCCTTTCCTGGGGAGCTCTGCTTGGTTGGCAAGGCTAGTAAGGCCGCCTCTCCTTCCTCTCTCTGGAGGGAGAGGATGCAGGGGCAGCATCTCAAAGCTGAGAGGGGCTGCAGAAGCTCAGAGAAAGTGTGGCAGCGAGCAAGCCCTTGGGAGAAAGCACGGGGGAGGGGTGGGGAGCACTTGCCCAGGGCCTCTCCTGCTTCCCTCTCCACCCTGAGCCTCAGCTTGGAGCAGGGCTGCCTGAGGTCACCGCAGCACCCAGACTTCAGACCCCAGGAGTCGATGGCATGGCATCTGTGGTTGGTGAGCAAATTTCCAATAGTGGGGGGAGTGTGCACAGTCTCTTCGCGTTTGGGGCAAAACGAAACCATATGACCTTCTTCAAAGGGAGCTCCTTATCTGCTGCTTGGTGGAATTTCAACTCTTTTTTCCTTTCTGAGCCCCAAAAGAAAAAAGTGCCCACAACCAGAAGTAAAATCCCAAAGCCCGAGTTGAGTCGTAACGGAGGGAAAGAATAAGTCTGCGAGGGGACCAGAGGGTACTGGCGGGGAGACCTCACTCGGTTCGCTGCCCTCACTGCAGCAAGGCAGTCCCGGCTGCCTCAAACCCTTCCCAGAAGGTTGCTTGCGCTCCTTTGCCGCCTTTCCCCTCCGTCGGAGGTGGCGGAAACACTGGGAGAAGCTGAGCCTGGAGTTCCCCATCGCGACCAGGGGCTGAGCCGGGCCCCTAATCTGGGCCTCAGTTCTCCTTCAGCAAAGCGAGGAGGCTGGAGGCACTAAAGGGTTTCTGCAGCCCTGAGGGCGCGTTCCCCTTCTAGACGAGCCCCCGCCTGCATGGGAGATCGTGGCCGGCTGGAATGTCCAGGCTGGGCTGGGGAAGAGAGGTAGCAGAAGCAGTTTACAGGGGACAAGAATTTTCCGTTTTCGCGCAACCGGGACTCCGAGGCTCTCTTGGCGGCTAAGCAGGGCCATAACCAGCAGTCCCCTTACCGCGGCCGGCCTGGCCTCCAGGTCTTGAAGAGGCACACGACCTCTGATGCGCCCACCGGGCCTTCTTTCTGCCAGCGGCTGAAAATCTGGCCTCCGACCTCGTCTTCGAAAACCCATGGCTCTGGGGCAGGCAGTGGACTGTAGTGGCCTTAAGTCTTGGTCTCGGGTGAGGGGGTGCGTTCAGTTGATGTCCGTGGGTTGTCGGAAATCGTTTGGCTCGATGAACGAAAACCCAGATCCAGATAATCTGAACCTAAGGCTCCCTTTCTTCCGGACCAGGCTGGCGGCTTTCCGGCTGGAGCCGAGACGCCCGGTCAGGCGCCGGCTCCAGCGAGCCTTGTTCTCACGTCCAGGGTAGTTGCTATTTGCAGTTAGGAGGCCCCGCGGCCAGGCGTGCCGGCTTCGCTCTCACACCGCTCTTTCTCTGTCTCTGCCCGTCCCCGGCAGACGAATCGGCAGCGGAGACCGGCCTGAACTTCCTGTTCGACGTGTCCAGCCTTCCCGACGCCGACGAGGTGGTGGGCGCGGAGCTGCGTGTGCTGCGCCGCGAGTCTCCGGAGCGGGGCCCCGGCAGCGCGACTCCCCCGTTGCTGCTGCTGTCCACGTGCCCCAGCGCCGCGCGCGCGCCTCGCTTGCTGCATTCCCGGGCCGCCGAGCCCCTGGACACCGCGCGCTGGGAGGTGTTCGACGTGGCGGACGCCTTGCGGCGCCACCGCCGGGAGCCGCGCGCCACCCGCGCGTTCTGCCTCTTGCTGCGCGGAGTGGCGGGTCCCGCGCCGGTCCCACTGGCACTGCGGCTGCTGGGCTTCGACTCGCGGGGCGGAGGCGGAGCGGCGGCGGCGGAGGAGCGCGCGCTGCTGGTCGTCTCCTCCCGCACGCAGAAGAAGGAGAGCCTGTTCCGAGAGATCCGCGCCCAGGCCCGCGCGCTCGGGGCCGCACTGGCAGCGGAGCCGCCGCCGGATCAGGGACCTGGCATGGGGTTGCCGACGGCGGTCATCGGCGGCCGCAGGCGGCGGCGGACGGCGTTAGCCGGGACTCGGGCAGCGCAGGGCAGCGGCGGGGGCGAGGGCCGGAGCCACGGGCGCAGGGGCCGGAGCCGCTGTAGCCGCAAGCCCCTGCACGTGGACTTCAAGGAGCTGGGCTGGGACGACTGGATCATCGCGCCGCTGGACTACGAAGCGTACCACTGCGAGGGCGTTTGCGACTTCCCGCTGCGCTCGCACCTTGAGCCCACCAACCACGCCATCATTCAGACACTGCTCAACTCCATGGCGCCGGATGCAGCGCCGGCCTCCTGCTGCGTGCCCGCGCGCCTCAGCCCCATCAGTATCCTCTACATCGACGCCGCCAACAACGTGGTCTACAAGCAATACGAGGACATGGTGGTGGAGGCGTGCGGCTGCAGGTAGCATGCGGGCCAGGCCGGGCCAGGGAGGGGGCAGCCGCGCCACCAAGGACTCCCCGCTGAGAGCAGCTTCGGGCCGAGCCTGTCACCTAGCGTGGCTGCGTGTCGGAGTCTGGCCCGGCGGCCGCACGGAGGAGGAAGAGCGCACGTTCACACACCAACACTCACACCCACACACTTCGTCCCTCATGCGCACGTTTACGGTGGAAGCATCCGAAAGCCCTGGGAAGAGATGACCTTGACGCTACCGAATGTCACAGTCATGTGTATTTTGCAAACAGATCACCATTGCGCCCACCGCCCCCTTTTGGGGGGAGGATGGCTTTGCATTGTTGTTACAGTAACCGGCACCAAATCGGGTAGAAACGGGTTAGGGAATTGGGGGCTTCAGCATAGGGGAGCTAAAGGGATACTTGAGTCTCATTTCACCCCTTTTGTTTCCGGCTGAGTGTGGGGCACGGCCCGCTGGGGGGCAGAGTTCCCGGTGTTGCACCTGAGACCGACGGAAGTGCTGTAATGCGCTTTCCGAAGGCTTGCGTTGCATCGGGGCCATTTATTCTGGGGAGGAACCGCTGCAAAAGGCGTTATCTTTTTCCTCGAACTTTCAAAATCTAACATTCTCCCAGTTTTGAAAAGGAACATTTGTCGGAAAGACTGCATTGTGGAGCTTCCCAGATCTCTGCAACGGTCAGCACCACCTTTTTTAAAAAATACAAATTCCAATTGGGAATGATCTAGAAAGTGGAAAGAAAGTTTTCGGAGCGGGGAGGTGAGATGGGGGAGAGGTTTTAAAGCGCCAGTCTGACCTGACATGTCATCGGTTCGGGGGTGCGCGGCATCTGTCAGTTTCTGCAGCTCCTAAGCTGGGTAGACCGCGGTGTCCGCAGTGCCTTGGGGGCGCGCAGGAGGAAGCTACTGCAATGTCTGGGGATGGGGAAAGGGGGCGCTATGGCTTTCCCTAGAGACCTGCCAGGAGGTTTTCCTAAGGAGCTGGGAGGAGGCTCCTAGGGTTTGAAAGAGGCCCGGAGGTGTCCTAGGGCGGACTCCTGCAGAGGACTGGGGCTTGTCTGCCAGGTAGGCACAGCCCCCTCCAAATGGTGCCCTCGAGTGGCCAACACGTGCTTGTGCTCAGCTATCAAGGCTGTGTCGGCTTTGACGTGCTTTCACTGTATTGTTGCTGTGGTTTTTGGCAGTGCGATAGTAACAGGAAGCGAAGCCACACAAAAGTGCTTTTGTGAGATTTCAACTCCCCACAACCCAGTGGTTCAGAGCAGGAGGCAGGTCGGCCCCTCCCCTACTTGCTCCGTGGACGGGCATCTGCAGCTCGGCTGCTGTGGCCCCTTTAGAAGTGTGGCGGTATGGGGGCCGGAGGTGGAAGCCTATCCCCCAGTCTCTGTATTTTGCTCCCAGGATTCTTGCTGATGGTGGGAGTGTCTGTCCATGTAAAAGGGAGGTCGAACATGCCAGACTTTGTGGTCCTGTTTGGTTCATTTCTGCCTGGGAGTCCTCTGTGGCCTGTGTAAATGGTTGGGAGAGGGAAGAGAAACCAGTTGGATTCCACCTGTTTGGGGCTCCGAGGGCTTCCTTGAGAAACTCTGCAGCCCTCCTGGGTCCTCCCGTTTATGGCTGTGCTGGGCTTTCTCCTTTAGGGTCCCCAAGAGGCATTCATCTTGCCCTTCTTGTCTTGGATGCTAAGGTCCAAGACAATTTATACAAATTTTAATTCTCAGTGATTACACTCTTAAGAGAGAAAGAGAAAGTTGAAAGATTTAGATACAGCTAATTTATTTAAGGTCCCACCTGAGTCCTTTTTATCCTTTAAAGTTCCCCCAAAGGAGGAGAAAGCACACTTATAATGTGAATTTATATGCTGTGGCTATGTGAGTACCTATACATAACCTGAAAATGCAACAGTCTCTTCAGGTTAAAACGAACAAATAACACAATCCCAAAGTGGCTTCCATCCGATTTCAATGACTGGGCAAACATTTACGAATTTTGCCAGGGAAGCCGCACTCTCCTTTTCTAAACTATGATTTCAATAATAATTGCATGGTGATTGCTCTGATACCTGTCATAATGAATTATTTAAATGGCACTAAAGTATTAAAAGATGTGGTATTAGAAGTTTTAGAAAGGGAGCTGAAAAGCTATAGCTAAATATTATTTTGGAGAAATTCTAGGCTATATAATATCTTTGGACAAAAGCAAACATTTGATGCTTTTTTAGTGACTAGGAAAAACAATCTGGAGGAAGAAATGTCTTGATTTAGCCTGAGCTTTTTATGGCGGGAAAAAAGTGTTCATTTTCTGTTTCCTCTGTTGACTTGCTTCTCCCAAGGGGCGTTGTAAATGACGGCGGAAGGGGGCATCTCCCTGCATCTTGAGTCCAGGCAGCACCCCTGGATGGGGAACACTGTCCTTGGTCAGTGACGGTTCCTTCGATGGCCCCTTATGCCCTCAGTGTGTTATCACATAAAAGGAATGCCTCCTAGATCTCCTCCAGAGCTGCATGTAACCACCAGGGACCACTGTGGCCCATCTCAGGCTTCTGGCGTCTCAGAGTTAAAAGCAGGTGAATGGAGGGGATGGTGTGCTGCACTTTGTAAAAAAGAGAGCAAAAGGGCCATCACGTGTGGAGGCAGACAGGTTTTTGCTGCAGAGCTGTGGTTTGAGTAGCTTTGTCAAGATGTGGAGAAGCGTGTTCCGCCCGCACAGTTGGTAGTGCCGTGTACCGTCTGTCTGTCTTCTAGACACCAGGGGGCAGGGCCGAATCACCCAGCTGGAATCTCCCATCCCCATGGGTGAGAGAGCTGGCTGTTGACAATCAGGGACGGAGTGTGTCAGGACTGCGAGCGAAGGTGGCTCTCCCCATCTCACCTGTGGTCACCAACGTATTCCTCTCAGAGTAAATCACATTTTCCATTTTGCTGGGGGAGAATCTTGTACTGCTAGTTGAGATCATTCAAACTACTCTTCCTGCTAGAGAGGGAGGGTTGGCATCCCTGGCTGGGGAGCACAGGGCAGGCCAGCTGGGGCCCTCAGGGGGTTGGTGCCAGGTGTGTCAAACACCCAGGCAGTCTGGTCACTGCTGCTTGAAGCCAGACTTCTGCACCAAGGGCGACCCTTGCCCTGGCAGGTGGCAGTGCCCACCGATGCCGCAATGCTTGTCTGGCTGAATTCTGGCTTTCCAGTCAGGGGGCTGGGTCCTCCGGAGAGGGTGGCAGGCTTTGTCAGCTTAGCTTGGGGAAGCGGGCTTGAGCTGTGCCATTCATCGTGTACACGCTCCCCTTCGCCCTCCTGTCCTGGCATTTTACTGCTAACATGGCACGGGAGGGAGAAGAGGAGTGGATTGTGTGATTGGCGAGTCACCCCAGTGCGATGACTTCCCCCTTGACAGCTCTCGGAGGTGTCGGCCGGAGTAGAAACCTCGCTTCTACCAGTGCTCAAGGGAGTACCGAGCACCTTGTGGATGTGATCCCAGTGTAATTCAAACCCTACAAGTCACTTATCCTGATCTCAACTTCATTCAAACTCAAAGCAGAAAATAGCTCTGGACTGTAGACGGACCTTCTTAAAGCAGGGAGAGGAACTGAATGCTTTTCAAGAGCAGCTCGTGCACAGAGTCAGACTCTTCCCCTCTTGAATGTGCTCTCCAGAAAATCCAGTGAGAGGAAGAGAAAGCACTGCAGCCATCTCTGGGCCACAAACGATTCTCAGGACACAGAACCTCCTGCAGGTCCAGAAAGCAGGGCTGGCTCAGTGGGCTGTGGGCCAGAGGGCCTCTGAGGGATGCCGGGTGGGCTGGGAGGCTCTGGAAGGCAGCAGTTAGAAGGGGCCAGGGGCCGGCATCGTCCTCTCAGAGAGGGCCTGGCCTGGGCAGGGAGGAGTCAGCGGCTGAGTGAACCTAACAGCTAGAGGACAGTGGGAATGGGAGGCAGCTAGACCCCTCTGAGGGGCTGTGGGTGGCGCTGGCGGCCGAGCCCACCATGGCCTCCTCACGCCCAGGACTGAACTGCCCCACCCGGCACGGCCACCGCAGGAAGCCCGCTCCACAAGGCATCTCTGCAGAAGCCACCGCCCTGCTCAGAGCTTCAACTTCTGCTCCTATAAAATGAGGAGCGCTCAGGTCCCGTGGTTCTGGGATTCTCCTTTGTCCCCAGAGCCCACTGACGTCATTCAAAGGCAGAGCAGATGTGACTTTCTGGAGAAGGTTCCCTCAGAGCCAGTCCCAGAGCCGCTCTCACAAGTGCTGCAGCTTTTGCGTGCGTGTGTGTGTGTGTGTGTGTGTGTGTGTGTGTGTGTGTGTTCATTACACTCTTAGCCTTTGCTGGTGCTTCCTGGATGGTGCTTTGATTTCCCCCTGGGGCAAGGCAGGCGCGGGGGAGGCCACGATCTTGGGGGGGGCGGGTTGGTTAGGGCTCAGCTCACCAAAGTCACGACCTTTCTCACGTGTGTCCCAGCTGAGGGGCGCTGCCAGCGCTGCTTGAGTTCTGCCTGGACTCACACGGGGTGGGTAGAGCCGCACTCTTGGGCAGGCGCCCACGCTGCTGGTGCCTCTGTAGGAGCAGAGGAGAGAAGAGGCTGTGCCTTGTTGGCGAGCCGGACTGTCCCAGAGTCCCTGGATGAGGCAAGCCAGCCCGTCTGAGGATGAACTGCTCCGCCAGGCCCCCACCCGCCCCTCAGCTACCTCCCTGCCATGCCCGTGTCTGACCCAGCTGCCGGGGCTGCGACCCAGGGCCAGGTACCAGAGAGCTACTCTTTCTCTTCTTTTCTAGGCCCTGGAAAATGGTGGCAGAGTTAAACACTAAGGAACACTAGAAAGGAGGGGGCAAAAAGGTGTTACTTCTGATTTTTCAGATAGCTCGGCCTTCGGTACCTGGAGCCTTCCGGGCCTTTACTGGAGCAGGCTTCTTCCTCCCTTTGTGTTGTGCTGGACTTTAATCTGTGCCCAGAGCTGCAAACTGCACGAACAGTTAACTTGCAAAGAGGCGTTAGGCGAGAGAAGCCTGTTCTTTCCAGGAGGGCCACCATCGGAGCCTTGCAGACAGCCACCTGCCTGGACGCAACTGCAGGGAGAGGGGTGGAAGTCAGCCTAGTCAGTCAGCGGGGGTGATCGAGGATTTGACCTTTGCGGCACGGGCTGGTCACTCATTCAGGGCTGCTGTCTGCTCGGGCCGTTTGTGCACCCGGAGCTCAGCCTCTTCCCACCCGCCCCGCAACTGCCGGCATCCTGGGTGCCCCGGGCCTGGGGCTTAGCCATAGGCAGTGTTCGCGTTGGGGCTTCATGGCAGCAGCAGCGGCTACAGGAGAGCCATCCAGGCCTCCCAGGGTGGAACCGAAGGGTGTGAGGTCGTTGAAAAATTAGTTTGCATTTCAAGTCATGCTTACAGTTGTTGAAAAGTACAAATGCATCCCCAGAGCAGCGCAAGCAGTGAGTGGTGGTCCGCTTTTTTGCCTGTGCAGACCTTCCGGGAGCGGGCCTGCAGGCCCCTTCTAGTACATTCTAGTATATACTGTGTGTGCGTGCTGGCAGAAGAAAGGACTGGCTTCTCTCACACGCACCCCCCCTCCAACGTAAGAGGGCTGCAGTGTTCGCAGACGCTTCCTGAGAGGTGTTTCAGCAGGCAGGTAAGTCTGTAAGCAGGGCAGCTTAGCCTGCTGGTGTATGAAACACAGTTTTCACTCTTTTTTCCTGATGAACTTCCTCCTGCTAGTTTAGGGCAGTGCAGAAATTTTTATCTTCTTTCTAAGTCAGTAATGAGATGTGAAATAAATTGTCTAAAAAACACGGAGAAGCTTCTGATAGTCAAGTCCCAGGCACCTTTAGGCCTGGTGGCACAGTGTAGCTTTTGCATTTCTTTTTCACTGTCTTTTAAGATGCAGGCAAGCAGGAGTGTGGTGGTGCTGTGATTGGAGATCTGGCCGGGCGGGGGCGGGCCAGCGGCTGTCTCCTTTGCAGCCACTTCTTTTCGTCTCTGTGCTGTTCCACCTGACCAGCGGTTATTGCATCTAGAGGCGGGGCGAGGTGTCTGCTCCCAGCCTGGACTCTGCTCAGACACTTGGCTCAGACACTTCCAGAATCTAGAACCTCAGCTGAGCCTTCTGGGGCTGAGGTGTGCTCGTGGCTGACCGGGACCAGACCCCACCCTGCCAGGCTTATCCACAGGAGTCCTGCTGAATTAGAGGTAAACACAAACCCGTCGGGAGCACCCAGGCTGAACCTCCCTTGAGCACGTTCCCTGGGCCGCAGGATGCGGAAGGGCAGCCTCTAGCTGGTGGTTCAGTGCAGCTGCACACAACCTGTGCCTGTTGTACATTCTTTCTGATTGGCTGCTTTCTCTCAGACCTCTCACCCCTGAGCGGCCCTCACCCAGATTTTTCAGTGGGGTCAGTGGGTCTGAATAGCACTGACAAGGTGTGTCAAAGGCCTTTCCTTGTCTGCACGTTTATCTCTGAGTGGCTGAAGGCTGCCAAGGGCAGAAAAAGATGCACGTATCCCCGTGGCTCAGGGCAACAGCAGCTTGGCTTGAGGTGAGCAGGCTGGCTTGAGGAAGGGGTGCACGCACGAGTCGGGCTTATTTCTTTGCAACTTATATTTCCGGGTCAGGACCTTTCAGAGTCAGAGCAAAGTCAGCCATTCAGCATTCTGTTTAGAAAGTGATGATACAGTTCAGGGAGAAAGCAAGCTCGTGATAAAATGTGTTTTCTGGCTGGGAAGTACTCAAGTTCCAAGCCAGGAACAGAGGCTCTGGAAAGGGGAACTTCTCGGTCACGCTCCACCTGGATCAATCATGGATTGAATACGAGCATCCTTAGAGTAATTGTTTTGTTTTTGGTGTTTCACTTTATGCTGTAGTGCGAACAGCTTTTATGTTCTTTACGACAAAGAATCATAATCGAGTCACTTTAGGTCTTTTAGCTGCAAATATTTCACCCCAAATGAAAAGTTAATGATTTTTTACAAGGATTTTTTTTTTTTTTTTTTTTTATGATTTTTACTTGTCCTTTAGCAGATGACAATAGGGGATTCTGAAAAGTTTGGATAGAATTTTTTTTTTAATATATGAAGAAGCAGTTCTTCTCACCATGAAGGCTTCTGCAGAAGTCCTGCACCAGCTTACCTGCGGTGCTGTTTAAGCGGGCCCTGGGTGGACAGTGGCATCTGACGTGATGGGCACCCTGCCCCTTGACAAACACACACACTCCAAACTCCAATACTGTGATTTTAAGGAAATGGGCAAAACTCGAAGTGACGGTGATGCCATCACAGTTCAATGACACACCATTCCCTCAGCAGCTGAAGACAAAATTAATTATTGGGGGGGAGAAGTCCCTTTCATTTTGCAGTGACACTTAGTGTTTCTCAGCTTGGCTTGGGAGTAAGGTGGGAAAGGGGGAGAGGTTTTTAAACTCATTTAACACAAGCTGGAATCTCCTTTGTCACCTGTTTTCCAGCTCTGGTTCGGCCAGGGCAGAACTCTGAGGCTTGGGGGCTGGAGATCGGGCCAGCTCCCTGCTGCCCTGCTTGGCCACTTGGGCAGTGCAAGCTGACGTCGTGAACGCTGCCCCCGTGCCCAGGCCGGCCAGCAGGGAACTCTTCGAGGGCAGGTACAAATCCACTGTGTATATGTATTCTCAAATTTAAATAGATGTACATAATGAAATGTAAATGAACTGTAAAACAACCGTCTCTATTTTTCTTGACAATGATATAGCAATATATATTTGTTAAACATGCTTGTGTACTCTTCATTAACCATTTTAATATTTTGTACAGATAAGTTGATTAAATATTTTATTGATAAAACTGCTCCTGACTGGTCTTTAAAGAACTACTTTTTGAGATCCGGCCTTCCCATGTTAAGAACAGCCAGCCAGCCACTGAGGCATTAGGAGTGACTGCATTGAAACAGGGGTTCCGGGCCCATGAGTCTTTAAGGTAACCACTCCCCCTTGAAACACCTCAGGCTCTAAGTCCAGGAGGACGGGGGCCCCAGGCATGGGGCTGCTGCTTCCTGGGTCTTTGTGACTGGTGTGACACTGCATAGGACGCTGTGCAGCCCCATACCGTATGAAGACACTGCATGGGAAGGTAGAAGAATCCAGCTTGGGTTCGGGGGAGAAGAGGCCAAAATGCAGTGGAAAACATTTTCTCTTTGGAAAACGAGCGCCGGCGTTTGTCATGAGTGATCGTTGCCATTCCAAGCGCAGTGTGAGTGGAAAGGTTTTCTGTTTTCAGACGTATCGAGCTGCTGCAGGATCTAGAAAGCCTGGGCACTCCCACTCTGGAGGCTGCACAGTTGCGCCTTTGAATTCCAGTGGCAGAAGCCCAACTGCAGCAGCGTCCTCGGCGAGGCCAATTACATATTCTAGGGAAACCAACAAAGTCCTACAGCGAATTTGGCAGGATACCTTTGCTCAGTATTCTTCTGGACAAGTACAAAGATCTGTGCTGTGTGATGCTGTCTTGGCTCCTTCAGCATCTCTCCTAGACCAGGCAAGAGAGGACCGACCACACGGCCTTGCACTGCTGCCCTGGCTCTCACACCTGTTTCCTATGGTTGAAGGAGAAAGCTATTTCATCCGTTCCCAAGTATTTCTGGGAGAGGATAAGTGATGGAACAGCAGTTGTGGGACGATGACAAGGACTTGCCCTCACTAATGACTTGTTACCAGGATCACCTCCTCTGGGATATGGATCGGGCCAGCGTGACACACCTTTCTGCAGAGCGACGGCGGCACACGTCCGCTGTAATCCAGTGCTCCTGCAGGGTGTTAATGCCTGTCCCCTTGGCCATGTGTCCTGCTCTGGTGAAAGGTAAATCAAAGTCTGCTCCTTTTTGCTTCTTACTTTCATTACTACCAAATAAAGGAGTCTCTTTCTTTGGAATAAAAATGCACCTTGTAACTGACTCCCTTGGCAGGTTGCTGTAAACATAGAAGCTCATGACTCTGCCACTGGAAAGCGCACAGCCTTACATTGCTTTGCTTTCACGATCCTTGGTCAGTTCTTCATTTCCTTATTTTTCACTCTCCACTTGACCTACCCTGGAATTCTGTGGTTGGAGGAGTACACTTTCAGTTGAGAAGGGCTAGTTACAAGGAGAAAGGAAAGTCAGGGGTGGCACTTAAAATGTTATCCTATTTCCCGAACACTGATGCGAGACGGTCTATACGCCCTGCACAGACTGATGCTAAAAGGAGGCGAAGATTGACTTCTCCGCTCCCCCGGCCCTGGTGTGCCCTGGAATGCCCGCTCTTTGCTCACTCCAAGGCAGGTCAAAGCAACGATGCCACCAACCGCTGCCCTGCTGAGGGCAGAGCTGCCTGACCTGGTTGTGGATGCCTTGTGCTCCTGTATCCCTGGGAAGCTCTTCTGCTCAGAAGGAACAGTGATCTGGGGAGAAACTCATCCGTTGTGATGTGTCACCAGTGTGCAGCCACCGACCGTGAGGCTGGGGGCGTCTGCTGAGCCCTAATCGCATGCAGGTGCGTGGCCCTGCAGCCGCGGCCAGCGGGAGGAAGCCCAGATGTTCTGCAAAGCCCGACGAGAGTGGGTTTGCAGAGGTGGGATCCTGGTTCCTCTGTGAGGGAGGGAGGCCCTGCAGGTGCACCGCACTCCTGGCTGTCATGGACGCCCAGTCACAGGGTCACATTCCCATCCCCAGGAAGAGGAATTTTCCCATAGACTCACCCAGCAAGGAAGTCTGTCCCAGTGTGGGGAGGTCAGCACAGCCCCTCTGCCAGAGTGTCTGAGGAATGCGATACAAAATGAAAACGCTCTGCTGTCCCGGAGCGGGCTCTCGTGTATTGTTGCTGTAATTCCCACTTGGGGTGTTACACAGGGTTAGGGCTCAACAAGTAATAACCGCATACTTGGTAGTTGCTAATACCCAAACTCCAGAGGTTTTCCAATCATAGAAGAATGGAAGTAACAGTTGCAGCCGGACGGGCTGAAGAATGGGCCGCGACGTGCCGTGGCCTTGCTAGTGCCAGATAGTGAACAGTCTCTGTCCTGGAATCTGTCTGACCCAACTGTGCAGAGCAAGGCTGAGGAAATGCTTAAGGGATAGAATAGCAAGTCCATGTCATACAGCCAGTTACATATTCAGTTTTGAGGGACAAGGAGTCCCGGCGACGTGATTCGCTGCTGGTCTGACTGAGGGAACTGCATTTCTGAAGACGTTGCCTATTAGGCAACCTATGCAATGTTGCTGCCTATGGCAGGAACTTTTATTAATTTAGGAAACAATATCTGTTGACTATTCTGTGTGACAGCCCTATTCTATAAGCCCTGAGAACAGAGAGGTGACTAAGATACAAGTCCCATCTCCTAGGACTCTCTTTTTAAGGGCAGGAAGGAGTGTTGATAGTGGGGCAGGGAGGATAAAAATCTAATTCCTGAAATAATGGCAAGTACTTCAATAAAGACATGACCAGGGGACTGTGAGGGTTCAGACGGAGGGAGGGAGGGGGAGAGATAGAGACAGACAGACAGAGAGACAGAAAGAGACAGAGAAACAGAGAGACAGAGAGAGACAGAGACAGACAGAGAGACAGAGAGACAGAGGACAGAGACAGACAGAGACAGAGAAACAGAGAGACAGAGGACAGAGACAGAGAGAGAGAGAGACAGAGGACAGAGAGACAGAGACAGAGAGAGAGAGGACAGAGAGAGACAGAGAGACAGAGAGGACAGAGAGAGAGACAGAGAGAGGACAGAGAGAGACACAGAGAGACACAGAGAGGACAGAGACAGAGAGGACAGAGAGACAGAGAGACAGAGAGGACAGAGACAGAGAGAGACAGAGAGAGAGGACAGAGACAGAGAGACAGAGAGAGAGACAGAGACAGAGAGAGACAGAGAGAGAGGAGAAAGAGAGACAGAGAGGACAGAGGGACAGAGAGAGAGAGACAGAGAAACAGAGAGAGACAGAGAGAGACACACACAGAGAGAGAGAACAGAGAGAGAGAGACATAGAGATAGAGAAACAGAGAGAGACAGAGAGAGAGACACACACACACACAGAGAGGACAGAGAGAGGACAGAGAGAGAGAGAGAGACAGAGAGAGAGACAGAGAAACAGAGAGAGGACAGAGACAGAGAGAGAGACACACAGAGAGAGAGGACAGAGACAGAGACAGAGAGAGAGAAAGGACAGAGACAGAGAGACAGAGAGAGAAGACAGAGAGACAGAGAAAGAGAGAGAGAGACAGAGAGAGACAGAGACACAGAGAAACAGAGAGAGACAGAGAGAGAGGCAGAGAGAGAGAGACACAGAGAGGACAGAGACAGAGAGAGAGGACAGAGAGACAGAGAGACAGAGAAACAGAGAGAGACAGAGAGAGACACACACACAGAGAGAGAGGACAGAGAGAGAGAGAGAGGACAGAGAGAGAGACAGAGAGACAGAGAAACAGAAACAGAGAGAGGGAGGACAGAGAGAGACAGAGAGAGAGACACACAGAGAGAGAGGACAGAGAGACAGAGAGGACAGAGAGACAGAGAGAAAGAGAGAGAGGACAGAGACAGACAGAGACAGAGAGACAGACAGAGAGGACAGAGAGAGACAGAGACAGAGAGAGAGACAGAGAGAGAGGAGTGGGGGAGAGAGAGAGAGAGAGGCCACTCTGTGGGGCAGAAGCGGTTGTATTTTGGGGAGGGGTCGAGGCACGGGCACTCTCAAAGCTGGAGCGGTTGATCCCAAAGGTTCAGGGCACAGCACAAGTTTGGAGGAACAGAGGGAAGTAAGTGCGTCTGGAGCACCCGGTGGCCGTAACAAAGCTGCCTAGACCTGAACGCGGGACTCAGCCCCCGCTCTGACCCGCACAGGCCGCTGCCTGATACGCACCCCGCACCCCAAAGCCGCATCTGTTGTATCCTCTGTTCTTCTGACGCTACTCAGTTGTTCCCAACGCTCTCCTCGTCCCTTCCCCTGACAACCTGGCCTTCGCCGGCCCTCGCGTGACCCCTTCCCCAAGCCTCCACTCCTCTGGCCGCCTGCCCGCTGTCCCCTTCAGGAGGCAGCACGGTGCGTGGGAAGGGGTGAAGCCGTGTCGCTGGGGCAGAGCCCCGCTGTCACTCAGTAGCTGTGAGGTCTTGAGCACGTCACCTGCTTGGCACCCTCGTGGTAACACATGACTGTGAGGCCTGAATGAGACGCTGTGAAAGTGCAGGGTGAGCAGCACGCTCTTTCTCTGGACTTGTTCTCTTCTCTTCCAAACCCACCCAAGTTCCACCTGTCCTCCTGGCACCAGGAGCAGCCCTGCCACACCCTCCCTCCAGCAGTTTTCTCTTTACAGAACTGTGGCAACCCGGAGCCTTCCCCGGCCCTCACCGTTTTGCTCTGGAGATGCCTTCAACCTGCTGGAGAGGACAGACCCATGTCCCCCATTGGCTCCCCACGTGGGCCACTGTGATCACTCACCTACACCTCCAGGGCACAGAGGCAGGAATCTCAGCCCCTTGGGAACGGAAATCTTTCCTGTCCTCGGCACTCCTACAGGACAGCTTCAGCCTTAAGTCCTCAGAGATTTACTAGTTCACAGAGCACACTCAGGCCCAGGCACTGCCTGCTCCTTAAGCCCCACCCAGCAAGGAAAGGAGAAGCCCAAGGACATCTCTTCTCTCTGGCAAGAGGGGGCCAGGAACAAAGATGATGCCTCGTGTTATTTAAGAAACACTTTGCTTCCTACATCTTTTCAAAGGACTGTAAGCTCCTCGAGGGGATGTTTGGGTGTCCTGGGCTGTGTGTGGGAGGCCTGCAATGGCCTGGGGTCAGAAAGCTGTGTCGGGTGAGCGAGTGGCCTCCTCCTTCACCAATATGAACCAGAAACGCTGAGACGATTAGAATCAAATTTCAGGCTGGGTGAAACACTGCAGAAGCTGGGACATCGAGGAGTCCTCCATTGCACCAAAGAGAAGACAGTGTAGAAGACAAGTTTGCTATCCTTCTCCTTTAGGTACCATTTAATAGAGCATCTACCAGGCAGGGTGCTAAATACTATATGCAAGACCTCGTTTGACCCCATTAAAGACAAACAAAAACCCTTCCGAAGTCCAAAAGCTAACGCAAGTACTTCTGTAGATGAGGGCCAGTGGGGGAGCGAAGGAGAGGGCTCGGGGAGGTTAAGCCTCTGAACATCACAAACCTGACAAATGACAGATTCAGGATTTGAACCCCAGTCTTCATTTACTTCCTAGAAGAAGTAATTCACTTTCTGTAAAAGAAGCAATAAGAGACAGATGCAGAAGGAGAGTGTATTTTTTTAAAAAATAATTATTCGTATATATTTCAAAATCATCTCAAACTTACAAAAATGTTGCAAGAACAAAGAACTTTTTTTTTCTCTGAACCATTTGAGAGTAAATTGACATAATGCCCCATGGTTCCCTGGCACTTGTGTGTCTTCAGTACAAATAAGGACATTTTCCTACTTGTCCACAATACAACCAGTGAAATCAGAAAATTAACATTGGTCTCTTATTCCCAGCTAATCTTCAGATCCCATTCAATGAAGTTTTGCAAACTGTCCCAACAGCTTTTTTTTAATAACAAAAACATCTAATCCAGAATCAGGTATTATATTAAGTTGTTGTGTCTCCTCACGTCTGGAATTAAATTTAATTTTAATATAATGTAGGATAACGAAAAATCAAGCCTTTGGAGGTCACTGGCTCTCCAAGGGTTGAGTGGAGAGGCCAATGGTGAAAGGGCTGCTGCCTTGGACACCTGGCCACAAAAAGCCACAGGGGCTGCCTCTGGAGATTCTCCCCCATGGTCCAGAGCAGACTGAGAACAACTGGTCATGATTTCCAGTTTAGGCCTTTCAATCAGCCCTAGATAACCCCAGATGAAGTTATTAAATCTTTGACAAGGGCCATTCAAGTGGCTGACCGGGATATACAGGCAGAAATGCTTCTGGAAAATGGATTTCATCCACTGCTTACCAACTTTAGTCTTTTATTTTTTATTATGATGATGTTTAATAATAATTATTATTAATATAGCCAGTCTTTATTGAGAAGATACTCTTGGTCAGGCATTGTGCTAAAGGCTTTTATTTAATCATCCCATTGAATTCTTCAACAATATGAGGTACATATTATTATTAATCCTATCTTATAAATGAGGACATTGAGGCATGGAGAAATTAGATGAAGTTGTCTAAAATCACACAGACAGTAAGACCTCCAGAGTTCACATACCCTATCACCTAATACATATGCACGGAAACATTTTTGCTTAATTCCTAATGAAATAAAATGAACTTCAATCTCCTGAAATCTGATTCTTCCTTCTCTACAAGAAGCACTGAGAAAGTGGCTTTTCAGCTTAACAGAGAGACTCTGACCCGAGTCTAACTCAGGAGGATGCTAGGATTGTACCCCTCCTCCCCCAACACACAGAGATCAGGCCAGGCAAGGTCAGAAAGTGGGGGTAAAACACTTATTTTGAAAATTCATTTGGTGCTTAGATGATAAACAGGAAATTTACTTTATCATTTTACTTCTTATCATTTTTTAAGCTCTGGTAACCTTTGGTTTATCAGACATAATTTCATACATGTGGACTCCTGAAATAGGAAGCGATGTTGTAAGGTCACGCTAAAAGGAAAGCTGGGCGTGTTACTCTTCATTCCAGCAGCATGACGTACCCAGTACTTACTTAGTACTACTGAGCATCTCCTGTATGCAAGGCACTTCAAGCCATGAGACCGAGCTCCTAACATCAGATTTCTAGAAGGCTTCCCTACACAGTTGCCAATAAGGACTCTGTATGCAGCCTTGCGCCAGAGGCTTAGGCATCTACCGGCTCCTTTCCGGGGCCAAGAGCACTGCTTGCCTGGAGCGTGGCTCCTCCCCTCTGAGAAGTCATTTGCTCTGACATGGCAGCCACGCCAAAGGGTCATAACTCATACAGTGCTCACCACTGGGCTGGCACATATCAGAGGTGAATCTTTCATCAGGGGGCTTTAGGGTTTGAGAAGGACAACATCCCATTGTCCTTAAGGAATGGGACACCGTGAGGGATTTCCTCTAGGAGAAAATGGAATGTTTCTATCTATCATCAACCATCTCTGCAGTCAGCGGGACTTGAGTGTATCCTTCTCATGATCTCACATGCTTCACATATCCGACTACACACTTAACATTCAGCGGTCTCTTACATTTTCTAGTAGGTCTTTCATAATTTTCTCTAGGGGAGCCTATTCTACATTGTAACTCAATTAAAATCAACTAAATTTAGATTTCTTTTTGTCTGAAAGGATCTTGCCTACCAAAATAAACTGTATGGTGCCACTGGGCATCTCGTGCAAACATAAGAGACTTTGTTTAGATCACTGTGTTCCCTGAGTCTTGGAAAATGTGTTGTTAATCCTATGGAATATTGATCAACTGTGTTTATTTCAGTCTGTAGCATGGGGAGCTGGGAGCTGATAGTTTTTAAGCCAAGAGGGTCTCACTGTTTTTCTCTTCTAATATCCAACATTCAAATTAAACATTTACCTACTAAGTATACTACTTACTACTAAGTACACCTACTGCCTTTATGTACTAGCTGTCAGTGCTTGCTCCTTGTGTCAGTATTTATATTTTGGACAGATCATCCTTTAGCCAGTCAGCTACCATATCTGCCATTTCCTGGTAAAAATAGAGGATAAAATCATGAGGTATTTTTTTCTCACAGAGTCGAATATCTCCTTCTGGAAAATCTTTCTTCATGTCTTCATAGTACTCTTTTGGACACCAACCATCTATAGTACCATAGTAAAATGTAAGCTAGAAGACAAGACAAAAAAATTTATTAGAAAACACTTCCCCTCCCAACACGGATACGACACCAGCAACCTGTAATGCTTTGAAAACAGCCCCTGCACCTGGCCCTATAAGCGAGTCCCAAGGCTCCCTCCGGAGAGTGGCTCTCAAGGCAGTGAGCTTTCATGGTTTATGGGAGCGAACCTTGGCACCTGATGGAAAGGAACTCATGCAGGGAGAGCCTGGTGTGATACATCACCCATGATCCACTAAAAGGACTCGCCAGCAAAGTTGTGTATGTTGAGGTTGAGATGGACACTGGAGAGATGGCCGATGAGGGCAAGGAAGAGTTATTGAGACATAATCACTGAGTAACTAGTAACCATTCATTATGCACTTAATAGTTTTCATACAGCCACATGTAGGCATATGGGACATGTTTGTTGGATGTATGCAAAGATGAATCAGATGGACTCTGCTTCTTAATGTAGCAGATGAAATGTTATCAGAACTCTGAGTGTCTATGACATTTCTAGGAATAGGCTCCAGGTAGTAGGAGAGTGTGCTGATTCAGTGGGAAGGGGTTACAATCCTACTTCAGGTGAAAGCAAGCAGGCTGGATGGAGACAGATCTTCCTTTGAGGCATCACTAAGACGCTTATTGACTATTGATCTGTACCAATCTCTGATACACACACACACACACACATGTTCATGCATACACATATATGTATATACACATACAAATGTGTACATATGCACACATATGTGTACATATGTATGGGCACATAAGCATATATACACCACCTATGTATATATAAATATGTATATATGTGTATGTATGTGTATTTATGTGTATATACACATATACATTTATAAGCGTATACACACACACATCTTTATCTCTACGTCTAGCTCTAAGCTGCTGTTCTTCACTGAAAAACTATGTTTTACTTCTGTATTTCTGACAAAAAAAAAAAAACACAACAAAAGTGAAATCCTATTCAGAAGGGTACATACTGGTAATTTCTACCAAAAACCCCCCAAAACTAAATTTTAAGGCCCCTCTGACATCTGTTATCACTGAAAACAAAGAGTTATGCCGTAAGTGGCTAGTTACAGTCTCTTGTAGTTTCCATAACACACCAAATTTGTTCACTCATTCAAACACTTAATCATTAATCTATTCAGCAAATACTTACTGAGCATCTACTCTGTATTAGGAACCTGGAAAACAGATAATAAGACAGTCTCTGGGGGAGGGAGGGACTGGAGGCACCACGTCCACAAGATAATTAGCCCAGATAAGGGCATCGGGTGGGAACCAGTGGGCAGGAAAGGTTCCCTAGAGCACTGATGTCCAAGTTGAGTTTTCAAGTTGGGGGAGCACACTGTGGGGAGTATACCAAGCAAATAAAAAGTATGAAGGAGCATGGCACGCTTGGGAATTGGAAGTAATTTAAAATGGCTGGGCTTCCCTGGTGGTGCAGTGCTTAAGAATCCGCCTGCCAATGCAGGGGACACAGGTTCGAGCCCTGGTCTGGGAAGATCCCACATGCTGTGGAGCAACTAATCCCGTGTGCCACAACTACTGAGCCCACACGCCGTAACTACTGAAGCCTGCATGCCTAGAGCCCATGCTCCACAACAAGAGAAGCCACTGCAATGAGAAGCCCACGCACCACAACCAAGAGTAGCCCTCACCCGCCGCAACTAGAGAAAGCCTGCGCACAGCAACGAAGACCCAACACAGCCAAAAATAAATAAATAAATAAATTTTTAAAAAAAGGCTGGAATATCGGAGATAAGTCTGGAGAGCTGGTGGAGAGAGATGAAATCATGAACAGCCTCTGTGCCCCACTAAGGAGGTGGTACCTTGTTCTGAAGTCCACAGGAGCTAACAAAAGACTTCACACAATGAAGTGACGTGATTAAGTCTGTATGGTAGGAAACTTACTCCAGCTGCAGTGACGAAGAGATTGGAGGGGATCAAGCAGAGGCGGGAGGAGGATATGGGAAATACGTGTTATTGCCCACTGGATAATTTTCTACTTGTATCATTAAATCCATTATCTGAATACGGACAGGTGAGATCACTCTTATAAAAATACCAACTTTTATTACAGTAATGTTATGATGTAACCAACATTTAAAGAGATGGTTAATTAAAAAACACTTTAAAGAGGAGAATATTTAATGTAGTACTCCAGAGAGTCAATTACTGACAAATAAACTTTGAGTTGTAGACTTATTCCAAAACACTTCATAGGGATTTTTCTGGCTTTCACCTGGGCTTTGGTTTTGAAAGCTGCAAAGGATCTGTGGCTCACAGATTTCTCACTGAATTTCCTCTTCCTACTCTCCTGTTTTTGTCACTACAACCATTTCTGGGCATGCCAAAGGTCCCAAGCTACACTTCATCTTGCTAGGGCTCTCAGCAGTGTATGAAGTTCCTCTTGATTCCTGGAGAACAGGAGAGCCTGGCAGTTGCCTGGTTCCTTCTTCCTGGTGCCAGTCTCTCTGTAGCTCTAAAATGCTGCAACCTCACAACCAGTGGGTGACTATTCTGGCCAGTTGTGGAAAAAATAAATTTCTCAGAATTCCTCAGCAACCACCCTGCCAGCTTCCCCTTGCAATACTGCTGGGAGTACAAGCTGTCTGCAGGCATTAATGATCTACCAATAGGGCTAATAACTTTAGATTCTCTCTAAACCACTCCCTACTCTTAGCACCAAGAATCCTTTAAATTATATCTAGGAAATAGCATCTGGAACAGTCATTATGCACAGCTGTTCAACACTTCCTCAGACTATGAAACAGTGTTGAGAAATCTAGAAATGCGAAATTCAGACTTGGGCTCGTGTCCATCAGGTCTGTTCCTCTGCTCCACTGCACCCTTGCCCGAAGACACTAGGACACTGAGAAGGGTACTGTGGGAGTCCTCACACCAGTACAAGCTACGGTGGTGAGGTCTTATGAAAAACCCTAACACAAAAGGGTCACCTAGAAGGAAAGCAAGGCAGGAAAGACCTCCCCCAATGAAGTTGCTTTGACAAGGAGGAAAGCATCACTGTGGCATCTGCTGTTACTTTCCACCTAACTCTTCAAAGACGATTTCTATGGAGCGTTTCCTTTTCAGTGAGGCGATTACAACTGGAACCATCTCCACTGAGAAATCCAGCTTGATAAGCCTGAGCACTGGGGAAGCGCCATTCCTCCCCTCATGCATGAAGGTATCAGCCAGTTGAGCAGGAGTAATAAATATGGATTACAGGAACCCACCCCTACCTTCAGGTATCAAGAGACAAGTCCTGTCCAGGTAGTTATGGGGCATGCGCTGCCCAAGGCATATGCTAGGAACCTCAACACAAAGTGATGTCAGTGTTCAAGACGGCATAACAGTGAGGATCATAGGTTTCCCATATGTTCATCTGATTTCACCTCTCAATCCTCCACACTGTAATCATTTTGAGGGGGCTGTATTTGGTTACATTTCTAAGTGATAGTGGGGTAAGGTCTTTTTGTTTTGTTTTGTATTGTTTATTTAAGTTCTTCTTCAGAAGAAGGGCTCTGTAAGAAAATCTTGGCTTACAAGTCAAACACGTGGTTATTTCTATTGCCTTTACATAATACACTGGCTCAAGATACTTCCTGATCCCTACAGATTATAAGTCACAGGCAATAGATCCGAACAGAGGACTCTGCACCTGTAACCTGAAACAGGAAACTGGAAAAGTATGGGGTGTGTGGTGGTAGTGGTGGGGGAGGGGGAAGGACAGGTGAAGTATAAAGAAAGAAATAATCGGACACCAAAGCGTAGTGGTGAAGAGTGTACACTACTACTATGTCGATATGTAAAAATGATTCGCAACAAATAACGATGACCTGATGAAAACTGAGAATGATTTGCCAGGCTCTATGCTAAGTTTTGTGTTCACTGAGTCCTTATAATAATATTCTGAGGAAGGTATTTTATTCCTGTTTTACAGAAAAGAAAACTTAGGCTTAGAGAGACTAACTTGCTTAAGTTGAAACAATTAGTGAATATAACCCAGTGAAAAACCAAGTTATAAATCCAGAGATGGCATTCCTAATCAGTACCTTTTACTACTATTTACAATTAAGAATAAACTGAACCATGGTATGAAAACACAAACCTGAAGACTGAGAGGTCTTAAACTGGTTATGAAAACTACCTGCATGTGACAATCACCGACACGCACAAAGTTGATGTATACAGTTCTGGGGTGCTGCATGCCACAGGGGTGATGGAAATACTGGAATTGTTAACCAAGAATCTCAGGCTATCAGAAGGATGTTTAAATCAAATGTTTACAAGAAAATAAATTATTTCCTATAGCTTATTTCTCCTTGGCACTTGCTTTGATATGCATGAGAGTTGATAAAGAGTATACATTATTGAGATGAAAATTATTCTATTTCCAAATTGTTATGTTAAGTAATCGTTTCTCTATTAAACACAACATTTAATTTTCTCAATTCTAGGTTTTAATTGCCCAGGATTTTGCTTTTCTCTGTGTACCTTCTATAGTAAGGTGGAATTATGGTTACTGTGATAACCATAGTTATCACAGATAGTCTCTGTGCTCACAGATATATTTTCCTTTAACTCTTCAGTTGCCCCTAAGGATACATGTCCCTGTTAAAATGTCCCTGCAAATTGCTGCAGCTTGCCCCCATAGAGCAGCCACAGTTGTCTTTTCCAATGGCTTTTTTTTTTTTTAACTTTTTGCTCCTGAAACTGCAGATTCCCAGCATTTCCACCCAAAATGACTCTAAACCTATCTCCCATCTGGCAATGGCTAAGTGGTTGAAATTCAGAAGTAAGACAGCTCTGCCCTGGAGAAGCTCCAGAGTAGCGAAGAACTCAGGCATGTACAAGCTGGCCCTTAAACACAACAGGCAGAGAGAGGTACGAACAAAGTACTGTAGGAGCCAGAAGCAGGAAAACCTGACTTCTGCCCTGATTGATGCAACAAAGCTTTGTTTTCGTATTCACTGAGTTGCTGGCTTTTATGCATTACTAATAGAGGAGTTATTTTAAGAACAAAAGACATATTAGAAACCACATTATGGTACAAGTTTATATATTTGATTTAGCTAATAACTAACAAAAATCACTTCCAATGATATAACAACATCTTAAAATATTAAACATGAAAAAAGCCATACACAGAAGTCTCTATCTGGTGATAATAAATATTATTCAGCTATAAAAAAAGAAGGAAATCCTGCCATTTGCGACAACATGAATGGACCCTGAAGGTATTTTATGCTAAGTGAAGTCAAACAAATAAAGACAAATATTGTATGATCTCACTTACATGTGGAATCTAAAACAAAAAACCGAATTCACAGAAACAGACTGGTGGTTACTAGTGGCAGGGGGTAGGGGGTGGAGGAAACGGGTGAAGGTGGTCAAAAGGTATAAACTTCCAGTTATAAGATAAGTAAGTTCTGGGGATGTAATATACAGCATGGTGACTATAGTTAACACTATACTGTAATATTTGAAAGTCGTTAAGAGAGTAGACATTAAAAGTTCTCATCACAAGAAAAAAAACTGTAATTAAGTGAGGTGATAGATGTTCATTAAACTTGTGATAATCACTGGGCAATATATACATGTATTAAATCATTATGTTGTACACTTTAAACTAATACAATGTTATGTGTCAATTCTATCTCAATAAAACTGGAAAAAAAATCTCTATCTGAACTACTTCTTTCTATTCAGTAGCTGACTAGGACTACAGGCATCATAGGAATTGCTGGACAGGAGCAACAGGCTGCTGCTTCTACCCTCCCCACGAAGTCAGACACTTAAGCCTCGACCCTGCAACCTTAAAGGAAACCTATTCTGTAACATAAGCATCTCCTTTCAGTTATTTGAAAATCCCAGCCCTCTCAGGAACAGAGAGGTAGCAGTCACAAAGCTTTAACAGTTCACTGCAGCCTTTCTGAGCAACCATTTTTAAGAACTTGAACAACTGCTGAAGAAAGGGAGATAGTTCAGAAAATTCGTTTTCCGATTTACCTTGTTTCCTTTCTTTCTTTTATCTAGAACTGGCTCAATTTCCATTCTTAAAAAAATGAGAATTAGGGCTTCCCTGGTGGTGCAGTGGTTAAGAATCCACCTGCCAATGCAGGGGACACGGGTTCGATCCCTGGTCCAGGAAGATCCCACATGCTGCAGAGCAACTAAGCCTGTGTGCCACAACTACTGAGCCTGCGCTCCAGAGCCCGTGAGCCACAACTAATGAAGCCTGCGCACCTAGAGCCTGTGCTCCGCAAAAAGAGAAGCCACTGCAATGAGAAGCCTGTGCACCGCAAGGAAGAGTAGTCCCCGCTCACCGCAACTAGAGAAAGCCTGCGTGCAGCAACGAAGACCCAAGGCAGCCAAAAATAAAATAAATTTATTTTTTAAAAAAGGGAACTAAAATCCCTAAAAATTAAAAAAAGTGGCTGAGGACAGAGGTGAACACACAATCCTTCACAAGCACCAGGCCCTGCTCCCCCTGAAGGCATCTAGGGGAGCAGTGGGAATTGGGTGCGAAAGGAGTAGGAAGTCCAAGCGGGTTAGGGACTGCGCTACTCTCCAGTAACTGGAATAGTCATGCATCAAAAGCCCTGCAAAGTGGGGCTCTCTTCTTTATTTATCCTCCTGTGCTTCTGTTTCTCACTGGTTATATGCCTCAGGAAACTGGCAGACGTGCTGGGAAGGGTCTTGCTTAACTAACTTAGAGAAATGGCCAATTCCAGCTCATCTGAATTCTCCGTACTGGGCCCAAGTCCTGGTAAAGTTTAAGTACTACTGTGTCTTCCTTCACTGCTGTTCCTATACAACATCTCCCTTAGGCATTTTATGGGAAGCAGTGGCCAGAATGGGATTGGGGCATTCCAGGGTCACTTGGCTACATATTTAATATTACCAAAATCTTTCATTAAAGAATGAAAATATCTGAAGGGGTGTGCAGGGGGAGGAAAAGATAGCCAAAGTCTTTTTAAAGTACTCAGAGGCATATCTAGGATATAACTAACTTTGTAATAATAAACTTTTATTGAATGCTTAGTACATGGCCAGACACTCTTGCAAGGTCTTTATATGAATTGCATATAGCATTATAGTTTTGGAACAACTGCGTGAGAATAGATAGTATTATTAAACCATTTTATTGATGAAGAAAGGAGACACAGTGAGGTCAAGTAAATTAACCAGGGTCACATAAGTAAGCAAATGGTGGAGCTGGAGTTTGAAGCTCATGCTGTACCTCTGAAGATTCTGCTCCCCGATCACGCTCCACTAGAAAACTCAAGGGTATGCTGCCACAAATGAGTGCCTAAAATGAAGCTCTCAAGGTCAAAATGATTGAGGTACAAACAAACCTGTCTATTTCCAGGACGATTATGATATTCTGAACAGGCTTCAAATTAAACAGGCAGAACTAACACCATCAGTTTCAGACCGAGGTTGGCGGAAAGGCCGTCTTGGTTAGCTGGTCCAGAGAGCACATCCTATGCTCCACTAAGCGGGACGTGTGCATGTCCGAAGGATTTGCATGCCCAGATCTGCAAACAACTGTGCAAGGTTTGTTTGTTCCCAAAGGCAACATGCGCCTCTGGGCTCAGGCGGGCTAAGCAGGATGGGGAGAGCCGTAGCAGAGGGGTCCCTGTTCCCGAGGACACGCTGACCCTTTCCCAACCACACTGTTGGCCCCAGGCTGGCCCTCTGGGGGCAGGGGCAGCACCACTTTGCAGGAAGTCCTTCCACCGCTGCCTACCTTCATCAGAAAGCAGCGTCTCATGTGCTCTCGCTGGGAACCATTTCAGACCCCTACTGACTGATAGTGATGTTCAGATTTGGTCTGGCTGTAGCACACAGCAGCTGTTTCCATAAGCCTAGGCCAAGGACGGTCACGGCAGTTTAGAATTTCCCTCCTAAGTGAGTTTTAAATGAAAACTTCAAGTTTCTAAACCAAACATTAATTCACTTTTCTTTGAATGAGACTATATCCCCTTATAGCTGAGAACAATGACAGAATGGGAATGCTGACCTCCTATTTGCCTCAGACACACCAGGTGCCTCATAACACACAGCATACCCCAGCGGCTCCCGGAAGGACTGGGACCGGCGTGGTGAAAATGCACAGTTGATTCTCTTACTCTGCTTTATTCCATCCTGGTTCTCATTCCCGTCCCTCCCCCCCTCCATTTCCGTCTTATTCATTAGTTCCTCTCCTTCCTCCCAACCTTTAAATGTGTTCCCCAAGGGTCAACCTTTAGATGTATTCTCTCCTCATACTACATACTTCCTTGGGTTACTATTTCCATGCTCATGACTCCAAATATATCCTCATCATTCCCAAATCAAAATTCAGCCCAGATTCCTCTTCTAGGCTTCACACCCATATATCCAGCTACCTGCCAGACACGTGTACCCCGGATGTCCCACAGGTATCTCAAACAAAAGTACCAAAATGAACTGCTTTCTCAACCAGCTCCCACAGCGTGCTGGCGCTTCTTCTCCCATATTCCCTATCTTGTTACAAAATCCAAATACAGAGAACTAACCTTAGACTCCATCTCCATTCTCTCATATCCCATGGGTACTAAGTGTCTTTGATTCTACTTCCTAAATCTTTCCAAATTCTACCCCTTCTTTATCCCCAATTCCACTGCCTTAGTTCTTGTAAAAGTCTTCTAAACAGTTTTCCCACTTCAAATTTCATTCTTTTCCAACATTCTGATACACATTTCCCCCCAAATAATCCCTCTCATTGGTTAATCTAGCCACATTCCTAGGACTAACTGATATGAACTGGCACCTCTGAACTGGCTGTTCACAGACGGCATATGTTCTGATGGGTCAGTGGTTATGTCATATGGTTGTCAAACATTCTGAGTATCACCCTGATTATTACCCCCTTCCTTAAATCCTTCAATGGTTCCCTAACAACTCAAAATAGTCTCTTTAGTGTAGCATATCATGGCTTCTTGTTCTCAGGCCAGTGACCAAACCACAGTACCATACTCCCTAACCTTTTCTAGTGCCTCAAAGCAACTTCTTCACCTGGGATCTACAGGTCCACGCAGTTTCATGGGTAGATGCAGTGGCAGTTGAGGGGAGCGGAGTAATGTAAACTTGGATGGGAAAAAGAATATATCATTTTTTTTGCTAACCTCTAACAATAATTTAGTATTTCCTTCAATTATGAACACAGGCAACAAACCACAGAATATTAGAAATACCTATCTTTTGTCATCTATAAAATTACTGAAAATTTCAAATTACAGTAAAATTGTTTTAAGTAACTAAAAGTTTATGCATATCACTACATATTTACAATAGTAATTCTGACTGCTATTATATCTCATTATTTAGTTTGTTAAAGATGCACAAATTATATATCACAAATTTGCTTTTAATATATTTTGATAACTATACTTCAATATAATTTTTTTTTGGTAATCTCATGTATTTATTTCATGCGCTTAAAAAACTTATTCTGAGAAGGAGTCCACACACGACACAGTTGGAGAGATCCACGGCACAAAAAGGCTTAGAATCTGTAACAGCGTCCCTGTCCGTTCATCTAGTACACATCTATTGATGGTTCACCAGGTATCATGCATGGTGTTATGCCACAGGGATACCAAGATGAGAAAAACCTTCAAGGTGGGTGAGAGGGGAAAACCGACTGTTTAAATACTGTGTGATAAATGCAATATGATAACTTTACATATGGAGCCATGGGAGCCGAGGGGAGGGACTTCTAACCAAAACCAGGGGCTGGGGAAGCCCTCTTAAAGACGACAATGGAGGGCTTCCCTGGTGGCGCAGTGGTTGAGAGTCCACCTGCCGGTACAGGGGACATGAGTTCGTGCCCCGGTCCGGGAGGATCCCACGTGCCGCGGAGCGGCTGGGCCCGTGAGCCATGGCCGCTGAGCCTGCGCGTCCGGAGACTGTGCTCCGCAATGGGAGAGGCCACAACAGTGAGAGGCCCGCGTACCGCACAAGAAAAAAAAAAAGATGACAATGGAGCCAAGTCTTAAAGGACAGGTAGAATTTAGTCAGGTGAAGAAAGAACACAACCTATGATGCCACAGGCCCTACTATATTCTTTTGGAAACAACTGAGTCTGACATATTTGCTTCAAGAAAGGGAAATAACCTTATGTAGTGCTGCAGCAGTGTCTGACACTGTAAAGTCTCTAGACCTTGGAAAGAAGGAAGGGAGACAATCAGCTCCGGAGATTTTTCCGAGTTAAAAAGGCACATTTCCCTCAAGAAGATAAAAAGTTCTCTTCATGTGGAAATTCAGTGGTAAAAAATTTGAATTTAGAACCAAAGTCTGCTGATTATGATATAATAGTTTTTTAGAGGAGGAGAAAGAATCCAAAAGCCATGCACATGTGGTAGTAGAATGACTGTTTTTAGACTAAATCTCCTGTGGCTTCCTGACTGGATGGCACAAAGATACATTTTCCAGAACTGTTTTAAAAGTTGAATAATAGATATATTTAACGATTCTTGCAACGAAATGTGTGGCTCAAAACATCTTTACAATGGACAGTCCTGGAGAGGCACAAGGTTTCTGAATGCTTGTATTTGGGCAGAAATGAGACAGAGTATCCTTGACTAGAATATTTAAAGTAGGGATATGTCTAGTCTTGGGAACTGATTTTCAAGTCTGACTAATTATCAGGGTTGTTTGGAATGCAGGGGAAAATGCCCACTATTTTGCTAGAACTATGTGCCCTTTTAAGTTTCCTTACTTTCTCAAGCAGACTGAGACATATGTTGATTCAACTTTTACCAATATTAAATTACAGCATGTTTCCATTTTTTTTCATTACAGAAACAAAAAAATTGCAATAAACTTCTTGTCTTTCTATACCTCGTTTCACTTAGGAATTGGAATTGTATTATTCTAGTGGAGAGTTCAAACTTAGCTGGTAGAAAGGACATTCAATTAATCGCAGGTAGTTGTGCATCATTAAACTAAACAATGCCTTGCTTTCCCAAACTCCACAAGTACGTGTCATGTTATCTTAAAAACAAAATAAAACCATTCCCTGTAGTTGGAAAAGTTTAGTCCTGTGACCGTGTGTTAATATTAACCTTGAAATGCCTGCCATCTACCATTATACCCCCATATTTCTCCCACAAAAGTGTCAGTAAAGTACGGTCCTGACACAGTTACCATGAGCAGCCCTCTATCTGGGAATGATTACACTTGCATATGGATTTAACTTAGGACAGGAATAAGTTAGCACCTTCCTTTGACCTCCTTCTGAGCACAACATACAAACAGAATCCAGGAATGATGAGTACTTTACAGCAGCTGGCTTCCACAGGTGGTAAGACAGGCTTTGACACATGACGGGTCTAGTCATTCAGCAAGTGTGAATTTTGGAAATGAGCATCTGCCAGTCTTATTATTAACTGGGAACTGAGTTGTTTTTATGAACTTCCAGCCTTGAGAACTTAAGCACAGCTTTGAAACAAATTCACTTATAATTTAACTAAAAAATAAAATACTGTTTTTCTTGCATTTTCACATACGTCAATGAGTGGAAACAGTTGAAAGCCCTGGAAAGAGGGTCCTTATGAGGCCCCAACCTCCCCCATTCAGGTAATGAGGGTTTCCTCTGTCTTCAAAATTTCAATCTCTGGCCAACTGCTATTTTAGAAATATGATGACCACTATGGCCGTAAGACAAACACAGACTGGCACTTTCAAAAGTCCTCTCTGGGTGAAGCTACGATAGATCGATATTCTAAAAATATTGTTTTAAGAACATATATATTTCTTGCTTTAAGATAATTGTATTGGGAGGTTATAGAAATATGAATTAACACTATAGGCAAGTTTAAGTCAAATGTCTCAAAGTTTATGAAGAGATTCTAAACCCAGCAGGATATCTAAGATTTTACTTGCAGATTGTAGGTTCCTGGGCCCTGTAAGAGTTGGTCACTCAGTGGGGCTCGTTTCATTGCATCCAGCAGATGTCACGGTTCAGCACTGGACTGCAAAGCTCTATATTAGCACAGTCCAACAGAAATACAAAGGCACACTGGTAATTTAAAAACTTCTACTAACTGCATTTTAAAAAGTATAAAGGAACGAATGAAATTTCTTTTAATAATATATGTTATTTACCCCCACGTATCTAAAATATTATCATTTCAACAGGTAATCAATATAAAAATATTAATGAACTATTTTACTTATTTATTCGGTACTAAGTTTCTGAAATTCAATGTGTGTTTTACACTCATGGCACATCTCAATTCAGAGTAGCCACAAATAACCACATGTGGCTAGTGGTTACCGTGTTAGATGGTACAGCTCTATCCTATTCAGCTGTACAGACAGACAGCTGTATGGACAGACAGACAGATGATGCCATGGGAGTACCAGGGCCACCTTAATTCTAGGGTGCTTAGACATATTCTAAACCATGGCCCCTCACAGTTTCAGAAACTGTGCTTCCAAATACGCCTGTGTTAAGATTCTAGCACTTACAGCAGCAACTCAAAAATGCTAAATATTTCAATTGTTGCCTTTCTGCCCCTGCTTGTATAGAAAACTCGCCTTGGTGTCAGCTGGGCATTCCTACTCTAATGCATTGGAGAATAAGAGAGACGGGCTCACTGGATCATCAGATCATAGGCATGTTAGTTCTTTTCCAATGTTTCACTTATATTTTAATATAACTCATTTCTTCCATAAATATTATTGAGAGTCTTTTCAGTACAAAGCTCTAGAGAGAAGTATCGATCCTAAAAATAAACCCAACAAAAACAGGTGGCAAAACATATTTAAGTAACTATGTAGTCAGCTTTACTTACTTTCTATGCAACTTTCAAGGACTGCCTTAATGTTAACTAGAAGTAGAACTTGATCTGAAATTTACAAACCCATGAGGTCTTACAGAGTCTAACCAACTCTAGCCTTTCATCCTCAGTAAGTATTGCTGCCCATCTACTTACCTCCTTGTAGCACTAAAGTGATTACCTTAGATAAATGTTCCTTTATGGTTTCATTGTCTCTCTTCACCACCTCCATCATTTCTTGGCTCCCAAGGTAGGCAGCGTTAACTACATTAAAAAAAAAAAAAAGGCAAACAGATAAAATATATAGAACAAACACAAATGTCAAATTAATTGTAGTATATTCCTGTTTTACTCTTTTCTTTTGCCAAATGCTATGTGATGTGAGATATTAGTGAGGCCAAGAGAGGCATGTGAGTCAGCAACATGCACTGTCTCTGGAAACAAGAGCATGCCCTGTGGAAGAACCTCTCTCACCCTCACCTGGCTTTCTCAATAGCAACGTTAGCAGGATGATGGCCTAATGTCAGATACCACAGCAGATGTGTGTAATCATACCTGATCAAGGCATTTTTATGATTTAAGGATTAGAATCACAAATTTTGACAGATAAATCATGTATACCAGGGAAACCACACATAGTTATGAACATGAAACCATCTCGATAATTTTTTAAAAAGGACACAACTAAAAAGACTGTTTATTTTAAAACAGGTTTAAGTGATCTTTAGGAGTTGCTTATGAGGGTTAGTTCTATTATACTGACTGTGGAATGAGCAGAGTGACCCTCATTTTCGAGATGTCAAATAACTGAGAAAAAGGAAGAACGCCAGAGATAACATGAATTGATGTGATTTTCTGGTACTGCTACACAAATTTTCATTTGATTCTTTGTGCCTTGAATTCTACTTTGGTTGGTGTTATTATTGTTACTTTGCTTTCTTTTTGGCATCATCTGCCTATTTGTCTTTTATTTTTAATCTTTTGTCATATGTTATGTCTCTTGAAATCATAAGTAATTTCTTTAAAAACAAAATTTAAAGTCTCTCTCTCTTAAATAAAGGGACTTAACATACTCACGTATATTGATATGAAAGATATTTGGTCTGACTCCAGTCAGTAGGCAGAATAAAGTAAATAATAAAGTTCACAGCAGGAATTAATGAAATAGAGACCAGAAAAACAATTGAGAAACTAAATGGAACTAAAATTAAGTTCAATAACTGATAAATCTTTAGGCAGACTGATCAGGAAAAAAATGTGAGAAGACATAAAACATTACCAGTATCAGGAAAGAGAAATGACAACCCTTTATATAATACAGACATCAAAAGGATAATCAAGTAATTTTGTGGACAACTTTATGTCATGAAATTCAATAACTTAGATGAAACAGCCAGTCTGCCCAAAGACACAAATTTGAAGCTTACTTAACAATAAATAGATAACCTCAATCGTCTTATATCTATTAAAGAAATTAAATTTGTAATTTAAAGCCTCTGCACAAAGAAAACTCGAGGGCAAGATGAATTCATTGGTCCACTCTACCAAACATTTAAGGAAGAAATAATATTGATTTTAAATAAATTCTTCCACAAATGACTACACATATATAGGTATTTAATTTTTGACAAAGGTAGCATTTCAGAGCAGCAGAAAACAGGTGGTCTGTGGTAGGCAGAATTCCCAGATGACACAAATACTCCTTGCCCTTTACAATCCCTCCCTTCTGAGTGTGGGTGAAACCTGTGAGTATGATGACATATTACTCCCATGACTAGGTTATGTTATAAAGTTGAGACGACTTTAAGGGAGATTATCCCAGTGGACCTTCCCTGATCACACGAGTCCTTCAAATTTTGAGTTCTCTCTGGCTAGTGGCAGAAGAAGTCACAGATTCAAGGCACTAGAAGGATTAAATGCACCACTGTTGGTTTGAAAATGGAGCTCATGTGAAAAGGACCTGAAAGTGACTGACCTCCAGGAGCTGAGAGGGACCCCTGGCTGACAGCCAGCAGGAAAATGGGGACTGCAGTCAAAAAGCCACATGAACTGGATTCTGCCAACAACCTGAATGAGCTCAGAAGTGGATTGTGGGATATGCAGGGGTATAAAAGAGGCTTCTGAGATCCAGGCAATGGTGATCCTTGAGCTGGGAGGGAGTTATATGGGAGCCTGCTTTCTGATAATTCATGGAGGTAAACATTTACATCTTAAGCACTTTTCTGTAGTGTTATTCTTGAATTGGAAAAAATATAAACATTCAAAAAACTTGTAAGGAATCTTACATTTCTAAAAGTAAATTTTTCATCAGGGAATGTACCTCACCTCACCTTTATTCTTATTCTTGTTTTTCCTGGTAGTTTCCCATGTAAGTGTACTTTTTTGTTGTTTTTAGAAAGTAGAATACCAGTTTCATTTCTAGTAATTGCTCCAAGGAAGCAATTATCTTTTTCTTTCCTCCAAAATGCTCATAGGGCTTCCCTGGTGGCACAGTGGTTGAGAGTCCGCCTGCCGATGCAGGGGACACGGGTTCGTGCCCCGGTCCGGGAAGATCCCACATGCCGCGCAACGGCTGGGCCCGTGAGCCATGGCCGCTGAGCCTGTGCGTCCGGAGCCTGTGCTCCGCAACGGGAGAGGCCACAACAGTGAGAGGCCCACGTACCGCAAAAAAAAAAAAAAAAAAAAAAAAAAGCTCATAACACAGCACAGTGGCCAAAAACAATAATACTAAATAGAAGTGTAATTTCCTAAGGGGAAAACACATTTCTCCTGGCAATGACTATCAACAGCATTCCTGGAAACCTAGCAGAATTCAGTTTCAAGCACCACAGTGAAGGAAATATCTAGTAGCAGGAGTAATGGAAACAAAACACGAAGGGAAGAGAATGGTTTAGAAGAATGGTACTTATTTACTTTTATTTCCTTAAAAATCTAAATACAGGTGTAATAAAAACCTCACTGAGTCTAATGTTCTATTTTACTTGCTACCATCATCTTCTGAAATCTGCTTAGCGTTTAAAGATCACTACAGGACATCAACTCCCAGTGGAGTGGCTGAGGAACGAAATGAGTGAGGGCTAAAGTTGGAAGACCAATAAGACATTCATCTCCCAGGCTAAATGGTACCACTAAATTCTCCAAGTACACATAATCTACAATAGAAGGCTGCCTTCTGTTTAACTCAATCACCTATCTTGATGCCATTTTGTCTGTCTGGAAAATTCCCAACTGATCTTCAAGTCCAAATTCATTTGTCTTCTCCCTTACTTATCTAGATAGAACTAATTTCTCCTTTTCTTGGTACCATTCCTGACCTGTATCTGTATTTATAACAGTCGTAAGTGTGATATGTTAAAATTCTTCACATTTATCTCCCCTACCATGCTATATAAATATGTATATATATATATATAAATATAGCAGCAGCTATATTTCATTTATTGTTCTCTCCAGTGATTATGCAAGTGCTTGGTTCATGGCAGCTGTGAGTTAAGGGCTGTTAAATAAAATAAATGGGAAGGGACTCGGCCAGTGTTTTCCTTATTTGCGGGGGTAGGAGGGAAACAGGTCAGGAGGAAATACCTGCTGCCTTCCTTGAAGTGGTGCAAGAGCTGACATCACAAGAGAGGCCAGAACACTGCCATGGTAAGCCAAGCTGGCAGATACTCGTATAAAACTGGGACAAATCATTGCAGGCAAGAGTGGCAATCTAAGAGCTTCTGTTGAGACTGGCCCCAGACTAGGCCACATAAAGCACTGGCCATAGCAGTGAGGGAAAATGCAGAGGGAAGAAAAACCACAATGAATGATACAATAGGAGGTCTGGGGGAGATGTACGAACAGTTTTCTGAAGTAGAACTTGGGGGTTGGAAGCCAAGTTGCCCTGCTGTTTTGGTGGCATGTGATCCAATGCCATTAGCACAGTTTCACAGTAGAATGCCCCAGTTTGTTCAGTTTTGCCTTTATATTGGGGAGGGAGGATTGATGGTGCTGAAGCAAAGGGAATTACTTGAACTGGGCACAGTTTAATTAGGGCAGGTGAAATGTGGAGGTAGGAAATCTCCCATACATGGGTGTGTACACTGCAGTGTAAAATGTTATTGTTACTCCTGGTCTGTTCTGACCAAGATATTATTTCTAGTCACTTTAATATTCTTTAAAATGGCTGTTAGGTTCTGTATGTCCAAAGTATGCCATAAGGTTTAGAAGAAAAAAACCAGTCTCTTAAAAAAATGCTCCTTAAAAGATTTGCTGGATTAGAAAAAGGGTTTGGTATATTTACCTCCATGATGGGAGGGTGGCTGAGGACAGAAGCCACTAGGAAGCACACAAATAGAGGTAAACAGCAAAAAGTTTTCATTTAAATTCTCTTTAAAATAATAAGGGTACTACTAATAATCACGGGAACCAAGACAGGCTCTCCTGTGGATAGGTGCATCTAGACGTGCTTCCAAGAGGGTCTCCCATAAATAAACGGCGGACCCCAGTCTGAGGTGGTCTTGTCAGGGCTTGAGAAGCCCAAAGACATTCTGGAGGGGGCATGGATGTGGTGGACTTTAGTTATGGTGAAGAGGATGGAGTTAACTGTCTAGGTTACTAGTTAACTAGTATGGATGGAGTTACTAGCTAGGTGTTTGGTAGGTCCATGGAAGATGGGTAGGTAGGTAGGTCCAAGACCATCTTGAAGTAGGGATGTAGTAAATACTAGTACCTACCCAAAAGCCAATACAAACCCCCTCATTTCCTTGACTAGAGACATGGGAAAGTCAAAACATATGGCTTTTCCACATCCCTTATAGCTAGGGATATGGCCTAGTGTTGGCTACTAGAGGCAATGGAGAGGCAAGGTTCCTGGGGGAGGACCTCTCTTCCTACATAAGCCAAAGCCTCATCAGGAATAAGCCTCTGCTTTTGCCCCATTTTCCTTAATTCCATCTGAATGTCAGGCATGAGGCCTAGAGTAGAAGTCATCATGTGATCACGAGATGACGAGCATGAGGATAAATGTGCTGAGGACAGAGTGGAAATCCAGAAAGAACGCACATCGTTGATGGCACTGTTGAGATACTATTCATCTCTGGACTCTCCCCTTTATATTTCTTGGTGCATGAGAAAAATATCAATAGATCCCTATCTGTTTAGGCCACTGTAATTTAGTTTTCTGTTATCTGTAGCCAAATTCAGTCTTAGCTAATAAAAGCAAATAAAAATGGGGTCTCTCGATTTTCTGGGTGTTTTTGGTTAACAGGGGTTGATGTGGTTGTCAGCTTCCTATCAGATTCTGGTACTTGAGTAGGGGAGGAGGGTGGCATCAATCTTTATCTATACACTAGATCCTCCCTATAGGAGGGAAGAGGTAGGAGCTGACTGCAAAAAAGCCGTTCCAAGGATAGCCCCTCCTAGCACATCTTCTAACTGGTCCTGAGGCTGGCAAGATGTTACCAAATGTAGAGGAGTTAGGTGCGAGCCAAGCAGGGCTGCATGGTAGCAAAATTCTTGGGGCCGAGGACAGACTGTGAAACTGGATAGTCCTGGAGATGTGAGTATCCCACGCTCCAGCAGAGTTCTGTCCAGAGCTGCTCAGGCAAAGTTCAGGCTAGGCAATCAAGAAGCATAAACCAGGAGAGTTTGTCAGAAGTTAAGCAGGATTACACATGCTCAGAAACCCAGACGAAGTCTTACAAGGGCCAGTTCTTTGGTAGGTCTTTATTTTTTTCCCCGATCGTTTTCTACAGTTTCTATTTGTGCCAATTGTGGCTTTTAACAATGTAAAAACCAGATCTAAAAAAGTAATTCTCCCATTCTAAAATTTCTGCGTAATTTGGAGTAATGTTTACTATTCACATGTTCCTCCATAAGCCAAGACCTTCGTTATTATAACCATTGATTTAGTCTGCAAACAGATAGTCTTATCTATGTGATATTGAGTTCACCAAAGTGAAACACACAACTCAAGGTGTATGATTTTTTAAAAAATAATACAACTTTTAGAGTGGCAGATAATTTAAAGATATATATAAATTTCTATAGAAAAAAATAATAAAACCTTCACTGAGTCATTTACTTCTAAACCAGAGATGATATTCTAGTACTGTTATCTAATCACCTTTTGCCCTAAATCCTGATACTGACCACACACACACAAAATCTTTTCCTTCATTGCTGAATTTTAGGCTAAACTTCCATGAATAACTAAAGCTGAAGTTGGCTTTTATAAATGGATTTTCCTAAGCTACACACATAAATGAGAGAATAGGTAACATGGCAGTCTGGTTTTGTCTTATTCAAAATATTATTCTGGGATTAAGTCAAAAATATGCTGAGAAGAAATTTGTGATTTTTTAGTGAAGCTTATGTGTCAGTTCATTGAATAGTTCTGTTCATTTCATATCACTGTATATGTTTTTAAAAGTTATTTCCATATTTGATTAAGGAAAGGAAAGATTATGAAAGTGTCTTTTACAAGAATGTATGCAACAGAAGTAACGTAATCTACCAGGAATGCCCTTTGTCTGCACTATGTTTTTCTAGTTAGGTAACTGAAAGGAATTAAAACATCAATTTGGCCTAACAAAAAGACCCTAGAATATTTTTTAACATTAATTATCTTGACCTGTGATACTGCTAAGCTAAAATATATTTGCTTTTAGCTTTGATCAGAAAATCCAATTCAGCTGTCTCCCTCAAAAATTTATTTCTCATGAAACAGAAGAACATCTATTCTAAAGAAAATGTGTAGTAGCAAATATTCCAGATTTAAAATTAAAGAAAAAAACCATATATTTTCTTTAAAAATAACATTCAAAACAATCTAGTTATATCAATTGATCTAATGAACACTGTGGTAAAGTTTATAAAGTATCCTAATTGAATTAGGGCTCCTCTGTCCTGAATGCTGGATAGGAAAGGACGTTTCACTCAGTCTGCTGAAGAAGGCTAACACATAGCATCTCAGCCTATAAGAAGCACCATTTCTGCCAAAAGGACAACAGCATTTGAAATACTTGAATAATTTGGTTTCTTGAATTTTTCAGACCTTACTACGATAAAAAAATATGTGTATAAACTAAAGGATACAGAAAATCAGTTTCTATCCAGATAGGTCAGGATTTATTATCCACTACTTGGACTGGCAAACTTCCTCCATTTGTTTCCATAAGATTTCTGCTGAAGCACAGACATTACATAATGTGAAAACACCCCAAGTCCTCCTAAAAGTCAAACTGGTACGCTAAAGGTCATTGTCTGGATGACAGTCAAGCCACAGAGAAGCAGGTCTGGAGGAGGAAGGTCCGGACGGCATAGATTTGACCACTGAAAATGATCTCAGACCTGGTATTCCTTTCCCCTAATGACCCCTCTCTTTGTGTAACATGAAAATCATGTCACCAACTCAAGTGACTGGTTTGAGTATCAATTACCCTTCACCATTCATGGGATATAAGCTCGGGAGGAGCGCACTAATCATCCGCAAGGGCCAGGGTCTTATCTGATGAGTATCAGTCCCTCTCCGCAGGGGCCTTCTTGCATTTGTCACAAGCCAAGGGAACAGGAATCACTAGAGGCATGGCCAGGGCAAGCCTGGGTAAAGGCAGGTTCTGTGGTAGCTGTTGCAAGAGGAGGCAGGGGCGACACGGGACCCAAAGGGGAGAGGTATAAAGAGGCCGGCTAGGATGATTGCAATGCTTGCTTAAGGGTTAGCCTATGGTCACTACTAGGAGACTGAACTAAGTTCCCATGCAGAGAATAAACCAAGAACACAAAGCAGCAAGAAGACAGGTAATTCTTGCCTCCTTTCTCTTTACCCAAGGTTATACAGACAGGGTGGGTAATGGGGAAACAAAAGAGACTACTGAAGTACTAGTTACTTGGATATCAGAAAGGCAGATCCAGAAGGAAGAGAAGAGAAAATCAGAGAAGGAAAGGATGTCAGAAACATAAGGGCTGTGCTCCAAAAGTTTGTTTGCAAGTTGGTTGTTTGGAACAGAGATAAAGCAATGTGGCTGAGTGTTTAGTCTGGTCTAAAAGTCTATTTTGCACACAGTATAACTCTACTATGAGAAAGAAATCCCAGGGTTCCCCAAGCAACAATGCAGCTGGAAGGCTCTGGTTGCCTTGAGTCAGGGAGGGGACTGTGTCCTATGCCCAAACTGTCTTGCTCCTTGATGCCTGCACTTGCAGCTCCAGGAAGACTCAGTAAGAGGTCAATCACTGCAGCTGAAAGGAAGATTCCCTTCTCTCAAGTGCAGCCTATGGAGCCTACTTCTTCAAGAGGGTGTTTACAATTCTGTTGTAGAAAAATTGAAAAAAAATCTTTATATAAGTACCCATTTTAATGAAAAAACATTAAACACGTCATATGTCATATGTGATGTGTTACATAGTCACTAAATATATATAGAAAAACAAATAAAACTTTCTTATATCCCATGTGCTGATTTGGGTTTAGAAAATATTTCCCTATCTAATGCCTATCAGAAACCCAGATGTTTTGGGTGGAGTGTTCTATAAATGTCTATTAAATCCTGTTGGTTGATACTGTTGCTAATTTATGTATATCCTTGCTAATTTTTTCTGTTCTATTATTTGACTGATTGTTGAGAGAGGGGTGTTTAAGTGTCCACCTATAATTGTGCATTTGTCCATTACTCCTTTCAGGTCTATCAGTTTTTGCTTCATATATTTTGCCGCTCACTTGTTTCATGCATACACATTTAGAATTGCTATGACTCCTTGGTAAATTGAACCTTTCATTGTTATTATTATGTATTGTCACTCTATGTTCTTGGTAATTTTCTTTGCTATGAAGTTCACTTTATCTGATATTAATATAGTCATTACTAGTTCCTTTTGATTAATGTTTGCATGATGTATCTTTTCCCATTCTTTTACTTTCAGTCTACCTATACGATTATATTTTAACCAAGTTTTCTAAAGACAGTATATACTTAGGTTCTGTTTTTTAATCCACTTTGTCAATCTTTATCTTTTAATTGGTATATTTTGACCACTTACATTTAATGTAATTATTGGTATGTTAGAGCCTGTATGCCATTTTATTATCTGTTTTCTGATGGTTGTCTGTTTTCTATTTCTCTGTGTTCTTTCTCTGGCCTTCCTATATTTTTTAATAAATGTTTTAGAATTCTATTTTGATTTACCTATAGTGTTTTGGAGTATGTCTATTTTTATAGATTTTAAAGTGGTCATTCTAGATATTACATTAGATATGTAACTTAATACAGTTTACTGGTGTTGACATTTTACCAGTTCAAGTGAAGTACAGAAGTATATTACTTCCCTTTATGTTATTTTACCCTCCCCTATTTATAATATAATTGCCTTAAATACTTCTGTATACACTTAGATCATATCAATGTTATAATTTTTGCTTCAACTGTTAAACATAATTTAGAAATCTCAAGAGGAGAAGGAAAAATGTAATTACCCACATTTTTTCTTTCTGTTCTTTCCTTTCTAAACGTTTCAAGATTCCTTCTTTGATCATTTATTTTCAGTTTAGAGAACTTCCTATAGGTATTCTTTTAGGATAGGTCTGATAGTTACAAATTCCTTTAGTTTCCCTTCATTGGAGAGTGTCTTAATTTTCTCTTCCTTCCTGAAGCACATTTTTGCTGGATATAGAATTCTGTATTGATGGTTCTGTTCTATTTACACTTGAAATATATGCCATTTCTTTTGGCCTCTATAGATTCTGAAGAGAAAGTAGTTGTCACTCAAATAGATTTTCCTCTATAAATATGTATCATTTCTCTCTGGCTGCTTTCAAGATATTTTCCTTATTTTCGTTTTCAAATGTTTATGTGTCTTGGTGTGGATTTCTTTGGGTTTACTTATTTGGAGTTCATCTAGCTTCTTGAATTTTGTAGGTTTATGTCTTTTACCAAATTTGGGAAGTTCCTATTTTTATTGTTATATCTTTATGTTCCCTGGTTCTTTCCTCTGTCTGCTCCATTTTATTGTTGAGCTCAAACACTGAGTTTTTAATTTGGCTATTATATTTTTCAGTTCTAAATTTTCCATTCAGTTTTTCTTTAAATCTTCTCTTTCCTGAGACTTTTTTTTTTCATTTTTTCCAACATGTTTATTAATTGCTCATTGAAGTATTTTATAATGACTGCTTTAAAATCTTTGTCAGAAAATTCTAATATCTCTGTCATTTGGTATTGGCATTTATTATCTTCTTCCATTCAAATTGAGATTTTCTGGGTTTTTGGTATGACAAGTGATTTTTAACTAAAACAAGGACAATGGGATATTATGATACTCCTGATCTTATTTAAACTTTCTATTTTAGGTGGGGTTTTTTTGGTTTTTTTTCCCTGACACTTCTTCAGCAAGGGAAGTGGGGAAGGAGAAGTGCCACCTCACTACTGCCAGGTGAGGCAGAAATCCAGGTTCTCCATTTGGTTTCTATTGACAACCAAGGGGTGGAGGGGCTCCTCATTATTGCTGGGCATGGGTAGGAATTCTGACTCCCCACTAGGCTTCCATTATTACCATCCCAGCCAGGAGAGGCAGAATTGCCTTACTGCTTTTCCCATATGATCCCCACTGATCTCCTAGGAGTGGTGGTGGTAGTGGCCTCATTACTGCTGGGCAGTGGTGAAAGTCCTGCTTCTCCAACCAGCCTCTTCTGGACACCACGCTAGTGAGGAAGGAGAGGTGTGCCTCATTACTGTTGGGTGTGGGGTAAAGTCCAGGCCTCCCACTTGGCCTTTGCTGATTTGGGTAGGGATAAGGCCACGGTTTTTACTATGGTGCATGGCTAGATTAGGGCAGTCATTATCCAAAAGTTTCTTTTAGAAAGGCTGTCATTTTCCTGGTCCTCTGGCTACAGAGTGCAGGCTTTTTTCAGGGCTTTTTAAAAATCCACACCCATTGGTATTTCTGGGTCACTGGCTCCAAGTCTAGGATACATGTGGTAAAAAGAAAACCCAGGGAACTTACCACTGTGTTGCTCTGTGGGTCCCAAAGTCCCTACATAGTCTGCTTTCTTCTCCACCTTTCAGAGTCTTATATTTGTTTTACATATAATATGCAGGATTTTTAGCACTTAGTAGGAGAAACAGGGAGACGAATACATCTATTTCATCTTCCTGGAAGCAGAAGTCCTTGGAGGAAAATGGATTCCTTAACTAGAGAATGCTTTTTTAAAATCCTTTCTAAGGGTAAAAAGAAAAAGATTAAAGAAGGGGAAAAAAAAAACCTTGTAAACTGTAATGACTTATTGAAGTATACGTGGAGAAGTTTTATATATGTTTGCCAGAATTTCAAGTGATTTCCATTTGATCTCAATTTCCAAATGTGTCCAGTCTAACTCTTGATTGGATCAATGATTGAGAACCAGAGAGGGGAAGGGACTAAATTGAGGCCGCAGAGGGAGTCTGAGGCAAAACCAAAATGAGAGTTGAGGGTTTCTGACTTGTAGTCAGTGCCATTTTCACTTACTAGGCCATTTCTTTCTCTTCTATGAGGGAAAAATAAGGGGCTGAACCAGAAGGTCTTCAAGGGACATCTCCAACTTCAACGTTTCGTGATTTTTATGACTGTCCTGAGCCTTGCTTCCCTACTCCCTATCTCATCTTCTGCTGCTACTATGCTAAGCCTATAACAAAGAATGAGAGTTGGGGAGAGCATAAAAATCCACAAATACAGAAAATATATTGAACTTTGTATTTGTGATGACTGCTGCTTGCTACACATTTAGAAAAACACCTCCCATACAATCTGTAGCTGTACAATTCTAAAGGCAGGGCTGTGACTTGCTTCTGGATTCACTGTGCACATGATCTCATGGCACTCGACGTAGGTGAGCATGGTAAACTTTACTCAGGAGTCCTGCTTTTATGACTGAAAGGAGCAAAGAGACAATAATAGCAGCAGCTATGGTAAAAGGAAGTTTAACACAGTGGCATATTGCTGGAGTTTGAACACTACCCACTAGTTGTGTGACTTCGGGCAAATCACGTAACTTCTCTGAACCTCAGTATCTTTATCTGTAAAATGGGGACAATAATAATACCTAAACCTTATTAGTTCTTCTGAGGACTACAGGTTAAAGCTTAGAAGAGCAGCTATTAGCTGCTGCTGCTGCAACTGTTGTTATATCATTCATTGGAGGCTTATTATAAATAAAATACTAGATAGACACTTTGCATATATTATCACATTTAATCCTATAATAATCTTTTGAGGTATGGGATATTATTATCCCATTTTATGGATTAAGAAAGTAGCATATTTTATTATTAAAATCATTTGTAAATATATAAATTAGTATTAACTAAACAGATAAATTACATTTAAAAACAGCATTTGAAGCCAAGAAGTAAAGTAGCAAAAACATTCCCTGGCACATTCAGAAACCATAATCAGTAACGCATCCAGTGTTACACTACCATGACTATTATTTATTATTAGTTTTATAACTCAAACTTCTCCAAAAACTTTTAAAGAGCAAAGTAAAATCATAGCCTGTTCACTCTATGGGAATATTAGGCCTGATTTCCTTGGGCTGATTTTTGCGAAGTTCACACACTGAGCTTAACAGGGCACACCCTGGATTCCTGTAAGGACTCCATATATACTCGATACAGAAGAATTCTTTCTTATCATCCTGTAGCTAGAGTGGAGAATCAGAAGGATAAGGTTTAAAATTAAAGCTTGATGAGGCTTTTCTGTCATTTAGAATACCCCCCACTATTTTCTTTTTATTTCTAGTTTTAAACTTTTGGGAGAAAAATACAATAAATCATTCCTTGCTTGATACTCATCCACTGTCTGAGATTATTCTCTTAACACTTTCTGATACAAGAATAAACATATACATTTTAAAATGTGCTTACTGAGGCAGAACGGTTCCAACATATTCAGAAACGAAAATTCGCTCTGTAGGTTCATCCTTCGAAGGAGCATTCTGATCACCAAGGATTTGATTTTCTCAGGCCACGGTTTAAGTAGTAGGTAGCCAGGAACATAGAAAGCATATCGAAACCAGCACAAAAGTGGAGTGGCGAGCTTGCCTCTGGGTGACTCAGACATTCGCTCAATTGTTGGAAAGAGTAGAAAAGAGCGAATTACCTACAATAAAAAAAAAAAAACACACTTTGATGAGAAGTTTTCTTAATGGATAAGTCATTGCTTTATTGTTTCTTCTATATAGTATCTACAAAGGACTGGGTTTTATAATATGGCTAACAATCTATTCAGACTGAGAAGAAGTACCACCCACTGCCTTCTCAGCCCTCAACCAACCTGGGTAGGATATAAGGATGTCCCTTAAGTTGCTGGGGTTAATTTTCAGGGTGAGGAGGAAATCAGATTCCTAGATAAGTTATTGATTGTGACGGCAACTCACAATCCCTTTGAAGGATTGCTGAAAGTAGAAAGGAATGTACCATTTCAGTAGTTATACCAACTTGACTGACTAATGATGTCAAAAGAGAATAAAGCTACATAAAAGACTCCATTTCTAGTCAGAATTTCTTTTATTGATTATATTTGGAGATAGTTCACTTTTGAAAAGCTCCTCTATTCCTTAATCTTACCAGCCAAAGAAAATCTTTCATAGGACCAAATATATTTTTAGCAACTGATTCAACCTCAATAAAGTGTAGGCCAGGGACAAAGGAAGCTGGGAATTTCTACCTATGTGGGAAAATGTTTAAGGACAAAATATCATTTCAACTCAATTCATCAGAATATCATGAAATATATTTTAATAATACACCAGATGAAAAGAGCATTGCTAAAACATTTAAAATTTACCATTATTTACCATATTAATATTAAAAAATTAATATATAAAAATAATTTATATGGGGATCAGAAAAGTCAAAATAGTTAAGTATAATCCGTATTAATAATAGGATAACATAAATGGAACAGCTCATCAATGTTAACAGATTGTAGAACAGGAAATGAGAATGGACTTTAAAAAAAACCTTTTTTTTTTACTTTAAAAAAAACTTTAAAAAACTTTTTTTACTTTTTAAATTGTTTTAAATTGTTAAGTATAACATACAGAAAAGCATATGAAACATAAATGTTCAATTTAACAAATAATTTATAAAATGAACAGCTGTGTGGGTCAAGAAAGAAGACATTGCCAGCATGGCATCTTCCCATCACAACCCCTTCCTCTGCTCACATCTTAGGTAATCTCTATACTGATTTTCTTACTTTTCTTTATATCAATTCCTTAATTGATTATCATTCCTTAATACTATAATCACTTCCTTATTTTGCTTTATATTGATGCTTATCATGCTGCTATAGACTGAACTGTGTCACCCCCAAATTGATATGACGAAGCCCTAACTCCCAAGGTAACTGCATGTAGAGAGAGGTAATTCCGGTTATATAAGGTCATAAGAGTGGGGCCCTAATGGATAGGATTAGTATCCTTATAAGGACAGACACCTGAGAGCTTACTCTCATCCCAAGAACACACAGAGAAGAGGTCTGGCGAACACACAGACAGAAGGTGGCCATCTACAAGCTAGGAAGAAGTTTCACTGGAAACTGACCATGCTGGCATGCTGATCTTGGACTTCCAATCTCCAGAACTATGAGAAAATACATGTCAGTTGTTTAAGCCACCCAGTCTATGGCATTTTGTTATGGCAGTTCGAGCAGACTAATACCTATCCCTTAATATCATAGTTAATTTTTGTCTGTTAATGAACTTTATATAAACGTAATCATGCAGTATGTTTCTGTATTTTACTTGCTTCACTCAACATTGTTTATAACATCCAACCATGCTGATACACGTAGCAATAGCTCACTATCTTTGCTATACAGTTTTCCACTGTAAGAACATAACACAATTTATTTTACTGACAGATATTTGTGTTGTTATTACAAATATGCTGTTATAATATTTTTACACACATCTCTTGTGCATGTATTTCTGTTGACTATATCACCTCGAAGTAGAAATATGGGGTCATATGGTTGCACACGTGCAGCTTTAATAGGTAGTTCCAATTTTTTTTAAATTTTATTTTATTTATTATTTTATACAGCAGGTTCTTATTAGTTATCCATTTTATACATATTAGTGTATATATGTCAATCCCAATTTCCCCAATAGTTTTTCAAAGTACTTATACCAATTTACATACAGAAAAGCATATAAAACATACATGAGGGTTCATATTGTTACATTTCCTCACATTTGGTACTGGCAAACTTTGTAATTATAATTGTAATTGACTGACCTGGTGTTTAGAGGTATTTCATTGTGGCTCTAATTTGTGTTTCTCTGATGACTGATAAGGCTTTTATATGCTTTCTGGACATTTTCTATATATCCTTTGCAAATGTCTTATTTAAGTCTCACATTTTTCTATTAGACTGTCTTATTTTTTATTGATTTGTAGAAGTTGCTTTTTATTTTAGATACCAGTCCTTTGTCATGTTGCAGTTCTTGGCTTGCCTGTTCAACCCTTATTCTTTTTTTTTTTCTTAATGGAGATAAGTTCTTAAGTTTGATGCAGTTGAATTTAAGTCTTTTCTCTTACAGTTATTGTTCTTTGTCTGTGGTTTAAGAAATTCTAGAAGATATTTTTTCATGCTACCTCTTATCTGTTCTACAATGTGGATTTAAGCCTTGGGCTGTGTTTAACTTCAGCTGTGAGTCTGTTCCTTTGATTTCAGGCACCAGTGATTTGCCACTTCCCTTATGTATTTACATTCTTCCTCCTGGATGAACTTGATGCACTTTTCCTGGTAGGCCCCGACAGTAAAGGTGGGGTTTTGTGGACTCAGTCTCTTTTTTACCTTCCACTGTTGACAGTCCTTTTTCATAGTAACCTATTTGATGGCACTGACCAAATGTTAAAGTTGATCAGGTAACACCTGTCATTGTGCCTTCATGTCTGTCTCCCTAATAGAGAACAGGGATTTGAGGGTGAAAACTGTGGAGGACTCTTCTTTCTAATCATGGTATCTTCTTGTTCTTCCTTGGTCGTATCTATCAGCTAAGTGCTTAGCCATTTCCTGCAGACCTTTCCTTTTCTCTCAACAATATCTGAGATATTTTAGTTGTTTATTTTTGGTCACAGTAATTGGATCTCTACTAGATCTCCTCCTCTGTCACATAAGTAGGGTACTGTTCCCCGTGGCCTTGGTGTTCTCTGGGAGCAGGGAGGCACAGCCTTTTCAGATGATTTTAAAATGCTGGGTCAGTAACAACACACGGCAAAGTGCTCATAATGTGCTTTTTGAGTGAACGCTGAGTTTCACCCAGAAGGTGGGAGTTTCTGCCACCTTGGCATCTTCTCAAGCACAAAGCAGAGGAGATGCTGCATGGACTGTGCTTAATAAAGGCCTTTGGGGCCTTTATGGGGCATTCATGGGCACTTGTGATGCAGATCTGTGGGCTCCAGAATGTCAGGGATGATCCAGAATCTTCCAGTCAGAGCCAGCTGCCTGCATTACAATGGGTTTATACAAAGGTTATATATAAAGATTCACACAAAGGTTACAGGATCTCTGGGAAGTCTGACTGGACAAGAAAAGTCAGTTAAAGGAATCATTCTCCCTGGATGCCAATTTCAGTGTGAACTCTAACTCAATGCATTTGTCTTGGTTTTTTTTTTTAACTTTTATTTTATTTTTGGCTGCGTTGGGTCTTCGTTGCTGAGCACGGGCTTTCTCTAGTTGCAGTGAGAGGGGGTTACTCTTTGTTGTAATGCGTGGGCTTCTCATCGCGGTGGCTTCTCTTGTTGCGAAGCATGGGCTCTAGGCACGTGGGCTTCACTAGTTGCAGCATGGGGGCTCAGTAGTTGTGGCAGGCAGGCCCTAGAGCACGCAGGCTTCAGTACTTGTGGCTCATGGGCTCTAGAGCACAGGCTCAGTGGTTTTGATGCACGGGCTTAGTTGCTCCGTGGCACATGGGATCTTCCCGGACCAGGGATCGAACCCACGTCCCCTGCATTGGCAGGTGGATTCTTAACCACTGCACCACCAGGGAAGTCCCTAACTCAATGCATTTGAACACAAACACAGGAGGAATGAAATCAGCTTCGGGATCCTGGGACATTTGATACTTGGTCACCTTCTTCTTCCCCTTCTAGCATAACACAGGGACACAGCATTCCTGATTCATCAGTGATGCCTATGGTGTTGAGGACACAGGATAAGCAGAGTATGTAGCGTGAGCATCCTAACTGTAGTTACCTTCAGTCTTGGGAAGCATAAGTAAAGAACCTGATCGCTTCCTGATGTCTCCAGGGTTCTTGAACAGGTCTCTGTATTCTCGTATTCCATATACAGTGGGTATGCTACTGCTTCACCTTTGCCTTTTCTGTCCAAAGATATTCTTCAGGACTGCTCCCAATGGCTCAAAGTCAAATAGGGCTGCTGTCTCTCTTAGAGATATGGAATATACCCTTCAGACTGGCAAAAAATAAGAAATCTAACAATACCAAGTACTAATGATGTGGATCAGCAAGAACTCTTAAACAATATGGCATTAATTATTAGCCTTTCTTCTTCTGTTTTCGAAAGTATGATCCCTTTGGTGGGTGTCTGGAGCTCACACAGAAAGTAAATTTTATCTTATCATCTAATGTTAGCAGTTTAATCCAGGGATCTGGCATTTCACTTGGATACCAAACAGCACGCTTTAAGACTCTGAAGGGTAGAAACAATAAAAAATCTTTCAGCAACTGGAGTGGTACTACAATTAACCACTGACTTTTATACCTTCAAATTCAGATTTCTTCCCCTATCTCTTGACGTAATTCTAATATCATGAGTCCTTTAACTCCTGTAAGTGCTACCAATGTTCTATTGGACTTAAGTCTTGAGAGATTTCAAACAGGGGTGGATTTGTATAAAGCAATCTTTGGTATTGAGAGAGGCAGGGTTTCTCACTGCCCTGCTGAGGCCTCCCAGCTGAAGGGCTAAGAAGGAGCTCCCTTCCCCACCCCACAGGAAGAGTTCTCCCTCGATGCTGAAGAGCAGGTTTCTTGTTAGCAGCTGCAGTGGCAGCAAAGACAATGATGAAGAAACTGAGTTCCCAGCCTCAGCTGGGCTCTCGTTTGTCACTCCCACCTGGAGCTATAGGAACACGAAAGCCAGGTTGGCCGCAGTTCACAGTCACTGCAGGCTCCTTGGCAGCCAATGTTCTTCAATAATATCTCTAAAAGCTCGACGGCTTAGTCTTTCACTTTTTGGTTCATAATCTACCTGAAACTGATTTTTATGTCTGGTGTGAAATATGGGTCTAATTTCATTTTTTTCCATATGGAAACTCAACTGTTCCAGCACTATTAACTGCAAAGACTGCCCTTCTGCAGTGACATTTCTGTTGTAAATCCTGTGTATATGTGAACAGGTCCTTTCCAGGGTTCTATAATCTGTCCTACTGGCCTACTCTTCTAACTCTGTGCCACGAGCACACATCTTATTTACTAAAGCTTTATATTTTGGTATTTGGTAGAGTTACTTAAACCCCATTTTCTTGTTCTTCTAAAATGCCTTGAGTATTTTTGGCTCTCTGCATTGGATACGGATATGAGTTTTAAATGGATAAAACCCATATATGGATACTGAGTTTTATAAAATACCTTTTCTGTCCCTATTGAAATGATCGTATGATTTTTCTCCTTTCATTTATTAATGTGGTAAACTATCAATTGATTTTCTAATGTGAAACTAACTTTCTATTTTTGGGATAGACCCACCTGGGTCATGATACATCCTTCTCATGTTACTATATTACTATATTTGGTTTCCTAATACCTTGTGTAGGACTTTTGCATGTTGATAAGTAAGCCTGGCCTATAATTTGCTTTTCTTATATTATTTATTCCAGGTTTGCATATAAGGTTTTGTTAGTTTGAGAAAACAGAGTTGGAGACTATGGTTTCCTTTCCCATTATTCAGAGGATTTTGTAATATAACAGAATGATTTATTCTCTGAATATTTGATAGAACTCACCAGTGAAGCCTAAAGTTTGTTTGTTTTATTTTGTTTTGATTTTGCCACACCACACAGCTTATGGGGTCTTAGTTCCCTGACCAGGGATTGAACCCAGGCCACGGCAGTGACAGCGCCGAGTCCTAACCACTGGACCACCAAGGGAAATCTCTAGAGTTTTATTTTTAGAAAGATTTGACTATTGATTGATTCAATTTCTTTAAAGGCTTAGGACCATTCAGGCTTTCTATTTCTCCTTGAGAATCTGTTTTGATGTTATCTTTTTCTCGGGATTTATCCATTTCATTTAAACTTCTATATTTATTGATATGAAGTTATTTATAATATCGTGCTATTATACTTCAATCTCTGGACCACGAGTAGTGATATTACCTCTTTTATTCTGTTATTGACTATTAGTACCTGATAGAGTAAACCTTTTATAATTATGAAGGAACTCTCTTCATCTCTAGTAATGTTTTTCCCTTAGGGCTTATTTTGTTTAATGTTAACACAGCTATACCAGCTTTCTTTTGGTTAGAATTTGCAAGATATACCCTTCCCACCCTTCTACTGTCTACCTTTCTATAGCCTTATATTTAGAAGATAGTTGGATTATTATCTCTATCTAATCTGACAGTCTATGTCTTTTAACTAACATGACTAATACGTTTACTACATTTTCACTTAAAAAATACCAATATTTTGGAGTTAAATCTAAAATCTTACTTTGTGCTTTCTAGTTTTTGTATCTCCTTACCCCATTTTTTCTTCTTTCTTACCATGTTTTGCATGAGAAAGATATAAGTAATAAAAACATAAGTGACAGTAAATACTAAATAAAGAATTGAGTAAATGATATAACAATGAATAAAATGTGTATGTTAGTAAGTCACAATAAATGATTAATAATTTTAAAATAATTATATGACAATCTAAGGAATGAATAATTATAAAAATAAAATAATAATAAGTAATTAAGAGATGTATAATACTAGTAAATCTCAAGTCCTATGGTGGGGTAGGAAAGAAATAAGATAATGAAAAAAGACCAGGAATTGCTGGAAGTGGTGGTGTAGCTCTAAATAGGGTGTTTACAGAAGGCTTCAGTGAAAGGTGACATTTGTGCAAAGGCAGTTACGGAGTGGGCTGATGATATTTGGGAAAAGAGTTTTTCTGGGAGAGGGAGGAGCAAGTGCAAAGGCCATAAAACAGAACCTAATTTGGTGTTTGAGTAAAAAGCAAGAAGTACAGTTGGAGCCGAGTATGTGAGAGGACAGCAGCTCAGGCTGCGGCAGCTGTGATCACAGGGGCAGCAGACAATGGACTGTCCAATAGGCCTCTGGTTTTCACTCTGAGTAACTGAAAAGCCTTTGAAGGGTTTTGAAAACAGGGGTGATATATTTGACTTCCATCTTAATAGGATTACTCTGGTTATTGTATTGTTAATACTGTCCTAGAAGTACTATATCGATGAAATTTGACAAGATTTAAAAAAAAGTAAGAAATATTGGGAAGGTAAAATTACCATTATTTTCAGCTTATGTTTTAAACATTAACAAAATCTCATGTATAAAAATAATAGCTGAATACCACTGTAAAAAGAAATGTACTACACTTATATAAAGAAAACTTTAAAATCCAAAGGGACATTTGTCCTTCCATTGCAAAAGAGATATAAATTCTCCCTCAAAGTTAATCAATTCAGTTCATTCAATACCAATTAAAATACTAAAAAATGATCTTTATTTTGAAATTTGACAAATTATATTAATGTTCATCTGGAAAATGAAAGGCACTAAACCTAGAAATTCTGAAAAAGAAGAGAAAGAGGGGAGATTAGCTCTACTAAACATTACACATATTATGAAGCTACAGTAGTTAAAACTGTATGATCAGAAAAGGATCACACAGCTCAACAGAACAAAAAAGAGTCTAGAAACAGACCTAAACATATATGGGAATTAAGTGTATGATAAAGGTATCAGTGGAGAAAAAAAAAAAAAAGAGTTGTTCAATAAATGCAGTTGGGAAAACTGGAAAACAGAATTATTTAGAAGAGCAAAAGACTGGAGATGAATGTCCATAATTAGGACTGGTTACATAAATTATGATATATCCAGTTAATGGAATACTACGCTATAATGAACAGTAGGCAGATTCGCATGTGCTGACGATGAGGGTGTCCAAATTCTGTTTCTTCTTGGAAACCAAATAGTTGGAATTATGAATAAAAGGGAATTAGCAAGCTTCAAAGAAGACATTCTAAGCCTTGGGGCTCATATGTTCTCTGAACTTTTTATTCTGAAAGGGCAAAGGTAATTTTGCTTATTTTCAGGTTCTTCAACTATATCCTATAAGTGATACCTGGAAAATTAGATGTCACTGAATAATGCAGTCTCCACTGACTAGAATTTAACTATTCAACTCTCAAACCTTCTGCATTTATAATGGCACCAGAGATGATAAGAGAAAATATTCATAACTAGGACTCTTAGGTGTTACAAATTCTTCAGGAAAGTAAAACTAAATTATGTACTATTGTACTCTGCTTATAAAAGCAGGAGAATATGCTAAAACACATTACAAACACTTAAAAGGGGAAAGTTCGAAAGAAAAAGTTTTGTTTTTTTGTCTTTTTTTTTCCTGGCCAATCCACAGTTAACCAGAACAATCAACTAATGAAAATAGTCTGTTTTCCAAGAAGTCTGGTAATTGAGTCCGGTATGGTAACTCATTGCTCATTTTAGTTTCAAGTTTATTCACTTCAAAATAACGGGCTTCCTTGTGTTTATTAAAATGTCCTAAAGGATTAAATGGTTAATACAGTTACTGTCATACTAAAAAATGTACCATACAGATTCCATACTAGTTATGTAACCCACAGTATCTAAGGAACTTCAGGCTGATCAAATCAGTTGGCAGAAAGAGGAAACAATCCGTTACTTTGTATAAACGATCCATTACTGTGACCTGTGTTAAACAAAACTGCATGCAAGGAAAAACTCTAAAAATACACGAGGAACTACAGGGTTACATTTGGTTGATCTATATCAATAATAAATTGAGAATTAAAGTGCACTCTGAAATCATGGGAATGTACTGAAACAATAAGGAAGTTCTAATGTGTACTCTGAAGGCATCATTGCCTCTCAATAATATAAGAAAACCAAAGATTGTTTATCACAACTAATAGTTGATGAAACTGGTTTTCCTCTCTTGCCTTTGGAGAGCAACAGTTATTACCTGTTGGGTGAAACTTATACTTTTCCTAGATACCATAACAATAATTTCAGTGAAATTTATAGTCCAAATATGATAGGTTAAAGAACAGTAATAAAAATTTCTTTTATTCATATAGACACCTACTGGCAAAAAAATCACTGAGGTCAAGGAAGTATACCCAATTTTATAACACAGCTGTGCAGAAAAAGTTTCCAAGTCTGTGTACATGACAAAACGTTTTCTTATGTTACTGTCTCATTAAAGAAAGAACTTCTAGGCTGGCCAATTCATTCTACTCTAAGGAAACATTTTTATATATTTCACATTCTCATTTGAAATCTGAGTCACTTTTGATAATGAAGCACAACCATGTTTTCTTGACTAGTATGGGAAAGCAAATATACACAGTGGGACTTTTTATACAGGGTACGTTTGGGGAATTGGAGACAGTATTTTGATGTTTATTTTTCCTGAATTTATTATTATTATTAATCATTTTCCAGAAAGGAAGTTAGGAAACAATCTGAAGTATAGCCATAAAGTAAGGAGTATGATGTTCAGGTGTGGTTTTTGTACAACCTGTTTCATTAAATAGGCATTTTATTTTTAAACAGAGTAAAACCTAAAAAATATCTTCAATACACTTATACTGTTCAGATAGCCTACTTTTCTGGGGTGCAGCAATTATGCCTATATGTTATGACTAAATGAAGCCATGATAAACAGTACTTCAACATCTTTGAAAGAATGGCATCACTGCTACTTTCCCTATTTGCTTATCAGCTGAGCCCACCTGCTGCAGTAATGGCAGGATACTTCCCTACTATAACAAGCTGAAAACAAGAAAACACAGCACATAGTTTTTCCTTTCGTATGACTGCCAACATTGTTAAGACATGTCAGAGAACATGCAATATAAACCAGGCAGCCTTCAAAGATAAAGCTGTTGGTAGTCAAAACGCAGACCTAGGAATAATCCTAGTTTAGTTTATCTCTTCTCCCCAAAAGGCCATGTTTTCCTCTCTTTAGGATGAGACTATTCAGCTTATTGAATCATATGTATTCAGTTTATAAACTGCAAATTCCATTCTATTTTAATGATCAAGAGCTTGCTTTTTGAGATCTTCTATTCTGTCTTAACAATTTCATACATTAGTAAGACAGGAATATGCCCCACAGTAGGGAACTGCTTGGAATAACAGTAGTAATGATAGCTTACTATCTTCTAGGAACTAGGCTGATGTACTTTATATACATAATCTCACTTAATATGCATAACAACCTCATCAAGTAAATGTCTTCATTCTATAGATGAGAAAAGTGAGGTTTAGCTACTAAGTGATAAAGACAAAGTATGGACCCAAGGAGGGTAACTTCAGAGCCCATGCCATTAACCATTAATTACACTGTATACTTGCAGACAAAAGAATTTCTTAATAATTATTATTGTTTGGTGACATACTTGCAAACAAAAGAATTTCGTAATGATTATTGTTTGGTGACATAATTCCCTGTGGTTTAAACAACTGCTACCATTATTGTTAGAGATAGGCCAATATTTCAATATTTACAAGTGTTTCAAATCATTCAGCTTCAGAAATAACGTTAAATCCTAAGAAGGAAGATCCTTCAAAATTGTTACTGAAAACAAATTACGCCACTTCAATATGTTTTGCTTAAGATAGATGGCATTCATGAAACTGACCACTTTTACCATTTCCCATTCATGTGACTTATACTCAGATCTTCTGGGGCAGAGGTTTTTCTACACTTTAATTACCTGAATGTAAAAAAAAAAGCCATTTCATGCATTTAATCTACATGTCAGGGTTGTTAATTACAAGGAACACTGCATATTTGCAGAGATATTTGCATATGATTACAGTTAACTATTTGAAACACAGCTTCAAAATCTTCCTATAACCCATTCTTCTCAAGCTTCTGTCATTTTATACACTTCAGATTTATTTTATTTTGAAAGCAAAATGCTCTCCTCAGCTTAAAATCTCTTGTAATCTACTTCCTTTTGAGTCTTTCAGATTCAGAATCACTAAGAACTCCAACAGAAAATTAAGGAAGCTCAGCTGCTCTGGAGTGCAGCAATCTACTGCAGAGCAACTGTTACTCCGCAGCGAACAGTGGTTTCCAGGCAGCCTCAGAATTCAGCGAATGGTGGCAATAACAAACCCATCCTCACGTCTACAGCGCTGATATTCTCATGTAGCTACTATGGCCTTCGGCAACATCAGCTTTCTCTTGGTTAATAATGGCAAAGCTACACAGAATCTGAAAGAATAGCTTTGCTGATCAAAAAACTGTTATCTGGCAATTCCTTAGACTTGGAGCTGGAATACTCTGTGTGAGTCAGGAAGCAAGAAACATGAATTATTTGACAATGGGGTTGGGACTTTTCTAAGTTAGAAACTCCAGTCTTTAAGAGCTTAAGCCACTTGAGAGGGAAGAGTCGTTCATTGGGTTTACTGATTGTTTGTTAGTTTGTTCATTTGTTCATTCATTAAAGATATATTGGCACCTACGATACACCAGATGCTGTGGTGAGTGCTTGGAGACGAAATGGTGAAAGAGCCTCTGCTTTTAGAGAACTTAAAGTCGAATGGGAGAGGTATCTACAGTAACGCACGATAGGTACCATGCTAAGGGAAATAAAGAGTACCATAGAAACATATAAAATGGGCACGAGAAACCTCTTATTCATTGTGGCGTATGTCAGCTACAAATTGGCACTTGCCATCTACCTCTACATGGATTAAATCATGTGCTGCCGTAGCTGCTGACTTCCAACACCCCCTGAAAGGAGTTCAGGGTGGAGAGCAGAAATGAGGCACTCTGTGCTCTGGGAAAAACTGGCAGAACAGGTCTGCAGACAGTTAGGTATTTTCAGGAGCTGATTTTATGAGCCCAATTCTTGTATCTCCTCAAATCTAGAAAAGCACTAAAATCCTTCATGGTGACGTCTGCTCCTTGTGACTAGCAGTAACCTTCACGAGACTAGCAGAAACCTTCTGCAAAAAATATGTGTCTGATTGCATTTACTCCCCCGTCACCAAAATCACATGTATACCGACCTTCCCCCCTACCTCTTTGGAGCAGTTTCTCAGAGCTATCTGAGATGCTGTTTCCCGGACTATAGTCCTCATTTTGCCCCCAATAAAATTTAACTCACAACTCTCATGTTCTGCAATTTTTATAAGTTGGCACCTAGGAACCTTTGAAAAGGGCCATGGAAAGAGAAACTGTTTGACAAACATTCACTGAATATCTACATAAGCAAAGTGCTGATGACAGACCTCAGGGTTATCCAGGGAAATCAGTAAAAAAGATTCTTCCCTGTTTAACTTTGCTGAAAGACACTGTGAAATGTATATGCTTCAGTTCCACACACTAAAATACCACTTTCATACCTGTACGAAGACCAGGCAAAGTTATCCATCACAGGGCTTCAGACTAGGGAGAGTGAGACAATGAAAGGGCCCATGGCAGACACACACTGGGTGCAGGCCAAAGCACCAGACACGAGGGATTTCTGCCACAAGCTGTCCCAGTAAACACTCCTAGCTTCTCAGAAGCCAAAAGCAAGGCACAAAGTACGGCAAAGTATGTCCCATTTTATCTGACAGCAGGCAAATCCAACAGTTAGGGAAGCTAAGACCCATGAGATACAGATTAAAACGTGGGGAAAAAAGCAGTTAACTCACAACAAAATGTTAGGCCCAAATAATTGAAGAAAGTCCGTAAACCCTAATACCAGCTATGATAATGAAACAGGTAAGAATCTGTCCTTTCAATTCAGGAAAAAATAAAGATGTATCAGAGATGTACATATCTTAACATATCTTTTCCCTCACAGGTCTCTGAAGGGGGTGCTTCCTCTCCCACTGTCACCCAGACGCACCAGCTCCCTGAGGGTAGCAACCCTCCTGGCGCTGTTATGATAACTCCTAGGCTTAGCCGAACACCGCACTCGCTCCTGAGTCTTACCTCTGCCTCGCTGGGATTCTGAGGCCTCGGCTTCTACAGAGCTCAGAGAGTGGCCAAATGCCCCTGGGGAGGCCCTACCTTCCCTAACAGGATTGGCCTGCATTCCCGAGAGCCTTTAAACATCTCTGCCAAGTGTTACGCTGCACTTGACAGACAAGTATGACAGTCACTAATTTATCAACTAAAAATGTCCCATGGTATCTGAAAATACTGTATGATGAAAATGGGAATCATATACTCTGTCACCAGTTCAAATTTTAGCCACCAACTAAAAACATTCATTCAGCTCAAAGGACCATGATATATTTAACTTACTCTCAAGTAGTTCAGAAAGAAATATTATATATATATACATTTATATATACACATATATATACACACACACATATATATATTATTTATATGTATGTGTACACACACACGCACACTTACTCTCCCTACCCCCCTCATATATATGCATGAGAGAGACAGAGAGAGCAGTAGGGGGCAGAAGAGGGAGAGCAAATAACAGGTAAGATGAGGTAAAATATTAACAACAGTCAATTGGGATCAAGTGTATATGGTGTTCTACGTACTATTCTTATTCTTGCAACTCTTCTGTAAGTTTTAAATTCTTTCCACATAAAGTATTAAAAAATAAAGTCCAGTCCACCACTGCCCTCTATCCCCCAGCCACGGCACTTCTAATCCCCGCACCTTGCTCCACTTTTTATCAAGGCAGTCTCACCTTTGAACGTATTAATTTTTATGTTTATTACCATCTCCCCTTAGCAGACTATGACCTCTGAAAGGTCAGGGCTTTTTTCCTGTTTTGATCATGGGTGCCTTCAAGTCCATACCAGGTGCTCAGTGACAGTGCAAGGACACAGCAAACTGAATAAATGAAAGCCAGGCTAAGGGGCAGGGTCTCCATGTTGACTGCCTCATCCAGTACCCCCAAGCAGCTCCTCCTCCGGAGCTGCACCTCGGGAATGGAGGTTTATCGTGTACAGAAGTTGAAGGCATAGGGAATGGCTGGGGAAAAGGGCCATCAATGGAAAGGAGGATTAAGTGAAAGCCCAACATGAATGCTGACACTCTCACAAGCAAACACCAGCCTCTTATGGTTCACTTAGATGATGCTGCTCTCAGGCAGAAGATCTGAAGATTTTAGGGGGAGAAACTGAATGGCTCTAGAGAAAAAACATACTAATAGTGACACTGGGAAACAACACCAAAAAAGAAAGTCAGGACCCCTGTCCCATGACCCTGCGGTGAAGCTGCCTAGCTGACAAGGCCCACTCCCCCACACAAACCTCCTAGGATTTCCAATGCTTCATTCCTTAAATGTGAATAGATAAAAAGGAATGTTAGACATCTGAGAAACCTTCTATTCTAGATCAACATAAGCAAAACGTGAAAAAGAAAATTCAGAATGAATAGAGACAGCGCAAGAATACAGCAAAACGCCCAAAATTTGCTTTCCTCAGAGACAGAGAGGGAGAGAGAAATACCCATGAATAAAAAGGACTGTACAAAAACGGAACAAGGAACAAGAAATTATCTTAGAAACTGTTTGTATGAAGGCTTGAAATAAAAAGTTTAATTAGATGAATTCCAAGATAAGGCTGGGGAAAATATCCATTTCTCATCGTATAGAACTTTAAAGGAGAAGAGAAAGATAACAACGGAAAATGAAATAAATCAAGAGAATCTTTTCTGGAGGTTTAACACATGAATAATCAGAAAACAAGTAGAAAAAAATACGAGAAAAGTTTTCAGTACGTAAGGATGCCAGTTTCCAGATTAAAAAGGATAAACAGTCCAAGGAGTATCACCACAAAATATAATGGAGATAAAGTGAAGATTCCAAAACTGTCCAGAGAAAAAACAGGGCACATAAAGAACAAAAAACGCGAAATGGAATACTTCTCAGGGCAAAGCCTGAAGAACTGGAAGCTAGGCAGCAGTGGTAACGGTGGCCATGGGGAGTGGGCGTGGCAGGCTAGCCTACTGCAGAGCCATCTGCCTGCCAAGAACAATTAGAAAAGCTGGAAAAAGCATTTTTTTAAAGTCTCTTTGGAAGCATCAAAGGCAGAGGAGATTTGAAGGGCCAAAATTCTAGAGAAAAAGGAAACTTTGAGAGGTGTGCTGAAACAGTTCTTCTCAGTTATTTACCAATTTGCAAGCAATGGCTATAAGGCCAAGAAGCTGAACAGTTTCTCAAAATCTTCTGTGGCTCAAGGGTCAAAACTCGGGCGTTTGGTGCCCATTAAAGAGAAGGCACCTGGGCTCTCTGTGGGAACTACTAAAGGGTTACCCCTTAGAAGCAGTGATGAACCAGGCCTCACAAAGATAGTTTTCATTCAGTCCAATTCCTTATCACATTAAAGTGATGGATCCTCACTATAACTGCTAGTCAAAAGCAAAGGTAAACCCTCTCTGGAGGAAGACAGAAGCCTCACATTGTCTTAATAATTTTTCGTATATAATGTCAGGTATTCAATTTAAAAAGAACCTTACCAAGCAGTGATGGTTTATTTTCATTGTCAACTTGACTGGGCCATGGGATTAGCAGATATTTGGTCAAAAGTTATTCTGGGTGTGTCTGAGAGGATGTTTTGGATGAGATTAACATTGAATCAGTAGACCTAGTAAAGAAGATTGTCCTCCCCAGTGTTAGTGCACCTCATCCAATCAGTTGAAGGTCTGAATAAAACAGAAAGGTTGAGTAAGAGAGAATTCCTTCTGCTGACTGCCTTTGAGCTGGAACACCGTTTTTTTTTCCCTGCCTTTGGACTCCAACGGAAATACTGACTCTTCCTGGGTCTCGAGTTGGCCTGCTTTTGGACTAGAACTTACACCATCGACTCTCCTGGGTCTCCAGTTTACTGACTACAGATCTTGCCTTTGTCAGCCTCCATAACTGTGTTACCAATTCCTTATAGTTAGTCACTTTCTATGTATACACACATCCTATTGGTTCTGTTTCTCTGGAGAACCCTGACTAATATACAAACATACTGAGGGACAAGGCAACATGACCAAAAAACAAAGAAGGAAAAAGCAGAAAAGAAATGTAACTACAAGAGGCTTAGACATTAGAATTATCAGTTATGATTTTCATTTATTTTTATTTCAAATATGTCACCTCTGAATTTTATTTTTTAAGAGTAAAATTATACTTCAAAAAATTGTTGACAGTACAAAGGAGAATAAAGTCAGACATGAACTTCAAACTAACAGTGATTAATACGATCAAGAAATTAAATGACAAGGGCTTCCCTGGTGGTGCAGTGGTTAAGAGTCTGCCTGCAATGCAGAGGACACAGGTTCGAGCCCTGCTCCAGGAGGATCCCACATGTCGCGGAGCAGCTTAGCCTGTGCGCCACAGCTACTAAGCCTGAGCTCTAGAGCCCGCAAGCCAGAACTACTGAGCCCGCGTGCCAGAACTACTGAAGCCTGTGCGCCTAGAGCCCGTGCTCCGCAACAAGAGAAGCCACTGCAGTGAGAAGCCCACGCACCACAGCAGAGTAGCCCCCGCTCACTGCAACTAGAGAAAGCCCATGCACAGCAATGAAGATGCAACGCAGCCAAAAATAAATAAATTAATTAAAAAAAAGAAATTAAATGATGAGATGTAGAATTTTAGGAAATGGTTAACTATAATAATAATAAAATGGAAATTCTATAAGCAAAAAATAGAATGAATGAAATTGAGAATTCAACAGATGGGTTTAAAAGGAGTTTATACATAGCTGAAGTGAGGGTTAGTGAACTGGAAAATAGGACAGAATAACCAGATTGAAGCAGGGAGAGAAAAAAGAGTTATTGTGTGAAAGTTACATCTTAATTTTAAAAAAGAAAAGCTCAGGGCTTCCCTGGTGGCGCAGTGGTTGAGAGTCCACCTGCCGATGCAGGGGACACGGGTTTGTGCCCCGGTCCGGGAAGATCCCCCACATGCCACGGAGCGGCTGGGCCCGTGAGCCATGGCCGCTGAGCCTGCGCGTCCAGAGCCTGTGCTCCGCAACGGGAGAGGCCACAACAGTGAGAGGCCCGCGTACCGCAAAAAAAAAAAAAAAAAAAAAAAAAGCTCAGCGATCTAATAGGGAGAATCAAATAAATATGCAATGCCTGTAATACAAGGTAGAATTTTGAGAAAAAGGGTTATAAGGGAAGGACAGTAAAAACTGGGAAGAATCAGGAAAGAGCTCACACAGAAGTTTGCACTGAGATGACTTGAAAAGGTGGATAGACGCCACCTGTTAGGTGGTGGTAGGAAAAACAGAAAGGAAGTGGACGACAAGAAATAATAATATTTAGGAGGAGTACTAGGTATGTACAGGGCAGGTGTAGGGACTACGACCGAAGGGTACAAGTTGAGGCCATCTCCCTCAGAGGACCTTGAGGAGAGCTCCCCTGGCACCCAGATAATCAGAATCGTCCCTAAGATTTTATGAAATCACTTCTGAATCACTTTCAATCAACATTTGTGTAATATTACTGAAGTCCTAGAACCTTTCTCCTCTGCAATAGGAACAAGAAACTCCTCAGCATTTTTCTGAAGGTAGTACGTTCAGAAAGAGGAAAAGCCTGAATCTCTAACACTCAGTTTGGCTTATACAGAAGTTCCCACAACTATACTGGTGAGGAGATAAAATTGTTGAAACGGAGTTTCTGGACTGTCTACAGACTTCATTCATGCATGTTTCCTCTGGTCTCTGTATGACTGATAATGGGAAGTGATTTATTGTCTGGTTTCCTAGGAACAGGTTGTCAGAAATGATGCTGGCTTCAGTCTTTATCCGTTTGTCAATATACCTCCCTGATACCTGATCATCTGGCTTCTTCCCAACCAAATACAATGGCTCTGAACTGGCTCGGAATGTCAGGTCTCAAAGCAACCACATTTCATTCTTGTGAAGCATCTTTCATTTAGTGCCTGCTAGGCTTTTTCCACTTCAGGGAATTTTTTGTGGCCTACATTGCATATTGTTCACAGATTTTCCATACTAGCAAGAAGGGAGGGTAGAACAGCCTCATGCACACAGGGTAACCGTGTTAGAGAGTCTTTTCCTTCCTTAAAGATCATATTCATAGTTCTCATCTCCACAAACTGATAGGCCTGAAAAGAATCTTCTGGCTGGAATCAACAATAGCCACAAAAAAACAATTTCACAGAATTCTGCTCATCTGTTTCTACTTTCTTCTATGTTATCCCTTTTCTGACTGCTATGCTCCGTCCACTGAGGCTCTGAGAATCTGCCCTTCTGTGAACATCCAGTTCATTGGCTGAACAAGGTCTAAATGTAGCAAGGCACAAGCTATAGTTTTCAGACCTGTATCCATCCAACTGCCAGGGTATTCACAAATACAACATCTCTGCCTTAGCATGGGCCACTCACTCACTCACACCCCAGACCCTCTTGAAGTCCTAGCCACTATGAAACTTGTAGTCCAATGAGATCTGAATAAGGTCTGCTTCACCCTAGCAGTAGGATGAATGATGATGCTAATCCCAACCTGTGGGTTTTTTTTGTTTGTTTTATTGTTGTTTTTTTTTTGCGGTACGCGGGCCTCTCACTGTTGTGGCCTCTCCCGTTGCGGAGCACAGGCTCCGGACGCGCAGGCTCAGCGGCCATGGCTCACGGGCCCAGCCGCTCCGCGGCATGTGGGATCTTCCCAGACCGGGTCATGAACCTGTGTCCCGCGCATCGGCAGGCGGACTCTCAACCACTGCGCCACCAGGGAAGCCCCAACCTGTGGTTTTGTTATCACATTCAAATAACAATCGTTGAGGCAGGCCATCAAAATATATACCTAACGACAACCCAAATTATTTTGTGAAGTGGGGGAAGGCAGGGTTTATAAAGAATTGCAAGGAAGGGGAAAAGCCTCGCTAATTGAGTAGAGAAGGATGAGTTAAAAGGCTAGGATGGCTGCTACTGCCAAAGATGCTGCTACAGACCAAGGGCCACTGCTGGTCTCAGGGGTGGGTTTTCCTGCAGAGAAACCGTGACGCTGACATTACATTACCCTTTTACTTTCCCCTTGTGATTGTTGTCTCTTGCTGTGTAACAAGTTACTGAAAACTTTATCTCTCCTGAACCAACTTTCTGTTATGAAGTCATAAAATCAAACTGCTTTTTAAAAAAGGAAAGAAAATACATAACCATTAAATCATTATAAAAATATATGCCATTAAAAGAAATTTTAAGGACAAAAAATAAATAGAAAAAAATCACTCCAAAACTCACCACTCAAACATAACCACTGTATTCATTTTGGTCATTTTATTTTCAAGCTTTTAAATGTATGTTTTCTTTGACATATAGTTGTACTCCATATTCTCTTTATATTTTAACATCCTTAATATTCTACAATTAACTTTCATGTATTACAATGTCTTTTGAAAATATAATTTTAATAGTTGCAAATTCCATATTCAAACTTTCCTTTAGAGTGGGACATTAGGATGTTTACAATTTTTTGATACAATAAATAATGTTTGTACACAAATGTGTTCTTTATTTTTGAGATTAGTTTCTTAATATAGATTCCAAAGAAAAGAATTAGTAGGTTCAGGGCTTCCCTGGTGGCGCAGTGGTTGAGAGTCCGCCTGCCGATGCAGGGGACACGGGTTCGTGCCCTGGTCTGGGAGGATCCCACCGCGGAGCGGCTGGGCCCATGAGCCATGGCTGCTGGGCCTGAGTGTCCGGAGCCTGTGCTCCGCAACGGGAGAGGCCACAACAGTGAGAGGCCCGCGTACCGCAAAAAAAAAAAGAGAATCAGTAGGTTCAAAGGCTATGAACACTTTCTATAGGAACTTTTTTTTTCTGGTAACACATGGTCATTGTAAAAGAGTAGAAACAATGTAGAGTCTCCACCTCCTACATATACCCTTACCTCTAACCCCCAGAGATAACCACTGTAAGCCACCTGGTATTCACCTGTTCAGACTTCCTAAAAATGCATAAAGAAGTATACACATACAACACTGAACTTTTTCAGTTAATAGGCAGACATTATTAACTACTACCAGACACTAGTTTATTAAGCACTGTGTCATACATTGTGCTAAGTACACATTTTTTGATAGACTTTATTATCTAGCTCTTCTTCAGTGAATTATCTGTTCATGTCCTTTGCATCTTTATCTGAGAAGCTGCTGTTCTTTTTACTGATGTCCACAAATTCTTTATAATAAGAAATTAACTTTTAGCCTAGTGGCTAAGAACATGGACGTTGGAGCCAAACAAATGTGGATTCAAATCCCAGCACAGCCCCTTATTAGCTGTCTAGTTGAACAAGTTACTTCTGTCCTTCTAAGTCTCAGTTTCCTCATGCATAAAATGGGAAAAGAATAACCCCCTTCAAGAGCTGTTGAAAGAATAAGGTCCTTAAATTATAATTATAGTAATATAATAAATAATAATTATAGTAAAATAGTTAATAATAATTTAACCTTTAATTATGCTAAATATCTATAAGGGAATTAAGTATCTTAAATACACCCTAATAAATAATAGTGCAAAAACATCCCACATTTTCCTTTTTTTCTTATTAAATAAAAACAAAATTGAAAGGGGTATTGCATTATCCTCTCTGGTCTAAGCATGAAAACTCAAGGAGCAAATTAATTACTTTTAAAATCATGAACTCTTACATCAAATTTCTTTGTAACAAATTATTCTCAGACCCATTGGTACTTCTTTAAACAATTTCACATTCTGTTTTAATAGGCTACTTGTTGTTTTATAAAAGCAATTCGTGGTAAGTATGTTATGTCTCTCTGGATACTACAGCAATCCTCAAAGGCACATTTACTTTTTTTTACTGCTTTTCCTACCTTCCTGAAATTTACAAATATATTAACTTTTATAATTGGAAAGAAAAGCCTCTAATTTAAAGAAAGATCTCACAAACCAATTGTAAAAAGACATTCTGGGGACTAAGAAAATCTGAATATGAACTGTATTAGACAATATTAAAGAATTACCATTAATTTTGCTAGGTGTGATAATGACATGGTAGATATATAAGAAAAAGTCCTTTTTAAAAGATGCACAATGAAGTTTTTAAGGGTGAAATATTATGAGGGCTGTAATTTACTTGAAGACATAAACCTTAAACTGCTTAAACACCTCTCCCAGGCTATACCTAAGCTTCACCCTTACAAGCTGGGGCACCAGTGATCAGCCAGAAGTCCACTTCTGTCATCAGGAGAATATTCTTAAAATTTGTTACAATGCCACATACACAACTACTTCAGTGCCTAAACACAAAAATACTGACACTGGAGTTTGCTGGAATGCAGAGGGCCCTTAACGAAACTTAAGATTAAGAACTTGCCCATAAAAGAGCAGGGCTTAAATCAGCTTCCACTGACAGACCTCTGCTACCTTGTTGCTTAAATCTTGGATCTTAAGACTTCAAAGAAATGAGAATGAAATATATGGTCCCATCCCAGGCTTGAATTATGGAAATGAGAAAATACGTCTTGGTAGTGCTGTTTCCCTATATCAACATCTTTACTCAAGGGGGCTCACTGTGCTTGTGGTAAGGTCATAGGTGCAAAGAGCTAGAATACATGAAACACAGAAAAGGAGATCTTTCTTTTAGAGAACTTGATAAGTATTCCTCCTGCTTCCAAGGAATGATATGAGAAGACACAGATGACATGTATGGAAAGACCGAGGACAGATTTAATTGTCCATAACATCTCAGAATATTCTACGTTCCAAGCTTTTGGAAAAAGTTCTAGTTCTCAAACTAGAGCATGCATCAGAATCACCTAGAGTACTTGCTAAAACACTGACTGGTGAGTCTCAGCCCTAGAGTTTGATTCTTAAGTCTGGGTGGGGTCCAATAATTTGTGTTTCTAACAGGATCCCAGGTGATGCTGATACTGGTTTGAGAACTACTGGCTCAGATATATGAATCAAATACCTTATGTCATCAAGTATACTCTACTCACAACTACTCCTGGGCGAGGAAGAGGTGGTGATAAAATACGTTTAGGCAGTTAATGTAAGGCTTTCTCTGGCTAGTAGCCACTTCACATCATTTGTCCTACCTGTCCCTTTAAACACATCTCACTAACTCCCAATATATACTGAATCTTTGAGAGCATGGGGGGAATTTTCCATATCTAACAGTCTATTACGGATACACATATATTAAAATGGCTCAATATTTAAATCTGAAAAGTGTTCAGAAATTCTCAGATGAAATGCATTAGATAAAGTACTAAGTATTAACATGCATGAAGAACGTTCTATTATAAACCACTGTTTTCATTTTCTTGCAGCTTTCCAAAAAAATTAGCCCTTTGTGGTGAAATTTTCCATGCTTGGTTTCAGCCCAAAGGTGATTTTTTTTTTTTGCAAAGTTTGAGAAAAATATATTAAATAGTTTTTGAGTTATGAAAAATGAAAAAGCCCACACAATTTTTCCACTTTCAAAGCAATTTCAGGATCTTTCTTTAATATGCAGATAACTAAAAAATGGCTGAAGTTGAAAAGTTGAAACTTTCCATGTGTCTAGTTTTCAATAAGGTAGTCTGTGGGTAATTCAGAAAAGATAATGTGTTTGTGTGTACACATAAACAGATAACATATATATAAATAAATGCATAAGTGATTAGAAAAATAGCATTTCATCATATTCAGTACAAACTTTCCTCAGAATAGGGGATTTGTTGTTTTCTGAAATGAAGAGTCTTTCACAAACCAGAGTAGTTGTCAACTGCCTGACCCCTGTGGTTTTCACACACTGGGGTTCACTAATGGGTTATGCAGACACAACTGTAGACTATTGTGCACTGTGTTTGCAGAATCTTCCAGTTCCCTTCACATTCTAATCTTCCTTCTGCCCAAGCTCAATTCTAGGATTCTGATTCACTGTCTTCGGAGTTTAATTTCTGCCCTTGGTCCATACCTCACTACCAGCTCCCTTGATCTTCTATGCTCCAGACACTCAAGACATGTTCTCGTTTCTCCCAATTCTCTCTGACCTCCCCCGAAAGCATTCACTCATAACTGCTAAAACCCTCCTTGTGTATCCAAAGACCTCAGTTCTTAAAGAAATAACAGTAGAAACCTTAAGTTTAGGTTAAATAGGTTTTGATGGTTTGTCGAAGTAACTTGCTCTAATTATTTATAATCGTAACCTTCGTAACTAACTCACCTGAAGGCTGATGATGGAAAAGTTAGAGAACAGAATAGAGAGTCCTAGTTCTGCCATTTACTTAGCTAACTGACATATGGATAAGACACATAACTCCTTGGAACTTCGGTTTCATCTGTAAAGTGGGAAAAAATTAGGTTGTTAAATAACCTTGTTACATATGAACATGTTTTATAAATTTCAAATGCATGTATAACTGTTAGTAATGACAATAACCTCAATTTTTAACTGTTTCAGGTTTCTGGGCTCAAATGAAGAACCAAGTATAAGGCACCAAAACACCTTTGCAAGGATGTGAAGATTAAGAAAAATCCAATTTTCCTGGTTTTCAAGTGTGCAGGCTTAAAGGACAAAGAGAAGGAAATCTGCTCCGATAAACATTTCTATTTCTTTTTCATTTTCAGCATCTCTCTCTCTGCATGGGTTATTCCCCCCAGCGTATGCTAAATTCTCTCCCACTTACAGGGAAAAGATGTTCCCTTGACCAGCTTCTTCCTTAAGTTATCTTCTTGTCTTCTCCCCTTCACTGGCCAATTCCTGGATCACCTAACTTCCTGCAAGCTCCTTCTCCCATTATTTCACTAAAAATGTTCTCTTCCAGGCCATTAATGGCCTTCCGATCACCAATACCTGTTGGCAGACCTGGTTATGTGACTTGCTGTGTCCAATGCAGTATGAGGAGTGACAAATGTCACTTCTTCCAGGCAGAGGTTTTAAAATGCTGCATGTAGTTCACTACTTCCTTTTTATTCTCTGCCACGAGACTGGAATATTCCAGATAGAAGCTATTCCATCAATCTGGATTCTGGAATAAGAGTGCATGGAGAGAACTACACAAGGGCAGCCTACCCTTAAAGGACTTATATCATGAGCGATAAACAAATCTTTGTCGTTAAAAGCCACAGACACTGTGTTACCATGGCACCGTCTACCGCATCTTGACTAATCCACTAGTTGCAACCCACTGAAGTGAATTCAGGACCCACCAATAGAGTGCAGCCAACAGCATGGAAAATTATTATACCTTTTGCCTTTCTCTCTGCTTCCTCCTCTTCATCCTCCTTTCCACCAAATAAAGTCACTCCCCTAATATACATCTATGACCTGTTTCTTTTCTCTCTTTTAACAATTTCCCTGGGCAAATCCCATATACTGTCTTCATTATTTCTCATTTGGACTAGCAAACTTGCCTATCACTTGGTTGTTCACGTTTTACTCTATACTCTCTCTCCATTTTATTTTCCTTTTTTTTTTTTTGCGGTACGCGGGCCTCTCACTGTTGTGGCCTCTCCTGTTGCGGAGCACAGGCTCCGGACGCGCAGGCTCAGCGGCCATGGCTCATGGGCCCAGCTGCTCCGTGGCATGTGGGATCTTCCCAGACCGGGGCACGAACCCGTGTCCCCGGCATCGGCAGGCGGACTCTCAACCACTGGGCCGCCAGGGAAGCCCTTATTTTCCTTTTCAATGAGACATTAATTTACCCAATGAATGACTATTATTATCACAGATCCTTCAGTGGCTCCTTGCTGTCCAGAAAACAGAGTGCAAACTCTCTTGCCTTTCCACTCTATCAGCCTAGGTTCTGCTATCCCACTGCTCCCTTCACACACACTGTGCTGCATTGAAATCCGACCACCCACTGCTCTCTTCATGTGCCCAGTGGTAAAGCCCATTTCTCCTCTCTTCATACATTTCCTACTGCTTAGAAGGCATAGCAACCCCCACCCCCCAAAAAAACCCCATCAAATTCTGCTTATAAATACTTCTAAATACTGACTCATCCTTCCTCTGTTCAAATACCAGCTCTTTAATGATGCTTTTTTTGATCTTCCCAGTTAGAAGCCATCTCTCTTTTTAAAACACTCAGAGCCTCATGGTACTTCCTCATTTTGCCTTTGGCTTCTTATCAATTAATCTAGGGACAGGACTCTGACAACAGTTACTCTGACAAATGAATTATCTCCTATTCTTCCCTCACCTCCAGATTATCTTGATTGTTGAACACAACTTAGTGACGTCATATAAATGTTTCTCACAAGCATGTCTAACTGTGCAGATACGCAGGTTCATCAGAATAGTGTAAGTACACCACAGGCTCAATGATCTCATTACTTCCAGAATATTTGAATCTATTTTTTTCCTAATTTAGATGAGATGTACTCCTGACTCAACACATACATGATCTAACATACTATTTTGACTCTTTTGGTAAAGTTTTTCAAGCTTCTCAGCTGTACTTATGGTGTGTTTTGAGTCTCTAAAATTCTGAGTATGTACAACACCACTGGGGATCCCAAAAGAAACAAAAGAAAATTTTTTTTTTATTGCTCTGAACAATAACAAAATCCATTTACTAAATTTTGTAATTTTACTCTCATATCTTCATTTAAGACGTGTTCATTCTTACTTGAGACAAAATTCTAACACGGTTATCTGTTTTCTCTATCTGCAGCAAATTAGTAGCAACAAGGTGTAAGTAGGGAAGAGAAATGTCACCTAACACTAGGAGAGGAGATGGAAAAACTATAAAATAAACAGACATGAGAATTCTTTTTAACGAAGCACTATCACCTAAGAAATTTCAGGACATAGGCAAAATCCCTTTAATTGTATTTTACCGTAGTGTAGTAACAGTATCAAAATGATGTCCTTGAATCATTAGGGAAAAATTCTTCCATAATCAACCTACATTGTCGAAGAAGGCAGATAAGTAAAAAATATATTTTAGACAAATTTTTACCCAACTGGATAAAATAGTCTGGGGCTTAAAGGAGTCAGTTTAAGTAATCTGGAAATTTCATTTAGGGAGAAGATATTTTTGCCAACCAGACAGACAAAGGAAGGTCTATGTTATTGTGCATCTTCCCGAAGGAAGTCCAAATAATATAAAAAATTAAGTTTTGAAGGATCTGATACCCCTGGAAGGGGAGGAAGTATTATCATTAAATGCCATATAAATTCTTAGAGGAAAATAATAGTTAAGTTACTTGAATTTCACTTCATGACTTAGTGCAGTGCTCAGTTAGGAACTGAGGGCTTTCACAACTACTGAAGCCCGTGCTCCGCAACGGAAGAAGCCACCGTGGTGAGAAGCCCGTGCACCACAACGAAGAGTGGCCCCCACTCGCCACAACTAGAGACGGCCCGCACGCAGCAACGAAGACCCAATGCAGCCTAAAGTAAATAAATTTATTTAAAAAAAAAAAAAAGAATTGAGGGTTTCAACGCCCAACCTTGAACTTTATGCAATTTATTGGCAAAATCAGATGGCACATTTTAAACATATAGAGGATTGATGTTGAAGGAAAGAAGATTCTAGATAGTGGGGGTAAGATGATTACTTTTTTATTCCCATGTCACCCCATCTGCTCCCAACTGCTAGAACAGTATTCATGGAGTCTCCTACTCCCTGAGCTGCAATGTAATGAGTCATGTGGAGCTAGCTGTGAACACTCCAGGAACACGCCATACTATCTAGAGTCTCTGCCATCATCCAAAGGTTGAGAAGACCATCAGATATCTTTGTAGACTGTCTTTATATCCACAGCTAACATAACCATACCCCACCCCTAGATTAAGACAGAGCCTTGGCTGGATCCTGGCAAGGCACTTTTCTCTCAGTTTCTACCTATAAAATTAAAGATGGGACTAGACTGTCTCTAAAAATCCTATGAATCTGAAATTGTGTTTATTATTTTAAGTCATGACAGTACTATTTAACAATCTTCCGATTATCTATTTTCTTAAGTTTCTTTTTTAAGTTCTTTATTCTGGACACTACTGTCAAAATATATGAAGACTTTCTATAATTCTATATACCAAATTTGCTTAAAGAAACAAACAAAATTTTTAATACCAGATTTTTAAGAGTCAATTATTTTCTTCAGAATATGAAAAAATAGGTCAGACATTATGTCTAAAATACGCAGTAAGTCTCTTAAAATAATTTTAAGACCAAAGTTTCCTATAATTAGTTACAAAAATATTATAAAGAATTAAACCAAAATAAAACCAAATAAACCAGCTACTAAACTACACATATGTCCTTAAAATCTTATAGGAGTCAAATATTCCAGTAAAAATAACAGAGAGATGGAAACACAAGTTTCTTATTATCACACTTCATATGTTGTAAAACATAACAGCTAACTTATTTTTGGCAAAATGATTAGGGATTGCAACACTCTGGCTAATACAAACTTATTTGATTGTCAAATGCATCTTAAATGGAGTATGTCATGCTAACTTCAGGCATGCAGGCACTGTGCCATCTTAGAGTAGCCCAGAGACACTGAAATTTCAACACTTCAGCAGGGGTCACACCACCAATATTAACTGGGCCAGGTGTTTAAGCCGGGCGGCGGGGGGCGGGCGGCGTGGACTTCAATAATGTAGTTAACTGAAACCAGATAAAGCTTTTGAATAATAAAAAAATCATACAGATGTTCACCCTCCTCCCCGGGTAACCTTTGTGGACAATTTATTATATGCGTTATTTTCTAGAGTACACCCTTTTTAAGAAAACACACTTTCTCATGTCTCTCTGAAAACTCTATAATCACAGTATGACTTATGTCTTCACAATTAGACTAGGTTAAGCTCATGTTTCATCTGCCTTTTTCCTTTTCACCACTATTCCTGCCTTAATTAGAAAGTTATAGAGCTGAGGAAGCTATAAGAAGCTACATTAACCTTAAGATGCATTGTACTTCTTTCCCAACAGACGCTGTGAACGCGAGCCAAAAAAGAGAGATGGGTTCAAAACACATGTGTTGAACAACTGTTTTCAAGTATGCATAAGAGAAATTACACACTACATGCAGAATGGATGTGGAGCAAACAAACAAAAACCAAAAGGAAAGATCTCTGATTAAGTTAACAAACTGAAAGACTCAAATGGTTACTTTCTTCCCTATGTTTAGAGTAGTGTATTTGTCAGGGTTCTCAAGAGAAACAGACTATATATACGGATACAGATAAAAGGACACTTACTATAGTAATTGGCTCACACAATTATAGAGGCCAAGAAGTCCCACACAACATGCCATCTGCAAGATGGGAACCAGGAAAGCCAGTTGTATAATTCAGTCCGAGTTCGAAGGCCTGAGAACCAGGGGAACAGATGATGCCGAAGGCTTGAGAACCTGGAACTCCACTGTCAGAGGGCATGAAAAGATGGCTGACTCAGCTCAAGAAGAGAGAAAGAATTTGCCCTTCCTGGGACTTTTTGTTCTATTTGGACCGTCAACAGATTGGATGATGCCCGCCCACAATGGTGAGGGCAGATCTTTTTTACTCAGTCCAATTCAAACGCTAATTTCCTCCAGAAAAGTACTCACAGACACACTTAGAAATGTTTTACCAGCTATCTGAGTATCCCTTAGCCCAATCAACTTGACATGTAAAATTAACCATCACAAATAATAATGTTATTATTATTTCAAACATGCAAGTACTCTTTTTAAAACACCTGGAACAACTAATAGCCAAAAATTATATGTCATATCAGTTTGCAACATTTTATTTGACAGGACCAAGTTACTTCCTACACCAGGAAATAAATTCAGTATTTTAACTTATATATTGATATATACCTATATATCTACATGCTTGATGGTACATCACACAAGTGAAGTCCTAACTGTAGTAGTGGTGGGGTAGGCAGCCTCTGACATGGCCCTCAGTGATCCTCACCTTCTAATATTCAGGCTCTAGTCTAATCCCCTCCCCTTTAGTTTGGGCTGGAGCCAGTGATTTGTTTCTAACAAAGAGAATACTGTAAAAGTAATGAGATATCATTTCTGTAATTGGGTTACAGTCTGTGACTTCCATCTTGCCAGCAGACTCTTTCTCTGGCTCTCCTCCCAGACTTGCTCTCATGGGGTGAGTTAGAAAGGCCCACATTCTAAGGAACTGAGGGTGGCCTCCACCCAACTGCCAGTGATGAACCAAGGCCCTCCTCCGTCCAACAACCCTTGAGGGAGTGAATTGAGGCAGATCCTCCTCAATTCAGATCTTCACATGAGACCACAGCCCTGAAAGACACTTTGATTACGGTCTTGTGAGATACCCTGAACCACAGAACCTAGCTAAGTTGTGACCAGTCCCAGGTCCACAGAAACTGTGAGAGAATAAATGTGTATTGTTTTATGCTGTTAAGTTTTTTCTTTTCTTTTTTTTTTATTTTTTTAACATCTTTATTGGGGTATAATTGCTTTACAATGGTGTGTTAGTTTCTGCTTTATAACAAAGTGAATCAGTCATACATAAACATATGTTCCCATATGTCTTCCCTCTTGCGTCTGCTGTTAAGTTTTGAGGTAACTTGTTACACAGCTGTAGATTACTAACACAGTAGTTAACCTAATTACTGAGTCATTTCCATTATAATAATAATAGCTAATACTTATATGGAACTTTTAAGTTCTAGGCACCATTCTTAATTCTTTATATAATTCCTCACAAAAATCCTCTGAAGAACATATTACTATCCCCCTTTTACAGATGAGGAAACAAAGGTACAGAGACTCAATAACTTGCCCAAGGTCACCAAGACAAAGTATGACAGCAAGTATCTGAACGTAGGTGTCTTGTTTCTAGAGTGAGGACTTGTGGCAACTGTGCAAAGAGAACCGCTAAGGGCTAAGACTGGACACTATGAAAACAGTAACCTCATAACGTGGTACCAGAGGCGCTTTAGAGGCACAACAGAGATTAGAAGCCATGCAAAATGCTAAAAACAAAAAAAAAAATGCTAAAAGGAAAGCCCGTTTTCTTATTAAGATGCCTTATCTAGGGGGAAAAAACCAGAGAAGAAGCAATAATATAGTGAATGGAATGCAATCTAGAATTTATTGAATTCACACTTAGAAATGAAAAATATACTTTCTGATACCCAATGTAAGAAATTAACAGCCTCCATTTGGTATTAAAAAGCACACCCAAGGACGCTATAGTTGTACTTTTCCCAAAGGCAATTAATTATAAGTAAGAAGTAAGTGTGTCAAGCTGGAGGGGAAAGAAGCAAATTCCTTGTGAGTTCCAAGACTCCACTGAAGATATTTTACCACATGGAGTGAGAAAAGTCAATATCCCAGGATAGGGAGATACCAGGAAGGAATCACTTCCTATCTTGTATTCAGATTACCAGGTTAAATAGCACTCCTTCATGATCTCACACACCCTCTATTTACATAAGAAGTAGGTATCACACCTATGGGTTAGTCTGTGTCCTCCCTTAGACTTCAGGCTCTCTTACCTCAAAGACTATTTTATTCACTGGGATGTCTTCAAAACACAGCACAAGGCCTGATACATGGCAAGTGCTTAATATAAGTTTGTTGAATGAAGAAATAATTTATGCTGTGAATCACATTCATTTAATGGGTCATTTCAATGGTATATGTCAGTGAAAGTATGAGGTTTTGCTTTGTTTTGAAGTGTTGTATAGTTCACTAGCTTTCCTGGCACTTTAAATAGGTCTTTTTTTTTTTTTGCGGTACGCGGGCCTCTCACTGCTGTGGCCTCTCCCATTGCAGAGCACAGGCTCCAGACGCGCAGGCTCAGCGGCCATGGCTCACGGGCCCAGCCGCTCCGTGGTATGTGGGATCTTCCCGGACCGGAGCACGAACCCGTGTCTCCTGCATCGGCAGGCGGACTCTCAACCACTGCGCCACCAGGGAAGCCCCTTAAATAGGTCTTTATATCTCCAGTGTCTCACTTAATATCTGGCACATAGTGGCACCCAGTAAGTATTTGTGAATGAATGAATGAATGAATAAATGAGTGTCTCAAAAAGGCTGCCAAGCTATAGAACAGATAAGGATTCAGACTTATGACTAAATAAAGATTTAATGTTCCTTAAGAATAACTGTTTGCCTATCAACAATGGTGATAACAATAATTTTTCTTCCTTTTGAGAGGAGGCATGAATATTTGCATAATACTCTCCCTAGACAAGATTATTGCCTCAGCCCTAGTTGGTGACTGCTTTTAAATATTCCTTTACAGGGACTTCTCTGCTGGCCCAGTGGTTGAGAATCTATCTTGCAATGCAGGGGACACTGGTTTGATCCCTAATCAGGGAGCTAAGAGCCCACATGCTGCGGAGCAAATAAGCCCACGTGCCACAACTAGAGAGAAGCCTGCACACCGCAACGAAGAGCCTGCGTGCTGCAACTAAGACCCAATACAGCCAAAAAATAAATAAATAAATATAAAAAAAGAAATATTCCTTTACCAAAGACAGCAAGTTGTATGTAATTTAAGAACTCCAGATAACCCTAGATTAAAAAGCATTTGTTCAAATAAAATACTGTAAATTAACTATACTTCAATTTAAAAAGAAGAGGCGTTTATTCAGAAAATTCCCACCTCCTTCAGCGTTATTTTTTGAAACATTATGGGAAATGTATGAACATACACTCACACAGGCCCACAGTAATATAGAGATAAGGATAAAGGCAGCTAACAAGTATCCCTCTCTGTGTTTTATTTATCAATTCAATACGAGACAAAAAAGCAAAGGAAATCTGAGAGGATTTGTGCGAGTGCACAATCGAGCACCGACAGTCCCCTCCTGAGGCGTACTTACTGGGAGCTCAGGGGCATGCTTCAGAGCCTGAAGGGAGAAATAGCAGCCTATGGAATGGCCAATGACCACAAGTTTCATTTCCTTTGGCACATGAGTTCTCAGGAAAGCTAGCTTGTGTTCTACTTGACCACGGAGTCCATAGATGTCCTTAATTTCTTGAGCATTTGGATCTAAAATAAAAAATATAAGTTATGTTTTCATTCAATAAGTGAAAGCAATCACTTCACTGGGGAAAATATCTAAAAAAAAACAAACCAATAATAATAGCAGTTGCTATCATTTATTGAAAGCCTACCATGTGCAAGCCACAGTGTTGGCACTTTATTTAAATTATATCTTCACAACAACCCTGGAAAGGAAGTATTCCTATCTTCATTTTATAGATGAAAATCCCAAAGCTCACGGACGTTAGGTGATAGATTGGCAGTTACATACCTGTTAAGTGCGACAGGTGAGATTCAAACCCAGGTGTCTGTCCTCAAAGCCCATGAACTCTCAACTATTCCACCAACTACTACAGTTTAGGCCACTGGTTCTCAAACTTGAGTATGCATCAGAATTCTCTGTAAGGCTTGGTGAAACACTCATTGCTAGGCCTCACCATCAGAGTCTCTGATCCAGTGGGTCTGGGCTGGAGCCCGAAAATTTACACTTCTAAGCCTCCAGAAGATGCTGATATTGCTGGTCCCAGGACCACACATTGAGAACCACTGGTTAGGCTAGGTTACATGATTAATATATAACCAAGAAAATCCATGACACTGCTTCATTATTTTAGATAATCTTTGTTTAAAGAAGTCAAGACTGAAAGGCATAAGTAGAAATGCTTTAAACTGTTCCTTTTAACCAGCACAGTCCTGACCTGAAATATCCTTTCTTCCTTTCACAAATGAACGTCTTTAAGATTCTTCAAGACCTACTCAAAACTTTATCTAGCTAATCTTCAAGAAAAATGAATGAGCCTTCCTTTGTGTTTAACTAGTATTCACTACTTATTATAGCACTTTATCATATTTGTATAACTGTTTCCTCCCTGAGACTGCGAGCTCCTTGAAGGCAAGGTCCATCTTTCATTTCTGTGTCCTCTGTGACTAGCACCCAGTAAATATTATTGTTGAATGAAAATATGAAATGACTAGACAATCTGAGGATGCTGCCAGCTCCAATATTCTATGAGCAGAGAAAACTTCAATAGGCTTTCCCTATGAACATATATACAACCCCAATGACAGGGTGTAATATTTCAAGATATCACAAGGTAGTCAATTGCCTTCAAGGTACTGACGCAAACTATAACAAAGGTACCCAAAACTCATTAGGAAGAACTGCTCTTCAGTTTTATCTGTACATGCTGGTTTTTCTTCCTTCAGTGCTCAGCTCCCCCTTGTTAATCTGGCTAACTCCTCTTTATCCTTCAAACTCTCAACAAGTGTTACCTCCTCTGAGAAGCCTTTTTATGATTCAGTAGATGAGGAGTAAAGTGGCCTTCCTTTCAGTTTCCACCACATCCCATATTTATCTCACCACACTACTCCTAATTTACTTCTGTACTTCCTGTCTTGCCTATCTCTTTCTCCAATGCCTGGCATACAGTTATTGAAGTGCTTTTTATTGAATTAATGAGGCTTAGTTCCCCGTTTCACTGGTACTACTGAAACAGGAGATTTCCCAGGTGAGACATGTTCTGCTTTAACCCTTCTTCCCAGGTCAGCCTAGAATTCATTCTCTATTTAACAAGGAAGTTCCCCATAAAACAGAATTGGGAAGAGACAGAATCTGGAAATTTGATTTTCGTAGGGCCTCCGATGGCTCCAAATCCAAGCTTTTATTTATTTAATATTCTATTTAAGTTTGAGTTGTTCATATTCCACTACTGTCATATATCTTCTCTGATCACTCTACCCAGGAGTGATCGTATTGTTCTGATACCCCAAATACCTATAATATTTGCAACCCAAGTTCTTTATTTTTCAAAATATACAGCTTTTTAAAATGCTGAAGTCTTCCTTTCATTGGGACGGTATGGTATAGTACAAAGATCAAGGGCGTTGGAGACAAGATAAACCTGGTTCTAACTCCCAGCTAAGCACCTTACTATGTGACTCCGTGCAAATACTTTAACCTCTGGCTTCAGTCTCCTCATATATAAAACAGAGATAGTAATTCTAGCCTCCGAGGAATGTTGCTTGCGTAACACTTTAAAGCACATAGGAAGTGTCTGGCATAAACTATTTGAGAAATGAAACTTATGACTGCTATCATTTCAATTCCTGTCATTTAAGGCCTCCCTCAAATACACATTTATATGGTTAGAGCAAAGAGAAAGAAAATGAGCTAAATACAATAAACATTTAGAAACTTCATTGATTCTAGAAATAAGGCCCTAAAACATATTTCAGATGAACTTTGATGACCATTATAATTCAAATCATTATCGAAGTGAATATTTCAGAAGTAAGTCTGGCTTTACCTCTGGGAATTGCTCAGTAGATTTCCAAGATAAATACACTACTTAGTGTTTTCTGAAGTAATGAGATTAATGGGGAAAGTACTTTCTATAAATAAATAATCTATGATAGAAAATTTCAATGTGCACTCTGGATATTATTTTACTAGCAAAAACTAAAAGCTAAAAGAATATCTATATACTGGACTGTATACTCTATACTTTCTCTCCTATTATGATTTTAATATACTCTGAAAAAAATTCTAGGAATCATTTATTTACTCTCCATAAAAATATTGTAAAAAATTGACATTCAATTGTATCAAAATCAGAGTGATAATATGGAAATGATTTATACCGTTCTTTTTATAGGGAAAATGTACTCCAAGTTACGATCAACTAAGTATATTTGGAAAGTAAACTGTTTCTAAACTGAAAACTGCCTGAATTGATAGATGGCAATCCAATTCACCAATTCTTTACCAATATATGGTCCTGAATATAGTACTGACAATTGCCTTTTAGAACCCGAGCCTGTTTCTTAGACCCATCTCAATGGAATTCACTTCATAGATCATTTACTGATTCTGGAGTTTATTTCAAAAGGTATGTATAATCTGTTCCTAAGTAGTTCTTTGGGGAATTAAGTAATATCAGTACTTCGCATTTACTTTTCATCTAGTTGTTCAAACTGATTGATCCAGTTATTAAAATTCTGTCAATTCTGGATCAAAATATCATGCATCCCTTATAGCTTCAGGAGACAGGTAAATCTGATAACTATTATTTTCTTCCATTTCTCATGAAGTAAATTGACCACTCTGACAGAAAACAGTGACTAATTGGCCCATGATAATATTGAAAACTCAGATATAAATACAATATACTCCCTTGTCTTCAAGGAGCTCACAGTCTAATAAGAGGAAACAGAAGTAGATAAAAACATTATTATAAAACACTGAAGTAAGTATAGCTCAAGCATCTCCTTGAGAAAATAAGAGGGTTTTATTGGGTCAAAATAGAAAGGTAATGCCCCTTTGAATTCATAAAAAGTACTATGCCTTTCTCCAAATAAACCAAGAGAGATACCTGGAAAATACTATTTACTACATGCACATTACTATAACTGTGTAACCTTAACTACACATTTGAATACTATCACAATGGTCTAAATTTAACAACACATTTTAACAACACATCCACATATATGTTTATCTAGATACACACTGAATATAAATGCATAAGTTTTACTATATAGTGTCACACAAACAATATTTACAAGTCACCAACGACCACAGAGCTAACAAGACCAAAGATTAGTGCTACATGAGCCTTCTGCTAGGACTGAGTCTGCACACAGAAACTCTCTAAATCTTACACGAGAATTTTCTCAACTAGTGAAGTCTTCCATCCTGCTCCCATCATTACTCCAAAGCTATACCTTAATAATAACTTTAATTAAACAACTTACACATGGAGATTAAAAGGCTAAAAATAGCACTTCATATTTTAAAGAATGCTTTGAGCAAGATGAATATACAGTTTACTCTTTAGGTCAAGCTTTGAAAAACACACAAAACAATATCATGTATTGTTTAGCATTACATATACATAACTAAAAAAGAGAAATGAAATTTACTCTAAATTCATGATACTAGAACATAAAGGCATAAAAGTGTGAGGTGTAATTTTGGACACTGCGATGAGTACTGTGCCTGTTTGTGGTTATAAGAGAGATGGAACAAATAAGGTTAGAAAGGAAGGTTGAGACTAGATCAAGTAGGACCCTGAACATCACTAAGGGATCTGGACTCCACTGTGTGAGCAGTGAGAAGATGCCCAAGGATCTCAAAGGGAGGGACAACGATCCGGTCTGTGTTATAGGACATCAGCTACAATGCTTTTCTCCCTCCTCTGGTCTGCTGCTTATTTCTGTCTTCCCTGATAATCTAACAGTTTGCTCGATTCTTAACTCTTCTTCTTGCTCTACCCTTTGGTTTTCTGCTTCTTCTCACCTACTGAGAGACTTACTTGTTTATTTCTAGTGACTGAGAGCCCTGAGACTTGACTAACTGTCCCTGCCTCAGGAGAATCTTGTCGTTCCCTGTAGCCTCCATGTTCTTCTGCCAGAGTCCTGGAAAGAGAAAGCCCTACTGTTTTTTCTCTTTCTTTCAGTTTTGGGTACTAGAATGGGAGTGGTTTAATGATTCTCGGGATAAACATGACGCAAATTCATCATTAGTTGAAAGACTACGTAACTTTTTTAGGTAATGTTTTACCAGTTGAAACTAAACCACTATGATTTCTAGCTTTTCTGTTACACGTTTGGAACAAATGACAAAATAGTTGATAATGAATCTGCCATCAAGTAAGCTGACTCCATAGTAAATCAAAGCCAGAAAGAGTTTATACTTCTAATTCCTCAAATTTTCTTTTCACACTTTTTTTTTCCTGAGTCACCTCCTTCTGACACTGGTGAACATCTGTTCTCCCAATTATACCCAATTTATGATTGTGATAATGTGGTGCAACTAGAATATTATTTCCAACTGTTCATGATTTTAACATGTGCTAATATGAAGCAAAACGTACTTTCAACATTTGATGTGTGGTTATAGCTTATGTCTTTTCTCTCAATGATTACGTATTTTTCACACCATATTTTGCATGTCAGAAAACCTGTACTTTAGAACAATAATCTTGGATGATGAATAATATATCTGTCCTGCCTATCCATTCAGTCTACTGTAGCATGCGTTTATAAACATAATCTTCAATTTGTAAAACAGATGAAGGCAGAACTGTTCTGGTTCAATCGGGGGGACCAGTGAAGCTCAGAGCCCCATGTGCCCTTTACAGAACTTTTGGGATACTCACAACACAGATGCAAAGTCACTAAAAGGCAGCATTTTCATTTCTTTGTATACCTCTGTAGCACCACACATAATAATCTAGTAGGTTGTCGATAAATCCTTGATGATGGATGAGTTGCCCTTTCACCCCCCTCTAGAAACCACAGCTTCCTATGGCCCTGTGGTGGCCCTTTGGGCTAATGCCTCTAGATGGCACTGTTCTCATTAGCAGCAAAGGACCCAGGCTCTAATTACTAAGTCATTAACTCAACAGCACACAAGCAGCCTAAGCAATAAGCATACTCAAAATAAAGTTATAAATAATATGTCAATTTAAAACAAGAATTAAATACATTTCTCAGAAATTCAGACACAATAGATAATTTCTGCTGGTTTTCCCTACCAGTGTTTACTGGCGAAGATCTATGGCAGGGCTTCTGAAAATGTGGTACCAGGACCAGCAGCATCAGTATTACTTAAGAACTTGTTAGAAATGCAAATTCTCAGGTCCTACCCCACTTGTAGTGAATCAACAACTCAGGAGGTAGCATCCAGTAATTTGTGTTTCAATAAATCCTCCAGGTGATTCTGATGCCGGCCAAAGTTTGAGAACCCCTGATGTAGGGTTGCTCTTTGAGTCTATTTTCAACTTTCAAAGTTGCTACTCATGTTCTGCTCAACGTTTGTTTTGTCCTCAAGTACGACTTAAGGGCTTACTGTGATAACTGAGTTGGATGTTGCTTTCATTAGGTAATTCAATATATAGCTTCTATTATGATGACCTTTCTCACTGAGGTAAGAATATAGGAATAAGACATTTTAGCTAATCATCACTAAGTTTGAACACCATGAAAGGAGAGGTATTATCCTTCATGAGTACTATGAGGTATTTCCACTACTTCCTAGCTTCTCCTGTCCTTGGTTATCTCTTCTCTTGCCAGAGTTAAGACAACAGGCCAGCAAAACTGGTAGCTTTTCGAGATTTAGCAAGTTAAACAAGCCTGTTTTCTAAGAATTCTTTTAACACCTCTGTTTTCCAATACCACATAAGATAGCCAAAGCACATTCTAAGCAGACGTACAAATTTCCTGACAGAGGAAAAACTGTGGTATTAAAACCCCCAAATTTCTTTGGGTATATATGAAGAAATAATAAATATGTACCTTTTAAACTATTTCAAGGTAAAGCAAGTATATACTATACATTCGATTCACATTCAGCCACATTTCTGTGACAGCTGTTGAAATAGATGTTTTTAATCAAGGAAATAAAATCTGTATATTCGGTTTCACTTCACAAAATCTCTCACTGCTAGGTAATCAATAGTTGCTTGCCTTTCAAAGCATACCCTAGTCTTTAAGAGAAGTGTAAAAGGCTCGAAAGTAAATTGCATTCACAGAGGAACACACATACACGTAAACAGATAGAAAAAGACACTATAAAAAGAGGCACTTTGAGGTATTTAGGCAAGACTTTGCCATGAGTTACATAGTTTCATCTACACTCCATTTATCCTGTCCCCTTTACAAGTCATAGCAGGAAAAGGGTGACAGACCAGGTACAATCTGTGACCGTGGAAGGGCTAATCACTAGCACTTTGCACCAGCCACCTGAGATAACCTACCACAGGACTAGAGCACTGACCTCAGGATCACAAGTGCTGGCTTCCTGTCCGCGTCCTACCACTCACCAGCACAAGGTCATTTAGCCCTTTTGGGCCTTACTTTCCTTCCTTGAAAAATAAGGGTTCAAGATGGAATTTAATGTAAATACTTTTGTTTTTTAGGTTGATTTTTTAAATTAAAATATACTTGATTTACAAAATTATATTAGTTTCAGGTGTACAACATAGTGATTCAACATTTATATAACAGATTATACTCCATTTAAAAGTATTATAAAATATTGGCTACATTCCTCATGCTGTACAGTATATTCCTGTATCTTATTTATTTTATATACAGTGGTTTGTACCTCTTAATCCTCTGCCTCTGTGTTGCCCCTCCCCCATTCCACTTCCCACTGGTAAGCACTAGTTTGTTTTCTATATCTATGAGTCTGTTTCTGTTTTGTTATATTCATTCATTTTACTTTCTGGATTCCACATATAAGTGATAACATACAGTACTTGTCTTTCTCTGTTTTGTTATATTCATTCATTTTACTTTCTGGATTCCACATATAAGTGATAACATACAGTACCTGTCTTTCTCTGTCTGACTTATTTCACTAAGCATAATACACTCCAGGTCCATTCATGTTGCTGCAAATGGCAACATTTCATTCTTTTTATGGACGAGTAAAACACTGTGTGTGTGTGTATACACACACACATCACATCTTCTTTATCCATTCACCTGCTGAAGGACACTTAGGTTGCTTCCATTACCTTGGCTATTGTAAACAGTGCTGCTATGAACACTGGGATGCATATCTCTTTTCTAATTAGTGTTTTCACTTTCTTTGGTTATATACCCAGGTGCGTAATTGCTGGATCATATGGTAGATACTTTTAGCTCTAAGATCCTATAATTCTTTTTCTTTCTTTAAAACCTTTTTTTAATAGTGGAAATTTTGAAACATACACAAAAGTCCAGAGAATAGTATAACAGACCCCCATGTACCTATGGTCCAGCTTCAAAAATTATTTTCCTTTTTCTTTCCAGCTTTACTGAAGTATGACTCCAAAGAAAATCTGTATATATTTAGGTTGTACAACACGATTGTTTTTAAAGGTGTACAAGGTGATGACTTAATATACATATACACTGTGAAATGACTACCACAGTCAGGCTGAGTAACACATTCATCACCTCACATACTGAGTGTTAAGTGCCTGACATTAAGCTTTTGATTGATGAGACATCCACTTTGAATAAACATATTGCCAGCTGTAATGACCCAGCTACTAGCAAAACAACCAGATAAGGAACTAGGCCACTCCCACCCATGAAGGCTTTCCCTTTCAGAAAGCTTTGGGTAATCTAAATAACTGCTCAAGTGACCTTTTCTCCAAGACTTGTTAACTTCTGTCTTTTTTGAGAATAGCCATCCTAACAGGTGTGAGGTGATAACATCATCGTGGTCTTGATTTGCATTTCCTTGATGACTGATGACGTTGAGCATTTTCCATATACCAGTTGGCTATCTGTATGTCTTCTCTGGAAAAATCTGCCCATTTTATAAATCAGGCTATTAAGTGTTTTTGCTATTGAGTTGTATTAGTTCCTTATATATTTTGGAAATTCTCCTTATCAGATATATGGTTTGCAAATATTTTCTCCCATTTTATAGGCTGCCTTTTCATTTGGTTGCCTGTTTCCTTTGCTGTACAGACGCTTTTTAGTTTGATACAGTCCCAACTGTTTATTTTTGCCTTTGTTACTTGTGCTTTTGGTGTCATATCCAAAAAAATCACTGCCAAGACCAATGTCAAGGAGTTTTTCTCCTATGTTTTCTTCCAGGAGTTTAATGGTTTCAGGTCTTAAATTTAAGTATTTAATCCATTTTGAGTTAATTTTTGTGTATGGTGTAAGATAAGGGTTCAATTTCATTCTTTTGTGTGTGGATATCCAGTTTTCCCAATACCATTTATTGAAGATACTATCCTTTCTGCATTGTGTATTCTTGGTGCCCTTGTCAAAGATTAGCTGACCCTATATTTGTGGGTTTATTTCTGGGCTCTCTATTCTGATCCACTGGTCTGTTTTTATGCCACTACCATACAGTTTTGATTACTAGCTTTGTAATATAGTTTGAAATCAGGAAGTGTGATAACTTCACCTTTGAACCTTAACTTCAATCTTCTTCCTCAAGATTATTTTGGCTATTTGATATCTTTTGTGGCTCCATACAAACTTTAGGACTTTTTTTCTATTTCTGTGAAAAATTGCAGCTGTAATTTTTGTAGGAATTTATATAGGGATTGCACTTAATCTGTAAATTTATAATTCTAAATAGAAGATAATTAGGGAAATAAAAAAGATAAAGTAGGTGAAAGTGGTAGTAGAAGAAATCTGAGCAACTAAAGAGCTGAAACAAAGTCTGGATGATCCTGCTTATCAAGGGCCTGATCACTGAGAGTGGAAACTGTTTTAACAGAGAGGAGGAGATTAGCCAAGACAAAGGTAATCTTACATGTGATGCCTTAAAAAGAAAGACACAGGAAGTCTGGGTGGTGAGATAACCTAATAATAAACAATGTAAGTGCAACAGATTTGCTTTAAGCACAGAGGTATTTTTCCGTTAAGTGCTAGCAAAGAGGCAGGTTCACAGCAGGCACCAAAAAAGATTAAATTGAGTAAATGGAATTAGGAAAAAAGAAAGCTTAAATTCCATTCTCAAGAGTTGGCATCTGATGTTAAAGTCAATCTAAAATTAACATAGGATTCTGGAACCAGAACTAACATTTCAGGAAGCTGATATATACCACGATATGTGAGAATTAAGAGATCAAGAGCCAGGGAGTTGTGATGTTCACAGTGAGATGACACATGAATAGTTTGAGCTATGGCTTCAGGAGGGAAAAGAAAAGAGAACCAAATCCCATGCTAACTACAGAACCAAAGAGTATCTATCTACTCTGTATGGACAGGGTGATTTCATTTCTTAAATTCTGTAATAACTACATTGTGTCCTGACCATATGTATCAGTTAACTGCCAAAAATAGGACATGGATAAAAATAGGAATCACCTCTTAACTGTCACCCATTTCTTCAAATAAAAAAATTATTACAATTTAGCTTGCCTGCAGATGTTCATGAATGTGGAAGGAGCTGCCACTTAGAACAGAAACTTTTCCTTTGCTACTCAACAGGATCGAGGCTTCAAAGGGCCTGCTTCTAACAACTGTAAGGTAATACTTCTGAGGATGGACCAAAGGTAAGCTAACAAAAGTTAAACAAATATTTAGCAAAAATGTTTTAAGAGATAATTTGTATGTTCTACTATTGCTCAGGTACAATGTCATATGTATATGCTGACCTATACCTGTGATCAGATTTAAAATGTTAATACATAACATTCCCATTCATGATTATATGGACTGAATATTTGTGTCCCCTAAAATTCTTACGTTGAACAACCCCCCTGCCCCCACTGTGATGTTATTTGGAGATGGGGACTTTGGGAGGTAATTAGGGTTAGAGGAGGTCATGAGGGTGGGGCCCTCATGAAGGGATTAGTGCCCTTATAAGAAGAGACACCAGAGAGTTTGCTGGCTTGCACTCCTTCTCGCTCTGTCATGCTCCCTCCCTCTCCCTCTCTCTCTCCCTCTCTCTCTCTGTCATGTGAGGACTAAAAGAGAAGGCAGCCACCTCAAAGCCAGGGAGAGGGTTCTCATCAGAGCACAATTATGATGAAACTCTAATCTTGGACTTATAGTCTGCAGACTATGAGAAAATAAATTCCTGCTATTTAAGTTACCTAGTTTATGGGTTTCATTATGGGAGTCTGAACTAATACAATGATAAAAAGTATAATGTAAATATTAAAATTATTAAAAACCTCCAGTATTTTTTTGTGTGTGTGTGGTACACGGGCCTCTCACTGTTGTGGCCTCTCCCGTAGCGGACACCAGGCTCTGGACGCGCAGGCTCAGCAGCCATGGCTCATGGGCCTAGCCGCTCCATGGCATGCGAGATCTTCCCGGACCGGGGCACAAACTCGTGTCCCCTGCATCGGCAGGCGGACTCTCAACCACTGCGCCACCAGGGAAGCCCTCCAGTATTTTTTTATTAACAGATTTTATTTTTTAGAATGGTTTTAGAGTTGCAGAAAATTTGAACAGATTAGTCCAGAAAGTTCCCATATCACCTACCTCTTTCTCCCTCCCTCCCCACACATGGTTTTCCCTATCATGAGATGCTCAATAAGTACAAGAAGATGCTCATACCATAGGAGAGGCATACCAGAACCAGGGGCAAACTAGGCAATGAAGCCATAGCCACCTCTCTCCCACCTCAGATTAACAAAGTGGAACCCTTAGGGAATGCCCACACAGAAATTATGTTTTTCTTTTTTCCTCTCATCTCACTTTTTTTTAGAAGAGTGAACATGCTAGAATACTCATGAATTAGAAGCAGGTAATTTGCAACTCTGTGGTACTACTTCCTCCATTTAAAGGCTTCCAGAAATTTACCATGTAAAGTCCTAGTTCTCCCTTCAGCTTTCAAGGTTCCTCCCAATCTGACCCTGCCTAGCACTCAAGTACCTACTGAATCTCTCTTCCTGCTATGCTAATCCTTCTGCCTATTATACAGAAGGCACCCACCTCCACCCCTCAATTCCAAATTCTACTCAGCTGTTAAAACTCTTTTACTCTCTCTTTTGTTTACTCCTTAAGTATCCACATAATCAGCAGGCCAGAGTTTATCACTTAATCACTCTCTAAAGATGAGAATGAGAGCTTCTTTAGAGTAGGAACCGTGGCTAAGGAGCACATCGTCTTATACTACTTCACTGTTCCTCTTAATACAACCCTGGAACTATAGTACATGATCGATAAACATATAGTTGGTTACTAGTAGGTAAATACAGATGGCAAGTCCTAGACAAACTGCTTGATCTGCCCAAACTTTTAAAGAAAATTACCTGCAGAATGATTAAAATGACCCCCCAAATCCTAAAATTACCAGAATGTGGCATCATGGGCCCAATGCCACAAGTGGAGGTTTCCACTGGTATAACTCTTAACCTTAGCAGGCTTTCTAGAAATATGAACACCCACTCACTGTAAAGGAAAGCAGATGTTAACAAACACATACCATCTGAGGTTGTAAGAATCTTCTTGTCTTTGGGGGCCAAGGCATGCCCAGCATGACTGATAACCCAAACTGGAAAGCGTCTTTTTGTTGAAGAATACAAAGCCTTTGCAAAAGGCACATAAAAGGCAGAAAAACCTGGGTTACCTAAGAAAAGAAGCAGACTTTTAGATTAACCAAAGCAATAAACTCACATAAGACAATGTGCTGACTGAAAAAGAAAGATCTATTTCTCCTTATACTTCCCTAAATGTTACTATACAAACGTAGTAACATTTACCCATACAACTCAATTTTAATATGCTTTATACCTTAAGTCTGGGAATTATCATTTAGAAAATTTCTGCTCCTGCTTTGTTCTCCAACTGCTTCAAATAAATTCTTCCTCCATGTTCCTCATCTTAATAAGTGGAAGCACCAATCATAAATCAAATACTCAAGTCCTAACAGCAGGAGTCATTCTTGGTTCCTTCCTGTTCTTCACATCCAATTCATCAATAAGTCCTGTCAACTCTGCTTCCAAAATACATCTCAACTTTGTCCAATTCTCTCCATTAGTGTTATCACTTCCCACTGGGTTTCCTACAACAGCCTCCTAACAGGTCTTCTATCTACTCTTGTCCCCTGGGAATCCATTCTTCAGGGTACCCAGAGAGATATCTCCAAACCTCAAATTGAATCAGAGCAGTACCCTACTTAAACACCTTCCAGTCGTTTCACATTGTCTAAAATCATTAATACTGCCTGTCAGCCCCTTCAAGATTTGACTATGATCAGTTACCAAGCTGCACAACAACCAGTGTCAGAATCGTTCACAAAGACAACTTTACGGAATCTACTAACTGTTTTCTGGTCATTTATCACAAGTACTTATATTGTAGAGGTGTATACTTTGATCTTTGGGGGAAAAGACCACCAACTAATACATGTAGATTTTTCTTGTGTATGTACAGAAGGTATTTTTGAGGTGGGTTTGCTATAAAGAGACAGAATGAATAAGTGATCTTTTTTAAAAATAGTCAATCTGACACATCTTTGGGGGAAAAGAGTGAAATGGTGTTTTCATCTTACAATCATCATCTGTATAACACCTTCATAAATACTAGTCCATTTCATTCAATATCTATTTCTCCAATCAATTTATCTATTTCTTCATGCTGCTAGGTTTTCTCCTCTTTGCAATTACATGACAGGGTTTTGCTGTACTGATGTAACCTCTGCCATCCTTGTCAAATTTTACTGATTTCTTCTTCATTGTCTATATCTTTTAGTTTCCTAGATAAGCAATGTAGCAAAGTGGTTAAGGGCATAGACTCTGGAGCCAGACCGCCTGTGATGGTTTTCTTACCTTGCCACTTACCAACTGTGTGACCTTTGGCAAGTTATTTAACCTCTCAGGCTTTGGTTTCCTTGTCCATAAAATGAGGATAATAATCATACTACCTCATGTGAGAACTAAGTGAACTAATATATGTAAAATACTTAAACATTGCTCAATATACTGCTTGCTGTATAAATGTTAGCTCTTCAAACTTGTCATCAGTGTCTAGCCATGATGGTAATATATGAAGGCCTTATCACCCCTATTGTTACTTTGCTTCTGTTGCAGTCTGACCTAGTGACTCAAGTTCCAAATTCCTTTTTGTGATGGTGCTAGTGTCATCTTTGTTGAATAGGTGAAGACTTCCTCAAATACAGTAATGTGTTCTTTGGTCAGCTCATTAAGTGTCTGCTGTGCAGCTAGAGGAGAAAGAAGGGAAACAGGGTGTGTATCAGCACAGAGTTACTGTAACATCAATGGTGGATGTGATGACACTGTTTCATGTTTTATATTTAAATCTTCAGTATGGTTGGAATATTCTTGAGTGTAAAGTACAAAGCAGTAATCCAGCTTCTTTTCAAGTGAATAGCCAAGTGTCCCAAGAGCATCTATTATATTACCCATTCTTTCTGCATGGATTTGAAATGTCCTCTGATCCAATACTGAATTCTTACATTTGTTTGCTAATTCTGATTCCAAATAATTCCACTTATTTTTTCCTTTTCTTCTCTGCCAGCATCATACTGTCTTGATTACTACATTGTGGTTTTTTGTTTGTTTGTTTGTTTTTTAATGTTTCAGTAACTGGTAGGCCCTTAGAATTATTTTCAACAGTTTCAATTTTTAAAAATTTCTTTGGAATTCTGATTGAAATTTTATCTCATTTATACATAAGTTTAGAAATATTTGATATTTTCCACATTACTGAGTATAACCTTTTAGGAATATGTCATGTCTCATACTCAAATATTTTATGTCTCTCAGTAAAGATTTATAAGTTTTCTTCATAGGACTAGAAAATAATAACACTTTTAAGTACTATAACCTATTACATGCCAGGCAGTATTTAAGTGTTTTACATATATTAACTCATTCAGTCCTCACATGAGGTAGTACTATTATTATATCCATTTTATGGGTGAGGAAACTGAGGTAGGGAGGTTAAATAACTTGCCAAAGGTGTTACCAGTGTTATCATACAAATGATAAGTGCTCAATAAATATCTGAAGACTGAAAGAACATAAAAAGTAAATAATACTGAATTTTAAAAAGAACATAAAATTACCTAGTCTAGGATCTTCTGCATACCTTGTTTTAGTTAATCTTACAACAGCGCTATAAAGTAGCTGACATTATCACCAAGGATAATGAGTGGACAGCCATTATTATTATTACTATCATTACTACTATCATTGCTATTATTACTACAATTATTATTACATTTTTAATTTTTAATTTTTTAAGTTGAATAGATTTAACATGTAGCATTCTGTAAGTTTAGGATGTAGAGAGTGTTAAACTGGTTTAACTTTAAGGAGAATCCAAAGATAACAACTACATGATTTAGACACAATGGTTGCAATGACAGGATACATAAAACCAGAATGAATGAGTACTAGATAATGGAACTGCTAAAAAACAACTTTTTCTCTCTATCTCCGGGTTTAAGTCTGAGTTCTTTCCCTTAATGACTGTAAGATCTTAAGCAAATCCCCTTAAACTTTCTGATTTACTATTTTATCACCATGAAGTAAATGATAATGCCAACTACTCCATGTCCATTTATTCCATTCAGTAATATAGCTTCTTTTGTATACAGTAAGTCCCCTACACATGAACCTCCAAGTTGCGAACTTTCAAAGATGCGAACGTGTCCCTGTATGCCAGCTGTTGTACTGTATTACTGTATTTTTCAAGGTATTGTACTGTAAGATTAAAACTGTTTTCTTTTTTGTGTGTTTGTTTTTTATGTATTATTTGTGTGAAAAGTATTATAAACCTATTACAGTTTAGTACCATATAGCCAACTGTGTTAGTTGGGTATCTAGGCTAACTTTGTTGGACTTAAAAACAAATTGGACTTAATGAACGTGCTCTCAGAACAGAACTCGTTCGTATGTAGGGGACTTACTGTATTCTTTTAGTTATTTTTTTGTAATTTATATTCTAGTAGGAGAATATATACACATAACTAAGTAGGTAAATAAGATAGTTCAAGAGTGTGATAATTTCTATGAAGGAGATAAACAGGATCATATGATAGAGAAGGGACAAGATTAGGATGGCCTGAGAAAAATGTCTGAGGAGGTGGCATTTAGCTATAACTCAAAAGATGAGAAGAAATCCACCATGTAAAGATTTGAGGGAGAAGAATACTAGGATGGAAGAATAGGTGCAAAGGCCCTCAAGTAATAAAGGGCTTGGCTCCTGAAGAAAGTCCACATTGGCCACTAACATGGAGATCCAACATGAACCATGAACTAAACTTCCTGGTTAGGAGATCACAGAGAAAATTAAAAGGGTCTTGTTTATACAACTAAAATCAGATATATATGTATGTATATATATATCTACCTCCAGGTGTAAAGATGTTCAAAAGCATTCCAATACAGAAATGCAAGTTATACATTTTATCAAAGGATATCAAAAGGTGTTATAAACACATGGTTGAACATACACATAGTGAAATGCCTAAGCAATGTATAACAGAGGCTGTGGTGATCATCTCTAGACCCTGACTGCCAATAAACCCTTAACTACTTAACATTGCAATTGTAGACTTATGCCTTCTAGTTAATCTTGTATGGGACAAAACTTCCATATATCAAGTTAATGTGGCATGGCATCTAGAGAAGGTTGTCATGTGGACAGAACTTTGGGCTTCTCCATGGAGCCTTGTCTGCTCCATCTCCAATCACTGTACTCACAATACAAGACATGCCACATGATTCCATTAACCCCATATGACCACTTGAGAATTATAATGATTCAATACGTTCTATAGTGAGTTCTCATACTGCCTCCCTTTGCTTATTTCACTACTTAAAGGAAGTCCAAGGATGCTATTAGCAGAAATTCTACAACAAAAGTTCACTGGAAAAGATGAAACTAAATTAAAACCTCCTCAATCTGTGGCTTCCAATAAATAATTCCTCATTATCATTACTAACTTAAAAGTGATGAACTAATTTTGCTATGTGTATAAGCAAAGTGATTTAAAATACTACAAGCAGCTCATGCAGTTCAATATCAAAAAAACAAACAACCCAATCCAAAAATGGGCAGAAGACCTAAATAGATATTTCTCCAAAGAAGATACACAGATAGCCAACAAACACATGAAAGGATGCTCAACATCACTAATCATTAGAGAAATAAAAATCAAAACTACAGTGAGGAATCACGTCACACTGGTCAGAATGGCCATCATCAAAAAATCTACAAACAATAAATGCTGGAGAGGGTGTGGAGAAAAGGGAACCCTCCTGCACTGTTGGTGGGAATATAAATTGATACAGCCACTATGGAGAACAGTATGGAGGTTCCTTAGAAAACTAAAAATAGAACTACCATATGACCCAGCAATCCCACTACTGGGCATATACCCTGAGAAAACCATAATTCAAAGAGTCATGTACCACAATGCTCATTGCAGCTCTATTTACAATAGCCAGGACATGGAAGCAACCTAAGCATCCATCGACAGATGAATGGAAAGAAGATGTGGCACATATATACAATGGAATATTACTCAGCCATAAAAAGAAACGAAATTGAGTTATTTGTAGTGAGGTGGATGGACCTAGAGTCTGTCATACAGAGTGAAGTAAGTCAGAAAGAGAAAAACAAATACCGTATGCTAACATATATATGGAATCTTAAAAAAAAATGGTTATGAAGAACCTACGGGCAGGACAGGAATAAAGACGCAGATGTAGAGAATGGACTTGAGGACATGGGGAGGGAGAAGAGTAAGCCGGGACGAAGTGAGAGGGTGTCATGGACTTATATATACTACCAAATGTACAATAGATAGCTAGTGGGGAGCAGCCGCGTAACACAGGGAGATCAGATTGGTGCTTTGTGACCACCTAGAGGGGTGGGATAGGGAGGGTGGGAGGGAGACGCAAGAGGGAGGAGATATGGGGGTATATGTAAATGTATAGCTGATTCACTATGTTATAAAGCAGAAACTAACATACCATTGTAAAGCAATTATACTCCAATAAAGATGTTAAAAAAAATCTACAAACAATAAATGCTGGAGAGGGTGTGGAGAAAAAGGAACCCTCTTGCACTGTTGGTGGGAACGTAAATTGATACAGCCACTATGGAGAACAATATGGAGGTTCCTTAAAAAAACTAAAAATAGAACTATCATGTGACCCAGCAATCCCACTACTGGGCATATACCCTGAGAAAACCATAATTCAAAAAGAGTCATGTACCACAATGTTCACTGCAGCTCTATTTACAATAGCCAGGACATGGAAGCAACCTAAGTGTCCATCAACAGATGAATGGATAAAGAAAATGTGGCACATATAAACAACAGAATATTACTCAGCCATAAAAAGAAACAAAATTGAGTTATTTGTAGTGAAGTGGATGGACCTAGAATCTGTCATACAGAGTGAAGTCAGAAAAAGAAAAATACTGCATGCTATCACATATATATGCAATCTAAAAAAAAAAAAGTTTATGAAGAACCTAGGGACAGGACAGGAATAAAGAAACAGATGTAGAGAATGGACTTGAGGACATGGGGAGGGAGAAGGGTAAGCTGGGACGAAGTGAGAGAGTGGCATGGACTTATATATACTACCAAATGTAAAACAGATAGCTAGTTGGAAGCAGCTGCATAACATAGGGAGATCAGCTTGGTGCTTTGTGACCACCTAGAGGGGTGGGATAGGGAGGGTGGGAGGGAGGGAGACACAAGAGGGAGGAGATATGGGAACATATGTATATGTATAACTGATTCACTTTGTTATAAAGCAGAAACTAACACACCATTGTAAAGTAATTATACTCCAATAAAGATGTTAAAAAGAAAAAGTGATTTAAAATAAAATTTTACGTCAGTCTATCAGAGATGGACTAAACATGAGGTCTATAGTGGTTTAACAATCTTTGAAATACTGTCATCCTAATTTTCCCCACAATATAAAAGTACTAGCTCCCCAAATAAAATACAATTTTGAATTCCACAAACTAAAGAGCAGCAAGAGCCTACAGCTTGCACAAAGCCCACAGAAACGGGCCAAGGGCAGCAAGGAGAATAGAAGGGCAAACATAAAAGAACACCAGGAAACAAAATGATCTGAAAATGTCAAAGCCACTATAAAACAATGACACTATTAAAAAACAAGTGTTGGGGCTTCCCTGGTGGCGCAGTGGTTGAGAGTCTGCCTGCCGATGCAGGGGACGCGGGTTCATGCCCCGGTCCAGGAAGATCCCACATGCCACGGAGTGGCTGGGCCCATGAGCCATGGCCGCTGAGCCTGCGCGTCCAGAGCCTTTACTCCACAACGGGAGAGGCCACAACAGAGAGAGGCCCGCGTACTGCAAAAAAAAACAAAAACAAAACCAAAAAACAAGTGTTTTAAACTTCCCTTTCTCCTCAGTGTCTTCAATGAATGCTCCTTCTATCTCTTCATCATATCTTAAACTTGGCTCTCCGCTATGATAGACTCTCTTCCTTTCAAGGCCCTGCAGAAGAGACCTCACTATTCTCTAACACTTCATATACCTCAATGAGAGCAAAGGCCTTTGCAACACACCCCTCCTAGCACCTAATACCAATGAGTGAGTGAAAACACCTCTGACTGGGGAAGTATAGAGTGGGCTGTTTGCTCCACTTATAGTTCATCCTACTGTTAACAAGCTCTCCTCCTCTAAGATTGAAGCCATCTGCTTCCATCTATCAACTTTCTAGTCATTCTCACACATTCCCTGAAAACCTTGACCCTTAAATGTCAGTTTCACTTGCCATTCCATAAGTTAGGTGATTTCAAAATCTGGGAGGCCTGACTGAGCCAACACCTTTGTCCCATAATTCATTATCTCGATCAAATTCAAAGAACTTCACCTATATCCAATTTAAGCAACGAATTCCAGTAGCCACAGCCTGGATCAGTGGTGTGCATATCAAAATCCACTAGAGGGCTTCTTAAAACCCAGATGCCCCACCCCCAGAGTTTCTGGTTCACAAGATCTGGGATAGGGTCCCAAAACTTGCATTTGTAACAAGTTCGTAGGTGATGCTGCTGATCCTGACAACAACTTTAACAATGACAGGCCTATGTCTTTTCATTACCCAGAAATGGTTTACATCCAAAGCATCCTAACTCTGATAGCGCTTCTCCAGCTCAATCTTTGACCCTTTTAGACTTCACTCCCAATATACCTGCTATTTGATCACAGCCCTGCTCAAAATCTATCTACTTGTTTTTGGTCAATAATTCCTTTCATCCTGCATATCTGCTATTTTCAATGCTGACCAATTTCCTTAAGGCCCCAATCCACCCTCTGCCATCCTTACTCTCCACAGATCACCTCAACTCTTAACTAACAGAGAAAACAGAGGTCAGGAGGCAGGAACTACTTTATTTCCTCTGACACACCTTCACACTTCTCCATTTCAGTAACCAACGTCACCTCCATTCTAGCCTCAGAAAGATATTCCTTCTCCAGTCCAAGATGTTTCTAATTATTTTCTCAATCCCACACTCTACCATTGCCTCCAAATCTCAGCTTCATCTAATAGCACTTATCATGCCTAGAATTTCAAACTCTCCCTCACTATTGGCAGAGCATATGTTTTCTTTAAAAAAATAAATTTATTTATTTATTTTTGGCTGCATTGGGTCTTCGTTGCTGCGCATGGGCTTTCTCTAGCTGTGGTGAGCGGGGGCTACTCTTCATTGCGGTGCACGGGTTTCTCATTGTGGTGGCTTCTCTTGTTGCAGAGCACAGGCTCTAGGCGCGTGGGCTTCAGTAGTTGTGGCATGCGGGCTCAGTGGCTGTGGCACACAGGCTTAGTTGCTCTGCGGCATGTGGGATCTTCCTGGACCAAGGATCGAACCTGTGTCCCCTGCACTGGCAGGTGGATTCTTAACCACTGTGCCACCAGGGAAGTCCCTGTATTTTTAATTTTAATAGATGCTGACAGGCTGCTTTCCAAAAAGACTGTTACATCATGGCAGAACACTGGAAGTTTATTTTCAGAACAGGTTAAACCAAAGAGATTCTCGATCAGAAGTCTTAGCCCAGTTGAGAACAAAAGCACTATACTGAGAAAGCACTATACTGAGAAGAAACACTGAAACTCCAACCTCCTCTCCCTTGTTCAGCTCTGAACATTAGCAGACAGGCTTCCATTCCTCAAACAGGATACTTGGAAGATTCCTTCCTGGAAAACTGAACAATCCAAGAAACAGTTACAGATACTGAAAGCTGGAAATCCTCCAATGAAATGCTGGGTCCCTACCCAATCACCTTAAGGTGAGGATTACCTAAGGTAACCAACCACTCCGTTTTGCCTATCTGTTGTCATGGTTTTAGTACCGAAAGTCATGTGTCCTGGAACACCCCTCAGACTAGGATGGCTGGTCACCCTAAGCATAGGTGGACAAGCCCCACCCCTGAATACAAGCTTCCAATAAATTTTTTACATCTTCCTCTTCAAAATGAAAGGGTAGTCAAGGATTATCAAACATTTGAGGAAAAACAAACACTAATAGAAACAGAAAAAGGAATGCAGCAAAAACTCTAACAATGCAGGAAGCCAAAAAAAAAGATAATGCACCCACAAAACACACGAAACAGAAGACTATAAAAAAGAAAGAACACAGAGCTCTGAGAACTGAAGTGAAGTTTCTGGCTTAAAAAGGTCCACCAAAATTCAATGTATGAAAAACAGCCATACCAAGGTGCCTGACTATAAAATTTCAGAATCTTAGAACAAAGAAAAGATCTAAAATATTTTTTTGCTGGGGGAGGGGGGGAGCTTCACATACAAAAGATAAAAAATCAGAATAATATCAAGACTTCTCAAAAACGGTCTGAACCCTGGAAAACAATGAACATGCCCTCTAAATTCTAAGGAAACCACGATCTCCAACCTAGAACTCTAAGACATTTTCTGACATGCTAGAACTGTGAAAGATCACTTCCCATGCACCTCTTCTCAGGAAGATCCTAGAAGGTATGCTCCACCAAAAACAAGGGAATAAACCCAGAAAAAAAAAAAATACGGGATCCAGGAAACAAGGAATCCAACCAGGAGAAAAGCGAAAGGAGTCCCCAGGATGGCCTGTGTAAGAAGCCTAGAGAGCAACCAGTCTGGACTGGAGCCGAAGAACACAGAGTTCTGGGAGGGACAGCCCCCCAAAAACAAAACAAAACAAAACAGAAACCCTATTACTCAAAAAATGAGAAGTTTTTTTCACTTCTGGAGAATAATTTTAGGATAAATTACCAATTGAAACATAGAAAACTAAGCAAATAAAAGGGACAACCATTAATCCAGGGAAAACAAACAAAAATGTACAAGAAAAGAAACCATAATACCCCATAGGCCTAGCTGTGTACATGAGATGATATAATATGATACATATTAACAGTTTCATTTTCAACCTTTAGGCTGATATATATATATATATATATATATATATATATATATACACACACACACATACTTTTCAAGCTCATATTTTTAAAAACTGCTTCGAATACCTACAATCAAGCATCTTCCCCTAACATTCTATTGATACTGATCCAGCATAAATCACAAATGACCCAGTTGACAAATCCCAGAATAAATAAATGTTCTACCATAATCTTATAATCATCTTGAAATGAGACAGTAAAAATTATTTTAAAAACTATCAAAAAATATTATTTGATAAAGTTCTAATTATTCTAAATACTGTTAAGAAATTTTAAAAAGCAGATTATAAAACTACTTATGGTATACATTGTGATTTAAAAAATGTATATAATATATATACTATTAATGCATAGATAACAAAGAAAACGTCCAGCCACTAAAGTATCAAGGGTGGTTGTTATCAATGGTTTGAGTGTATTTCCTTCTATAAGGATTTTTATATTTATCAAATTCTCTTAAAATCAGAAATAGTTACAAGTATCTGTGTACAGTCTTCTCATCCAGATTTTTAAACTTACCAGGAATAATGAAAATAAGCAGCTTAGGCCTGTTGGCAATTTGATCGCTAGTGAGGTCAGTCCAGGGCCCACACTTTAGAACCTGGGTTTCAATTCCACAACATAGAATGAATTCCTCGTGCACAGGAATTTCTTCCTTGATTTCTGAGTCCATTTCTAAATAAGGCGAGAAGAACAATATGAAGAGTCACTAAAATATAAAACTTTGAGCCAAAGACAATATTCGAGAATAAAAAAGACAAAATTCAATATACCTAGAAGGAAATGTCACAAAGAGATATGAGAGATATATGACTATTCAGCTATTCTAGATTACAGGATTGAAAAAAAAATTAAACCACAAGAGAAGAGAGAAAGAGGGGCATGTCTTTGGTGAAATTAAAGACTATAGAGGAGTGTGAATCAAAACAAAAATCCCACCACTCTCCTCTCCAGTCTAAATTGACAATATCCATGGCTAACTTCCACTTTCCCTCTGCTGGAATTCTTATATAGCTATATGCTCTACCAGTGAGAGAAGTCCCCCTACCTTCACCTGGTGAAAAAATACAGAGGCTATGGCTGCCCTTGTACTCTCTCAGATAGAACTGTAAAGAGGGACAGTGAACTCCTTGATGAGCTCTGAGTTTTCTCCTCTATTAATCCTCTCATCCCAAATTCTGTAAGTATATTTTTATACATTATTAAAGCATTATACCATTAAATTATGAAATGGATAGGTGGAAGAAAACAGAATATGAGATAACATCATGAACAATTTTCTGAATAATCAATATATGTGCAAAAATGCAGTCCCAAATTATTTATATTACCCCTCCTCCTCTGCCTTCCCTGTGTCTATCAATACGACCATGTCCCAAACTTTCACTGTTCTTTCTATCCTCCTCTTCAGCTATCTTCCTTTCATTCAGAGCCCTCTAGAGTCTAGATTATAAGTACCCCTAAAGCTTTTTCTCCTCTTTCCACTTTATGCCAAGCTTGTCCTCTGGTCTATCTTGTCCCTGCATTTCCTCAGGGTCTTCATGCTTTTCTGCTCCTATACCTTTGCTAATGGTTTTACTCTGCCACCGCTTCTGGAATGCTTTCCCCCTTGTGCAACTTATCAATTTATTGCCTCCAAATTCATCCTTCATTGCCTTCTCTGGAAAAATGGATCTGGGTCTTTTAAATATTTTTCCTCTGCCAACTGATATGATGTGTACCTTGAAGAGTGTGCTGAAAGAGAGACCCTGCAGGAAGAAGGATTTCTCCCCTGGTTTCAATGTACCCTCTCAGAAGATTTCTGGAGCACTTGTCCCCTCACCCCCGTGCTCAGGCTGTGAGGTCTCTCTAGAGCAGTGACTTCAAACCAGAGACAATTTTGCTCCCAGAAGACATATGGCAATAAATAAAAATAGTTTTCAATGTCACAACTTGGTATCAGGGGAGGTATTACTACCAGCATCTAGTGAGTAGAGGCCAGGGATGCGGCTAAGCATCCTACACTGCACAGGACAGCGCCCACAACAAAGAATCACTAGCCCAAAAGGTCAACAGTGCCAAGGCTGGAAAAATATCTGGAATGAAAACTTTTCACTTAAAAAGTGGGGACTCCTTTCAAAATTATATTAAAAATATACTGACTGACTAAATAAATAAAAGTATCATCTCACCTTTTCTTGTGGATTGATTTTTAGTTCACTTATAAATGTCACTGTAGCCCAATCTTTGAAACTATCACAAAATACAGTATATTTATAAAGGTCTTATGACATTTGTAAAGTGTTAGAAACAATATTAGATTTAACTGTTATACACAGTATTAAATTAGAGCACTGACAGAGAGAACACTGGCTAAATTTAAGATCTGCACCACAAGAGAATCCGAAGTTATTAACTGTATTCAACTCATAAATACTTAACTTCAAAGTAAATGACATCTTAGGAGTTTGATTAGCCACAAAGTTAATGAGAATGCAAGTAGATATGAAACTTAAACAGTCTATGAAAATTAGAAAACAAAAAAGCAACAACTCTAAAACACTTCAAGTAAAATACAGCTGAGAAACACTGTGTTAATGTATGTATTTGTAAAGCATCTTTCTATTTTACTTCACTCTTATGTTTCTGAATCTCACACAGCCAAATAAAAAAAGTAAAGAAAAGCTTTACTTTCTTCCTTACCTAAGAACCCAAGGTAATTCAATGCTGCCAACAGTAGGCAGGTTAAGACAGGACAATGTGTTCTAATATATATTATTAAAGGCTGATGGCCCCGCCTTTAGCTGCCACCTACAAGCAATTTTAATGATCAGTTGTGATAAGCAGCAAGACTTAGCCTGGATAAAAACCATGTGTACAGTGTAGATATAATCTGTACAACTTAGGCAATCCTTACTCAGCTAAGCATAGGTGTTCATCTGCTTATATTAATGGGTTTCTAACTTCTTTTAGAAAAGAATTTTTTTCCAATTAAATCTTATACAAACCTATACACAAAACTGAAAAGCAGCATTTGACCACTATAAATGAGTCCCTCACAAAGCTTTAGCATCCAAGTAATGTCTGCATTTTATTTTGGCTACTCAGAATTCTACTTTATCCATCATGTAAGAACTGCACATGATAAAAAAATTTTTTAAAGAACTCGTTGCAATGTCCAGGTAGTCTTCAATGAAACTACATTACATTTGAAAAAGAGATAGTAAGATACTTTTCTTTCAAAGTTAAAGCACAAACAAAATCTATAAATAACTTGTATTATTTATCATGTATATAAGGCAGATAAGAAGCTGCTGAAACTTCTTCAAATGACAAAAATTTTATATATATTATTATCAAGTATAAATTGTGACCCGTGTTATTGTCCCACAGTTACACAAAGCAGAGCGTACACTCTGCATGTACTGCACTTTGACTGGCAATTAATTAGTGGTATTCCTGGGCACAGTACTAAACCTACTTGTAAAGTATTTAGTGACTAGACAAGTGAGCATTAAATTTTTAAAGGCCCAGGGAAGAGATACAAAATTTGTAATTTTTATCAAAACACAATATAAGAAGTACAAATACATACAAAATTGGCAGCGGAAGCTTTATTCCAAGTTTTTTTTTTTTTTAATTAGGCTGGTAGCAAACTTTGACATGCTGGTGATCTCTGTAGTATATTAAATGTTTGGTATATAATAGAAGTGAGTCTAGGAGTTGTTTTAAATTAGAGAGGCTTTTTTAGTTTAAAAGGTACATTAGGGCTTCCCTGGTGGCGCAGTGGTTGAGAGTCCGCCTGCCAATGCAGGCGACACGGGTTCGTGCCCCGGTCTGGGAAGATCCCACATGCCGCGGAGCGGCTGGGCCCGTGAGCCATGGCCACTGAGCCTGCGCGTCCGGAGCCTGTGCTCCGCAACGGGAGAGGCCACAACAGTGAGAGGACCGCGTACCGCAAAAAAAAAAAAAAAAAAAAAAACATTAAAATTAAGTTTGATCCTGAAGTGGGTAGGAAGGTGGGTGAAATAGGTGAAGGGGATTAAGAGGTACAAACCTCCGGTTATATAATAAATAAGTCACAGGGATGTAATATGCAGCATAAGAAATATGGTCAATAATATTGTAACAACATTGTATGGGGACATAAGTAAAAAGAGAAATAGACAAATCCACAAGCATAGTGAAAGATTCTAACACACCTCTTAGAATGATAGAATGAGCACAGAAAAAAATCAACAAAAATATATAAATTTTGATTGACATAATTAATATTTATGTTAACATAATCAACATAACTGACATATATAGAACTCTACACCAAATAAGTGCAAAATGCATATCCTTTTCAAGTGTACATGGAACATTTACCAAAACTGACCACATACTTGGCCATACAGCAAGACTCAACAAATTTCAAAGAACTGAAATAATATAGAGGATGTTCTCTAACCACAGTGGAATTAAGCCAAAAATAAATAACAAAAATAATAAGAAAATCTGCCAATTTTTGGAAATTAAGCAATATACTTCTAAATAACTGATGAGGGAAAGAAGAAATCACAATGCAATTTAGAATAGAATAATGAAACAAATAATGAAATATGATATATCAAAATGTATAGGATACAGACAAAGGCATGAATGCAAGAAAATTTAAAGTCTTAAAATACTTTCTAAAATATTTTCTAAACTAGTAGGAAAAAAAGGCTGGAAATCAAGGATCTAACTATCTATCTTAGGGAGTTAGAAAAACTAAATGAATCCAAATAAATAAAATAGAAAAAGTAAAATAACAAAAAATAGAAATTAATGGGATAGGAAAAGAAAGTTTACATTTGAAAAGATTAACAAAGCCAAAAGTTTGCTCTTTGAAAAGACCTATAAATAAATAAACAAATCCCTGAGAAGACACATCAAGGAAAAGGGCACAAATAACCAATATAAGAAGTGAAGAGAAGATATCACTCCAGATTTTATGGACATTAAAAAGATAATAAAAGAATATTATGAGGAACTTTATGCCAATAAATTTGATGTGGGCAAATTCTGAAACAAACACAAAAAGGCTAGAAACATCTTTATAGTCCTATATCCAGCAGACATTGAATTCATAACTCCTAGTCCAGATGAGAGTCAACATTTAAGGAAGAAATAATACCAATCTTACAGAGTTGGCCAGAGAACAGAAAAAGAGTGCCCATTTATCAACTCATTTTATGAGGCCAGTAAACCCTTGGTATAATACCTGACAAGGGCATTATAAGAAAGGAAACATATGGGACAACCTCTCTCAGAAACATAGATGCAAAAACTCTATTCAAAATATTAGGAGACCAAATTCAGTGATACATAAAGGGTACACACGACAACCAAATTGTGTATAGATCAGAAATGCAAGGTTGTTTAAACATTCAAAATGTAATCAATGTAACACATTAGTAGAATAAAGGAGAAAGGTATATAATCATCTCAACCAACAGAAAATACACTTGATAAAATAAAATACAGTCACGAAAAACTCTTAAAAAAGAAGAAATAGAGGGATTATCTTTTACAGAATCTAAGAATCTATAAAAAACCTACAGCAAAAACAACAACAACAAAACCTACAGTAGATATTTTACTAAGGGTGAAATACTAAAGGTACCTCTGAGTTTGACATCAAGACAAGGAAGTCTGCTGTCAACACTTCTATTCTACAGTGTACTTGAGGTCTCTACCAATGTAATAAGACACAGAAGAGAAATAAATATATATAGATTGGATAGGAAGAAAGATAGCTGTCATTAGTCACAAACACCAAGATTATATACATTATATGGGTGTTCTAGTTATGCCTGCTGCATTATTCCAAAACTTGGTGGCTTAAAACAACCATTTTATTATACTCATGGATTCTGTGGGTCAGGAATTAAGAAAGGGCATAGCAAGAATAGCCTATCTCTAATCTGTAATATCTGGGGCCTTAGTTGAGGAGACTTTTTACTGTGGGCGGCGGGGGGGATTGCACCATTATGTTTATTAGAAGTTGGATTTCAATGTGTGCTCTAGACAGATTACAGAATAAATACCCACAACTTGAGAAAAGGAAGTCCACAATTCATACAAAGTGCTCACTACAGAAAGTTGCTGTGTCAAAATCCAGGCAAGGACCACACTCAGGGCAGCCCCTCCTCTCCCACTGCTCTCAACGAGGGCTGTACTATGGTTTTTAATTTTATTATTTCTTTTATTTATCTTTATTATTATTTGCTTCTCCTGTGGTCACTGGTGGGTGTGATATGTTCACTGGGGGCAAGAGTCTTCTGGAAGTGAGAGTCCTCTGGAAGTGAGAGTCCTCTGGAAGTATCTTTATTCACAAGTCTGATGACTGATGCTGCTTTCAGATAGGTTGCTGGCCAGGAATATCTATACATGTCCACTCTGTATGGTCTCTCCACATGGACTATTTTGGGCTTGTTCAGAGCATGAGAACTGGGTTCCAAGACCAATTGTCTCAAGAGGAACAGACTGAAACTGCATCACCTTTTAAGACCTAGTCTCAGAAATCACACAGCATTACTTGCATGTTAGCCACAAGCTCACCTATATGCAAGGGGAGCAAAATGGACCTCTCTAAATAAGGGAAGTATCATATCATATGAATAGTATGTGGTATGGGAGTTATTGTTGTGGCCAACTTTGGAAAACACAATCTGTCAAAATAGGTTAAACAAAGATTTTAGTTCTGCAGACGCTTTCAAATTATATTACTAAGAAGATTGTGAAAGACAGAGAAAACACAAGATTTCACTAGAGTTTGGAAGCTATCAAAATAACCTAAGCAAGAAATAAGGGCAAGAGTGGGAAAGGAGTGAATGAGAGACTGAAGTCTTGGTAATAATTCTGTAAGGGAATCCAGGGAAGGGAAAGTGACAAAGATGACTTGGATTCTGATGCTAAAGATGAGGGGAATGGAAACACTACAATCCTATCATCAGTAAGCGGTACCATTACTTTTAATTCTTGTAGTCTTTGGGTATAAAATATCTCACTCTTTAATTTGTATTGCTCTGACTTCTAGTATACTTGAATATCGTTTCATGTTTGCTGGCCTTCTGGACTTCCTTTTCTGTGAATTGTCTATTCATATCCTTTGCCTGACTTCCAAGTGGGTTATCATTTTCTTATTGGTTTGTGAGACAACTTCGTATATTGCTGATACTAACCCTTTTCTGGACTCCTATATTTAACATATAGCTTCCTAGATGTTTATTGTAATTTTTATTATTCTAGTTTTTACATTTTAACTTTTAAGCCATCTATGTAAGAATTCAATTTTCTTTTTCTTACAATAGAGAGCTACTTGTGCTAATCCTATTTAATTTTTAAAAACCATCTTTTCCCCACCTTTTCATATATTAAATTTTCATACTGGGAAATACGTTCTTAATCACAGTGCTATAATGTCAATGAATCTGGCAATTGGGTCCATGATTAATTTTTAATTATTTGGTAAGGGTAGAAATCGAACCAATAAAACCAAGAATCAACATTACCTAAATCTCAAGTATGGCCAGTGAAAGTTACCTGTTGTACTTAAAATTGTCAGTGTTATTCAAGGGAAAAAGGGGGAAAGGAGGGAGCTTTCTGAATCTGGAACTATATCACAAAACTCCTTTAAAAGTTTTAGTAAGCAAATGTAAATTTTTCATTTCATTTTTGCTTCTTGGTTTCTTTTTTCTAGAATTCCAAAATTCCCACTCCACCTGCTAGTGGGATACTACAATTTGCCATTTACCAGGGCCTAAATTTCCTTCTTCATTTCCTTCCCCATTTCCCTTTTATTAGGTTTCTGATAAGAAATTAACTGAAACAAGGAGAGAAAAATTACATGTGTTCACTTTTCTTCTGCTAATTAAAGCAATAATTCTGCTGAGAAGATTAAAATCTTGAGTAAGATGATTAGTTTATATGCACAAATAATCCACAGCTATCATTAATTTTGCTCAGAAATTACAGGGATATTCAAAGTAATTATCCTTAAACAATAAAATACTTTATAAAAGTAAGAACCAAATGTAATTATAGAATTGAAAAATATAATACATTTCTAAAAACTTGGTGGATGGGTTCACTAGTAGAGTTAAATTGACAGAACAGGATCAGTGAACTTGTAGACACATCAATAGAATTTACTAAATCTAAACAAGACAAAAACAGACTTTTAAAAAAATGAGCAGGATCTCAGGGACTGGTAGGAAAATAACAAATGGCCCAACGTTTGTATAACCAGATTCCCAGGGAAATAGAAGAAAGAGTATGGGGCTGAAAATGTTATAAAAAACCTCTTTAATTTGGCAAAACACATAAAACCTACAGATTCAAGAAGCTGAGTTAACCCCAAATAGGATAAAACCAAAGAAATACAATACAAAGCATATCATAGTCAAACTTCAGAAAACTAAAAACAAAGAAAAAAATCTAAAAAGCAGCCAGAGAGAAATGACATATTACCTACAGGCAAACAATAATTTGACTGTCAGCAGATGTCTCATCAGAAACCAAGGAGGCTAGGAAGAAGTGGCAAACGTTTTTCAAGTGCGGAAGGAAAGTAACTCTCAACCCCAAATTCCTTACCAGAAAAAACTATCCTTACTGTCCATCAAGAATGAAGGAGAAATAAAGATATTCTCAAATGAAGAAAAACTAAAGGAATTTGTCACTAACGTATCTACCTCTCAAGTAAGATCTCTTAAAGGAAGTTCTCCAAACAGAAAGGAATAAGTGAATAAGGTTTAACTTCAGATAAAAAAGAACAATGGACTAGGTAAAAGCAGTGGTAAATATAATGGATTATGTTTCTCGTCATTAGCTTCTTCAATAATATTTCATGGTTGAAGCAAAAGTTTAATGTGGTATTCAGTGTATGTAGAGGAAATCTGATAATTATATTTAAAAAATGAAAAGGGTAAAAAGATGTAAATGTAAGTGAGTTTTCTACACTTCACTTAAGGCAGTAAAATGTCAATACAAAAGTAGGCTGTGTGATGTTATGTATATATACTGTCATACCTAGGGCAACCATGAAAAAAAGAAGTATACTAAGAGCTATACTCAAGAATGTAAATAAGTCAAATAAAATTCTAAAAAGCATTTAAGTAACCTACAAGGAGGCAAGAAAAGAGAAACAGAAAAATGATAACAGAGGAAACCAACAACAACAATAAATAATAAAATGCCTGAATTAAGCCTTAACATATCAATGATTATTTTAAATACAAATTGTCTAATTATACTGGTTAAAAGGCAGAGACTGGTAGAATGGATTTAAAAAGAAACATGACCTAACTATATGTTGCCTAAAAGAAACTCACTTCAAACATAATGACATTGGTAGGTTGCAAATAAAAGAATGGGAAAAGATATATCACGCTAATATTATTATTTTACAAAAGCAACAATGGCTATGCAACTATCAGATAAAGTAGACTTTAAAGCAAAGAAAATTACTGAACAAGGACATTTCATAATGATAAGATTAATCCACCAAGAAGACATCCTAAATATATATGCACTGAACAACAGACATTCAAAATACAAAAATCAAATACCAATAGAGCTAAATGGAGAAACAGAAAATTCCACAATTATAGTTGGAAAGTTTTAGCAATGGAAACATCTACTAGACAGACAATCAATAATATATGGAAGAGCCTAACAATACCATCAACCAACAGGATATAATTGACATGCAATTGACATCCAACAACAGCAGAATACACATTCAAGTGCCCATGGAACATTCACCAAGATACACCTCATCATGAGCCATAAAACAAACATAAATTTAAAAGAATTAAAATCATACAGCTTATGTTTCTGACCATTATGGAATAAAACTAGAAATCAGTAACAGAAAAGACAACAAGTAACTCTCCAAATACTTGGAAACCAAAGAGCACACTTCTAAATAATCCATGGGTCAAACAGGAAGTTGCAAAGGAAATTTTAAGAATACATAGAACTCAATGAAAATGAAAAGACAATACACCAAAATTTGTGAGATGCAACAAAAGCAATGCTGAGAGGGAAATTTATAGCACTATATGCTAGCATTAGAAACAATAAAAGGTCTCAAATTAATAATCAAGAAACTAGAAAAAAGAATAGCAGATTAAACCTAAAGCAAGCAGAAGAAAATGATGGAGGAAAAATCAATAAAATTGAAAACAGAAAAATTAAAGTGCTAGTTCTTTGAGAAAGATCAATAAAATCAATAAACCACCACTGAAAAAGAGAGAAGATGCAAATCACTAACATCGGGAATGAAACAGGGGTTATCACTAAAGACCCTACAGAATACTATTGCCCTGATACCAAAACTGGACAAAGACAGTACAAAAAAAGAAAACTACACGGGAATTTCCTGGCAGTCCAGTGGTTAGGACTTGGCACTTTCACTGCCTGTGCCTGGTTCAATCCCTGGTCGGGGAACTAAGATCTCACAAGCCATGCGGTGTGGCCAAAAAACAAACAAAGAAACAAACCAAATAAACCCCCAAAACACAACTACACACCAATACCTCTCATATCTATACCTTAACAAAATATTAACAAATAGAATCTAGCAATGTATAAGAAGAATTATGTGGGATCTATTCCATGTATACTCAACATTCAAAAATCAATCAGTGTAGTCCACCATATCAAGATGCTAAAGAAAAAACATATGATCACATGAATTAACTAAATGCACACCCTATGACACAATAATTGTACTATTGGGCATTTTTCCTAGAGAAATGAAAACATATTCACAGAAAAACCTTCAAGCAAAGATTCACAGCAGTTCTATTTGTAACAGCCCATAATGGATACTACGCAAATGTCCTTCAACAAGCGAATGGTAAAACCAACTGTGGTACAACCATACCATAGAATACTACTCAGCGATAAAAAGGAACAAACTATTGACACACTCAACAACTTGGATGCATCTTAAAGGAATTATGCAACCTGTCTCGTGTAGAAAAATAAAAAAAAACCAAGGGTGACAGTTTACAGTAAGGCCTATGTGTGGATGAAAAGCAGCATGAGCACTAGGTGTCTGCTGCAAAAAACTTCAAGAGAGCTGTGAAAGTCAGTGTACGGGTCATTCTTTAAGAGTTGATGTTTACTAAGTGCTTATTACACATAAAGCACTGTTCCAAGTGTTGTATGAATTATCTCAGTTAATAAAATAATCTTATCAAGTGGCTACTAATGTACCCCATTTTATACATGAGAAAAAATGAGACAAACTATTTCTGAAAAATACCATGATGCATGGCACTCAGTAGAGGCAACAAGGCCCGCAATTGTTTCCCCAAAATGCTGCACTCCAAATTCAAGGGAGCAAGCGCCGTTTTGACCTTGGCGCCACGGAGAAATATTACAGCAGCTAGAGTGAAACTCAAATAACTGGCTAGGGGAGTGTAAAGTTCAGAAATTGGTGCAAGAGTCAGTTCTCAAGGATACCTGGTGTAACAAATTTGGGAGAGGCGTGGGGGAGGAAGTTGATCCTGATGAGAAACTCGATTCCAAATCAAAAGAGCCCGTTAATGGACAAGGTTGGAAACAGACCCAGGGAGGGAAGAGAGTGACTTGCCCAGGGCTACAGGCTTGGTTGGTACAAGAACTCAGACCTTTGGAGTCCCCGGCCCAGACTCTAGTCACTTTTAGTCATTTCTGCCCTGCCAGTCGCCCAACGTCCTGGACCTTACCCCCCAGAGGAGCCGCCATAAGACTCTCCACAGGCGGGCTACAGTTAGCAGAACAAATGGTACGTTCCCGCTGGGCAAGCAGCCAAAGGGGCTCCCGGCCAAAGTGGCCCCGAACCCCCGAGCGGTCGCAGCCGTTAGGCTAAGGACAGCACGGGCTCTGCGAGGAGCCACAGAGATGAAGGGTTCCAGCTCCCGCGTGCCTGCCCAGCCGTCCTTTCTCCTACAAAGTCACCCCGAGCGTGGGAGGCAGGTCCTCACCTGTCAGCCTAGAAAGCAGCTGGCTCTACCGTGGCCGTCTTGGTTAGGCGTCACCGGGACGGGAAGTCCCGCCTCCCTCTGACGTCACAGCGCCGCGCCGCGCCGCGCGCCGCTCGCCGCTCCCGGGAACTGGTTCCTTTACCAGACGTGGTGTGTTGGGGTTTGGGAGGTTCTTCACCCTGGGTTAGGCCCTGTGGCCCAGATCCAACGAGACCGCTGGGAAGCTGTCGCTACGCTGAAACTTTCTCTTCCCTTTCATATGAATTTCATCCGCCTTTTATTTTAGTCATCCTTGATACACTTCAGCTTCCCTTTCTCCAGTTCTCCCCCATGCCCATGTTTCCCTTCATACGTTACTGGTTGCATCTCTTCCCTTCCTTTCCCCACATTCACAGGCAAGTTGGTTCTCAGTTGCCCTGTTTATTAGCATTAATATGCCCAGCCTCTGCTACTCGGCCCTTTAGCAAAATGCTGAAAATGCCGATTCCAGAGGTATTTCGAGCTTACCACATCCGAACTCCATGAAGACAAAGGTCATATTCATCTTGCGAACTGTTGGCATCTTCAGCACCTGGCACGTAATAGGTGAGCGGCATATATCTGTTCAAAAATGCAATAGAGAAAACAAAGTAGTTTTATAGCCAGGGGTCGAAGCGGACTAGTAAACCGGCAAATCAGTAATCTCCCCCACACATAGAGGAGAAGACTTGATGCTTTTTCATTCAACATGTCAGTGATAGGCACCACCTTCCAACCAGTTGTTGGAAGTTGACTGGTACCTCTTATAGGCACCACCTTCCAACCAGTTGTTGGAAGTTGACTGGTACCTCTTTATTACCTTCCCTGCTTTCACTTAACTTCCTAAACATAATAGTTAACCCAATGAGTTTAGAAGATGCCACTCACTGTGCTAAGAGCTTGTCATGAATCAACTCATTTTTAATCCTCACAGCAACCCCAATGAAGTCAGTATTAACGTGTGACCAGAGAGTCTGGAAACATAGACAAATGCACAAAATAAGTGAATGATTACATTGCAGTGACATTACATGGTATGTTCAAGGTGTTGTCCCTCGTTACTAATGCACAGCTCAATGTGTGCAAAATTCCGATGAGTGTGGTTCAAATGCAGCAGTTCTTTCAATTCTTGCATATGCATTTATGGTGCATTGCTCAAGTGATTTGTGTCTCTGATTTCATTAAATAAGACTGTGCCAGAAAAGTTAACCAAAGGGGTTCCATTTTTTTTTAAATCTATCTTTCCAGACCTTTGGCCAGTCTGTATTATTATCTCCATATTATTTGCTGTTCATATAGTTTCTACTTTCTACCTTCTAGGCACTTATTAGGATCACATTTCCCTTATAGTTCAGGGGTGGGGAGTGGAGGAAGGGAGGGACCAAGGGGATGTGAGTAATTCTGGCCAATGAGTTGTGAGGAGAATGCTGTGTAACTTCCAGCTGAGCAGTTGATTTCTTGTGTGAGATGCTCCAAAACTTCACTTTTTCCTGGTGAGGTGATGGCAACATTTGAATGATGTCTGTCCCAAGAGCCTGTGTCCTTCAGTAGCTGCTGCTACATAAAGCCTATTGACCATCCTGTGACGAATACTTTGGAGAAAGAAAGAAACCTCTGCTGTTACTTTTGGTGTTCTTACAATGTAGCCTGTCCTAATTGATACACAGGGACAGCCACACACAGAGGATCTTTTTTCTCAGGCTCTTGATTTTTAATTCTAAATACTCAGGGGAGACTTTCTGATTGCCTCATCTTGTGTCTGGTTGTCAGCAGTTGTCCAATCATCAGTAACAAGCACTAGGGGTCATACTGTACCTTATAGACAGGGACCCTCTGCTACAGTTAAGGGTATTTTAGTGAGCAGGCAAACATTCCACAAAGGTGTCTACTACAAGCAGACATGGCTATAAAATTAGACCATTGTATACTGATTTAAAAACAATAAATGAAATTGAAACAGTTTCACCTTTTACAAGAATTTTAGACTCTCATTACTCATTCAATGTTTATTGACTACCTATTACATTCCAAACACTCTTCCAGGCACAGAGGACTCAAAGGCAACCCAGAGAGAAAAACACTTGCTCTCACCAAAACCCAAAATAAACAAATTAAATACATTGATATATAGTGACAGTGGAAGAGGAACTAAAAGGCAGGGTAAAAGAGAGTGAGGAGTGCATTCATTACCTACCGCTGCTTAACAAATTACCCCAAAACATAGCAGCTTAAAACATTTATTATCTCGCACAGTTTCTGAGGGTCAGGAATCCCGGAGAGCCTACCTGGAGCTCAAAGTCTTTGAGGTTTCAGCCAAGCTGGTTGGTCAGGGCTGCAGATATCTCGAAGCTCCACTGAGGCTGGAAAATCCAGCACTAAGCTCAGTCACGTGATTGTTAGTCAGCCACTGTTCCTCACTGGCTGTTGGCCAGAGGCTGACCTACTCCAGGGGCATCTGGGGACTCATAAAAGCATTCAGGGGCTGACTCCACATTTCATTAATCTAGCAGTGTCCACAAAGAGATGCAGTGCAGGGTCTTCTGACTGTTTAACTTCATGACTGCATGGCAAGGAATAATTTACCGAAAGAAAGCTTCAAAAGGTAAATTTAGGCTTATGTAGAATAATTATTCTAATTATGGAACTCTAAGGAATGTAAATTACTAGAAGGAGAGACTTTTGTCAAATGAGAGTAATGGCTAATATTTCCTGAACATTTACTGTGCCAAGTTTTGTGCTGAATGCTTTGCATAGGTCTAGAAGGGAAAGAGAAGTTTGAGGACAGAGTTCAGAATGATGGTCTCAGATAAATGGTCCCCTCTTTGCCCAAACCATATGGATTCATGTCTGAGTCCTAGCAAGAGAAGGATTATGGCAGGAAGCAGAAAGAAGAAATTTCCCACAAAATCTCTGAGAGATTTTGGCATCCCAAGGCAATGCAGCTCAGGAACCACTGTGACAGAGTACCAAGGAAACCTGCCTTCTGTTGAGCAGGGAAGCTGTGCAGTGTCCCGTGGACAGGGGATGATTTAAGGAGACTGTCAACCACATGTAGCACTTACAGGGAAGAAGTTGCTGGGGAGGTAGTGTCTCAGACTCCTGCCATTTCATGGGCAACATCATTGAAGAGGAAGAGGAAAAAAATAAAAAGTTTGCATTTCTGATATGGCCCAGATCAACTATGCAGGGATCTTTAAAAACAGCTCCTAGAAACTGCCACAGCTGTTGGGGACACTTTAGCAGAGGTAAGAGAGTAGTTGGGGACACTTTGCAGAAGTGATTGAGGGCCCACAATAGCAATGAGAGTGAGACAGAGTGGTAGGTAACACTTAGATCTTTATGATAGGAAAGAATATTTCTTTTGTGTATGTGTGTGTGTGATGAGAACTTTTTAAGATTCATTCTCAACAACTTTCAAATATGCAATACAATATTATCGACTATAGTCACCATGCTGTACATTACATCCCCACAACTTATTTATTTGATAATTGGAAGTTTTTACCTCTTGACCCCCTTCACCCATTTCACCTACCCCCAAACTCCCTCTCCTCTGGCAACCACCCATCTGTTCTCTGTATCTACGAGTGTGGTTTTGTTTTGTTTCGAAAAACAGGAAAGAATATTTCTGGTGGATGTTATGAGAATGTTAGAAGGACCTGTACTTATTAATAAAGTATGTTCCCATCTTATTATTTCATTACACAGAAAGTTGAAACTCTTAGTTTAGACACCCTTTGAATTAAGATATGTAGATTGAATATTATATAAAAAGGAACAAGAGAAAGAAAAAGAAGAGCAAGGAAAAAAGAGAAAAAAATATTTCTAAGTGTAGAAGACAACTAAGATTTATCTTCAATATATATTCTAGAGAGAGTATCAGTGAATTTTGAATTGTTGGTTGTAATAGTGAATTGGTTCTAATAGTGAATTTTCTCATTTGTAAATCTTTAAGTGTAAATAATTCTAAATGCTTGTAAAAATGCCATTGCTCCATGCAGCCTCCTTATGATGGCTCTGGTGTACCCTGCGATCTACATAAATGTCTTTTTTCAAACATTTTAGGTCAAGAAGTCCACATAATGATTCTCTTAAACATAAATTTAAAATCAGTAGCTAAAAATCGACAAAACCACATTTAACCCCCATACTATAGTTATACTGTTCCTCCTGACCAAGTGATAGCTGGTCCTAAAAGCCAGCACCCTTGAACTGTGAGACTTGGAGTGTCTCACTATAGGACTGTTCACTGACAGCATTGCCTTCGTAGAGGCACTTGGCTAATAAAAAGAATGAACTAAAAAATATCTGGCAAACATCAACATTTAGATGTTCAGGCCATCAAAAATAATACATATATATGTATATATATACATATATATGTGTATATATGAAAGAGACTAGAATAATATTTTTATTTTAAGACTTTCAAGGTCATTCACCACATGTTATATAACTGCAACTCCAAATGTTTTACTGTTATCCATTGATATGATCAATTAGTCCCCTCAATGAAACCATACCATAAAGAAGCTTTTAGTGGCAGAGCACGGTACGTTAAGGATGAGAAAAATATGGGAAATGTAGTTCAACTATCTCTATAAATTAAAAACAAAGTAGAGATTGGGACTAGCTACAGATGAATATCCCCTTAGAGGATAGTATGTTCTCACTTTATTGGATTCCTCGGGAACTAATTGCTCTTTTCAACAAGGTTTTTGTGGGCTAATTATGCTGCTACAGAACTTTTACACATCGTTCCTTCTGATTTTTTAATGGAGACTTTATATTCCCCAGTAAAATAAGTATGGAGTTTTTCATAAATCAAAATGTCTATCTGTATTATCCATGTGTTCAACCGTCATAGACTGAGTAATGGCCCTCCAAAGATGTCCTTGTCCTAATCCATGGAATCTGTAAGTATTCTGCATTACACGACAAAAAGTGCTTTGCAGATATGGTTAAAATGTGTTATGGATCTTGAGATGGGGAGAGTAGCCTGGATTATCCAGGTGGGACCAATGTAATCACAAGGGTTCATGTAAAAGGGAAACAGGAAGACCAGAGTCACAGAAGCTATGTGACACTGGAAGCTGAAGGAGAGAAGAAAATGTGATGGTGAAAGCACTAGTCATAGTCAGAGAGAGATCGGAAGATGCTATGCTGCTGGCTTGAAGATGGAGGAAGGGGCCACAAACCAAGAAACGCAGGCAGCCAATAGCTGGAAAAAGCAAGGAAATGGATTCTCCCCTAGGCCTTCCAGAAGGAACACAGGCCCGCCACCACCTTGATGTTAGCCCAGTGAAGTTGATTTTGAAGTTCTTACCTCCAGAACTGTAATATAATACATTTTAAGCCAATAAATTTGTGGTAATTTGTTTCAGCAGCAATAGGAAACTAATATACCAACTAAATAAAGGCTTAGACATTTCTGTTTTGTAAACAAGTGAATAATATTAGCCAGGTAGAATTCAGTCTTCAGAGTACAGGCTGTTACCCAAATCCTAAGGCTTCTCTTCTTCCAAACATGACGGAAGCCCATTTCTCTTTCATTGTTCCTCCGTTCTGCTATTTGCTGAATAAGTGCTACATCATTTTATATAAGAGACTTGAGCATCTGCGTATTTTGGAATTGGTGGTGCCGGAATTCTGGAACCAATCCCCTGTGGGTACCAAGGGACGACTGTATTCCTGTTTCATGTGAATTTTGATAAGTGTTTAATCTTGATAGAGAGAAAGCTAATTGACTAATATATGTTTTCCTCTAACGTTTGGGTTTCTTTTGGCTTAGCCATGTGTATTAGTTTTTAAGTTTATAGCTTAAAAATTCATTATGTTGCGTCCTTAAAAACTGCAAAGGAATTCTATTCTCAGTCCAAACCAACCAGACTAACATATTTGTTTCACACTCTCAGTAGCAACCTTAATGAGGCCCAGGCCTATGGTTTAGCTCTCTGTGAATTATCCAATAGAGATATTGTTCTCCACAATGCTGGGTACCACACAACAGAGGAACTAAAATGTCTACAATTCTCTTGTTCTGTTATTATGTTTTTTCTGTTCAACTTCTGCTCTCTTCGATTTAGATCCTTTTAAAAGAGTCTCATGCTTTCCTATCTTTTCATAGTCTAGTTCCTGAAAACTAAAAAGTAGTCATGTCATTAGCACAGAGTACATTTTCATTTATGGTCTTCTTTAGAATTCCTTACTAAAATTGATAGCGTTAAACAACAAAAAATTTTTTAATGTTGAATTTCTGACATTATTAAAGCATCTTAACTTTTAGTTTAAGCATCATTCATTTTTGTAACATTTCAGAGAGGACAGAGAACCACATTCATTTTCCTTTTCTCTCGCTTTTTTTTGGATCTTTTTTTCCCAGATGGTAAAATTGAGATATGGACCACAAAGAGTATCTCTGGGGACTGAGTGGACGCCCGAACTTTTGGCTGCCCACATCTGGCCTTCTCCCAATGCTTGGGGAAATGTTCCACATGATAAATTTTATAACATCCTAAGCATTGTGCTGGGCTTGGTTCAAGGTAACTCCTTCTAGCTGAGGAAATGAGAGTACCCTACCGAAAACTGTCCTGATATTATAGACAAGCTCATTATCAAGTGCCATATTGAATAGCATGCTTTTAAGAGTTAGAAGAGGGGGAATTCACTGAACTACAAATGGGTAAGAAGAGCTTTTGACTGAAAGGAGTTCTTGAGTCCTGCCTTGAAAGATAGCTACTATTTGCATAAAGGAGAAAGAAAATGGCATTCTAGATGAGGAGATTGATTTAACAAAATATAATAGTCTAAATTAAATGGTCTAAGTGGCATGATGCTGTGGAGAAAAGTTGACTCTAGTCTCAACTTTGCACAATCAAACTTAATAATGCTTTTTTGTACATCTTTATTGGAGTATAATTGCTTTACAATGGTGTGTTAGTTTCTGCTTTATAACAAAGTGAATCAGCTATACGTATACATATATCCCTATATCTCCTCCCTCTTGCATCTCCCTCCCACCCTCCCTACCCCACCCCTCTAGGTGGTCACAAAGCAACGAACTGATCTCCCTGTGCTATGCGGCTGCTTCCCACTAGCTATCTATTTTACATTTGGTAGTGTATATAGGTCCATGCCACTCTGTCACTTCGTCCCAGCTTACCCTTCCCCCTCCCTATGACCTCAAGTCCACTCTCTACATCTGCATCTTTATTCCTGTCCTGCCCCTAGGTTCTTCGGAACCATTTTTTTCTTTTTTTCTTAGATTCCATATATATGTGTTAGCTTACGGTATTTGTTTTTCTCTTTCTGACTTACTTCACTCTGTATGACAGACTCTAGGTCCATCCACCTCACTACAAATAACTCAGTTTTGTTTCTTTTTATGGCTGAGTAATATTCCATTGTATATATATGTGCCACATCTTCTTTATCCATTCATCTGTTGATGGACGCTTAGGTTGCTTCCATGTCCTGGCTATTGTAAATAGAGCTGCAATGAGCATTGTGGTACATGACTCTTTTTGAATTATGGTTTTCTCAGGGTATATGCCCAGTAGTGGGATTGCTGGGTCATATGGTATTTCTATTTTTAGTTTTTTAAGGAACCTCCATACTGTTCTCCATAGTGGCTGTATCAATTTACATTCCCACCAACAGTGCCAGAGGGTTCCTTTTTCTCCACACCCTCTCCAGCATTTATTGTTTGTAGATTTTTTGATGATGGCTATTCTGACCGGTGTGACGGGATATCTCATTGTAGTTTTGATTTACATTTCTCTAATGATTAGGGATGTTGAGCATCCTTTCATGTGTTTGTTGGCTATCTGTATATCTTCTTTGGAGAAATGTCTACTTAGGTCTTCTTCCCACTTTTGGATTGGGTTGTTTGTTTTTGTGATATTGAGCTGCATGAGCTGCTTGTAAATTTGGAGATTAATCCTTTGTCAGTTGCTTCATTTGCAAATATTTTCTCCCATTCTGAGGGTTGTCTTTTCGTCTTATTTATGTTTTCCTTTGCTGTGCAAAAACTTTTAATTTTCATTAGGTCCCATTTGTTTATTTTTGTTTTTGTTTCCATTTCTCTAGGAGGTGGCTCAAAAAGGATCTTGCTGTGATTTATGCCATAGGGTGTTCTGCCTATGTTTTCCTCTAAGAGTTTGATAGTGTCTGGCCTTACATTTAGGTCTTTAATCCATTTTGAGTTTATTTTTGTGTATGGTGTTACAGAGTGTTCTAATTTCATTCTTTTACATGTACCTGTCCAGTTTTCCCAGCACCACTTATTGAAGAGGCTGTCTTTTCTCCATTGTGTATTCTTGCCTCCTTTATCAAAAATAAGGTGACCATATGTGTGTGGGTTTATCTCTGGGCTTTCTATCCTGTTCCATTGATATATATTTCTGTTTTTTGTGCCAGTACCATACTGTCTTGATTACTGTAGCTTTGTTGTATAGTCTGAAGTCAGGGAGCCTGATTCCTCCAGCTCCGTTTTTCTTTTTTTTTTTTAAATTTATTTATTTTATTTATTTATGACTGTGTTGGGTCTTCGTTGCTGTGTGTGAGGTTTGTCTAGTTGCGGTGAGCAGGGGCTACTCTTCGTTGCAGTGCGCGGGCTTTTCGTTGCGGTGGCTTCTCTTGTTGCCAAGCACGGGCTCTAGGCACAGGGGCTTCAGTAGTTGTGGCTCGCGGGCTCTAGAGCGCAGGCTCAGTAGTTGTGGCGCACAGGCTTAGTTCCCCCGCGGCATGTGGGATCTTCCCGGATCAGGGCTCGAACCCGTGTCCCCTGCATTGGCATGCGGACTCTCAACCACTGCGCCACCAGGGAAGCCCCCAGCTCCGTTTTTCTTTCTCAAGATTGCTTTGGCTATTTGGGGTCTTTTGTGTTTCCATACAAACTGTGAAATTTTTAGTTCTAGTTCTGTGAAAAATGCCATTGGTAGTTTGATAGGGATTGCGTTGAATCTGTAGATTTCTTTGGGTAGTAGAGTCATTTTCACAATGTTGTTTCTTCCAATCCAAGAACATGGTATATCTCTCCATCTGTTTGTATCATCTTTAATTTCTTTCATCAGCATCTTATAGTTTTCTGCATACAGGTCTTTTGTCTCCTTAGGTAGGTTTATTCCTAGGTATTTTATTCTTTTTGTTGTAATGGTAAGTGGGAGTGTTTCCTTAATTTCTCTTTCAGATTTTTCGTTCTTAGTGTATAGGAATGCAAGAGATTTCTGTGCATTAATTTTGTATCCTGCTACTTTACCAAATTCATTGATTAGCTCTCGTAGTTGTCTGGTAGCATCTTTAGGATTCTCTATGTATAGTATCATGTCATCTACAAACAGTGACAGCTTTACTTCTTTTCTGATTTGGATTCCTTTTATTTCTTTTTCTTCTCTGATTGCTGTGGCTAAAGCTTCCAAAACTATGTTGAATAATAGTGGTGAGCATGGACAACCTTGTCTTCTTCCTGATCTTAGAGGAAAAGTTTCCAGTTTTTCACCATTGAGAACGATGTTGGCTGTGGGTTTGTCATATATGGCCTTTATTATGTCAAGGTAAGTTCCCTCTATGCCTACTTTCTGGAGGGTTTTTATCATAAATGGGTGTTGAATTTTGTCAAAAGCTTTTTATGCATCTATTGAGATGATCATATGGTTTTTCTCCTTCAATTTGTTAATATGGTTTATCACATTGATTGATTTGCGTATACTGAAGAATCCTTGCATTCCTGGGATAAACCCCACTTGATCATGGTGTATGATCCTTTTAATGTGCTGTTGGATTCTGTTTGCTAGTATTTTGTTGAGGATTTTTGCATCTATGTTCATCAGTGATATTGGCCTGTAGTTTTCTTTCTTTGTGACATCTTTGTCTGGTTTGGGTATCAGGGTGATGGTGGCCTCGTAGAGTGAGTTTGAGAAGGATAGGTGTTAGCTCTTCTCTAAATGTTTGATAGAATTTGCCTGTGAAGCCATCTGGTCCTGGGCTTTTGTTTGTTGGAAGATTTTTAATCACAGTCTCAATTTCAGTGCTTGTGATTGGTCTGTTAATATTTTCTCTTTCTTCCTGGTTCAGTCTCAGAAGGTTGTGCTTTTCTAAGAATTTGTCTATTTCTTCCAGGTTGTCCATTTTATTGGCATATAGTTGCTTGTAGTAATCGCTCATGATCCTTTGTATTTCTGCAGTGTCAGTTGTTACTTCTCCTTTTTCATTTCTAATTCTGTTGATTTGAGTCCTCTTCCTTTTTTCCTTGATGTGTCTGGCTAATGGTTTATCAATTTTGTTTATCTTCTCAAAGAACCAGCTTTTAGTTTTATTGATCTTTGTTATTGTTTCCTTCATTTCTTTTTCATTTATTTCTCATCTGATCTTTATGATTTCTTTCCTTCTGCTAACTTTGGGTTTTTTTTAATCTTCTTTCTCTAATTGCTTTAGGTGTGAGGTTAGGTTGTTTATTTGAGATGTTTCTTGTTTCTTGAGGTAGGATTGTATTGCTATAAACTTCCCTCTTAGAACTGCTTTTGCTGCATCCCATAGGTTTGGATTGTCATGTTTTCATTGTCATTTGTTTCTAGGCATTTTTTGATTTCCTCTTTGATTTCTTCAGTGATCTCTTGGTTATTTAGTAGTGTATTGTTTAACCTCCATGTGTTTGTATTTTTTATAGTTTTTTTCCCTGTAATTGATATCTAGTCTCATAGCGTTGTGGTCAGAAAAGATACTTGATACGATTTCAACTTTCTTAAATTTACCAAGGCTTGATTTGTGACCCAAGATATGCTCTATCCTGGAGAATAAGACGAATAATGCTTTTACCTCAGGTATTTTCACTAAGGTTGTTCACAACTTCTACTGAAGAATTGCCCTGTGCTCCTTCATGTCCATTTCAACATACTTTCCAAACCTTCATGAGCTTACATAGCTCACGTCCTCTGCCTGGAATGCTATTCTCTTCCCCAGTAACCCTACCCCATTAGCCCAGAAAATTCCTACAGAGCTTTCAACACTCAAATATCACTGTCCTTACTTTCCTAGGCAGAATTAAACTACTTGGCTTTCAAGATACCTTAAACGTATCTGTAGTCTTACATTTATTACCTCTACAGTATGTTCACACAACTATTTGTTGTTGTTGTTTATTTGTTTTGATGGAACATTTAAAAGCAAATTCCAGACACTATATTTTAACCTTAAATACTTCAGTATGAATCTTTAACAGATAAGGAGTTTCAAAGAAAAAGCAACAATACCACTATTACACTGCACAAAATTAGCAATAGCTCTTTAATGTTTTTAAATATCCATCTCATATTCAATTTCTCTAAAATAGATCTAGCTGACTGTGTCCTCATGGTTCCAATCTGGGGCTTCTAGGACAACAGTAAGTGTTTGCATTTTACCACTGGAGTATATTAATGTTGTCATTTGCTCTCATTGCAGAGCCTCTGATGGTCTATTTTAGACTGTGTAGCAAGGACAAAATTTAAAATGGAAAATGAAATGTAGATAAAATAAAGTTTTAGCTTTGAGCATGAATCATAGCATGGCCTTGGATTTATTAAGTAATGTACTCTTAAGCAAGTTGATAGCCTTCTGGAGGCAAAATCTATCTTGTCCATCAGTGGTTCTAGAAGGACATCCAAAGAGCAGTTATTGGTAGAATAGCCTCCTGAGGCTGGGAGCAATACTCTCCTAATGGGTCTCTTGATGAATATAGACCATAGGCTAATGGTCAAACCAAATGAATTTTTAAAAAACCAACGAAACCAACAAGCTGGAATATAATTTTCACTCGCAATGTTTCTTTTCAAAATGAAGGACCTCAATTAGTTTAACAGTCCTGGCCTCTCTCAAGCCCCTCTGCACTCTGCCAAGGGAAAGTGGAGTGACTTGCCTGATAATGTAACTTTTGGAAGAATAAACTATTCATGCTTAACTCATTTCTGTTTTCTTTCTTCTTCTCCCTAGCATCCCATAGGGAGTAGGAGGTCTTTGCTCTTCCATGATATAACCTAGGCAACTCTCCACCCCTGTAGAAGATTGCCTCTGACTGAGTGGGTAAGTCTGTTTAATTCTGGGGTTCACTTTGCAAGCCCTTCTGATATGCATGCTAGCTATGGGCCCTAATGCAGCCTTTATCAGAAGTCGAGATGATATTTAGGCCTCCAGGTGTTCTGTAAGCATAAAGAAGACAAGGATCTTATTTCTCAGTTTTTTCAGAATCTAGATGAAGGGTACTATTTTGGGGGTCTTGTCAAAAATATAAATAATAATAAAATGGTATGTTAATATGCTGCTATATTCTATTGTCTAATATTTTACGTACAATTATACATTGATATTCTTTTTTTTTTTTTTTTTTTTTTTGCGGTACGTGGGCCTCTCACTGTTGTGGCCTCTCCCGTTGCGGAGCACAGCCTCCGGACGTGCAGGCTCAGCGGCCATGGCCCACGGGCCCAGCTGCTCCGCGGCATGTGGGATCTTCCCGGACTGGGGCACAGATCCATGTCCCCTGCATCAGCAGGTGGACTCTCAACCACTGTGCCACCAGGGAAGCCCCATTGGTATTCTTAAGTGGGATTAATTTGTGGCTTTTAGGGGTTTTGTTACCAGTATTACACTAGTTTTATAAAAAGAATTTAGAAGTTTTCATTCTTTTTATTTTCTGTGCTCTGGAACAATTTAAATAGTATTGGAACTATCAATAATTTGTATTTTCTCTAAAAATCACCCTTTTAATTCAGGCTCTCATATTTATTTGCTTAGAGTTGAGCAAAGTAGTCACTTATGAATCTTCCAGTTTTCTCTGTGTTTGTGGTTATTCCATCATCATTTTCAACTTTTGTACTTTTGTGCTATCTCATTTTCCCACTTGATCAGATGACCTAATGGTTTGTGTTTATATATTTCTACGGGTTTTTTTTGGAAGAAGCAGCTCTTGGATTTATGTAATAGTTTTATGTTTTTTCTTTTCAAATTCATTATTGAATACTTTTTATGATTCTTCCCTTCTGCTTTCCTTGACATTCCTTTTTTCCTACCTTGAGACTTGTTTGTAAATATAAACTTTCCAGCTATGAATTTTCTTCTGAGCTTTGCTTTGCTTCTATGCCGTATTTCTGATGTACTGATGGGTAAAGTCATTTGATAAGCAAGCAGATTTGCCCAGTTGAGAGAACTACTGTCCTGTGAAGAAGAGAGCTGAACAGTCCATTGTTTGGATAAACATGTTTCCAGGAAGTCTCTTAAGCAATAAAGTTGTTCCCAATAATTTTCTGCCCTTCCCACTGAGAGATTGTATTTTGTGTCCCATTGGTATCAAACTTGTGGCTTGTTTTGGACAATGAAATGTTAACAGATGGTCCATTGAGGGTTTCTACCCTTATGGGATTCTGTCATTCCTCTTATCTCTCTGCCCCAAGATCAGTATGTCCCAGATTGGGGTTGTTCATTTATCCAGGGAAGGAAGACATGGAATAGAGGTGGAAGCAACCAGTGAAGGATGTGTAATGGGAGAAAGAACTAAATCTTTGTTGTTGTAAACTGCTGAGATTTCTGAGTTTTTTTGTTATTGCATCATCAGCTGGCAAAAGTGTCTGACACAGCATATATTGAATATATTTACGTATATATATTCTTTTATATGTACCTTTATACACTATATTATATATACATATAATAGATCATGCATACTCAAATATGGCATAGTAACATCTTTTGAACAAATAATGTAGAAATATATTTTATGGAACTTAAGATGTAATTTTTGCTAATTAAATTTTATCAAAATTTATAGTTGTGTCTTTGCTTTTATGACACATTTGTGGTCATAGTCATGATTTGTTTGATGCCAAGCCTTTGGTCAAAAAAGTTCCTCCATTACAGGTTTGTTTCTTTGAGAAAATCCCATTGCTCTATACCCATCAGCTTTGGGACATGGTTATAGAAATTCACTAATATGAAAAAGGACACTGCCTGTACTTTTTGCAATTTTTAAATTCTCATTTTATTACTCCTTAAAACCAGTGGAAATGACCTGTAATCATAGTGATATAATATATCTTTATAAATGATCTCTCTTATAGAAGGAAAAAAATAGTCTTCTATAACCATTAGATATATAAACAGTATGGGATATGAAGGTAGTTTAAAAAATTCTTAACAGGGAAAAGAAAATACTCTATTTTTTTCTTGAAAACATAGTTAAGAAGTCAGGTAATATTTAAAGATTCCAAAATATGCATCTTATTTTTAACACAATAAATTAAGAGTTGTGCCTTTGATTTAGCAAGTGCTTATATAATTTTTTCAGATATTGTAATGTCTTATAGAATATTAAATATTTATTGATAGATCTAAGCAAAAATGTAAGATGTCAAAAATATTTGAATATAATGTTTTTGGTTCAGTGCCCCCTGCCTTACATTGTCATTATTTTACATGGCAAAGCTGGCATAAGTGAGAATTTGGTTAATTGTCTAATTTTGTTCTTATAAACCCCAATTCTCTATATGTTAGTACAAATCTGAGTTTTAGTATGCTAATCTCTGAGTAATCAAATATGCCTAGGAAAAAATAATCTGCAGGGGAACTGCAACTACAGACCATATGATTTGCATTATTAGTACTTTCCATGTAATAATTCTACACATTGTTATCATTAGCAGCACTATTTCAATCATGAATATCACCAAGTTCAGAAGAAATCATTTCTGAATTGTCTCTATTAGACCATGATCAAGAGGAAAAAATACAAGACCTAGTTTTCCTTTAGTGTTGTATCTGACATTTTTAAATAGACTCATTTTCTGTGGTTTCATGTAACCTATTACATTTGTCACTGAATGGCAAGGAGGCCTGTCTCTCATTAGCACTTCCGCTGGTACTTGAGAAAAATATCCTGGAAGAAAAAAGATTCAATTTCCCCCCCTGGATTTGGAGGCATTTGAGTTTTTTGAGAATTTCAGTGAATATCATCTCTAATTTTAGTTGAATACCCCTTACCATATGATGTTACAAGATATAACTAACATACTATCCGCCTAGAAATATGTTTCTCTTTGATCCTAAAAATGGCTTTTGATTAAAAAATTGGCTCTCTATTATGTTAAGAGTGAGATAGGATTTAAGTGGTGGTGGGGGAGACTGATCTATAAAAGACAGAACAAAAGAATAGATCAGAATTAAGTGTTACTTTTTTATCCATCTCTTAATATTTTCCCTCCTTTATGTTCATCTGAGCCCCAGGATTCCCTGTAAACTTCTGCAGATTTGGAATGTGTTTATATTGGGTTTGTCTGTAGTGTGTTGCGTGTGTGTGTGTTGCATGTGTGTGTGTGTGTTGCATGTGTGTGTGTTGCATGTGTGTGTGTTGCATGTGTGTGTGTGTGTTGCGTGTGTGTCTTTGGAAGGAAGTCTTGGAAAGTGTTGTGTTTTTTTTTTTTTTTTTGCGGTACGCGGGCCTCTCACTGTTGTGGCCTCTCCCGTTGCGGAGTACAGTCTCCGGACGCACAGGCTCAGCAGCTGTGGCTCACGGGCCTAGCCGCTCCGCGGCATGAGGGATCTTCCCGGACCGGGGCATGAACCCGTGTCCCCTGCATCGGCAGGCAGACTCTCAACCACTGCGCCACCAGGGAAGCCCTTGGAAAGTGTTTTTAGCCCAGTTGTTTGCCTTGCTCCTCCTTCCTTTTTCTTCCAGCACTAGAGATGTTCTTAACATCTCTTAGTGACTCTATTGGGGTGAACCATTTAGGATGTGACAGAATTCCCCTTGCACCACTCATTAATGGATATATCCTAACGTGAGTGCTGAATGATCTTTGAGTTGTGAACATTAGACTGTGTCACTCCCATGCTTAATATTGCTTCTTGGCTCCCTCTTACCTAAAAGCTGAAACCCAGGGCTTCCCTGGTGGCGCAGTGGTTGAGAATTCACCTGCCAATGCAGGGGACACGGGTTCGACTCCTGGTCTGGGAGGATCCCACATGCCACGGAGCAACTAGGCCCGTGAGCCGCAACTACTGAGCCTGCGCGTCTGGAGCCTGTGCTCCGCAACAAGAGAGGCCGCGATAGTGAGAGGCCCGCGCACAGTGATGACGAGTGGCCCCCGCTTGCCACAACTAGAGAAAGCCCTCGCACAGAAACGAAGATCCAACACAGCAAAAATAAATAAATTAATTAATAAACTCCTACCCCCAACATCTAAAAAAGAAAAAAAAAAACTTAAAAAAAAAAAAAAGGTGAAACCCACACTCTATCGAGCATAATAAGGTCTTCACGATCTGGTCCTAATCATCCATTCTGGCCTCATCTCCACCCTCCAGGAGTCTAAACTTTCTAGAGTTTCCCTACAAGCTATATTCTGATCCCTTTGTCTTTGCACATCCTATTTGTGTGGCCTGGGATGTTCTTCACCAACTGGGGAAGCTAATTAATTCCTTTTGTTCCTTTTGCTTTAACTCAAATTCTGAACCTTTTCAGTGAAGCCTTTCCTACCCTGCCTCAGGCATTCTACAGAGTTCCCACTGTATTTTGTACACACCTGCTGAAGTAAAGATGGCTAATTTACAGCCAATCCAATATCCCTTCTCCCCTCTTCCATTCATAAGAGATTCCTGATTTTATTTGGAGTGGCAGTGTGCCCAATTCCTAAACTCCTTTTGGCCAAGTGATCAATCTCTGGCCAATAAAATACAAGTAGATGGTGACTGGGACTTCTAAGAAATCCTCTCAAAAGGCAAAAACTGGAACTGGCATTTTATATCTTTACATACTGCCTGTGCTTCTCATTGCGGTGGCTTCTCTTGTTGCAGACCATAGGTGCTAGGCACATGGGCTACAGTCATTGTGGCACACAGACTCAGTAGTTTTGGCTCACAAGCTCTAGAGCGCAGGCTCAGTAGTTGTGGCACACGGGCTTAGTTGCTCCGTGGCATGTGGGATCTTCCTGGATCAGGGATCGAACCCATGTCCCCTGCATTGGCAGATGGATTCTTAACCATTGTGCCACCGAGGATGTCCCCATATGGTAGTTCTATTTTTAACTTTTTGAGGAATCTCCATACTGTTTTCCATAGTGGCTGAACAATTTACATTCCCACAAACAGTGCCTGAGGGTTCCCTTTTCTCCACATACTCACCAACACTTGTTATTTGTTGTCTTTTTGATAATAGCCATTCTGACAGGTGTGAACTGATATCTCGTTGTGGTTTTGATTTGCATTTCCTTGATGATTAGTAACGTTGAGCATCTTTTCATGTGCCTATTGGCCATCTGTATGTCTTCTTTGAAAAAATGTCTATTCAAGTCCTCTGCCCATTTTTAAATCAAGTTGGTTGTTTTTTTTTAAATGTTGAGTGTATGAGTTCTTTGTATATTTTTGCTATTAACCCCTTATCAGATACATCATTTGAGAATATCTTCTTCCATTCAGTAGGCAGCCTTTTTCATTTTGTTGATAGTTTCCTTCACTGTGCAAAAGCCTTTTAGTTTGATATAGTCCCATTTGTTTATTTTTGCTTTTGTTTCCCTTGCCTGAGGAGACGTTTCCAAAAAAATTTTGCTAAGACCGATGTCAAACAGTATACTGCCTATGCTTTCTTCTAGACGTTTTATGGTTTCAGGTCTCAAAAGACCATTCTTGGTTTCTGTCATATAGATGAGAGGCCAGAACCACTGTAAGGGGGAACCCAGTGGATAAAAGAAATAACTGAGCCTTTCTCACCCTCTCTGAGCCTGAACTATGAGGAGTCTAGGTTTCTATAAGGACACCTTCAGGTGAGGAGTGTTCAAGTTTGCCTTTTTATCCCTGGAGGCCCATGAGGATGTAGACTGAGTGGGACCCCTGCAGCAGATCACAAAGTGAGCATGAGTAAGTCATAGCTTATGAGTCAATTTATTCTAGATGTGTGCTACTCTCTGTGTGTATTTCCATTTTAAATGTTTCAGGTGCATCTAAGCATTATTCAGGAGACCAAGGCAAGGGCCTGTGTCCATCTTGGGCATGAGGATATGCAGAGTCCTTCTGAAGTCAGCATGATGGTTAACTACAAAAGTCAACCAGGGACTTTAAGAGTAAGGGAGAACTCAGGAGGAAAGAGTGAGTGGGGGAAGACACCCTTTTCCCCAAGGGTGCCTACTTTCAATGCAAGATCCTTCGTTAAGGAATATGGAATTTCTCTTCAATTACAAACATGTATGATGTTAGTTCTAGAAGGGCACATAGAGGTCATTGAGTCCAACCCTCTCATTTTACAGATGACCCACAGAGGTTACATGAACTCACCTATGTCAGTGGCAGAGCCCATTCAATATTCTTTCCACTGTGCAATATCGATACCAGGTTATCGAACAAATCAATTTTCAATGAAATAAAACATTTAAAAGTTGTGTATTTATGCATTTTTGAGAAGAAATTCACAGTTTTTTTTAAATCAAATTTTCCAGAGCATCCATGAGCCATAGCATAAATAATAAGTTTCGGCAGGTTGACAGTTTTCATCACAACTTCTTCACCGGCTTTCCAAGCTCTTGTGAATGAGATTCCAACACATTAAGTCCCTCCCACCCCCCCAACTCCATTTACCAACTGATTTTCTCCTGAAAAAAGTAGCTTTTATTCTCACAGAAATCTTCTTCCTTTGATGTCTCACCTTACTTTTACTTATGGCTTTAACAGGAAAATACCTTTCCTACAGTAGGTGCTCAATTCAGAGGTATATGGATTTTCTGTATCCGATTCTACCTGCATAGAGATGGAAGTTTGTTTCTATCACCATTGATTGTATTGCAAGGTCCAGGGCACTTCAGTCAGTTACATTTTCCTTTGTTCTTCACAAGTGTTTTCTCAGTTCAAATGACGATTTGAACTCAGGAGTTCTCTCATCCAGTATGTTTTCTGACCTATGTTGACTCTGAATACTATATTCACCTCCAAAGTAATTTTTTCCTTTATTTTTATTTGATATTTTATACATCATGCTTCCTTTACTTGGACAAAGTAGTTAACAAAATATAATTGCAAAACATTAACATCTTTGAATGAATGAATGAATAAACAGCATTGTGAAAGAGAAGCATTGACTCTGAGTGCAGCTCTGGATGGTGTAAGCTATGTCGCCAGTCATCTTGGCTGGGTCACTGGTGTCTCAAATCCACTCCATGCTTTTGAGACAATGTTTGTGGTATGATGCTGTTGAAATAGTACCTGATTCAGTTTTGTTCCTATTGTGTCCTTCTGGCCCTTCTCTCAGCCAGTCAAATGGGCACTCCACATTCCCTGCATCAAGGTAGGAAAGACACAGCAGAAGACAGAAAGAAAGCCATCCTTGTTTTTGTGTTTCAAAACTCTAAGCCTCAGTGAAAGGGGAGAAACTCAAGTGACTGGACTATAGATTGGAAGACTTTTTGATAAGAGGAAGCTTGGGGACATTCTTTAGGCTGGGAGGGTTGCGAGAGAAAGGGGAAGATACAACCAATTAGGGGAGAGCTTGGTGGAACTGGGATGGACCATGGGGAAAGGAAGACAGATGGCATCTGGAGACCATTCCATGTCCCGCTTGAGCAAGCAGCTTAAGTATTCACTACCCGTGAGCCATAAAGGAGTTAGACCAGTGTCCACAGGCTGTCTCTCCTTTTGAGCATCCCCTGGGTTGAGGAGCTTTACTACTTGCCCTTGGGTTTAGCTGCCTAATAAGAAACTCCCTAGCAGTGGTCAACTTGCCACTCATGACCCCTCAGCAGGAGGAGTTATGACCTTCTTTTCAGAGCTTTTGATTGGAATGTACCCAACCACTCTGTATAGGACTACCTCTTACTTGGTGTCCTAGGACACCCATAATCCTCCTGAAGGAAGGCAGCATCCTGGTGAGTGAGACCAAAGACTTGTGACTTAGGTTTAGTTTGAACTGATCAGAATCAGCTCAAGACCTCCACCACATCTTGGCCTGTGGTATAGCACTCCTCTGTTGTCTGGCTGAGTTGGGAAGTTTTTAGGGAGTTGCAAATAGGAGTCTGGGTTGTTTGCAAGGTCTTAGTGACAGTAACAAAGGTCCTAGAAGCAGCGCATTGAAAGTCAAGATGGCACCTCTGCCCACCCACGGTGCTTTATTGGGGCATCAGCTTTGATTTGCCCTTCCTCTTCTTCCATTTTGTGGCCTTGGCTGATCTAACTACAGACCACCCCTGCTTTCTTTTTCCCTATTATACTTCTCTGTGGAGTGTTGCTTACATGGGGATCATCAGGAAACATTGTCCCAGACATGGAAATGGGCAAAAGAGATTGATGTATGTCCTTTCAGTGTAGTGCTGGATATTGTCTAGTGTACACTTGGGGGTTGTCTAATTGAAAACAGGTGTGCTTCTTTCACTGGTTTTCTATGGGCCTTCTATAGGGGTAGAAGGTAATTTATAAAAAACTGATTGTAGTACATATGATTATTGTCCTTAGTAATGCAAATGAATTTTGTCTGGTAGAGGTAAAATTGATTTCCCTCGGTAAAAAAGAGAAGCCTAGGGCTTCCCTGGTGGCGCAGTGGTTGAGAGTCCGCCGGCTGATGCAGGAGACACAGGTTCGTGCCCCGGTCCGGGAAGATCCCACGTGCCGCGGAGCGGCTGGGCCCGTGAGCCATGGCCGCTGAGCCTGCACGTCCGGAGCCTGTGCTCCGCAACGGGAGAGGCCACAACAGTGAGAGGCGCTCGTACCGCAAAAAAAAAAAAAAAAAAGAGAAGCCTAAACATTAATATCTTGTTGAGCTTAAGAATATTAATCAGTTTTACATCTATTAGGTAATCGATTTCAGGATTCCAAAGATATTTCAGAAATATAAATTCAATATATATGTATGTATATATATACATATATATGAACATATATATATTCAAATTCTCCTTTAAGCTAGTCTTAATATCTTACTGTTTCTCTTACTAATTAATAGCCTGAGTAAAATAAAATACCGAATAAAATCTTTGACTTGTGTTCATTTTGTATTTGCAAGTTAAAAGTCATTTTAACTTTTTGAAATTATATTTTAAGTGGATAACTTCTTAAGATGAGGCGGACTTCTTGAGGTGATTTTCTGACATTTTTGCTCCTTGTTTACTTTATACTTTTAAAATGTTGCTTTCTGTTCTAGAACACAAAATTTTTTCCATTGCTCTAAGTGGTCATAACTTTAGATGTAAACGGAGAGGAATGTGGTTGATTGCTGCAAGTACTAATTTTTCTTAATCATTGGACACTTTTTGTTCAATAAAATGTCTTTACCCTTGTTGGCTTAGTCTTGTAGGACAAGATGTACTTATAAACCTAATCAAGCATCTTACCCAGATTCATATGTACAAAGAGGCTGGACATCAGCGATGTTGATGGAACTAGCGTTATTATGAGAGCAGACACAAACCAACATTTCCTTCTAATGATTCATGGCTGAGATGAGCACCATAAACCACATTAGACTTCTTATCAGAATGGGATAAAACAAGGATCATCCAGTATAGAAAAATAGTTCATAAGCAAAGTATTAGAGATTACGAGCATTGGAATGACCAAGACATGAGGAACGATTTTACTGATTGGATAGATTATAAAGACGAGCAGTGGAAGAGAAGATAAGTGAAGGTCTTTGAAATTTATCCTACAGGAAAGTGAGGAGATTCTGGTAATTCTTGAGGAGGGGAATGGAATTCTAAACATAAATGGCTTAAGAAGACTAACACGGCAGTCATGTGTCACAAGGATTGGATTTGGAGGTTGCTGGCTGAGGTGGGTAGGGGAGAATTAAAGACAGCCTTGAAAACATCCTAGATGGAAAGTGAAAGAAGAATGTAGGGGATTTTTTCAAAGGTTTAATGACCTTTGGACTAGAGAATGAAAAAGAGTGATATTGAAAATGACTTAAGAATTTTGAACTTGGAATGAATGATGACATTGAAAGGGAGGACAGACAAAATTTCTGTTTTCTGAATTTTTTCAGTATAAGGCAGATCTGACAATATAATAATTTATATTCTGTAATTTTCTTTGCTTTTTAAATTTTGAAGCATTTCCCCCGATTTGTCTCATCTGATAGTCACAACAGTCTGTGAGGCAGGCATAGTAATTGCCATGTTCCAACTGTTACTCTTACAGAAGAAGAAGCTGAAGCTCAGAGATGTTAAGGGATTAAATGATTTATTCAAACTTCAGGGAGGTGGCCCAACTTTGATTGTGTTTTTGATCAAATAAGTGAGTAAAATGATGTACAAGCATCATAGGAATTCAGGATAATGGGTGACTGTCCAGTTAGAGAAAGAAGAGGTTGGTCTTGTAGATATGGTCAAATTCTCTTCTAGATGTGAGATATGGGTATCATGGATGTGAAATAGTTGGGAAGTAAGGGCCCAGGTATCTGGAACTTGACTCTCTAGTGCTAATCCAAATTGGAGGTAGAGTTTTACCCAGTAAAAACAGATATATTGCAAGATATCATGTATTGATCTCTCTCTACCCAGATTTCTGGAAATATTCTGGTCTATAACATAAAGAGTACCCCTCCTTTTCCTTCAAGGAGGAGAAATTGATTTGATTAAACAAGAGGAGGGATGGGGTCAGCATACGACTTGAAGGTGGAGAGATAAGGGAGAGCTGTGGAAAGGCCTCCCTGAAGCAAGACACTCCTCCATCCACCATAGGATTTTTGCAAGGTGGGAAGAGAAGCTCTTGTCATGTCCATCCCTTGTTGGGTATGTTCCAGAAACAGTTTTGGAACAGCACTGAATGTTCTCATCTCCCCATTCTCCATAGGTCAGGAATAAGTGGAAGTACTGAAGGTTGTAGAAGTACTGATTAACCCTCACCTCTGTTTTCATCTCTGGATACTGGTCATTAGTGTCAAAGCCTTAAAGCACGTGTGCCTGTTATCAAGACTATACCTTGTCTTCCTCCCATACTTCATGAGGTTCTGATAAAGAATCCTGCTGCTTGGGTTAGTTCCTATATGGCATTGAATGGATTTTTCAAATCTGTTCTGTCATCAAATGAATGTACACACCCAGAGTTGCAATTTAGGTACTTAGCATCAGTGCCAATCAATGGTAAATTTTGGCAGCAAAGAGCATGTACTTCTGTCATTTCCAGTGAAGCTGTACATAATAAAGCGTCAAGGCCTCTCCAGGGCCCAGAAGAAAAGTGCCGGAATCCTGAGCTCTGAGCCTTTGATGTGTGTGATGGCTAATTTTATGTCAATTTGACTGAACCATGGTGCCCAGGTATTTGGTGAAACAATATTGTGGATGTTTCTGTGAAGGTGTTTTTTGGATGAGATTCACATTTAAATTGGTGGATTTTAAGTAAAGCAGATTATGTTCCATAACATAGGTGGGCCTCATCCAGTTAGTTGAAAGCTTTAATAAAACAAAGACTGATCTCTCCTAAGCAAGAAGCAATTTTGATAGAAGTTTGCCTTTGGACTCGGAATACAGCTTTTCTCTGGGTCTCCAGCCTGCTGGCCTACCCTGCAGATTCTGGACTTGCGAAGCTTCAAAAGTCATATGAGCCAGTTCCTTAAAATCTCAGTCTCTCTCCCTCTCTCTCTCTCTCTCTCTCTCTCTCTCTCTCTCTCTCTCTATCTCTATCTCTCTATTTTCCCCCCCTAGTTTTCTAGTTATCTTATTGTTACATAACAAACAACCCTGAAACTTAGTGGCACAACTGGGATGGCTCAACTATGGGGTGGAATAAAGATCCACTTTTAAGATAGCTCTCACACAACCACACAGCTAGCAAGTTGGTACCAGCTGTTGTCTGGGAGCTTAGCCAGCACTGTTGGCCAGCAGCCCCTGTTCCTCTTAATGTGGCCCCTCCGCAGGCTGCTTGGGCTTGCTCATAGCATGGGACAATATTCTAAGTGCAAACGACCCAAGAGAGAAACCAGGCATCTGTACCTCATTTTATGACCTAGCCTTGGAAGTCACATAGCATCATACCTGCCATAATCATAAAGTCACCCAGATTTAAGGGTGAGGAATTCTAGGGTTGCCAGATAAAATATGAGATGCTCAGTTAACTTTGAATTTCAGATAAATCACATTTTTTTTTTTTAGTATTAAGTATGTCACATGCAATATTTGGGTTACACACTAAAAATTATTTGGGCTTCCTGTATTTTTCCTTCTTAAATCTGGCAACCCTGTTATTGACCTCCTCTGTTAATGGGAGAAGACTCAAAGTCACATTGTAAAAAGATCATGTGGAATGACAGTATTATTGTGCCTTATTTGGAAAATACCCTCTTCCCCAGTCTGCCTTATGACTACAACAGTTTCCATCCCTCACATGTGCAAAATAAACTCATTCCTTATCCCCAAGACCACCAAGTGTCATCCATTTAAGAATTAACCTGAAGCCCAGGATCTTATCATCTTGATCAGGTCCAAGTGCAGATGAGGCTTCTCGGTGGGGTACCATTCCTCAGGTACAACTCCTTGAATCTCACCCCTTTTTTTTCCGTTTCCTTTCTTTCTTTCTTTTTTTTTTGCAAAGTGATTCAGATATATATATATGTGTGTGTCTGTGTGTGTGTATGTATATATATATATAATGTTTTTCAGATTCTTTTCCATTAGAGGTTATTATGAGATATTAAATATAGTTCCCTGTGTTGTAAGTAGGTCCTTGCTGTTTATCTATTTTCTGTATAGTAGTGTGTATCTGTTAATCCCAAACTCCTAATTTATCCCTCTCCCCACTTTCGCCCTTTGGTAACCATAAGTTTGTTTTCTATGTCTGTGAGTCTATTTCTGTTTTGTAAATAAGTTCATTTGTATCCTTTTTTAAGATTCCACATATAAGCGATATATGATATTTGTCTTTTTCTGTCTGACTTATTTCACTTAGTATGATAATCTCTGGGTCCATCCATGTCAGAGTTTCATTCCTTTTAATCTGAAGACTCTGAAGAGAAGAGACAAGTTTTCTGTTCCTTACACATTCAACATACAGGAGTGAAACCCTCCCATTCAAAAACAGGAAACAGGAGAGTACACAGCACTTACCTGTCTGGGGCTATTCTGAAATTCAGCTAGGGGATGTTGCAGGTTCCTTGCTTAGGGCTCAGTCCTATGCCTGGGATCGTTCTCCAGGGATCTTTGCTCTCTGGGTTCTTGGTTCTGCCCCATGAGTCCCCTTTCCTTTTCCATAAGAAATGACGTGTGGTTGAAGCTGAGGAGTTCTCTAAGGCTCTTTCCTGTCCGTAGCAGTTTGGGAATACAAAGACTTCTTTTCATTATCTCTGTTATTTTCAGTCTAAGTTGATAAAATACTTTTGAAAACACTGTTGTAAGCTTTTTGTGCATCACCTTACAATCCTCTCCATTAGACAAAAGTCACACTCACAAATCTCCCTGTGAGACTGCAACGGGACAAGACCCATAAGATTCTTAGAAGGCCTATTGTTCTGTTTTTCGTTCTGTTGTTTGTTTGTCTTTACATCCTTTAAAAAAGTTTTTATTTGAAAATACTTTCAAACTTACAAAAAGTTACAAAAAACAAAACAAAATAGTACAAGGCATACTCTGTACATCCTTTACCCAGATTTGCTTGTATTTGTTTCCTGCGATTTCCGTAACAAATTACCACAAACTGGGTGGCTTAAAACAACAGAAATTTATTCTCTTATAGTTCTGGAGGCTCAGTGTCCAAAATCAAGGTGCCGACAGGGTCATAGTCTTTCTGAAAGTTCTAGGGGAGAATCTGTTTCATGCTCTCTTAGCTTCTGGTGTTGCCAGCAATCCCTGGCATTCCTTGGCTTATAGAAGCATCACTCCAATCTCTTCCTACTTCATTATGTAGCCTTCTCCCTGTGTATGTCTGTCTCTGTGTTCCTTCTTGTCTTTTAAGAACACTAGCCATATTGGATTAAGAGCTCACCCTATTCTAGTATGACCTCATCTTAATTCAATTACATCTGTAAGAACCCTATTTCCAAATAAGGTTCTGAGGTTCTGGGAAGGACATGAATTCTTGGGGGACACGACCAACCCAGTACACCTGTTGTTAATGTTTCACCCCATTGGGTTTACCATTTGCACTCTCACTCTCTTTCCTCTTCTCCTTCTTTCTCTCTCTTTTCATTCTCTCTCTCTATATAATAGTTTTTTCCTGAATCATTACATTTCATGCACCATGGCCCTTTTACTGCTATGTACTTTAGTGTATTTCCTAAGAAATGCCATCTCTTACCCAATAGAATAAACATTTGTTATTGGATTCCCTGCATTGCTTTAGGGCCCATAGGCTTTAGGGCCATTTGAGATCTCTTTTTGTGAATTGTCTGTGTTTTGCCCATTTTTCTAAGGATTTTTGGTCTTTTTTCTCCCAAATTTTGAAAGTTCTTTAAAATTAGATATATTAACCTTCTGTCCGTGATAACCTGTCAAATATTTTCTTCCAGTTTTATTGCCTCTGGATTTTGAATTACAGTTAGAAAGTCTTTTACTACATTGAAGTTAAAGCAGAACTCACCCGCATTTCTTCTAGTAGTTGTGTGGTTTCATTTAGCTGGCTTTGGTATTCATTTAATTCCCAATTTTTTTTCTTCTTCTGCAGATTCCTGACCTTTTTTTCAGGTCAGTTATTCATTTTAAAGAAGTACTTAAAATATTTTATCCAGAAATTTTAGTGGTGTTTATCAGGAGGGTCATTCAGAGGATTGTGCCTACCATGCTGCTAGACATAGAAGTCAGCTAATCTCTGCCCTGCAGCCCTTAAAGAAGACAACATGGTTTTGCTACACAGTTCCTAAACCCAGAGTCTTACAACACGTCAGTCCTTTTGGTAATTTGCTTTTGGCTAATCGTACTATTTCCTTCCAAAGGTGTTTTTTGTTGAAAAAGAAAATGGTGCATGTTAACTTTTTCTAAAGGTTTCTATGTGTATTTGCTTGAATACAATAAAATATAGATTACTTTGTTGGATATATTTTTTAAGGAAAAACCTTAAATAAAAGTGAGCTTAATTTGAAAATATGGTGCTTGAATTCTATACATGATCAGCAAATACTTGTACAATTCAAATTTTCCTCAATATATAAGCCCAAACAGAAGCATACTATTTAATATTAGAGATATTTGTTTAACAGAGAAATGAAATTCAAATAATATTCTTAATAAGTTAGAAATAGTTTAATACTTCTTATCAATACACAATTGCACTTTATTAGGAGATCACTAGCCATTAGGAGGCACCCATACTGTTTTCTCTGTAATCTAGAGTTGACAATGCGTAATAGCCTATGTTTATTGTATATGTGGCTCTTTTATAGCCAAAAAAGTGCTAGGACTTAACCTAGTAGCATTTCCATTTGCTAGCAATATTATAGATGAAAAGAAAACTCAGATTTTTGGAAAATCCCTCTTTCTAGTCTGATTACATGTACCTGGACCTGATCTAGTGCAATTGTTGTTCCTGGCACTTGGAGCTTTTGAATTCAACTCCACAGACCTTGCTCTGAGCAGTTCTATACGTAAGTGAAAAATATTTTACACAGTCTCCATCCAAGAAAAGCTTAATTTTCTATCAGCTGATTTTTGGGTCTCCTACCCTGCAAACTTCATCGTAAGTTCTCTTATGTTCTTGATTTGGTAAAAGGTTTCAGATGAGCTGTTGGCTAAAAGAGAAAGCTGCTAGGATTTTTACCAGACCTAACATAATCTCCACTGCCAAAGACACATTTTGAAAATCATTGTAAATTTTAAAGTTTATTTATTTATTTATTTATTTATTTATTTATTTATTTTGGCTGTGTTGGGTCTTCGTTGCTGTGCGTGGGCTTCTCTAGTTGCGGTGAGTGGGGGCTACTCTTTGTTGTGGTGTGCAGGCTTCTCATTGCAGTGACTTCCCTTGTGGAGCATGGGCTCTGGAGCGCAGGCTCAGTAGTTGTGGCACACGGGCTTAGTTGCTCCGCGGCACGTGGGATCTTCCCGGACCAGGGCTCGAACCCGTGTCCCCGGCATTGGCAGGTGGATTCTCAACCACTGCGCCACCCGGGAAGCCCCCAAAAATCATTGTAAATTTTAATGATGAAGTGTGGAAATCTGAAAAGAAGCTTTCTTTAAAAAAATGGAAAAATTTCCCATAAAATCTTCCCCAAATTCACAATCTATAATGTATGCTTCTCCTTAATTTCCTCTTTTACTCACTTCCTAGTTCCCAGCAGCTGCATGGTCTCTGCAGCTAGCACTCTTCAGTGTTTGCCTAATCAGTATTTGTGGACTGAAAGAATAATCCGACAGTAGTAGACAGTATATGAAGACATGTCAGCAAATCTCTTAGATCTGAAATGGTTTAAATGATGGCCTGATACTGTATAATTTAAAATGATTTTATTTATTTATTTATTTAAATTTATTTATTTTTGGCTGTGTTGGGTCTTCATTGCTGCGCATGGGCTTTCTCTAGTTGCAGCGAGCAGGGGCTACTCTTCGTTGCAGTATGCGGGCTTCTCATTGCAGTGGCTTCTCTTGTTGTGGAGCACAAGCTCTAGAGCACAGGCTCAGTAGTTGTGGCGCACGGGCTTAGTTGCTCCGCGGCATGTGGGGTCTTCCCGGACTAGGGGTTGAACCCGTGTTCCCTGCATTGGCAGATGGATTCTTAACCACTGTGCCACCAGGGAAGTCCTAAAATGATTTTAATGTGGAATCATAACCATTAAAATCTTTAGTTCTCAGATGAGAAAGTTATTGTCTTCAGGGTTGGTTATAAATATTACAGGAAGCACATGCAGCAAATTATTATTAAATTAATTCTAAAAATGTGAACTATTTGAGAGCCAAAGTTATGGATGATATCAAAGGAAAGTAAGTATATCAAACCTACATGATGCTTGATGTGAAATATCTATGGAAAATTTGAAACTCCTTTTAAAGAAAAGGAGTTTCTTTCTCCAGCGCGTTGTGGGTTTTAGACTGCATTCACAGACATGGTTCTTGTCTGAGGCTCACAACAGTCTTGTGGGGCAAGCGATCCAGAAAGTTTCTGTCACCCTTTTGAGGGATGAGGAATCTGAACATTAGAAGGGTTAATTGACCTTCTGTGATTTCCGGCAGTATTGGCAGGGTCCAAGCTAACATAGAGACCTCTGGACTCTTCATTGTGTTGCTTCTGTTATAACATCAAGAGAAAGTAAAAATTAAAGCAGAAGAAGAAAGGAAAAGGCAAACAAGTTCAATTCCATAGGTTGTTACAAATAGTAGGTTTATAATAAAAATATTTGTAAATGTAATAAATTTAGTGAACATTGGGATGGACTCCCTGGCCTGGGGAGGCAGGGGAGAATGTCTTGATTAAAAAAAAATTCACATATAAGGTGAAAATAAGATTTTTGGAATAATAAAGCTCTTAGGAGGAGTAAATGGTGACATTGGCTCTACAGATTAGGTGGTTGGTTTTTATCTCTTACTAGAGATCCTTAGCATATCTGCCCATACGCTGTGAAATCGCCCATCCTTTCAGCCTTTGTGGGAATTTTTCTAGAGGAGGCACCTTTCATCCTCACTCTACACCAAGTGGATTGATAGCCGTGCTCTGGATAGCCATCTGCTTGCCCGGAAATCCCAGAAACCTCCTGTCGGAACTTTAGTTGTAGGCCAGGGGAAAGAAGATGCTGAGAGTAAAGGAAGGCATAGATGGCATTCAGAAGGCACACGCCTGGCTGTCATTGTTGTCTGAAAATTTCCTGATGCAGAACCTCACCTAACACCTTCATCTGCTGTAGCATAGAAGTCACTTTCCAAGGCCCAGATCGAGCAATGCATTTTTATTCTCTGAGAGTAAATTAACAGGTAGAAGAAGATTCCCAGGGCTGCAAATGACAACCCTTTACATGGCTTCTGTCTGTTGCCAGACATGCTAGGGCATATGCATCTTAAACTGTAGAATAAAGTCCTCCATTCTTATTTCTTGGCTCTTAAGATTACTGTAGAAATTCAGTCTCTAGTTCATTTGGTTACATATGTGCAAAATGCCTAACACATGTGTGAAAAGGCAGTTAAATACAACAGCAATTAAGTCGGCACTTAAAAAAATGGTTTTGGATAGTTAAAACTCTTGATTCTGATGAGGTGGTTAAACCATACTCCAAGATACAATCTAAGGGGCCAGTATTAGGCCATAAAAGCTCTTTGCAAATCCCACTTGAATTTCATAGCATGATGGTCTATCTGTGTTAACAGAGTTGTTAAGATGTAAATTACTAAGGGTAAATCCTGATGAAAGGAGCTATGCCAATTGAGGTTAAGAGAGCTTTGAGATTTCCCTGTAGCTGAGGCTGGGGCTCGCGCTGGGGCTGAGCTGAGGCCAGCGTTAATACATAAAGCAAACGCTTCTTAGAATACAGAAGGGGCTTTCGGGAGTTAAGTGTAAACCTAATAATGATTAGAAGAAATCTTATTCATGATAAATTAAGTACAAATTAGATCAAACCATTGAGCTACTTTCTTGAGCAGCCTCATTCTTATATCTCCCAACGACAAGTCTGCACCCTCCATGCCTTCTGCTGACTGCAAAAGCAATCATGTATACAGGTAGGTCTGGAACCTATTCTAATGGTTCAACCTATATGCAAATGTCAGTCTTCAAAATCCAGCCCTCCTGAGGCCCTTATGTGGCAGACAAGAGGATAGAAAGGAAGGCACCTTGGCATAAAGCTGTCTGTTCAGGCATCTTTCCAGGCTCTAATCCAATGTCCACACTAGCCGCCGGAAGGGTCCTCCCCAAACACAAATCCAGTCATGTCACACTCATTTAGATCCCTTCTGGGGAACTGCACCAGCTTCATCCCCCACCGTTTCAAGCAGCTCACACTCAGGCCCTTTCGTGTCTCATCATCTTTGCTTATGTGGCCCCTTCTGCCTGGAAAAAACAATAACCAAAACCCTCCAAAACCTATTTAGTTTTCATGGCTCTACTTTTGTATCTTTTCTTTTGTGAAGACTTCCATGATCTTTCACCTTTATCTCTGCTTTTAAGACAGAGTTAGGCTCGCTGTTCTGTGTGTGCCCACAGAATACAGATTCAGTGCTTACTTACAGATTATATTATGATTGAATATTCATGCACATGCATGCATATGCATGAGTGCACACACATTTGAACTGTATGAATGCTGAGCATACAGTGGGCTGAGCCATATCTTCTTCCTATATGTTGCACAGTGCCAGCTCTTAGAAACTGATGAATTAATTAATAAAATGAACACGTGCAACAGTCCCAGAAGAACCACCAGGTTTCTGGTTATCTGAGAGTTGTCTTTACAGACGAGAATGTTAAGAGTGTCCCAAGTTCACTTGGATGTTAACTAGACTTACTGTGGAGATTATTTTGCAGTACATGCAAATATCGATCATTGTGTTGTACACCTGAAACTAATATAATGTTATGTTGATTATACCTCAATAAAAAAAATTACTCCTAAAAAAAAGTGTTCCAAGTTCAAAAGAGTTTCATTTTGCCCTGACTCCTTAAGTAAATATTAAACACAAAACTGTTGAGGGTAGGGGAAAGTCAACGAGAAGGCACAGGAGTTGCAGACACTACAAAAACTGAGGTCACTGTAAAGCCAGACTCTGAAGCTTTGTAAAGTTTTGCATGACATCATTTCATTCTCTTAAAGGAGAAACCACAAGTAAAGCCAGTATCTCGGTAGATAGCTGATGCTCAACAAAGGTAAGGTTCCGTTTCTGTCCCATCTCTGTTCATTCCTCTGATGAAGTGCAGTCTACCTGCTCCCTAAATTCAGTCATTTCATTGCTTAACAAATGTTTATTGAGTATCTGCTCTTTTGCCAGGACTTTGCCAGGCTCTAGAGATACAATGAGGATAATGGTAGGTGCAATGATACCTTCACAAAAGCATGCTGTCCAGCAAACATTGATGTTCTCCAAAGATCCTTCCTGCCCTCTGTTCCCTTCTATACATTCTTCTTGGAAGGTATAATTTATTTTGGTAGTTTCACCTGTGCTCTAAACACTGATGATTCCATCCCTATCTCAAATCTCCCTCCTGAGCTCCAGATTTGTATATACAATGCCAATTAGCCATCCCCACTTGGATGTCTCTTAAGCACCTCGAGTGCAACATGCCCATGGCTTACCCCATCATCTCCTTCCCAATGCCTAGTTTTTTTTATGATCCCACTGAATGTCATCACCAGCCCCTCATACTCCAAATCTCGGAATCATCAACTTCAGTGAGTATTTGTTGGGTGCCTTCCTTGAACCTTGCACCGGGAGAATATTTTGGTGTACACTGTCTAATCTCTGGCTTTCTTCTTCTTCATACCAGCCTCTTACCCCTACTCCACCTTATCCATCCTGACTTCAATCTGATCAGTTTGATGGCTACAAAGTTTCTTTTCCCCCCTGAAGCGGGGGTCCTAATTAAAGTTTCAAAACCTCTTACTTTTATCATTGGAGTCCGTCCAGAATAAAGTCCATGCCCAGCTTGTCATCTAAAGTTCTACATGATCTGGCTCTGACCCAGTTATATAGCTCACCTCCTTCTCTGCCCTTCCCCAGAGTCTTGCTCTCCAGCAACACCGATTGACTCCTTTTTTAATAGGTCCTTCTCTACCATGGTGTCTTGCTGGAGATGGGTCCATTTCCTTGGATGGCCTCTCTCCTATTCTATACTTTTTGAAATCCTATCCAGGCTTAGAGGCCCCCTATCTTTCCAGTTTTCTGGTATTTTCTTAGACTGTAGTAATCTCTGCCTCTCCTGCACTTCCAGAGAGCTTGCTTTGTATTATGGTGGTCACGGCCACCCCAGGAGAGCTTAGTGTGAAGTGCTAGAGGGGGCAGGCTCTATCTAGAGTCAGTCTGTCTGGTTCCTCTTCTAATTTAAAATAGGACAGTACATCATTGAGCATAACCCCATGATTTCAGATGATTATGCCCTGAATCTGTGGATGGAGAACATCCCAAACCAATGCACCTTCAGGAGCTTTGCTGCTTGATTTAGTTAAAAAGGAAAAAGTTGTTTGTAACACGTAAATGTCCTGTGAAAACAAAACAAAGCAAAAAATTTGGACTAAGTATGGTCAGATCACTGTGGGAGTTTAAAGAGAAAGGGCAGGGAGTATATAACTAGGTTAAGGCAGTTTAGCCAGAGAGAGTAATAAAATGAGATGACTACAGCAGTGATAACATCAAGGCAGGTGGCTAAATAATTGTCACATTATTTGTCAGGGTGCATTAGGTAATCATCCTATTTTGCCACAGCTGGTGTGAAATAGAGTAACTTGCTCATGATTGCTGTGGAGAAACACAATGGCATGGAGGCAGTTGTGGCCATCTTTATCACAAATCAGAGGAAGGTTAATCCAGGGTAAAATTCAACAGGCTGCAAAAGCATAGAAAGCATAATTTGGACCAAAACAACAACAATACAAACTTTACATTTTTCTCAATTATATTTTACCTTTTGAATTACATGGAAAATCACTTCAAAACTTTGATTTTCTAGTAAAGCAATGCTGCATGCCAAGAATACTGCCATTTGAAGTTTATATAATGGGAAATAAAGATACCAGCTAAAATAGGGGTGCCATTGAAACAGGAAACGTTTCTCCCCTGAGGATGCTGTATTGTTTGATTATGATGGCATATGATACCTGCTCTGTGAAGGTGTCTCTACCTCCCCTGCCACCGTGCCCAGGTGCTCTCTCCCTCCTCTGGCCTCCCACCACCTTGTGGGCATATATCAATTACAGTATTTTTCAGACCTTATTTAATTGTGTTTTTTTGGTTCCCCTCTAGACTGAGGGCTCCTTAGGGATCTTCAGGCAATTTCTTAAATGTTTTTGTATTTTACCCGACAATAAAATTCTAAGTTTTGTTTTGCCTTTTTTATAATTACCATTACTTTGGGACTTCCCTAGTGGTGCAGTGGATAAGACTCCGCACTCCCAAGGCAGGCGGCCTGGGTTTGATCCCTGGAACTAGATCTAGTTCGAACAGGGAACTAGATCCCACACGCATGCCACAACTAGGAGTTCGCACACCACAACTGAGGAGCCCGCCTGCCGCAACTAAGACCCAGTGCAACCAAATTAATTAATTAATTAAAAAAATAATTACCCTTACTTAGTGAGGCAGGAGGGCAGAGTGAGAACTCGGAAGAAGAATGTGAGCCATTTCAACTGGAGTCCTCCCCGGCCAGGAAGGAGTGAAAGGAAATACGGATAGCAAACACATGAAAGCTCACTGGGCCTTTATGAAGGGGCGAGCATCTGCTGGGGATTGTTCTGAGGAAGGAAGATGCTGACAGCACAATTCTGTCAGGGTTTAACAAGGAAGAGCTGTTCAGGACCCCAAACTGCATCAAACCATACAGCTCCAAGGGCCAGAGACAGGAGCAGGGCCCTCCCCTAAGTGGAGTCCAGGATTCCGCTTCTGGGTCACTGGGCTAGCTGCCTTTTGGTGTCGGCAGAAGAGCGGCTGCGCCTGTAGGGAGGAGCCTGGGTGTACTGCGAGGGCTCTACTCCGCCACCCCTCGCCAACCCCTCCACACAGGTATCTCTCTGCAGAAGAGACCGGGCTTAGTGTCTGCAGCCCCATGTTTCATGCAAGCACCACCAGCAGCCAGCTGGGTCACCTGGAGCTCTGAGCACGTTTCCCCATCTTCCTACTGGGCATTAGAAATCCCTCGTTCTCTCAGTCTTTAGAGAGGAGACCTGAGAGCCAATGAGGTGAAGGATGAGAAAGTACTTTGTACTAACATGTCTGATACCCCCTATTAGCCCTCACCCCATGAGCCAAAGCAAAGCTCTTCGTGAAAAGGCAGCTCTGCGTGGAAGGAGTCAGACATTAATTATCAGCCATTAACTTCTTGACTCTTTCCTGAGTGACCTTATCTGAGAATGGGGTTCAAGGGGAAAGACTGAAAGACACGAGTCCTGTGGTAGGGATGCCAGGTGGGGCAGGCTTGTCAGGCAGCCAGGATAAAGATTCCACTGGTTGTCTGCAGGAGGAGTGAGGAAAGACAGAAGAGACACTGGGGAGCATGGTGTTGGAGAGAGACGGAAAGGAACTGAAAACCCTCCCCTGCCTGGGTTGGTCCCTGGGCTGACCTTGGCCTGGAAGGGAGTAGATTGAGCCAGAGACCTCGCCTGACCTGGGAGCCTTGCCCAGGCAATGCGCTGGGAGCAGGGACAAAACCTGAGGCAATAATGGCCTATCTTTCCAATGAGAGCAAGAGTCAAGCTCTCAGAGTTGGTGGAGAGATTTACTGTGCCAGAGAAGGCAGACAAGCAAAACAGAGCCTCGCCCAAGACTTCAGGCTGACAAAATGAGCACAGGAACGTGGATTTCTTTCTGAAATAGGAGCTTGGCTATATATGGCTAAACACGTGAAAGGAGATGGACTGTACAGGGAAGACTGTTCCCTTCAAGATGCATGTTAGTCTTCAGACTACACCCCATTTTTACCTCCCTAAACAAGTGACCCTTCAAACGGGGTTTCTTGGTATCAGCAACTATTGACATTTGGGGCCAGAGAGTCCTTCCTTGTGAGGGACTGTCCTATGCATCGTAGGTTATTTAGCAGCATCCCTGGCTTCTACCCAGTAGCACCCTTTCCCCAGCGTGACAATAAAAAAATGTTTCCGGACACGTCTAGAAATGCCATGAGGGTAACAAAATCTCCCCTGAGAACCACTGGCTTAAATGTTCTGAAGGACGTTCCTTTGTTACTTTGTTCAACTATTTCCTGATCCCAACGTTTGTTTTTTTCATCACTGGACTAAGTTTATATATCCTGCTTTACATAATTAATTAATTTGTTCATTTATTCGACCAAGTTGCCTCCTCAGTAAAGTGGCAATGGTAATAAGAAATGACATTTTGGAAGTTCAAATGAGACAATGTTTAAGCAAATGGTAGATCAACCATGTCTTATTTAACTAATTAGCACATTTGCAAAATTATTAAAAGGAGCAGTATAGAGTGCTTAATTGAAGCGCTGAGTTTGGAGTCAGAAAACCTGCAGTCTGGCCTCTGCCCACACGTGTGGGCTGTGGCAGCTCGACCCTCTAAAGCCTTAAATCCAAATGGGTGTAATGTGAACATGTGTAGCACACCTACACAGGTATTGGCATTTTCTTTTCCCACTTTACGAAGCTAGAAGCACACAGTAAAAAGTTTCCTCTAGGAAGCTTTCTATGGAATAGTTTGTCTCAGGCTCAGTAGTAATCCCACATTAATTGCATTAAACACAGGTGGGGCTAATTTGTGTGAGGAAACCTGGGGAGACACGTAGGTATGAAAAGACAAAGAAAGATGTAAGACAGAGGCAAGAAATTTCAAAAGGGATCAGTGTGATAAATCATGTGTGAATGACTGCATACATGTTTATTAGAAACATGAAAATAAGACAGAAATACCTTCAGCAAGTGACTGAAACAACACAATTAGAAAAATACAAAACTTCACAAGAGGTTAAAACTGACTTACTTCATAGAAAATGCTCTAAATGTTCAACGTAAAAAAAAGCAGGTGAATGTATCATATGGTACGTAGACACCTGAACAAGTTAACTATATGCAAATTGCTTTTAGAAGGATTGATTTTAGGACAATTGGCTTTAGTCAAATTGGTTTCTTAGAAAACTGCACTGCTCTGGTGATTCTGGGGTTAGATGATCAGTTTTTGAAGTAAAAAGGAAAAAAAAATTAGGCAGATACATGAAAAGTAAAATGGGGCAGTGTTAAAAGCCAGATTTCTGCCCAAATGCTACATCCCTGAAGGCCTAGCCATTGACAGAGAGGAGACACGGCCAAGGGTGACCCTCAGTGGAGGTCCCTTAGCGGAGAAGCCTTCTCAATCAGCCTCTCTGCCCCTTGCCCTACTGTATTTCTCCTCGAGGTGCTCATCCCGTCCTGAGTTAGGTATTTATTTGTCTATTTACTTGATTGTCTTCTGCACCCCTCCTCCCAAGCAACACACACACACACACAACACACACACACACACACACACACACACACACACACACAAATATAAACTCTTTAGACACTACTGCCTTCTCCAGGGCTTATCCTTCTTTCCCCTTCAGAGCTCTTAGGTGCTGAGTATTGTTTACTTGTTTACTTGGCATTAGCTCCTGGGCCACTTACACCCTGATCCCTGATCCTCACAACAGCTCTGCCAGGCAGGGATCACATCACATCTTCAAAAAACTCACAGATTTAGTAGGATGGATTAAACACATTCACAATAAATCTTTTTTTTTTTTTTAACATGAAGAATCTGATGTTCCGAGAGGTTCAGAACCTAAGATCATACAGCTGGTAATGAGCCTCACTGGTATTTAAAGCAAGGTTGTTTAACTAAAATCTTTATACAATGCCATCGTGCCCCAAAGGAGCAATAGCATCCGTCAGAGAAGGCCTGTCTTTCTGTTCTAAAATGTCCTTGAACTTCCAGAAGCATTCCTTGTGAACTTTAGGTCTTTTCCATGCTTATGTGCAGAACAGAGCCCTGGGAGGCCCATGGAAGGTCACCTGGTTGACCTGGCCAAGGAAGAAGACAACTGCCCAGGTCCCCAGCCTTGGGCTCCAGAACCTTTTAGAGATAATGCTAGACATTCCAATAGAAATATAATGTGAGCCATAGTTAATTAAGAAATTTCTTGTAGCCACATTAAAAAAAGGAAAAAAAAACAGGTAAAATTAATTTTAATGGTATATTTTCTTTAGCCCAGTATATCCAAACTATTATCATTTCAACATGCAATCAGTATAAAAACTAGTAATGATATGTTTTATGTAACTCTTATGTTAAATTAATTAAAATAAACTAAAATTTAATATGTATAGCTGATTCACTTTGTTATAAAGCAGAAACTAACGCACCATTGTAAAGCAATTATACTCCAATAGAGATGTTTAAAAATAAAATAAAATAAAATTCAGTTCCTCAGTTGCTCCAGCCACATTTTAAGAGCTCCGTAGAGGATGGTAATGGAAAGCACAGTGCTAGAGAAACATTTGCTGCTGGTGGCAGTTAGGAGGAATTCCTTTGCGAGTCTCTGTGTGTAATATCTCATTAAGTATTTCAGAGCCTCTCCAGCTGGGCAGCTCACATGCTTACACGGTGGCTCAGTTTCCCAGAAAACAGGGCAGAAGCTGAATGCCTTTCATAGCCTAGCCCTGAAAGACACATTGTGTCTCTTCTGCTGTATTCTCTTGCTGTCTATAAAGTTTTATTGGTACATAGCCATGTTCATTTGTTTACATATTGCCTATGGCTGCTTTTGTACTACAATGGCAGAGTTGAGTAGTTACAGTGCAAAACCTAAAATATTTACTGTCTAGCTGTTGACAGGAAAAATTTGCTGACCCTGGTTGTAGAATAGCACAATTTTGGATGGCATGGTGTGCTATGGACTCCCAGTTTTTAAATAGCAAAGTTAAGATGCTGGTACCTTCTTGTCTTGGAAATATCCTCAAAGCAACAAAGAGAACAGAAATCAGACATGTAAACTCCATCTTTACCAAAAAGGGAAACATCTATAACCTTAATCACAATCTATGAGGAAATACAGTGGAGACCAAACAGGCGAAAGGAGAAACCAAGAGATTATACTTGTGTCTTGGACATCACAGAGAAAGCTGGAAGAACACAGTTCTCCAAAGTGGATGGCCCATCCTGAAGGGCAAAATTGACAATTCCTTACCTGGAACAATGGCACTATCATAAGTAGAGTTTTGACAGCAAGGATAGTCAGGGATGACGGAGCTGTATCACTGGGACCCTGGCATATTGTAAGACGAGAGGAGCAGAGAGCCGCTGTACTGAGAGCAGCACCCCCAAGCCTCTGTTGGCTGGGAAAAAGTAGAAGCTAAAAACCTACTCCCACAACTCTTCATTCCTTTGGAGGTGTGTTAGTCTCCTAACGTTGCCATAACAAATTTCTACCATCTTGGCGACTTCAAACAACAGAAATTCACTCTATCACAATTCTAGAGGCCAGAAGTTTCAAAGCCAGGTGTTGTCAGGGCCACACCGTCTCTGAAGTCTCCAGGGGAGAATCCTTCCTTGCCTCTTCCAGCTTCTGGTGGTCCTGGCATTCCTTGGCTTGTCATAATTCTAGTCTCTGCCTCCATCTCTACATGACTTTCTTCCCTGTGTCTCCAAGTCTGTATGTTCCAAATTTTCCTCCCCTTTCTTTAGTAAGGACACCAATTAGTGGATTTAGGGCCCTAGTTCAGACTCATATCATGTCAAGAGCCTTAACTTAATTAGATCTGCAAAGACCCTATTTCCAAATTCATAATACTAGGGGTTAGGACTTGGACATATCTTTTGTAGGGGACACAATGCAACCCACTACTGAAGATGTGGTGGTTTTAAAACATGGCCCCAGAGCTTCCCTGGTGGTGCAGTGGTTAAGAATCCGCCTGCCAATGCAGGAGACACGGCCAAGGAGGAAGACAACTCTATGAATTTGTCTGTTCTTGAGATTTCATATAAGTGTAGTCATACAATACTTTTTTGTGTGTGTCTAACTAATTTTATTTAGCATAATGTTTTCAAGGTTCATCCACATTTTAGCATGTATCAGAACTTCATTTTTCATGGCTGAACAATATTCTTTTGTATATGTATCACATTTTGTTTATCCATTCATTTGTTGATGAACATGGGTTATTTCCACATTTTGGCTATTGTAAATAATGATGAACATTGGCGTACAAGTATCTGTTTGAGTCCCTGTTTTCAATTATTTTAGGTATATACCTATGAGTGGAATTGTTGGATCAATATGGTAATTCTACGTTTAGTTATTTTGAGGAACCACCAAACTGTTTTCCAGAGTGGCTGTACTATTTTACATTCCCACCAGCAATGCACAAGGGTTCCAGTTTCTCCACACCCTCACCAATGTGTTTTTGTTTGTTTGGTTTTTTGTTTTAATTATAGCAATCCTAGTAGGTGTGAGGTGGTGTCTCTTTGTGATTTTGATTTTCATTTCCTTAATGACTAGTGATGTTAAAGATCTTTTCATGTGCTCATTGGCCATTCGTATATCTTCTTTGGAGAAATATCTAAGTCCTATGCCCATTTTAAATTGGGTTGTTTGTCTTTTTGTCATTGAGTTATAGGAGTTATTTACATATTCTGGATATTAAACCCTTATCAGATATATGATTTGCAAACATTTTCTCCCATTCTGTCGGTTGCCTTTTCATTCTGTTGATTGTATCCTTTGATGCACAAAAGTTCTTAATTTTAATGAAGTTCAGTTTCCTTTTTTTCTTTTGTTGCCTTTGTGAATGTTGGTTTTAGAATGACTATTTGTTGATGTTAGGTAAGCAGAGTGGGTTTTGCTGAACGTTTAGATCTTTGATCATGACTAGACTAGACTAGAAGAACTTGCTTATGGAGCTATTTATGGACCCACAGCACATTCACTCTGGATGGCTGAGGAGTCTGACACAGAGCAGATGTCACCTTTGTCTCATCAAGGAATGTTCTTTGGGACCAGTATTCTTTCAATGAGTCCCAACTGGCCTTCATTATCGAATGCTGACCCAATTATGGGGGAAAATTATCTCCAGTCTGTTTTAAATCCTCTTTGAGATTCCCTCTTATCCTGAACTTCTTACCTTCTCAGAGATACCTAAGCACAGAGAGAATGAACAAGGGCTAGTTTCTATTTTACTCTTCACCAGTTAAATTAATCTTCTAAGTACCTTATCAGTTTAAATTAAAACTGTTTTCTTGTATCAACAAGAGGACATCATCTGCATTGTATAACCAGTGAAGCCTTTTTTGTTGTTTTTCAGTGATGTCTTTTCAACTGAATTGGCCTCATTATTCTAATGCCTATAAGATACATAATATCATTAGTTTTATGGTTGCTTTTCCTTCTGAAAGATAACCTTCGTGTTTCTTTTATTTTTCAATTTCTGAAGTGTACAAAAAGTATGGGCAATAATGGATGGCAGTTGTGTGCATCTGTGTGCATTCAGATAAAAGCATTTTGACTCTATGGAGGCAGGTGGATTCTCCAAGTACACCAGAAATACAGAAAGTCATCTTTGCCCTTTCTGAACTTCAAATATAATTTCTTGCCACATCTAGGAAGCAAAAACACACTTGCAAAGTACATCCGAGAACCTATGGAAATATTTTGGGGGCCAATTCCAGATATGCTTTCTTTCAGAGTAGATTTAATTTGTGGAAACTGATGGTATAATGACAACTGGTATAAAAGTTTGAAGACAATTTGACATGAGTCTCATGATTTCACTACACTCATATTCTCATACAGTGATATCCACGTGGAAGAAGTGGTCTGAAAGAGCAGACTTGGAAAATATTTAAATAAGCCATTAGTCCTGCCAACTCAACACTAGGGCATCTTGACCGCACATTTGGAAGTACAAGAAACAAGTCATAAACCTCTGAACTCTGGGAATGATTACATCTGGCATGAGAAGATGCAAGGCGGGGCCCTTCAAGCCAGCCATAGCTGATCTTCAGGGTGTGTTTCCAGCCTCTCTGGGAGGGTAAATGGAGCCAAGGAGCCTGCCCAGCCATTTATCAACAGGAAGGGAAGGTCAAGGTGACAAGAAAGGGTAACAGATAATGGGACAGAGTGGGCACAGGAGTAAAACACTGCCAAGGATGGGACAGAGTGGGCACAGGAGTAAAACACTGCCAAGGACGGCTTTGTGCAAGGTGGAGTGTGATGAAGCAGAAGGAAAGAGGAGGAATAGAGCTTTTCTTCCTAGAGCCACCCAGCTAAGAATGAATGCAGGTGTGAATAACTGGAGCTGGGCTTCCAGAAATTCTCTTCTATAATTCAGTAGTTCTCCATCTTTACTGTTTCAGAACAACCTGAAGATCTTGTTAAAATACAGATTCTGGTAAAGCTGGTCTGACGTGGGACCAAGGTTCTCCATTTCTAACAAACTTCCAGGTGATGCGACCCTGCTGGATCCCCTTTGAGCAGGAAGGCTGTAAATTGAAGACAAGGTAGAAAAAGAATTAAGAAGGAAATGAGGGAGGGCTGGAGGGTCATAAACCCCCATACTTTCCCTGCAGGTCATGCCATGGGACCACTTCCAGAGGAGGTCCTTTGGATTCTTGGGCAACTGAATTTCCTCAGTAGGGTCCATGAGGGAGTTCCCTCTTGTGAGAATTGTAGCCTTTTATTGTTCTTGAATCTGTGTGACAAGGGTGACAGAATGTTGGAGTAGTGAAATCCTTGAAGCAGAGACATTGGCATTCCAAGGAAAGGCTGGAACAGAAGAAGCCACATGAAATCTAAGTGTATAAGTGAGCATATGTAAGACATCCCAGGGAATGCCTAGAAGCATATTTTTGGGTTGAACCTGGTAAGAGAGAAATATGTGACCCTCTGAGGAACCACGTGTGTGCGGCTCAGAAGAGTCAGCATTGGGTTGTCTGCCTCAACAAGTCACAGAGAGTGTAGCATCCATCTGCCTTTTTCCCCCTCTAAGGTGGCTGTGAGAGTATCTGAAAGCCAGACTTTCTATTTTTCCTTCTAAAACATATATATATGTATATATATATATTTTTATTGCTGTACGCGGGCCTCTCACTGTTGTGGCCTCTCCCGTTGCGGAGCGCAGGCTCAGCGGCCATGGCTCACGGGCCTAGCCGCTCCGCGGCATGTGGGATCTTCCCGGACCGGGGCACGAACCCGTGTCCCCTTCATCGGCAGGTGGACTCTCAACCACTGCGCCACCAGAGAAGCCCTGAATAGTCTTTTTAAAAAATAACAAACATTTATTACTTTCCCCGAGGCAGTTTGTAAAATATTTGGGAGGCAATGTAGGAGGCCCACTAGGTAGAATTAAAAGGCTTCTTTCTTTCCTTTTTTTTTGTTTTGAAGTATAGTTGATTTATGATGTTGTGTTAGTTTCTGGTATACAGCAAAGTGATTCAGATATATATATTCTCTTTCAGATTCTTTTCCATTATACATTATTACATGTATTGAATATAATTCCCTAATTCTCTGTGCTATACAGTAGGATCTTGGTGTTTATTTTATATACAGTAATGTGTATCTGTTAATCTCAACCTCCTAATTTATCTCTTTTCCCCCCTTTCCCCTTTGGTAACCATAAGTTTGTTTTCTATGTCTGTGGGTCTATTTCTGTTTTGTAAATAAGTTCATTTGTATCATTTTTCTAGATTCCACATATAAGTGATATCATATGATATTTATCTTTCTCTTTCTGACTTGCGTCACTTAGTATGGTCATCTCCAGGTCCATCCATGTTGCTGCAAATGGCATTATTTCATTCTTTCTCATGGCTAATATTCCATTATATATATGATATTATATATGATATATATATATTTTATATATAAAATTTTAGACATATATGTATACCACATATTCTTTGTCCTTTCATCTGTTTTTGGACACTTAGGTTGCTTCTCTGTCTTGGCTATTGTAAATAGTGCTGCTATGAACATTGGAGTTCATGTATCTTTTCAAATTAGAGTTTTAGTCTTTTCCAGATATATGCCCAGGAGTGGGATTGCTAGATCATAAGGTAGCTCTATTTTTAGTCTCTTAAGGAAGATCCATACTGTTCTCCATAGTAGCTGCACCACTTTATAGTCCCTCCAACAGTGTAGGAGGGTTCCCTTTTCTCCACACCCTCTCCAGCATTCATTATTTGTAGACCTTTTGATGATGGCCATTCTGACTGGTGTGAGGTGATACCTCATCGTAGTTTTGATTTGCATTCCTCTAATAATTAGCGATGTTGAGCATCTGTTCATGTGCCTTTTGGCCATTTGTATGTCTTCTTTGGAGAAGTATCTATTTAGGTGTTCAGCCCATTTTTTGATTGGCTTTTTTTTTTTTTTAATATTTAGCTGTATGAGCTGTTTGTATATTTTGGAAATTAAGCCCTTGTCTGTCACGTCATTTGCAAATATTTTCTCCCATTCCATAGGTTGTCTTTTCGTTTTGTTTATGGTTTCCTTTGCTGTGCAAAGGCTTATATGTTTGATTAGGTCAAAAGTCTTCTTTCTTGAACTAAAGTTTCTCTCCTATTCTTGACCAGGTCTCTTGTTTTGAGCCCCAGAGAATATGGCAGGGGAAAACAGCAGCATTCTTTCCCAACAAGGCCCAGTAAAGCCCACATGTTGAGCTGCCTGGAGAGTTTGCATTTTCTGACAGCAAGATGGAAGCTCTTTGGAGTCCATTTTGAGGCCATTCTGGCCCAAACCTCACTGAAAAGTATGATTGTTCAGAAACTGCAGTGCAGTTGTGAACGGCGCCAGATTCTTATTGTACACACTTGCACGCTTAAGGTGGTGTAGAGGTGGGTGGTGGTAGCCCTACTCAGTTATGTGTTAATTCTGTACAAAGCAAAAACTGTAATTGAGATAAAAATCAGAAACATAAATCCCATCTTACAACATTTGTGACATCCCATATAATTAATGGACAAAAGTGAAAACTTAAATTGCACTCGTAAAATGAAAATAGTTATTGAAATAAACTTTACTCCCCCCATTTAATAGGAATCATTAGGCTTTTATTTTACATGGAAAAGGGGGATCAAAGGCATTAAAGACCCATTATTTAAAGTCAAAACAATGTTTTATTGGGTTTTCATGAATTAAAATAGATCAAGGTCCTTTCAAAGTTCAGAAACAAAAGTGAATAAATTTAGGAAGAGGATGTAGCACAGAAGAGAAGAAAGTTAGTATCTTAGAAGTTCTATACTTAAAATAATAGTTCTTTGCCCCTCCTCCAACTCTTGTATTTGATAGAAAAACAGAGATGAATCGTTTTCATTAGCTAAGTATATTCTAAGGTTCTATTAGCTAAATGGAAATCTTACTTTAGTCCCTGGTGGAATAATTTAAGCTAGTATTCTTTACGTAGCTCTGCATATAAATATCTCACTTCAGAATTTTAACCAAGATCCAAATCAAACGAAATTAGTTAATTTCATCTTTCAGTAAAAAGACATATTTCAACTAACACACAGGTGTACTCTTTGGAAAGAAGCCAGCTAGAAAATGCTTGAAACTGACTGCAGAGAAATTCCCAGAATTTACTGAAGACCATAGGTTACAGTCTTAATTACTTAAAGAGCAATTTATTCAAATAGCCGGGAGGGGTTTAATCTCAGCTGAAAATATCTGGGTAGGTTCCATTTTAGTTTCACTTTATTCTAGAATCTAAATCTTGTGGGGTTTTTTTCCTTCCCAAAGTACCATATTGCTTTCTGGGTCATGCCAATAAATACAAAGTTCTTATTAGTTGAAATAGGGGCAAACAAGAAATACTCACTCACTGTCTAGATACTCTTGATCCACGTGTCTGAAGTACTTAGGACAAATGATACCCACGCCTCTTTGTTCTGCAAATAGAGCTGAAAATCTCCAAAGATTAGATTTTCTTGCATAGCTTCCAATAATAATACTTGATTACACAAGGAATTGATGTAATAATAGTTTCAGATAATAATAATGCTTAGCTCTGAAGCATTTGTCATCTTCAAAGTGTTTTAACTATTTAATCCTCATAAAACCCCTGTGAAGTCAGCTAGCAGTACATTATTCTCACTTCATAGTCTTGAACTCAAACCACTGAAGCGTGTTTGCTTCCTCCTATATCACTTGGCTCCAGCTGAGTTGGATGAACTGTGAAAAATGTTTCCTTCATCATTTCCTTTTGTCTCACATAAACCGTGAAGCTAGCAGAGAGCTGCTCTGTTTTTATTTCTCTTTCTTTTTAACATTATAAACATTAGCTCAGTTATCTTAATGTCACAAAAATATCTGGTGAGTACCTTCTATAATACAAGTGAAACAACTCCAGGACCTCTGCCTTCTAATTCAAGAACACTAGATTTGGGAATGTCCTTATAAGTTATTATGGAAAGTCCCTTTGCCTGAAAGTTAGTCTAGATAGAAGAGGAACCTTGAGGATTTAAATGCATTTAAACCTCATCCAGATTAAAGTGTTTTGTATTTGAAACAAAATAGTCCAGATTTAAGAGGATAATATGTAAATACTTTTAATAAAACTGGGTTATAACCTGGTTTTTACCATCAATTTGGGAAAAGGATAATAGAATGCAATCATTGCATAAAGCCTGCTACTCTTGACTGTGAGTTTAAAGCTCTAGTTGAGGTTTGGTTTAGAGAATTCCGAGGAATAGTTCCTCTATCAGCCAGGATGCAATAGGTTTTAATGTGATAACAAATTAATTGCAACATCCCAGTGGCTGAACACAGCAAATATTTACCCCTCGTGTTACCTGTCCATCGTGAGTCAGCAAAAGGAAGGGCGGGAGAGGGGGCTGTGCTCCTGGGATCCAGCTGATGCTCCACCATCTTGTAGTTACATCGTTTGGAACATTCCTCATTCAACAATGCAAAAGAAGAGAGAAGCATAGAGAAATCACATCTGCTCTTCTATCATTAGGTCTGAAGTGACAAGTATCTTTTTTTTTTTTTTTTTTTTTTGCGGTACGCGGGCCTCTCACTGCCGTGGCCTCTCCCGTTGCGGAGCACAGGCTCCGGACGCGTAGGCTGAGTGGCCATGGCTCACGGGCCCAGCAGCTCTGCGGCATATGGGATCTTCCCGGACCGGGGCACGAACCCGTGTCCCCTGCATCGGCAGGCAGACTCTCAACCACTGCGCCACCAGGGAAGCCCACAAGTATCATTTTTGACCAGAGTCCATTGGCCAGAAGTACTAGGCTAGAAGGAAAGAAAATGGACCATGTGGTGAGCATTATTGCCCCTGCCACAGTTACTACATGATTTTGTAATATTTTATATACACATGATATTTTATATAGAAATTTAATATATCATAATTTATATACATAAAGCATATTATGTATATAATATAGTATTTTATATATATGTAGTGCATGCACATTGCATGTATATTGATCTTATTTTACTTAGATTTGTTATGGAAAATTGAAGTGCAAAGTAAATATGTGTCTTTCCCATCTAATTTCCGTGACCATTTCAGAGGAGTAATCCATTGGGAAAACCATTTGCCCCAGTTGAAAATACAAAGGATAGTAAAGAACTCGTTCTAATGGCTGCATTGTGGAACACTTTGCCTCCATCACTGTGAGCCTATTGAATAGAGATGCTTATCTCATGTTCTTTCCATATTCAACCAAAACCCACGTTGTAGCACTGTGCGGCACAGATAGTTCTGACTATGGAGTTTAAATGGATGTGATGCTGGTGAAGAAGGGTAATATGCTGTGCCTCAATCATTCATCACGTTCAATTCAATTGAGAGCCCAGGAATCATTAATACTCCGATGAGGCATACCTTTCACAAGCTCTGAGTCCCACATAGAGGGATAGTGTGTTAAAACAATAACCTAAACATTATTTAAAGGTGGTGAGGAAAAGGGGAGCAGTGAGATCTATTTTCGAGTTATTTTAAGATTGGTAAACCACTGTAAGGAAGCACGACTGAACACCTATAGATGTTAGCTGGTCTTTGCCTGTTTTTTGAGTTCACTCTAATTTTTAAGGTGTGTCTGACATTTTGCTCCAGAAAAAATAATTAAATGCAAGAAATCCAGATGGATAAGTAGAATGACCACATTTATCAAGGGTTTACTATATGCCAGATATATTATTACATGTTTATAACATTATCTTATTTAATATAGATCCCACAATGAATATATGAAGTATTAGATCCATTTTATTGATGAAGAAATTAAGATCCAAACACTTTAAATAAACTTGCTCAAAGTCCAAAGGCTGTAAAGTGCAGAAATATATATATTTATTAACCAAATGGGTGAAAGGGTCTGGTCTGATATGATGGAGTCCACTTAGACTTGCCCCCTTCCTTACCACTTCTCAGAATCAGGAGGCTCCTTCAAGTGCATATGCTTGAGGAGTCTGGATGACTCTCCTAAATCAGCCTAACAGGCTCAGATCTCACAGAAGCTGGAGAAAATCCGAATTAGAGGCTAGATATTTTCCAAAGACGTAGCTCTTAGTCTTTTCTTCATTCTTAGCATCTTCATATAATTTCACTTCATTTTTAATGTATAGCTTGTATTTTTTTCTGTTTGCCACTTCTTCCTTCTGATCTTACACTTCTACACCTTCCATATAAGAGCCCTCCGTCTCATTCCTGAATCTGTTTTTCTTGTAAGAGATCAATTTCGATTCCTTATTAAGATGTCACAACGACATCCAGCTACTCCCAGATGGGGCTAGTCTTTTTTTCAATCCCCCAAAGCATGTCTCCTTCCCATAGCAGCAGCAAGTGCACCCACGAGGCCAATAGCTTCTTTGAAAATAATGTTCTCTGGCCTCTGGTTTCTGCCTGGATCCTAACCTTAGGAAACTGAGCCTGGAGGACAAGCCTCTATCTGTATACCAAAGGAGCTTGACTTCCACCCTGTTCATTTCTGCAGACTTCCTTATTCCAGCTCACCTCCTAAGCACATCCAGTAGGAACACACATCTCCTAAGATAACCAGGGAATGCTGACTACCCCAGGAGCCATCCCGTAGGAGCATGTAAGAGAGGACTGCAGAGTGAAATAAACCTGAAAGAGCGCATGCTTTGGAACCAGGGCATCCTGGATTAGAAGCCCAGCTCCAGGGCCAATCATCATAGCTTCTGAAAAGCTGAAGTTGAAAGCAGTCTCAAACTGTCCTCTGAAGTCTGCTATAAGCTCAAAGGAATTTGCCCATGAGAAGTCTGGCAAGTCTTTGAACTCTGTAGGCAAGGCTGTATCCTGTTCCCAGCTCCCAGCTCACTGCCCACCACCACACCCTTAGCTCTCGCTGTCAGAGACGATCTCATTCCCAGTGTGAAAACCATCTCTAAGGAGCGCTCAAAGATAAATCTCTTCCGGGGTCTTATGCTTTAAGTCGCTGCCTGTGTGGATTCAGTAAATATCTTTCACTGAATGAATGACTGTTTCTCACAGGGAATTGTTCCATGAAGAGGGACCTGCAGTGTAGGGGGCCTTGCGGGGCCTCTGAGAGCCAAGGGAGAATAGGGGATTGGGCAGAAGTGTCCAGACCGTTTACTCATCCCCAGGGCTCCAGCCACAAGGCACATTGGATCTGCCAGGGAGCCCCAGAAATGCTGCCCTAATTCCACAAGGAGAAACCCTGGAATGGGACATTTATGTTCCTTTTCCCAAGGGCTTATTCCTGCAGGTAAAACCCAGACCATGACGATGGCTCTTGCTCCCTTGGGTTTCCTCCCCCTTTGCTCCTATCTTGGGCTATAGCACAGATGTCCGCAGGCTGAGGAACAGAGGTGACCTTGAGCGAGGCCGGCCTCCTCCCCAGTGCTAGGCCCTATGCCCTCCCTCATTGCAGCCCCTGAGCTTCTTGCTCTTTCTTCTTGGGTTTTCTGGCCCTCAGAGTCCCGCTGGGGGTCTGGGGTTTGAGCCACGTTCATACTTGCTGGAAGCAGAGGTTAGGATCCCACGGTTGCAGGTCTGAAGACCTTTAATTAGAGGCTCCTCCAGACCACCCGCCTGCCACTCTCTCCAAGCCCCTGCCGTCTGTGTCCCAGAAGGGTCCTCGTCACTGTGGGTGGCAGACCACAGCAGGACGCCTGAAGGTAGTCAAGTGGGCCTGAGACGGCCCTCAGACCTCAGCTGGTTTTAATCCTATAAAACTGACACTTAATATACGAGGCAGGCAAGATAAAAAATGCTTTTGTGCTGCATCAGTGTTCCATGTTGGACTCCAAATCCCATTGGGTTGAATTCAACTACAATAATGATAATGGTAACAGTAATAATACCCATCACAACAACCACATGATGATAAAAGCAGGAACCAAAGGGAGAATCCTGACACTTGTCTGGCACTGCCTGGTGCGTGTTCATTGTCTTGGTTTGATTAAACATGTAGCCCAAGTAATGGGGCTCAGTGGCTATGGGTCCTCCTGGTCCCAGTGGCTCTGCTGCAGGCGTGGCCAACCTGGCATCATCCTCAGGCCTGCGTCTGGTCGCCCAAAGCCTAGCCTGGGAGTCCAGTCGTAATTCTGTCACCTTCTCCCCAGCTAGGTTGGCCTGGAGGTTCTTGGAGGCCCTGGCCTAAAGGGCTGAGGGGCATTTGTCAACGTTTCTTCCTGAGGAGACTCTGGCAGTTGGGGTCAGGACAACCAATTCACAGCCGAGAGCAAGGGACCAAGAGTGGACAGAAGACTCACCAGAAAGAGCGCTTCCTCGTTTCCTCTTGTTACGTGATAAACTCACGTATCTCTAGGGAGCACCCTCCCCAGCCCCACAGCGGCAGCCCTGAGCTCCTCGGCCTCACAGTGGCCTCCTAGGAGCCCAGGCTACCTCCCCTCCTCTCCTCAGAGCCGGCATCTCCCCTCCTGCTCTCTGGTTTCACAGAACGAGGCGAGTCCTCTTCTTTCCAAGGCCAGTCACTCTAATTTGCCCTTGACTTTGTTTTCCCCACTTGTCCATCTTTTGGGCTGTCAAGTCTCCTGTCATGTATTTTTAGCAGCTCCTTCCACTTGGCCTATGAACATGCTCGTCAGTCCCGTGTTAAAACAGAAATTCATGACCTCATATCTCTTCCACCTCCATCCTTTCTCCTTTCCTTATCATCCATTTATACCCCCTCTTTTTTGCTGGGTTTTTTGAGGTAAAATATGCATAACATAAAATTGACCATTTTAAGCTTTTTGAGTATATAAATCAGGAGCATTAAGTAAATTCCCATTGTTGTGCAGCCATCACCACCATCATTCTCTCTCTGAGTCGCTGTAATCCGGCTGCCGCCTACACCACTGCATGAAAACTGCGCTTGCGGAGCTCATGAACAGCCTCCTAACTGCTGAATCCAGGGGATACGCAAGCAGGGTTGTCTAACTGACCTCTTGCAGGTGTGTGACGGTGGTACCATCGCTTCCTTTTGGAATGGCTGCTGCCTTTCACGCCTCTCATTCCCTCCAGCTTTCTGGCCACACCCACTCTCCACAATGCAGTCTTCTTCCTCTGCTTCAGATATCGGTTTCTTGGGGATCCATCTGCAGCCCTCTGTGCTTCACCCCACATGTCAGTTAGCTTTCGTGCTTTGGCCAGACACTGGACACTACTGTATGGAGGCGGAATATCCTAAGCTCAAGGCCTATTGCAGCTGAGAGAGGATCCAGAGAATAGTATGCATCCAACACCCCCGACCTCCTAAAGAAGCTTCTCCAGTATCCGTAATGTAAAAGCTGCAGGTAACTGAAGTGTGTCTGGTTGGCAGAGGAATGGGGCAAGTTGGGAGATTTGCTCAGTGACAACACAGGCCGGAGATAAGTTGATTTTGAAGTTCTTATGAAGCCAAGAAGAAATTCCCCAACCAACTACAGGCTAAACAGATGGCCCGCACATGGGGGAAAATATACTGTCCTCGCATCCTTGTGCCATCCTCAAAACTCTTCCTGATTCCTATAAGTAGGGCCTCGGTTCCCCAGCTGCCAGCCTTATAATCCACTGTTTAAGAAACAGCAGGAAGGAATCACTGTGTTCAGGGAAGCGCAGTGTGAAAATGTGGGCTTTCGACACCCCAGAGGGAAGAGAAAAGAGGTCTAAGGACAGGCATGGGCAGGAGGAGGGCTGGTGGAAGGTCCATAGGGACCCATATCCTTCTTTTCTAAATTGAACATTGACATTAGCACAGCCATACAATGACCAGAAATACACAGGCCCAGTCACACAATGGGTGCTTGGAGCTCTTTATAGAATACGATGGGCCCGGAAGAGTCCTTCTCTGAGACTAGCTGACTCAGGGCTTGGTGATTGCAGACCAGCAAAACCCACCCACCCAGTGCCAGAACACCGTGGCTGCAATCAGCCCTAGCAGTAACTGCTGGCATCTTAGGAAAGGATTTTTGAAAGTTTAGTATGGGTACAATTATAAACTGTTGTATGACCTGGTCCCTTGGGGAATAGGAAAATCACAACCCCCGGAAATGATTGATGATTCTCTGGAGAATTCCTGCTCATCTTTCAAGACTCAACTTATGTGTACCCCTCTTTATGAGGTCTTCCAATCCCACACAGAATGAATTTTACAGTCCTTCCTCTGTGCTCCTTTTGTATGCCTTTCTGCCATTTAATTTCTTTCTGTGTGTCATAATCATCTATTAACCTCTGCCTCATCCATTGGACTACATGGTCCCTGAGGGCAGTCCATCTATTTCTGATGCCTACCATTGTTCCTGGCATATAGAAAGTCCTCAGGAAAATTAGGAGAAATTAATGAATAGTGATGAATGAATGAATAAAGATTTGAAGTGACTGGTTCTCAGGGCCAGACTGGGAAATCATTCCTTAATGATGGACACACATGGCTGTGTGTGTGTGATGCCTAAGATGGTTAAGGAACATCAGAATCATGCCAACCAAGAGGACATGGGGATGTGTAACCAGGAACTCAGAGGAGCACACGTTATCAGGATGACATGACATGCTGGGTAATCCCTGGATGACAACCTCTTTCCAGTGTACGGCCCCCATGCACTGGAGCATTGAGCTGGTCAGGCCAACTTGTGCTTGTTTTGTTCTGTGGAGTTCTGAATAATTTTACTACTTCCACCCTACCCCAAAAGACTGATTGACTTAAGGAGAGTGTCTCTGATAAAAGTATCCTTATAACCTAACGAATTCAATACAAAACATGTAGAAAATGATTGCAGATCTGGTCAATGACTATGGTAGGTGTTGGTTCACTTATCCTGAGTCAGCTCCTTACCTGGTCTGAGCTAGAGCCCAGGATTGCCAATGTAACATCCTCTTCACTGTACCAAAGGGTCAGTGTTGGCCCATGGATGGAACAAACATTAGTCCTTTCGATTTTTATCAGGCTGGGTTTTTTGTTGTTGTTTTTTTTTGTTTAAGAGAAGGCTCCAGCAAAGGGGAGAAGGCATTCAAGTTGTGTGAGTGTTGGGGCAGAATGAGAAAAATGCAAAGTCTCTACTGAAGTGAAACCCTATCACGCTGGCTCTGAGAGTTGAAGGTTTGTGCTGGAGCAGGGGAGGAAATAGAGCCCAGCTCCCTAAAGCCTGGTGGGCTGCTTAGCACCCCAGGTTGGAAGGTCTAGGGCTGGGATAGCCTCCCTCTTTTGCATTATTTCATTAGGCTGTTGACAAATAAACACATGGAAACAATCCATAGCCGGGAACCGATTACATTTTCCTTCAAAGGCACGGCAGGCCCTGTGTCTTCTGTGAAAAATTATCTTAATCACTCATCGACATCTAACCCACCCTCACATTTTCCGAAATTTCTTCGTCATGCTTTTCAGAGGGTTTGATTGTTGTTCTGTGCCTTCTACAGGACTTTGCACAGTGTTCACCTTGCTCTTCTCTCCATCCTGGAGTCACTCAAGGCAGGGTAACAGCGGAGCTGACCTCCAGAATCATCATCCTTACAATGGAAGCTGCCCGCCCCACTGTGGTGGCCCATTGAGTAACCCCACAAGCCAGGGGCCATTTCTGCGGAGGCAGAGTTAGTTCTCTTTGCTCAGTTATGTGTGCAAAACCAGAACCTTCTCAATCAGACTTTAAACACTTAGGGTATCAGTACTTCTGTATCATCCATCCTCCCTAACACTCTGCAGGCTATACAGTGGGTCCCAGTCTATGCCTTTTCATTCATTGATTGAGCGTCTAGCATCCTCAGTGGGGTATAATGAACTAATTTCTCTCGTGTGCATCTAGAATGGTACTGGTTATGTACCATCCCTGGAAGAAAGGCAGAATGGTCACTATGATGGTATTTTGTGTTCTCTGGTTCAGATGATTTCAGTACACTTCTGAGGTTGAACAGTTCATTCTCGTAGTGCCAACAGCAGCCTAGAATCAGGTTAACTTGGCAGCTTGCACAGCAATTTCCCACTGGGTCATTGTGAGCGGGGGCAGGAGGTGTTTCTTGGAGGTGTGTCATTCCATGTGTGTTTATGCAGGCTTTTCTTCGAGAGAGCATACCGCCTCAGCCTGACAGTCTGTTTATGCACAGGCCTCCTGATACACTGTGCACAAGTTAAAATGTCCAATGTGGAAAGTATTATAACAGCTATGCAACCACCTTTGATTAGAAGCAGCTTTTGCTTCAGATATGATCGGGGTTACCAGAAAATTGGGCATGTGCAGGGGCTGGCTTAACAACTTTATTTTTTCTCTGCTCTTGTTTATCATTTTTTTAACCTTGGGAGGTGAATTCTAAGGTTCTGTGTTCCCTGTAGAGTGTCCCATGGCATTTACATGGAGGAGCACAGATATACAGACACGTGAAAACCATTTAGAGTAGCAAGTAAGCTTTGGAGCATGGAACTGTTTGAACGTTTCATTCTCAAGCTTTGGCTCATTACCTGAGAGGTGGGGATCTCTTCAACAAAAACAACAAACCAAAGCTAACCAAGTACTCAGGTAGCCAGTGTCTGATGGCCTTGGCATTCTGTGTTTGGAGTTCCTTAACTACCCAGGATTACTGAGTGTGGAGCCGTGCCCTCCTGCAGGTTCCCTTGTAATCTTATCTGAAGTACGGCATGCTTTTGCAATGAAAGGTAGCCAGGATCCCACTACCTGTCGTGCAGTTTGTGTGAGGCGTAACACTGCTTGACTGAGGGCTTGTTGGGCTGGAATGCAGCCCTCCTTCTGTTTGCCAAGGCCCTGCTCTCTGGGTCAGCCCAGAGGATGGGACATCTTTTTGGGAATTTGTTAGCTCTGGGCTTCTTTTACCCAGAAGCACTGCACAGTGTGTCTGCCATGCCCCTCACTGTGCCTGGTGTTCCCAGCATCCTCGGCCTCCTGATGTCTCTCAAGTTCTCTACTCTCACCCAAGTAGAGGACACCAGGGTGGAGGAATTTCTCCCCTAATGCCGTTCTCCACAAGCCGCTCATCTCCCTTAGTCATTTTCAGCTTCTTGAGTGCGATCCCTGCCCACAGATACGCACACAGCCAGGATTGTCTTGCACATCCACACCCTATAGGAATGTGATATATAGTATGACAACATTGTGTGACCTTAAGTTATGTGGGTTTTTTCCTCCCCATAGTTACATATTTTGGCCTTCCCTCTCCACTCAGCCAATTTAAACATCAGGCTGTTCTATGGAAAGGGATGGGGAAAATAGGAAGCAGAGAAAATGAAGAGTTATCTTGACATATGTTTCTAGAAGCTGATACTCTTAGGGGAGTAGTGAGGATTCTGTGTGCAGACAAGTTGGGACAGACATCCCAAATGAGTGCTGAGCTCCCCACTCCTGCTTTCTTTAGAAAGGGTCCCCCGGGGTGAAGGGTAGACACTCTGTGGCCTAAGATTCTCCTGCCCCAACATGGCATGAAATGAGTCGTGTGCCCTCAAAGGTGGCACAGGAAAGCTAAGGGAATAGTCAGACCTAAAGCACCTCATGCCTGGAATGAGGGATGTTCTGCTGGAGACTCGTGTGGGCTGGAAACTGACAACCAAATGGGTGAAGGGCACCTCAGCAATGCCTGCATGGCACGTGACCTCCCACCCGGCCCCTTAGCACTGTGGAAGCTTCCCACGATATAGACACAGTCCTGAGAAAGCAGAGGTGTTTGAGTTTACACTTCTGCCACCCCAGCGCAGTGGGACTCAAGCATGAAGTTATAGAAACGCAGGTGACTTGCACACCCCAACAGTGAGCAGGGATACAAACCTGCTGTAGCGTCCGTATAAATAAGATCCTCTCCCCAGCCTTTCTTCCACCTCACAGTACCCCATCTCTCCGTCCTCCTTACACTGAGTCTGTCATGTACCCACATTCCGTCAGGGGAACCAATGAATGCCATGGGGCTGCTGCAGTGGGGTGTCGCTTGAGGGGCTGCAAGGCTGAGCCCAGCTGTTACTGGATGGAAAATGAGTTTGAGGAAACAACTGTGTGCGTCAGCTGAGCTTAGGTCTCCTCCCACACCCTCACCATGCGGCCAGAGTGAGATGCGGGCTCGTGTTTGAACATCGTTCTGGGCCCCTGCTATCTCAGGCAGCCCTCCATGGAGATTCCAGCCCTGTCTCTGCAGTCTGGACAAGAAGGCTTCTTTGCTGCCTGGCATCCAGGTCCAGCTCTCCGACTTCTGAGTGAGGTCCTCACAACACAGCAGGCTTCTTGGCCAGCAGGGCTGGTACGTCCAAGGTGTGACAGGATGTGCAGAAGTGAGCTCTGGGCTGGAGGCAGACCACCATCCGCGACATCCTGGTCCTGCTCTGGCAGTGGCTTGAAGAGTGACCAGAGCACTTTCCCAGACTTCTCTGAGTCCCTGCTTCCTCCTTGGGAAATGAGGAGATTGGTCTAAAATAATCTGTAAGGTGCTTCCAGCTCTTCAATGTCTGTAGCTGACAATCCGATATTCCCCCTTTCCCTGATCCGGGGCAGCAGTTTAGCTCTTTTAAAAACCTAATGGAGATCCTGTCCCTTTGTATGCCTGGCCTTTTAGGGTTCCCTTATGGGGACCCTATTTTAGATGTTTCACATAAGTGGAATCATATAATATTTATCCTTCCGTGTCTGGCTAGTTTAACTTAGTGTAATGTTTGCAAGGTCCACCCACATTGTAGCATGTATCAGAACCTCTTTCCTTTGTATGGCTGAATAATATTTCAATGTACCACACTTTGTTTATCTATTCGTCTGTTTGTGGATAATTGAGTTGTTTCCACCTTTTTGGCTATTGTGAAAATGCTGCAATGAACACTAGTGTACGAGTATCTTTGGTCAAGTTCCTTAAACTCTCTGTCTTTGTTTCATCATCTGTAAAATGGGCATCAGGGGGTAGCTTCCTGCTGGGCTTATGATGAGGATTAAAGGAGATGATGCATGTTTAGCAATGAGTATGGTGACTAGCACAGGCTGGGCTCAACAAATGGACACATTAGTCTGTGAGGAAATTGGATTTGTTTTGCAATAATTCTAGTTTTTCAGGAGCTTACCTGCTATGTAAGTGAGAAAAAAACTCTATTCCTGGGTTGATGATAGATGAGCATTTCAGCAGATGCTAGCACTGGCTGTGCTGTCCTAGTGACACCTGGCTTGCCAAAACAAGAGCATTCTTCTGTCCCTTCAGATGCAGACAGGTGTGCTTTCTATGGCTGTAGTGGAAGGATTCCATGTTTTCCTCTCGGATTTACCTCAGAGCCTCTGATTCTAATGGGGCTTTGGCACTTTGGTGCTGATTCTTTTTACCCAAGGTAACTATTCCAAACACTTACTGTTTTCATGACACCCTTAACGATTCCTTCCTTTATTACTTTAAGTATATGACCTTTTTTTAGGGAAATGAGGCTGTGAGTCATGATCTATTCCATCTCCCTGCGCTTGACTCTTACAAAACCTCTGCACCCACCCCCACTGGCTGCACGGGTTGAAGCCATCACCTCTGCCTGCCCTCTGCATCACATCCTTTCCCGAGCACAATTGTGATTCTTCTTTCTTTCCCTCTCTGTTGGTCCTTTTTTCTCAGTCTATACACATGCCCATTTCTCCTATTTTAAAGAAACAAAACTCCACAAAAATAAACAACAACCCTAAAGCCCTCTTTTTACCTTCTGTCTGCTTTAATTAGCATCTCCTTTCTGGCTTCTCATTCGAATGTTTCCAAGGATTACTAATCCCCTTCATTTCTTCACTTCACTAAAGAATTTCTTCGCTACAGAATTTCTTTATCTATAGCAGTCTGACTTCTACCCATAAGGTCACAATTAACATTCTAATTTCCAAAACCAACCAACAACCTTTAGTCCTTATCTTACTGGACTTTTTTGCTGCATTTGACACCGTTCCTCACACCTTCATTCTTGAGGCTCTGTTTCATTCATGACACCTCATTCCCTTGGTTGTCCTGGGACCTCTTTGCTTTTCCTTTCTTAAATCTCCCTCATGAGCCCAACTTCCTCAATTCTTTTGTTTCCTAGAGTTTTGTCTCAGGCTGCCTTCTCTTCTGACAATAAATACACATTCTGGACACCCTTGTCCACTCCCATAGTTTTGGCTACCACCTACACTGATGGGTTTTTGGTCTCCTGCCCATACTTCTCTGAGCTTTAGACTTCAATTGCCTACTGGACATATCTACTTAGATGGGCATCTTGGTATCAACATAAGCAAACCTTCATTATCTGATCCCCAAAATCACTTTCTTTTATCAGTTGATGGAGATCCTATTCCTTTCTCGCTGGAAATAGTAACTGGCAAGTCATCCTCAATTCCTCTTAAAATGGTTCTGAGGCTCTGTTTCTCTGTGCATGTGCGTGTGTGAGGGAGTTTCCCACAAAGCGTCAAATCATTCTCCAGACACCAGCTGGGTGTCCTATAATTCAGCTCTATTCTGACTCTGTCTACCCAGAGATAGCATCAGATTCCACAGGTTGACGGCTCAGTCCTACAAGACTGCTTCCCAACCCCTTCCCTCTCTCACATCAGATGCCAGTGGCAAACCCAGTTTATCACCTGTGCTTCTGACCTACTGGCTATAAATCAGAGGTTCCCATGACCCCCTCCCCCAGTTCGATTAATTTACTAGAGTGGCTCATGGAATGCAGAGCAACATTTTCCTTACTAGATTACTGATTTATTATAAAAGGATATAATTCAGGAACAACCAGATGGTGTACATTCAGGGGCATTAATTACATTCGCATTGTTGTGCAACTATCACTACTGTCCATCTCCAGAAATCTTTACATATTGCAAAACTAGAGCTTTGTACCCATTGATAAATCAATTAAATAAGGAGGTCATTAGCCTGAGGCGGCTTTGATGCCTTAAGTAGCCTATGTTGGCAAACCCAAACCTAAGCCTGTATTACCTCAAGGTTAGGAAATCAAAACCTAAGGACAACCAATCCAAACAGTCAACTAGACTCTCTCAAATAAAGCAGCCACTTCAGCTATAGCCAATCAAATAATTTCCTTGCCTTCCATCTCTTCTCTTTACACATCTTTCCCTTAGCTCTTAACCAGGGTTTTGGTACTGCCTAATTTGTATTGTTTTCTGCTCAAATAAACTCTTAACCTTTTTAATCTGCCTCAGTTTATCTTTTAACACCATTAATCAGTAACGCCCCACTCCTCCCTCCTCCCAGCCCTGGCAACCACCATTCTACTTTCTGTCTCTATGAATTTATCTACTCTAGGTACTTCGCATAAATGAAATCATATAGCAGTTGACCTTGGGTTCCAATATCTCCACATCCCCACCAACACTTGTTTTTGTTTTGTTTTGGGTTTTTTAAATATAGTCATGGGTGTGAGGTGGCATCTCACTGTGGTTTTTGATCAGCATCTCCCTAATGATTAGTGAGCATTTTTCCATGTGTTTATTGGCCACTTATATGTCTTCTTTGGCGAAACGTCTACTCAAGTCCTTTGCCCTTTTAAAAATTGGGTTGTTTGAAAACAATTTATTTTTAAAAATACAAATCTGACCATATCTTTTCTGCTTGAACTTTCCTTTGTTTCCCACTGTCTAACAGAAACCTAGCTGAAATCACCTCTTTCCTTGCCCTCCATTGGCTCCTTGGAGCCTGTATTTTCTGTCTGCATAACCTCATCCTTTATGACCCAGGCCCACCTCACTCATCACTTCCAATGGGAACTCATTTTCATATATCCAAATTGGGTTACAGAATTTTCCCAGAGCTTGCTTTGATTTTAGATTTATTCTTTTGTATCGTAAGTAGCTATTTTCTTTATCACACTGTGAGCTTCCTGGGGGGAGGTCTGTATCTTATCCCTTTTCCCAACATTCAACTGAGAATCTGCTATGTAATAGAGGCTCAGTAGATTTGAAGAATAAGTAAATGACACGACAAAATTCCTTTAGGGTAGCCCTTCACAAACATTTTGGTCTCAGGAGCCCTTTACACATTTCAAAATTATTGTGGCCCCCAAAGACTTTTACTTATGTGGGTTTTCGCTATCAATATTCACCGTATTAGAAATTAAAACTGAGAAACTATAAATGATGAATTCACTAAAAATACTAATCATAAACAAATTACATGTTAAAAAATAGCATATTTTAATGAAAAATAACTCTATTTTCCAAAACAATAAATGAGAAGCAGGACATTGTTTTACATTTTTGCAAATGCTTTTAAAATATGGCTGTACAGGGCTTCCCTGGCAGTGCAGTGGTTAAGATGCCGCACTTTCATTGCAGGGGGAGCGGGTTCGATCCCCGGTCGGGGAAGTTCTTCATGCCGCAAGGTGCGGCCAAAAAAAAAAAGAAAAGTTCACCTCCCCACCAGGGACTTCCCTAGCAGTCAAGTGGTTAAGACTTCACCTTCCGATGCAGGGGGTGCGGGTTTGATCCTTGGTCAGGGAGCTAAGATCCCACATGCCTCAGTGTCCAAAAACCAAAACATAAAACAGAAGCAATATTGTAACAAATTCAATAAAGACTTTAAAAATGGTCCACATCAAAAAACTCTTTAAGAAAAATATGGCTTTATAGAAGACTGTTCAGCTCTCATATCTGTTTCTACATGCAGACTGTTGAGATATATTGTTCTGGTTGAATTAATGAAGAAAATTCAACTTTGCATGACATATAGCTGGAAAAGGGAGGAGTATTTTAATAGCTTTTTCACATAATTGTGGATCTTCTTCAGTGATTCTACACCAAAACTCAGCCAGTGGTGGTTTTTTAAGTGCTAGTTACCCCATGGAATCTGAAATCACATTAACGAATTTTTGTACGCGGTTACACTATATCCTTGGTCTATCTTGCTCTTTAAATAGAAACTTTACACATGCACAATTTTATAACACACTATATTGGTCATTCTGAAAACATTGGTTTACTGCGTTATACCAATCTTCCAAATGTTTGACTGTGGCATTTCATTACACAATATCAAAAATCACATTCATTAATATCACCACTCATCTCCCTAGAAAGGTGTCTAAGTATTGGAAAGCCGTCAAGTTCCTAATGGCAGACACCAGTTTTCCAAATGTCTCATTTTCATTTAAAAGCTTGCATCCTATCATTGGCAACAAAAACAAAAACTTGAAATGACAGGCTTATTTTATTCATTTTCAAAAAAATATCTTGCCAAGTACCCAAGTCTGAGTAACTAGAGTCAGTTTTTCTGTCAAGTAAAATTGATGCTCTATGAAAAAAAAACAAAAAACAAAAAATGACTTATTCAGCTTGCAATTCAAACAACAGTACAAGTGTTTTTCCTTGAGCCAACCATGGTACTTCAGGACACAGCAGATGTGCTAGGTGACTACGTCCCATTTCATCACATGGAAGATTGAAAGGATCAGCTTTAATAAAATTAATAATTTTTACTGCTTATTCAAGAATATGTTTTAATATCTTTTATTTAATCCAGTATACCCACAATATTATTTCAACATTTAAACAATATGAAATAATTACTGAGAAATTTTACATTCTTTTCTTGGGCCAAGTCTTTGACATCTGGTGTGTATTTTACACTCACAGCTCTTCTCAATTCAGACTAGACACAAACGTGCAGAAAGCCACTAAGTCTACTGGATTAGACAACACAGAAGTAGATCTTTCATGAACATTCTTAATCAGAGCTGTTGTTTTTTTCCTGTGAGTGTGTGTAGGTGAAGAATACAATGACCGCTAGCGCATTTCAGTACCACTGCCTGCGTTCATGCTAAGGTACCAGCAGTTTTACGCACCATTGCTATTGCCCTGTCAAGACAAATGTCAACACAGAAGAAGGCAAAGATTATCTTGGCATCATTATGAAGGTTGTCTTGAAAGCCCCTGGGAACTCCAGGGCTCCATGGACTACACTATGGGAATTGTTGGGCTAGAATTAAGTAGGCTCAGACTCTGATGCCTTGGTTTTGGCATTTTGCTGCCTATGTGGGAAAAACAATCCGGAGCTGTATACTCCAAGAATAATGTACACATCACTTCATTTTGGACACATCTAAGTCTAAATTATGTCCATGACCTTGCAGAAAAAATATTAATGAAGTCACTTCCAGAGAGAGCCTTGAGAGTTGATTTCAAAGCCGGTTTTGTTTTATGGAGTAAAACACGTCCATTGAGGGGAAACACCGCAGAGCTGGTCAGTGGCTCAGGACGCAGTTATTTGCATTGCAAGAGCTTCCACATCAAAGCTGAGAGCAGGGCAAATGTTTGTCAGCCCCAGTGCAGGTGAGATCAGCGTATAACAAGTGGGTCAGTGGAAGGTGTCCTCTGAGGGAAATGTGGATGGGGCAGGGTGGCAGCAGTCTGCTAAGAGCTGGAGCGGGGGACCTCCGGCTCCTGTCTGAATCAACAGCAGGCCTGTCTTTGCCTCAGTCTCCATGAGGAGTCAACACAGGGGAGGTTGTGGTTACGGCCTCTGCGTCGCTTGTCCAGGGCTTCAGGCTTCCAGGTTCTTTTTTTCAATGTTATCTCATCTGATTTTTCACTCAGTTGGGAGAGATAAGCAAGACAAACCTTATTCTCATTTGTCACAAGATAGAGGCCCAGAAGAGGTGTGCCTTGTCCAAGGCCACGTAGGGAGTCTCCTAGTGACCTTCCCAAGGCCACCGCTGTGTGTGGGGGACTGGAATTTAGACTTCTTCCAGATTTCAGGTCTCTGAGGGCTCTCTCTACTCTCCCCACTATGGCAGGTGTGGACGCTCTGAGGGATCCTGAGGCCACTATAGTGTGTGTGTGCGTGTGTGCGTGTGTGTGTGTGTGTGTGAGAGAGAGAGAGAGAGAGAGAGAGAGAGAGAGATTGAGAGAGGAGACTGTTACTCTTCATGTCTGCACAGAAAGACTTCTTCTGGGGACTTGGAGGGCTTTCCAGCCCAGGCTACTCCTTGGGTGGAAACAGGGGCTATTTATCTCTGGCTGGGAGGGTTCCCTTGATAGAAAAGCAGGCTTTGATTGGGAGACCTTTGATCTGTGGGTGCAGCTGGCTTGAAGTTGTTTTCCTGCTGGATTTCAGACACGAGGTATGACGGCTCAGAGCATGCAGGGACTTCCCGGCAGATTCCAGCTCCTTTGGTTATCACCCTCCACACACCAGCGATACGGGTCTGGGAAGCATCTGCAAGTGGCCGATCTCATCCTGGCCCTATAGAGGTTTCTCAACAGTCCTGACATCTAGATGCTTCATGATTACAGCCTGCCTCATTATATTTTATTAGGTGTCCAGGTCTTCACATTGCTCCCTGTAGACTCCAGGAGGTAACTTTAAAATTTTTCCTGGGGAAAGTGTCTGAGTGACAGAGAGACAAGTTTTTGACATGCTGCGGCCCTCAGCCGACCGCCTGTGTGCCCGCTCTGCTCACACACAGAGCAGCCGGCCTCGCCGCACAATCGCCTTAGCTCAGCCATTAAACCCTGTTTGAAGTTTTATTTCCCTCTATTCTTGCTATCTCAAAGGGCAATCGCTCCCAGGACATTTTGTAACAAATAGCATTTTCTGTTCTGCTGAGAACACAGACCCCTGGCCTGCAGCCTGTTTATATTTGAGAGCCTAGCCCATCCCTTCCCCCCAATCTGAACCTCATTCTTTCTTGTTCCTTGTTGTTTTTTTAAAAAATATTATTTTTTCCCCCCAAGGGCCTCAAGTGTACAGAATTGAGGTATACGTATGCCCCAGTTCATGTCACACGAACGTCAAGGCCTGTCTTGTTTTGTTTTACTTTCCCCCCACCATCTCTATCCCATCCTCTCTCCACTGGAACCCACTTGTATTGTAAGGCCTGAAATGCCATTTGCTTCCTGGGCACCTCTGAGCCTCACAGGGCCCCAAAGGCCTCGCTATGAGCTCCCAGCTCTCACCAGATATGCCCCTACCCAAAGGGAAATGTTCCCCTCTGCTAGTTCTCCTGTCAGCTGGATCAGCTGCCTCCTACCCGGTCCTCGACCTAATGGGTTTCACCTCCCTGCCAGGCTGTGGAATTATTCAGGCTAGCCAATCACACCTTCCTGTGGGCACAGGGAGCGCCCACCTTCCTGTTACCAGAAAGCCTGCCTTGCACAGTCCTTTCTGGTTCTCTCTGCTCCCAAGTACAGCCCCGTGGGCCCCTGTGTGGTGTGTGGTGACTGTGAGTTTATGTGACTGATAAACTGTCAGTCTCACCTGTTCAGTGTCGGGGGAGTCCCTTTCTCACCAACAAACTGAATAGTAGTTGGTGAGGATGGTACTCCAGGGCTGAAGAGATTGGGGCTTCCTTGGACACAGAAGAGCAGGGGCCTGAACCTGTACTTACTGGGAGCCTGGGTCATCAATGACATTCTCAGGAAGTCCTCCTGAATACCTACTGTGTGCTTTCGGGCTGCATGGGGAGGAGGCTCCCTGCCACCGCCTTCACTCTAGCTCAACACCCCTCCCTCAATTAACTACTCTAACCACTTCCCGCTAGCCCCTGCCTGCTCTGGGTTCTCCCGTACACCTGTTCTTTACACTGAATCCCGAGTAGTCTTTATTTCTTAAAGGCAAATCCAGACATATCCCTTGAATTTTCAAAACCCTTCAAAAGCCCCTCACTTTTACTAGTATTTTGGTCATCCAGGGAGGATAATTGGCTGGGGGTCCTTTTAGTTTTATATGATGGATAAAAATATAAATGTTCCTCACCAAAAAAAAAAGAAGTTTGTATATAGTTTAATTGTTTAGAATGGTGAGCTTTTAGGTGTAAACATTCAAAAAACTTGAAAAGGAATTCTTTTCATATTACTAAGACTGTTTTTGGGTTATACTAATCTGAAATGGTTACATTGTTTTACATGGGTATTTTTAAAATTTAATTTAATTTTTTATTCAGCAGGTTCTTATTAGTTATCTATTTTATACATATCAGTGTATACATGTCAATCCCAATCTCCCACTTCATCACACCACCACACCCCCACCCCCCACCCCCCTTCATTGTTTTACATGTTTAATGTCCACCAAGCTGAACCTGAATTTTTTTTTTAATCTGCCAAGAATAAAAGTGAGAGGTTAAAAAAAAAAAAAAGCAGCTCCTTATTCCCTTTTAGCATAAAGTCCCTTTATTGATCAGCACACAAGACCCTCCCTGAAATGGCCCCAAACTCTCATCCCAGGCCCCGCAACCCTCACATCTACCCTTTGTCTCTCCTCTATTCCCAGAAGAGCCTAGGGCGTCCACACCCCCATGCATTTGCTCCAGGGGATTCCTTTGCCTTGAATTCCTTCCCATTCTTTCCTTCGGAGTCAATCCCTCTGTCAGGTTTCCCTGATTCCTAGTGGCTCCTCCCACTGGGTTTTCCAAACAGGTGGGGCTTGAAATCCAAATTAAGTAATTAACCAGGCGAAGTAAAGAGAAAGCAGAGAGGGGTATCCCAGGTGGAGGCAATTGCCTGGGCAAAAGCCTGGGGTGGGAGGGGGTGTGAAGGATTTGTGCAGTAGCAGGAGGTAGCTCAGGAGGGCTGGAGAGAAGAGTGGCTGTGGTGGATGTGTTGGGGGACCAGCGTGGCCAGGAAAGAGATCAAAGAGATAGGCGTGGACTTGGTCGAAGTGGGACTCTGGCGACAACGGTGCGGGGAGAGGTGGGGGGAGCCTCCTGAGGGGTTAAGCAGGCAGAAGCCCGCCAGCTCATGACTGGGTTTCATCAGCCCATCCCGTGGCTCTGCTCAGCCGCTTACCCAGCTGGGGCCTCTCTCCTGCGTCCTGCACCCCAGTGAGCTCCCACTCGTCACTGGCGAGGGGAACCAGCCCTCCTCAGCTCCTGGGAGCTGAAGGCATCGCTCCAAGGGTCCTGGGACTTCTGGCTCAAGGATAGCTGAACACAGGTAAAGGCTGGACTCACTCCTGAGGCTTCAGACTGTGTTAAAGTTGCGCCTCACCTGAGTGGAGTGGTTTCTGGGGGATTGAGGGGGGGATTGGGCGTGGAAACCCCACGGCCAGGGGAAGTTCAACAGTGAAGCTGAGGCCCAGCTGCCTTTTGTGTTTCTGCCAAAGGCACTGTTTGCCTCAAATGGCTTTGGAACGTCAGGCCCTAAGCTGGAGGATATAGGTGCCACCAGGAAGGAGAACAAGGGGACAGGGCCCAGTCTGAACCAGAGAGCCCTGTGAGGGCAGAGCTTGTGCTGCAGGGGCCTCACAGAAGCCTGTGTTTTCATTACTAAGCAACTTAGGAGGAGTGAGTTTGGGGAAAGAAAGACGGTGGGTAATAAGTCTGTAATAATGGCTGCCATGTGGAGGGAAGGCAATGTTACCCAGCTAAAGAACTAGAAAACATGGTTTATATTTTCAACAGTTGGAGAAAGAAATGAAAACTGAATATTTGCTGCACCTGTGAAAACATATTTGATCATGATGGCAAGTCCAGCATTCTTAGTGCAGGATTCATATTTCATAACTCGTGTTCAAACAAGAAAAATGATTATAATGTTAAGTATTTCCTGAGTTTATTTTGATGGATGACAGAATAAGTACTGTATCTTTCACTCATTAAAATACAGATTGGTGTAATTTAATAAATGAACTTAATACACAGATGTTCCAGGCTGTTTTAGCAGGGTGTATATTAATCAACTTCTTTCTATATGATCCTCTTTTATATTTTTTAAAGAAACTTGCAGGAGCCAAGAATTTATTAGATTTGCATGCTCTAGGACGAGTATCCGATGTCAGGTACATGCGGGAGTGGATTAAGATGAAACGGAGCCAGAGTCTGCAGACTGGCCAGACCCCCTCAAGGGTCGTACCCGGCTCCTCCCAGGGTCCTCTCAGAGCCCCAGGCCTGTGCCAGGTCCTAGGTGTTTGCTGAGTTTGCTGGCTGCTGCCACGGCCTCCGGGCCACTCAGAGGTGCCTCCGGAGACCCAGGTGGAAGGTGGTGGCCTTGGAAATCTTGGTGGCCCGGGCTGGACAGTGGCTCTGCCCGGGGCAGAGGCTTCAGCTCAGGGGAGCCTTGAGGGCCCTTCGCAGCGTCCCTGGCCTCCCCCAGCATTGTCACTCTCCCTTTCCTCACTCTCTCTTGGCAGCACGTTGGGGGCTGTGCTTTCTTCCGTCTGTGCTTGTTTCACATGAGGGAAGCTTGTCTGGCTGACGCTAAACTCCTGAAGGTAAGGGCTGTGCCTTCTCCAGCCCGCACAATCTGTGCTCAGTGAATCTGGTAGGTTTGTACCGAATCCATGTGTCAGAGAGTCAGAAACCCTGGTTCAGCCATCCTAGAGGGCGCACGGCATCCTAGAGGTTGCACAGCATCCTAGAGGGTGCAGGTTGGGAGGAGGCAGGCACCGTGAGGACACAGTACTAATTGACCTTTCTGGGAAAGGACAGAGAAAGCATGAGAGCAGAGACTTCACGTCAGCCGCCCTCTCCTCGCCCGTTGCAAATCCTGGTGATACAAGGATGGCGGGAGTTGTGTCTGGCTGGCAGTGGTGGTGGGTGGTGGAGAAGGCGGAGGGGAGGCGTCTGAGGCCAGGTACCTCATTTCTGCAGCCTGTTCTGTCCACACAGAGCACTTAGCTGTCTCTCAAAACATCCTGCACACTCCTGCTCGTTCTGGAACTACAGTGATACTGCTTGATGCGCCACACTGGAGAGGAACCCCTGCAGGGCCAGGGGCCACATCTCATGCATTTCAGCACCTCTCTCCTCATTAGAGTTTAGTCCAGGCCTCCCAGCCCTCCCCACATCGCCCAGGTAGCTACTCACTGCTGGCTGGCTTCAAGCCAGCCACCCAGAGCACAGGCACTGGCATCCCTCCAGCTCTCCCCAAGGTTGGGTGCTGCCTGGTGGCTGCAGCCTGAGCTGGCTCATTCCCCTGCAGCCCCTCTGCACCCCTCGGTGGCTCATCAATCACGCGGGCAGGTCCTGTGGGAGGGTAGTGGCTCTGCTGTCACATGCCTGTTTGCAATAAGCTCTGGCCATAATCATTAATCATTCATGGAAGCTGTGGTTAGCGGCCCTCAGTCAAGGGGATGGTTTCAGGTTTTTCAGGCTAAGTGCCTCTCCAGCAAGCTTCCTCCTCAGCCCTTTCATGTCCAGCCATTTGATGTTCTGTGCATGCCGAGCTGGCCACCAGGGCCAGGCTTTGTTTTGGAGGGTTGCTCTGAATGCTTCCCTCAGGGCCAGTGGAAGAGAGTTCTGTGTCCCAGCCCCACGTCTGCACAGGAAATAGAGCTTGGAGGATGAATCTCTCTTGAGCACTTGCTGAGCGCCCACTTCTCTGCCAGACCATGGCGATCTGAGAGAAGTTACTCACTCTGCCCTCAGTCCCCCATTTGGGGGCAGAGCTCATGCAAGACAGTTGGCCAGCACGACTGAATTTATTTGGGCTAAGAGGTCTGGAACAGCCCTTCAGTCTGTGGGTTTCTCACGAGGGTAGATGCTCAGAGGCTGGGCAGTATGGGGGAGGGAATGGAGGGAATCACAGGCACAGAGGCCACAGGTAGGGGTAGCTCTGTGTGTGCAGGGCTGCTGGGTGGCCCTACTGTGTGGCCTGAGCTGGTCCTTGAAGGCAGACTGAAGCTTATGGATAATGGTCTGGAAACAGTGGTAACAATAAAAATCTTTTCTTTTGTTTTGTTTTGTTTTGCTGGGAGAAATGTGAGAAAGATGAACTTTATGTTTAATCTGAAGGTGACGGTGTTTTCTGCAACTTACTAATATGGTCATCATCAGAGTACCTGAGTTACTTGAAAAGATGCATAATACGTTGGCATGGGCTAGAACTGGGAGAATCTGGGACTAGAGTTCAGTTGGGTTCAACAAATACTTCTCAGCACCTCCTAGGTGCTAGGGCCTCGGCCACAGGGAGAAGAAATGTCCTATAGATGCACGCTCTACCCAGAGCCGTGCCTAGCATCACAGCTCCGAAGGGAGGAATTCCAGTGTCTGGAGCTACAAGGGCAGGGGCCGGGGGCAGGGGGTTGAAGATGGCCCTGCTGACACGTGAAGTCGACATAGAGATGCTGCTGATACCCCAGCCTCCATTTCAGTATCTTTCCCAGAAAACGTTTCTCGCGTGTTCAGCCATTGAGACCTTACAGTGAATAAATAAAAGAACTCTGGGGCTTCCCTGGTGGCATAGTGGTTGAGAGTCCGCCTGCCGATTCAGGGAGCACGGGTTCGTGCCCCGGTCCGGGAAGATCCCACATGCCGCTGAGCGGCTGAGGCCGTGAGCCATGGCCGCTGAGCCTGTGTGTCCAGAGCCTGTGCTCCGCAATGGGAGAGGCCACAGCAGTGAGAGGCCCGCATACCGCAAATAAATAAATTAATTAATTAAATAAATAAAAAGAACTCTGGGTGTTCAGAGTCAAGAGAGATTGCATCTGGTCGAGGGTGTAAGGAGTGGCTGCACATAGCAGGTGGGATTTGGCAGAATTCTGGAAGGCCAGGAAAGACTTCCCCGGGCAGAAGTGGGCTAGGAAAAGCTTGCCAGGTAAATGGAGGGGGGACATGAAGGCACAGAGGGTAGTCTGAGTTGCTGGCAGCCAGGGTCCTGTGCCAGGGTGCTGGCAGATTCGGCTGGGAGGGCAGGGTGGTGTCACACAAGATGTTCTCCGCCACCGGAACAGTCATTCTCCTGAAACATTTCTCTCTGTGCTTTTCTCACACTGTCTCTTCTTGGGAAACTTTTCCTCTCTTTGATTCCTGGAGCATTTCTCCTCATCCTTCAAGATCCAGCTCGAAGGCCACCTCCTCCGTGCAGCATTCCCTGACTGCTGTGGCCTGCAGGGATGATCCCTGCCTCTGGAACCCCACGCTGGGGAGCGGGCTGTGCTGTTCGCCACCCACTGGGAGCTTGTTTTGGGGGGCGGGGGGGTGACGCAGATCTGAGACCTGCTTCTGCCACTTACTGCCTGGGTATCCACCTCGATTTTCTCATCTGTACGAGGGAAGAAAATATTGCAAAGAGTTTTGAGTAGCAATAAATAGAATAAATCAAATGACGTGTGTAATGCCAGTTACAGAGCCTGGCACAGCGTAGATGCTCAGACAGGGCACGGCTCCTTCCCACTCCCTGACTTCCTTCTATCTCACTGTCAGCCATCTACACACAAGCCTCTGCAACTAGGACGTGAGATCCATGGCATAGAATCCGAATCTTGCACAGTAACTGGCAATCTGCTTCTGCAGAATTCCTTCCCTGTGGAGAAGGAACCGAGCTCTTCAGGGCGATTTGTAGATTTGGGAATCAAGTTTGTTTGTTTGTTTTTCTTATGAAGGTTCTGATTAAGCCAGAAACTTCCTGAAGTCATACAATTCCCCTATCCCCAGAGAAGGATTTGAATAAAGTATCCTCTTGCTGGAAGGAAAATTAGAGATAATTAGTCCAGTGGTTTTCAAAATTTGTAAAGGACTGGAACCATTTTTTCAAATGAAATTTTATATGGAACTTGAAGCAGTCAAAGCATTATTTATGAATATATTAATATTTATTATTAATTAATGATTAATTAAATCACAATAAATAAACCAGCAAACGTATTTATCGTATAATATCAAGCTTATAACAAATAAAAAAGCACAATGAGATTGTTTTGATCAGTGCAAAAAATTAGAAATTAAGTGTTATGGTGATCCTTGCTGTGTTTTAGTTTCAGAATGCAATTCATGCATATATTTTGTTTTCACAGTCTGGGGAAAATCCTGACTGGCAGTGATGGGTAGATCCAAACGATTGCTCTTTTGCAGCAGTTTGTCTTGCAGTCTCCACGTCCTTCAGTTAACGGGACGGGTGGTGGAAGGGGAGCTCTGTTTTGAGGCTGCCACAAAACTGAGTTAAACTGGTCACATAAGTTATTGTCTGTTTGCACAGTGTTAAAAATGGCTATCCTTCTTGTTTTAAAATCACACTTTCATCAATGCCTAAAAATATTTTTAAAGATAAAATTTTGAAATAAAACATAAAGTAACTTCTGGGGTCTTTAGGGCCCAGAGCGTGTGATGGGAAATTGCTGATTGAATCCACCCCTTTGTATCACAGATGAGTAAACTGAGGCCTGGAATGTGACAAGGTCATGTCAAGGCCACATGGAGGATAGGTGCTGGGCTGTGGTGAGAACTTAGGTCTCTTGCATCTCACCTCTGGGCCTTTTCAACTATATTCTCTATCTATTTTTCCCAATTTGTATTAGTAAAAAAGTGTTGTTATTTGTTTTTAAATAAGTTAGATACCCCAACTGTATAGTTTGGTTTATATTCAAGGCCTTCTTATATTCCAGGGACGAGCATGAAACTGCTTACTGGAATTAATAGTACAACCCGGAAATCTCCCTCCATGTCTTCCTGTCTCACCAGGAGAATTCTACCCCGGTGATAGATAATTGAAATGGATTTGGCTAGCCGGCCTATATAGAAATGATGATCCTATGTTTGTTCATCTGTCAGAAGAGTAAAGAGCAAAGCTGGTAATTTGTGTTAACTAAGAGCTTTCATTATAAGAGCTCAAGGGAAAGGGTGGGGAACAAAACATTTTGTCGTACAGCTGTCCCGGATCCTGAGGATGATTTGTGTAGTTAAGGAGAAATTCTAATAATGTTGAGCGTATGGAAAAGTTTAAGGCAAAGATGATGGGTCATTTTCCAAGTGTTCGGGTTGAGCGTCAAGAGTGTGCAGCTTCCTTTCCCAACTCCTGCTCTTCCTGGCAGGGCGGATCTCACATCGCGCCTCCCACGTGCTGCAGGGGTGACTCTGCCATGAATTGCCAGCTCACAGATGGTGCCACCCCAGTGGGTCACAGCAAGGGTGTGAGTGTCACAGAGGGAACCCAAATTTCCCACTCTTCGCCCAAGAAGGTAAGAAAAACACTTGCTCTGGAGTGCATTGGATGCTTACTCACAGCTGCTACAGTCTCTTCTTCAACCTCTCACTCCTGACCTCAGGTTCTGTCTGGCAGGTGCTCAGCACCCAATTCCAGGGAGCATTTTAAGGGTGACCCCTCTTATCTTAAGGCAGCCCTTTGTGGGGTTGTTCTTACCTGTAGGGAGACCAGGCTAACGGTCCCCATCAGATGCCTCTGTCCTGACATTCTTCCTCTGCCTGCCCATCCAAGAAGGCTTGAAGCCCTTTCCCAGGAGACAGAGCCTCTTCTGCCCTGGAATTGAGGTTAGGGATGCTAATACCGCAGAAGAGGGAGATAAGGATCTAATCGTCATGTTGGGGTGAGTGGCCTGTGTTGCCTCTTCCCCAAGAGCAGACATTTCTACAGGGATAGAAAGCATGAGGACCCCAAGAGGCTGGGATCCTAGGACAGGATCACAGAGAAGAGAGGAGAGGAAATAACAAAGGGGAATGTTTGAGATCCTCAGGTGGTCTAGGCCGCCTGACCGGTTTTGCCCCAGGAAGAAGCAGGTGGAGAAAGAGCCCAATCTTGTGGGGCACTTTGAGGTGAGGCTGTTTTCCGCCCCTTGGGACAAGGATAGCCCTAGGTCTGACCATCCTTAACTAATAAAGGTGATGGTTAATTCTTCAACTTGCAACAGTGATCCTCTCTTCATAAAAAGGCTCAGAGCTGAGCTTTCTTAAAGAGCGAATTTCAAATAGGTTTTGAGTCACATACAGAGAAAGTGATACCTTCACACCTCCAAGAGCACATCTATTATGCAAAGCAGAATTCTAATTGGACCTCGAAAGTAATTAAACAAAAACAAAGAGATTTTTTTTTTCCCCTTGTTAGAGAGTAAGGCATGACTGCATATAAACCATCTTTGCTGATTCTGAATGGTGTTACATTTGACTCAGATACAGGGACCCAGGGAGGAAGAGGGTGAGAGAAATGTGAACTTACTGGTCTTCAACATAGGGTACCCATGTGGCCTTACTTTAGCTGGTTCAGTATGGCTAAAGATACAACACAGAGTGAGGTACCGCAACCAAACTCAAAAAAAAATGATATCCTTTGAGACCAGCACGTGCACCATCACAGCTGCTGCTTGATCCCAGCTGTGGACAAATGAACCCCCCCCCCCGCCGCCCGCCTCGCACAATTTCCTTGGCTAATTAGGAACGTCTTCCCTTTATGGCCGCATCTCTCAGGCATTTGGAGATGAAGGCAAAGCTAAAAGTCTCTCTTTTTATTGGATTCGAATCTTCTTTGTAATGACATTGTATATGACGTGTTAAAGCAAGCTTGACAAAATAAACAGGGATCAAACTGTTTGCCAGTGAGTCTTTGTTAGAAAGGACTGCTTTTTCTCTTGGAGCCTTGGTTGACCTCCGTGGGTGAGGAGGGGGAAATGTCCCCAGGAAATCTCAAGAACCTCAGAGGAAGCTGTTGACAAGCTTCCAGTGAACTGCACTTTGCTTGTGCTCCGAAGGCAGAGAGTAACAGATGGACTTGGACAAACCTCAGGCCGATGAGTATAATCTTCAAAAGGTAGTTTTCTTTCTTGTTGCTTTTTCGCTGGCGGCGTTACAAGCCCATGCTGCGGTGTTTCTGGGCACCATGGTGGAGTCCTGGTCCGACGGCAGTTTTTAAGAAATTATAAAGAGCAGCTAACTGGAGTCAGGAGCTCTGTGTGTCTAGACAAGTCACCTAAGCTGTTGGTGGTTTTCTCGTTTGTAAGGAGGGATGACCAAAAAGCCTACCTGTGTCTCTGCGCTGTTATGAAAACTGGATGGGACACTGGAGAATGGGAAACACTTTGAAAGCAACTCAGAGGCTGTGACAACTCAGCGGCAGGAGCTCAGGAGGGCTGTCACACAGAGAGGCAGGTCGAAGAGCCCTGTGGCAGAGCAGGGCTAGATCCAAGGGAGCAGAAGTGAGCGGAGAAGCAGTTGAGTTAACTTCGGAGAGCAGTGGTGGTTTCTGTGACTGCCCAGACATAGCTGTCTTCACGTGGAGCTCTACTCCTCCATCTAGTCCAGCCTTAGAGGCCTCTGGTCAAATGGGAGCAAAGAGCAGCTCTGGAGACAGACTCGGTGAATTAATCTCAGAGTTTCCTGAGCGTGTGACCAGAGGCAACGTCTCCTCCCTCAAATGTGTAAGGCCCTGCCGCACTGAGCAAGAGGTGAGTTGAAGCCTCCATTTCCCTGAAGTCCTCGCCGCCCAGTTCATCTTATGGTGCTGGGGCAGAGGTTGCTGCAAAGTCCACAGTGAGGACAGCAGGGGTGGACTCCAGTAAACAAAGCACAAATGGCAGTAGTTCAGAAAGATGCGTAACTTCTAAAGGTGGCTTGTCTTTTCGTTGGCAATTAACCTGAAGTGAAATTGTGAAAGCTGCTGAATGCCGCGCAGTCTGAGCACCGGACCTTGGGGAGCACTTGCCTTCAGTGTCAGACTGGCTTGGCCAGGACTCAGGTTCCTAACCACCGACCTCTCGTGGTCCATCTGAGCAGAGGTAGAGGCCCTGAAACCCAAGTCTGGGCTGACTTCACGGCCATTCATGTTTTTCAGATCCCTGAAATTGCTGGGCCGGGGATCTAGTTAATGAGGTGGACAGCATCAACCCTCTCCTTCCCTGCCCCGACTCCCAGAAGAATCCAGGACTCTGGTCCAGTTAACTCCCCAACAGAGGTCAGAGCTCTCCAAGGTGCTGATGCTCCAGGCCAACTTCCCCAGAGGGCATATTCCACTGCAAATGTGCTTTGAAGCCCACCCAGGTCACCTGGGGGACCTTTCTCTGCCTCCATTCTTGTGACCAGGAGGACCCTCTGATAGAGTTGAGTGGAAGAAGTTGCTGGTTAGGCTGTCTAGATTGGGGTGGGAAGACTGACCAAAGGCTCCAAGAAGACTTGAGGATGTAAATGAGAATGATTCCTCTCCAAGTTGCCTGGAGGAGCCTGGCTCAAAATGCCTTGGAAGCAGCCGCCCTTGAGTCAGATATGTCCACACCAGTATATTTTTTTATTTTTCTTTCTTTTTTTTTTTTTTTGCGGTACGCGGGCCTCTCACTGTCGTGGCCTCTCCCGTCGCGGAGCACAGGCTCCGGACGCGCAGGCTCAGCGGCCATGGCTCACGGGCCCAGCCGCTCTGCGGCATGTGGGATCTTCCCGGACCGGGCCACGAACCCACATCCCCTGCATTGGCAGGCGGACTCTCAACCACTGCGCCACCAGGGAAGCCCCACACCGGTATGTTATCATCACCTCTAAGAAATAGAAAAATGCTGCTTTTTAGCAATGCTGCTTTTTAGAGTCTAAACATGAAGGGAGCAACTTGGGGCATCCTCCTGGTAGACTGTGGATGTGACCAGTGAAACCAACAGAGGGCTATTTGAGCAGTTAGGCCAGAGATGAGTGTTGAATTAGGACAGTAACTTTATCACTGGGAAAATCCTAATGGCAACACCAGCATGCCTTAGTGATTATTGGATAGGGGCCGGCACAGAGAGGAGTTATCCTTGACTCTGAAGTTAATTGCTTGGGAAGGTGGGTAGGTGATAGTGCCATTCACCAGGAGGAGCAGCAGGGTTTCTTCGGAGGTGGGGAACGATAAGTTCGGATTATAAATGTTGAGTGTGAGGTACTAATGGAACTCTTAGACGGATTGTCCAGCAGGAGTTGGGAACACAGTTTTGGAGCTCAGCAGAGAGGTCAGGGCCAGTGATCGAGATCTGGGAATCATTGAAGAAGAGGACATGGTTGAACAGATGGGAGATGGCAGATGAGATCAACCAGGGAAACTGTGTGTAGAGTGAGGGGAGAGGAAGGCAGAGAATAGATCTTGGTGGGGTTTCTGCATTTTCTGGGTGTGCTGAGGCCGAGGTGCTGATCAACGAGTCTGCCACAGGGCTCTCATCAACTGCTCCCAGACCCCTTCACCACCAGTCTGACATCAGCCCAGCCACCTCTCCTCCACTCTCCTCTGAAATGTAGATAGATATAAATGTAAATTTAGATTTAGACCGATTTATTTTAAGGAGTTAGTTCCTGTGATTATGGAGGTTGGCAAGTCCAAAAGCTGCAGGCTTGGCCAACAGGCTTGAGACCCAGGGAAGAGTAGATGTTGCAGTTTTGACCCTGAAGCCAGTCTGGAAGCTGAATTCCTTTCTTGCGGGACGTCAATCTTTTTTTCTCTTAAGACCTTCCACTGATGGAACGAGGCCCACCCACATTATGGAGAGAGCGATCCGCCTTATGCAAGGTCGATTGATTGATTGATTGATTTTTTAAACGTCTTTATTGGAGTATAATTGCTTTACAATGGTGTGTTAGTTTCTGCTTTATAACAAAGTGAGTCAACTATACGTATATCCCCATATCTCCTCCCTCTTGCGTCTCCCTCCCACCCTCCCTATCACACCCCTCTAGGGGGTCACAAAGCACTGAGCTGATCAGGTCTACTGATTTAAATGTTCATGCCATCTAAAAGAAATACCTTCACAGCAATATCTAGACTAGTGTCTGACTAAACACCTGGGTGCTGTGGTCAAGTTGATACATAAAATTAATCATCTCGAGGTGGGGCACCCCCTGGCAGCCTTGCAGACAGGTTCAGATGAGAGTAAATAAATAATAAAGCATAACCTGTATCTTCCTCATTGCTTTAATGGCCAATGCCCCCACACACGCGCACGCACGTGCACACACATGCACACACACACACGCAGGGTATGGAGGAGCGGGGGTGTTGGTGCCCTTCTCAGGAATTTGTCCACATTTCTATCCAATCACATTTGCTCCTTCCAACCTGATCTTTCCCGATTCTCCACCCTAATTCTCACGTCAGTCCCACTTTGGACACTCTTCTTTGTTCTCTACTTGGAGATTCTCCCTCACATTTGATTCTGGTATTTGATCTATTGCGCCTTCTAGCAGGTAATGGAAGCTTCAGCTCCCACTCTGTCCCATCTAGCCGCACAGGTATAAGAAGGTTTTAAGACAAAGAAATTTCTCATTTCCATTTCAAATTTGGAAAATGTGAGATAGAAAGGAGTTAAATTACTTGCCCCAAAAATCTTTCAGAGAAAGTCTAGTGCTGCCAACAACAGGGTTTTCTGCATAGCCACACCATTCCCCATCTGTGCCAGAATCCTCGGTGCATTTTTCAAGCTTAGTGTCCAAGACATCTCCAGCCTAATAAGAATAAGGTGCCCTGGGCTGGTTCCCAGCCAGGGTGGGAGTGAGCAAATACGCATTCCTTTGAAGCCGGTTTCAGATTCTGGAATGCTTTCCTGGAAACCACACAGTCTCAGGAGAGATCCATCACCTCCTGATGCTGCCTTAGGTCTAGGTCAAGATGGGCCCTGGATCTCTGAGTGAGACAGTGTCTGCCCTGTTTAGCAGCTTCCTGTGTGGTGGCTGCAGGATTTACTCAGAGCTAGCCTGGGCAGATCTGGCTGAAATTCAGTGCGAACTGCCCACCTCATATCTCTCCCCATCCTTGTCTCCACTCACGCCCATACTTCCTCCAAAGATTTAGTCCTTGGATGTCAGAATAAAAGGCCCATGTCCTGATGCACAAGCAGAGAAACTCTTCTTTGGGTATAGACTGAGAAACATTCTCCTGTCCAGGCCCGGGGATCGAGGTGGGCTGCCCGTTGTGTAATGACACCAAGATGCCTTAGGAAGGCAGCTGTGGAGGCAGTCGTGTGAGCACTGGACAAGGAGTCATGGCCCTTGAGACCATGTCCTGATTCTGCTGTTCCCTTCCTGGTGACCTCAGGCGAGTCACAAAGTCAGAAAATGGTAATGCCACATGCACCCTCAGAAATCATCTTCCCATTTGTTCACTTTAGAGATGGGGAGCCTCTAAGAGGTCACAGCAATGGCTTAAGGTCCCAGACCGAGGCGGTGTCAGAACCAGAAATAAAATGTCCCGACCAATATACTTCCTATGAGTGTCTCTGTCCCTCCTCAATTTCTTTGGACCGCAGATTTTTCTCACATGTCAAACGGGGGCCAGTAACATCTGCCTCTCAGGACAATTTTAAAGATCCAATGCAATCATGGATAGAAAACGGTTCTAGAAAAGTGCAAGTGTTGGGTTTTCAGGAGACTCTTGAATCCCAGGAGTGGCACAGGTTGCCTTCCCATATCTGATACAGCCCAGCAAGGATGTAGGTATGAATTCCAGGATGAGGGATGCCAGGGATGCCAGCTGATGCTTGTGAACATGTCTGTTAAGATACTGAAATGCTTGTGGTCCCAGTCTCCCTGGGTGCCCTTCTGCCCCCTTAGCCCCTCCCCCAGTCATTACTGGACCTCCTCACATTCTGGGAATTAGAGGGTAAACATCTGGCACAGCAGGAGGTCTCTAAGGACCCTGCTCCAGCCCTACTGCCACTCAGCATCTATTCTGAGCGGTCAGGGTTCATGCCATACCTATATTTTAGTTAACTGTTGATATGCAACAAACCACTCTGAGACTTGGTGGCTTAAAAGAACAGTTTATTATCATCTCTCAGAGTTCTGTGGGTTAACCAGGCTCAGCTGCATGGTTTCCCGCTTGGAGTCTCTCACGTGATTGAGGTCAGATGGTGTTGGAGTTGATGTTATCTGAAGGCTCATCTGGGCCGCACATCTAACACAGCTTGTTTCAGTGGCTGGCACTGGTGGTTGGCCATCAGCTGGGAGCTCAGTGGGGCTGTCCACCCTACTGGGGCACCTACATTTGGCCTCTCCAAATGGCTTGAGCTTCTCACAGCAGGGAAGCTGATTTCCCAGAGGGAGCATCCCGAGAGCCCGCATGCCAAGGGCAGGAAGCCAAACTGGCCTGGTGCCATCTCCACCACATTTGACTTGTCACAGCCGCCAAGAGCCCTCCTAGGTTCAAGGGGGTGGGAGAGTGCCAAGATCAACTTGCAGAAAAGCATGTGGGTGGCAGAAATTGTTGCGTTCATCTTTGGAAAATAGAGTCCGTCCCAGTCACCATGGGAAAAGCTCACCTGGCCAGCACTTGGTCTGTCTGATGTCCCCTTGCCCTTCCTGTAACAGCCCTTTCCCTTCCCAGGAATGCCTCCATCAGCTCCAGTCGGAGAATCCCCTCCCCTCTCTGGAGCTTGCTCTCTTCTGTTCTCACGTCTCCATCTGAGAAAAGAGCTGCCAGTCCCTCTAGCTCTCACACCAAAGAACTCCGCGGGTACTTTTGACTAGATTCGCGTCAACTACGACGTGGTGCCCTGTTTCCTGGCCAAACCAGAGGATGATATTAACCTCAGGAGCCAGTGTGGAATCTCATCCCCTGGGTGTGTGTTGGCGAGGAGGGGGCGTGGCAGGAAGCATTGCTGTCAGTGGTCTTTGGGCAAAGATTGATTCCTGCCAGAGACTCGAGTTCTGAGATGATGACTGAATACAGTGGTGTGTCAGGAATAGGCAATTTGAAACGGCTTTGCCTTCCCCAAGTAGGTCAAAGCCCCGTATGCTTGTCATCCATCCTTACCCCTGCGTGCAGGCTCGTCTCTCCGGGCTGAATTCTGGGTGGTATCTGGACAGTTCCTCTTGCTGCTCAGAAAGGCTATGTCCTCATTTTCTGCAGGCCAGGGCAGGGCTCAGCATCACCGTCAACCGCCATTGCTATCTAGAGCATTCCATGTGCCTCATTTCCCTCCCCAGCGTGAAGTGTGGCTGCATCTGCAATCCGGGTCTCTGCCATGGACTTCCTAGCAATTCTCCCCGTCGAAACTTTGCCAAGCTCTCATAGGGAGAATTTGTATGACCTTCCATTCCACTGAAGAAAAAGCAAGTGGCTCTTGGTCTCTCTCCCATCCACCCAACCCCCAATGTGCTTTTTAGCTGAGGGAAAATCTGTTATTCATAAAGAAAAACAAAGGATGATAAATTATAGGACCTTGTAAAATATATTAACATGAATCCACACTTTCTTCTGGATAGTTGAATTTAGAGTGACATCAGCCAGACTCTGCAGCTTACGCAGGAATGCCAGCCTTCCTCAGTTGTTTTTCATTCTTTCGGTGTGATTTCACAAAGGCCTGGCTAAGTCCGAGGCCTCCATTGTCTCCCGGCCAGCACGCGTTGTAACCTTGTCCACAGGTTCATTGCTCTCTGAATTAGGAGCTTCATTAAAATGATATGTCTCTCTCAGCGTTGTAAATGACAAGGGACCTTCTAACCTAATGTGGCCTCATTAGGTGACAGGAAAGAATTAAATGTCAGGATGCAGGGTGGTAAGGTTTTGATATTTATGAAGGTCAGATGAAGGGTGAGTAATGGAGTATTCCACTTAAAGTCAGACCAGTGTTCCTGGGAACCACTGTCACGGCTGCCCTTTGGTGCTCTAAGAAATGAATTTTCTGTAGACTTTGTTTGTATTGCAAGGTTGTGGACTGTCCAGTGTTTACATGAAGCCACAACTATATTCTAATTATAATTGGAAGACTGGTTGGAAAAATAACTGGAAAATGTTCAGAAATAACTTGTTTCTGCCAACTGTCTTAATCTTCCACTCCAACCGATTATTTGTTGGTTAATTGGTGTTTTGCCAAAGCAGAGGTCTCAGGAGACAGGCAGCTTTGCCCATGTGAGAATCCTTGAGATCTGGCTCTGCTGGATTTCCTGTCTTCATAGACCTTGTCTTTATCTCTTCAAGTAAATAGAAGTGTGGTTTTAAAATCCAGGCCCAGTGCAGGTCACTGGCTTGGGGCTACTCAGTGGAATGAGGAAGAGGCTTTGGGTCTGCAGGGAATTGGCATTCTGATTGGCAAGAAGATCTGGAGGCAGTAAGAGCAGGAGAGAGTTGGGGATTAAGGATGCTAAGACTCACTGGGGTGGTCCATTCCAGGTCTAAGAAGTGTGTCCCCTTAGGTTCCCAGCACCCTGGGGATTCAGGGAAGAGCCACCATATAGGATTGTGTAGCTTTTGCACAAGAGCAGCTAGTCAAAGGGGTGATCAGTGGGCAAGTTCTAGCCTGTGTCCCATTTACCAAGCTGGTGCTTGGCTGCATCCGCCTGGAGCAGGGGCTGGGAAACAATAGCCCGTGGGTCAAATCAGGTCCACTGCCTGTTTTTATAAAAAGAAACATTTTGGAACACAGCTACGCTCATTTGTCAGTGTGCTGTCTATGGCTGCTTTTGTGTGACAATGGAGACCTCCTGGCCCACAAAGCCTAAAATATTTACTATCTGGCCCTTGATAGAAAAAGTTTGCAGACCACTGATCTGGAGGTAGGGGCACCTTTTTCTAATTTGCAAAGGCTCTGTCTGTCTTCCAAGCCAGAATTGCATCTGGAAGATGGGGGCCGGCTTTTTCTAATTTGCACAAAGGTGCCTTGTGAACGAGCAGGAACCTTAGGATCTCTCTCCTAAGGAGGAGAGCCCAGCCCTGCCCCTGAGGGTGGGGGCCTTGGGGAGCAGTGCTCACAAGGCCTCACCCCAACCCACGCAGGCTGCTGGTGACCACACAGTAGAAAAGCCACAGGCTTGATGCGCCAGAGAGGCTGTCCGGGGAGTGAGGGACTGGTTGTAGCAGCTCCCAGAGGTAAAACCAATGCTTCCCTCGCTCCTTTTCCAAATAACCGTAAAAGAGAAGGTTTGTTTGGGGGTCTTTGTCGCTGGCCACTCCATAAAGAAATGCAAACTGTGTCACGAGTTATCATCAATCACTTGTTTACACAGCGGGGCTGATTGACACGGTTTATTTTTCTGTGGTTTTTCTTCTAATCTAAAGTGAAACATGAACTAGAGAATTCATGAGTTCCCTTCACCTTTTGCAGCCCAGAACCTGCAAGGAAGGTGACTGTTTTCACTTGTGTGAATGTTATACGCCCCATCTGCATCTGGTCGCACGCATGTGAAAGATCTGATCAGCTGGGCCTGAGAACCTGCAGGAGCCCTTGTCCTTCCCAGGGCATTGATGCGCAAATCTGGACCAATGATTTGTAGGACATCAGGCTGGATGGGAACTCAGAGTTGTTGTCTTTTGACAACTCTGGAGTCCCTCCATTGATCAGCCCCAGTGAGGTGCAGTGACTTTCCCAAGGCTTCGAAGGACCCGAGGGTATCTTCTCTGGTCAACCTCCAGCAGGCAGCATTTGAAGTCCAGGCAGGAGACCCTCGTGGTAGGAAAGAGTGCCCTTGGTGGTCCAGATGGCAGGGACCTGGTGGGAATGATCACGTTAATTTCAGCATGCCCTGCACCAGGTCAGTTACAAAGCTCTTCTCATTCCTGATCTCATTTACTTCTCCCCACTGTTTTATGAGACTAACGCTTTCTCCCATATTCCATTAGCTGTTATATATAGTTTAGAGATAATCTCAAAAAAAATCTAGCCAGATGGGATGGAATGATAAATACAATGGTCTGCACAAGTTGAAGGGATGATACTATAGGTGCTTTTTACTTTTTTTGATAAAAAAGAGGAAATAAAACACCTCTGGCTTTGGTAACTGTGAAACAACCTATTTTTAAAAAGCTGACTACACAAAATCAGAACAGGAATGGCCTGGCTACAGAGAGGTCATGAGGACAGACCTGGGGGCCCATGGTGGGGGGAACTTGAATCAGGGATAAGGAGACTGCCGTAGATGACAGTGCCACAGGAGGCTGCCTTGCGTGGGACACAAGAGTCCAGAGCTGCTAGTTGCCCCTCCCTGGAGGAGAGAGATAATAAGATGGGCAGGATCCTGAACCCCCAAAGCATTAGAGGGGGCCACTTCCAGGGGCTGCAGCCACTCTTGCCAGACCCCTGAGAGACACTTTCCTCTCTTCCCTGCTTCCTGGCCTTGTGCCACCGGCCTGTTGCCCACACCCTCTTGGAGGCTGTGGGAGCCCTAGAACTTGGCCTGGGTGTGTCATGCAGGATGTACACAATCCCAAGATTTGTTTGGAGCCAAGTTGCCCGGTGCCCCCCATACCCACGCTCACACATGCCTACACGTATGCTCATGGTATTACTCACACTGTATTGGCTACAGAGTCTTTTGTGGGAGGGCGGCTGGCTGTGTTTCAATGAACAGTTTCTTCATAAATAGGATGCGTCAAGTAGCCGTACTTGGCAAGTGAATGAAACCCTGCAAAGTAGGTTGGGGAGTAGTTATACTCTTAAGACACACTGGGCTGGGTACGCTTTCATATGTGCGTGTGCGTGTGTGTGTGCGCGTGTGTGTGTGCGTGTGTGTGTATGAGATATTTTGACTGAATGAGGTAGGCTTTGAGGCCTGGGAGAGCATAGGAACACTGGGACGTTTTGTGGAAACCACCTCTTGTTCTATGAGTCCCAGCTTTGGGAAAGGCTCTTATTTATTTGGGAGGTTTGACTGGGCTCTCGCCCTATTCAGTGGCAGCAGATGAACCTGATGGCCTGTAAAGGTCTGTCCTGCTCGGCAGTAGAGAACAACCAAAGTCCCTTACATTCAGGTTGTCTGTGAAATGCACACTCAGCTCCGGTTGGAAGCAATTCTGGAAGGAAGCTTTGTCCTTGCAAGGCCGGTGGTTGATGAGTCCTCTGAGCAGTCCTTCCCTGTATGCCTCGCCCTCTCCCTCTCCCTGGGAGTTGGCTGAATCATTTGACTTTGGTGGAGGCCACCTAGGGCTGCAGAGCACCAGAGCTGCAGTTTTCGGAGTCCAAGAGCCGGGATTGTAGTTCTGTTGCTGCTGCTTTTTCCCCTTCTTCTTCTTCTTCTTCTTCGGCTGCACTGTACGGTTTGTGGGATCTTAGTTCCCTGACGAGGGATTGAACCCAGGCCCTCGGGAAAGCGCAAGGAGTCCTAAGCACTGGACTGCCAGGGAATTCCCTCCATTGCTTCTCATAAGGAAAGAGCCCAGTCCTTGGGTTGTCTCAGCTGGAAGAAGGCGCCTCCTAGGATTCGCTTCCCTGAAGTCAGAGCCCAGCATTCTAAGGGTCCTGGGCAGTGCTGGGGGGGCAGGGGTGAGCCCCTGGTGTGTGGCGGGAGAGATCAAAACAGACTCCAGCCCTTCTGAGGGGCCAGAAGTGTTTTGTTTTGTTTTTTTAACATCTTTATTGGAGTATAATTGCTTTACAATGGTGTGTTAGTTTCTGCTTTATAACAAAGTGAATCAGTTATACATATACATATGTTCCCATCTCTCTTCCCTCTTGTTTCTTAAGCACTGGAGTTCTGCGCTGTGATTAGCCCAGCCGTGGAAAGCACAGATGCTCACACGTACCAAGTCTTTTTCTGAGTCAGACAGTTTTGTACAGTGAGTGTGCCCATTTATCCCTGCTCAAGTACACTGCTGACTGACAAGTAGGGTCCCCCCGCCCCATTCCCATTCCTCAAGCGCTGCCTCTTCCACCTCCCTCCCTCCCCAGGCCTCTTCTTTAGGGCGTCTTCCCTGGTCATCCCAAGTCAGAGCCCTCACCCCCCGGTAGTCCAGAGTATCCTTGGTCTTTGCCAGGAGTGCCTGACAGGGTGAAGGCCAGCATGGGAGATAGCCCAGCTTTGCTTCCAGACTTTTCCTATAGAAGGTCTTCTCTCTCCTAAGGAACTGTCATCTGTAAGCTTGGCCAGTTTGGGGGAAAAAAGGACTTAGACCCAGGAGCTTAACCAGGTAGATGGGGTTGATGGAAGTGAGGTCATGTGTGATCGGGACACCTTATCAGGAGGGTCACACTGACTTTTCCCAGCGAGTGCCCAAAGTATGGTGTGATCCAGGCCCCAAATGCTTGGTGGATGGGTGTCTGCTCTTCCCAGCGTCCCGGGGCCTTCTGTCTTGCCATGGATGTAATGGAAAGTTTTAGGTCCCAGGGCTACATCTTTGTTAAAATCATTAGTATTTCAAAGAGATTATTTATGCCAACAGCTGTTCATCTTTTCCCTTAAATGACCTGAGGCCTTGACCACAGTCGCTTTTACCCCGGCTTCCTTTGGCCTCTGAGATGTGGAGGGCGGGCAAGGGTTTCCTGACACTCAGAGGGCCTTTGAGAACCAGTTACACAGCAAGGAGGTGAGGGGTTCATAGAGAGTTTGGCAGGGGATGGGGCATTTGTCTCTCCAAAGACCACATGAATGACTTTTATTATCTGATACTTGGGCTGCATTTTCTTGCACTATTGGGCATCACCAAACATTTCTGGGAGCGAGGGCAAGACAAATATCAGTCTCTTGCCGTTTGGTATAAAGTTTTTTCCTTTTTTCTTTGCCTGCTGCCTCTTATAATTCCTGGGTAATCAAAAGGCATCTGACTGACAAAAAATATTTCTCTCTGGGCTTCCCTGGTGGCGCAGCGGTTGAGAGTCCGCCTGCCGATGCAGGGGACACGGATTCGTGCCACGGAGAGGCTGGGCCCGTGAGCCATGGCTGCTGGGCCTGCGTGTCCGGGGCCTGTGCTCCGCAACGGGAGAGGCCACAGCAGTGAGAGGCCCGTGTACCGCAAAAAATATATATATATATTTCTCTCTGTAGCCCAGAAGCAGGAGTTCAGAGACAGTCTTTGCCAAGAGTACATGACCGCATGGTGGCTGGCGTGTGTGGCAAGGGCTTAGTGGTCTTGCTGGCAGAAGAAACCATTAGTCGAAGGAAGATGGAAAAGACTTAACTTGGCCAACCCTCGTTTGGATTCTCACTCAGAGCATGGGAGAGCACAGGACATATTGCGTGGGAAAAGTATGATTTGGGGGGACTAAGCATGGTCCTTAAATCTCTCAAAGGGAAGAAGGAGAGGAAATAGGCTGTGTGGCCTGGAGGACAGGCGTAGGACTTGCAAGATGGGAGTTGTGTAGAGAGGTAGATCTGACACCAACAGAAGGCAGAACTTTCTAATCGTTGCCTCCAGTTCTGGGGAAAGACAGCAGAAGCTGGAGGAATACTCATCCCTGATGTTGCTAAGAGTGTTCCTATGATGCGTAAGACCTAAGAAGCCAAAAGTGCAAAAGACCGTACGATCTGGTGGTCCTTAATAAAATTACACACACACCAAAAAAACCTGATTAAAGACCTGACCTTTTAAAACATAACGATATTGCTCACGTTTAGTGCAAAAATAATGAAGCAGGAGGAAGGAGGAAAGAATGGTACAAATTTAGAAATTTACGAGACATTTGATTATCGTGTATCTTGTAAAAGAAGTGATGATTCTTCATCCAAGATTAGAGTAATACTGGCAATCTTGGTCAGTACTTTATCTTCTTCTTCAGCTCAAGGGTGAATAGCTCCTACTTGAACAAAGTCAAGCCACTCCTGATGTCTTGAAGGGAAGGGTCCACAGGATAGGTCCCTCTGGGAGAAGAGGATGGCTGTCTCAGTTTCCATCTGTACCTCCATCCACACATAGCCCGTTCCCAATGCATATAATGGCAGCCAGGCCAAAGAAGGCTCCCAAGTGCCTCGCTGCATGGCAAACCTCAAAGGCCTGCCTGGTGTCCTCCATCACCCCCGACCCCACCCTCGCCATGTGTCTCCTCATCTCTGCGATAATGCTATTTGCTGGGTTGCTGTCCCACCCTTCTGCTGCTACACAAAGGGCACACTCAGGCAACTCGACAATAAAAGCAACTTGAAGGGAGACCAGCTGTACTTATAAATAAACATCCCAAGCACATTAATCTGCTGAAGGTTTTTATGAGGGGAAGCATAAAATTTCAAATAAAGGGCTAATGGGAAATATGTCCAAAATGTTGGAACTGGTGATGCTCTACAGTAGGGAACTGCCCAGATAGAGCCATAAAACAAAATGTAACTAACAGCTGATTCAGTTTTAAAACCTCAGCCCTCTCACTCCCACACCTGAGTTGTATATTTTATCTGAAGGGCTGTTTCATGTTCCAGAATCAGCTCTGTTTGCAAGCGAGCTGTCACAATTTTATGGCCTCGACTTTAAAGAGTAGGACATTTCTTTCCTGGAGAAGAAGGCTAATAGGAGGTAAAATGCAGGGATTATGGGCTCTCCCACAAATCCAGGCTAGCAGATGCGCCTCTTTTCTGTAATCAAAATGAATGTTTTCTTTGGACCCAGCTAGGAAGGCCCCTTAAAACATCCTGGGAACAGGAGACATGCACCAGGCCAGATAACAGATTGGAAGCAGACGGTGAGGAAAGCAGGTGCCTAGCCCTTTGGAGTACCTGCTCCTTTCCCCCTTCAGGACAGGTAATTTTAAAAAATGACAAGGTGATTTTCTTTTTTTAAGTGAAAAATGGGAGATGGCATATGGTTAGCATTGCTCCCTGCCCTGCCCTTCACCTCCGTTAACGATCTGCTTTCTTCCCCCGGCTGGGGCTATGAGGAGCTCTGTTTTGCATTCTTTTCCTCCTTAACTTTGTACCAGGCCATTCGAGTCTGCAGGAGAGGACACCCCACAAATAAGAGCCTTTGGAGTGGTGGAAAGAGCTTGGATTGGGGAATTAGAATGGGCTCAGATCCCTATTCTGCCACTTACCCGCTTTGTTGGAGCTCAGGCAAGTCTCTTATTTTCCATTTTTCTCATTGGGAATAAAAGGAAAAAACCCACCACCGTCACAGGTGCATTGCGTGGTGGCCCCAGTGAAAGCTCCTTTTGGGGCAGAGTCTGACTGCCAAGGGTCAGAGTTAACTGTTGATCATGAACAAATACTTTCCCCTCTCTGAGCCTCAGTTTTCTCATCTGTAAAATGGGGATAATAACCCCTCACAGGGTTGTTAAGAGGATTAAAGGAAATTTGCACAGGAAGTGCTTAGCAGAGTGCCTGCCACGTGGTAGGCAGTCAGTCCTGACCGTCATTGCTATTGTTGAAGCAGAGGTTAGGTCGTTTGGCACACAGTCTGACTCACCCACACACCACATGGCTTAAGTTCAGTAAAGGCAAAACCAGGCACTCCGTACCCTGCTCCCCTTGCTCGTGATGGAGCCCTTGTTTGATTACAGTTTCAACCATCTCTGGCCTTTGGCTGCCTCCCACTCTCGGGCCAGCCCGTACACTTTGGGCTCATCATATGAGCTTTGTTTACCAAGAAGGGTGACACTGCATATTGTCCTAGGATTTGACTCGGACACCCCTTGGGCTGTTTCAGCTGCCTTAGACAGGGCCTCCTATGTTAGCTCTAATCCCTGCATCCCACATACCAGTTCTGCACTGCTCTGCTTCCCTCAGGTGGGTGACCTCAACCCCCCATGAGAAGAATAAATGCCTAAAGTTGGGCAGGAGTTAGTGCATCCTGTATCTTTCCCCTCCATTCCTACATGGTGGGCCAAACACTACTTTCATCACCTGCTCTACTCACTCCAGTTTGACAGCAACACAGAGCAAAAGAAACACAAGCAAAATAAACAGACTTGCTAACAGCAATGGGAAGAATGGCAGCACCGAAGATAGTGCCGACGGTGTAAGTTTATGACCCACTCCCAGCATATTCCCTTGGCGGGTCACTCCTCCTCTAGGCTGGAATCGACTCATCTCACCCTCCTTGCCCACACTGCCTGCTTCATTGCTACCTCCTGTGGCTCTTTAGTTTCCTTGATTTTTTTTGTTGTTGTTGTTGCCATCTCCCGAGTGAGACTGAATTTATGGAGGATGGATACCATGGTCTAAAACCTGCTTGTTCCCTGTATCTCCCATTGCAGAGCAGAACCTTAATGAAGACTAAAGTAAGGGAGCCCAGGCCACATGGAAAGGCCGTGCTGGGAGTGTTCAGCTGAGGTCCCAGTTTCCTCCCTTAAGGGAGGAAGCCTCAGAGACTTCTCCTGCGCCAGCCACTGCCTGCCCACAACGGCATGAGGGACCTGGATGAGAACCATCTAGCGGAGCCCATTCAATTCCTCGACCCATGAGAAATAACAATAATAAGGGATTGTTGTTTAATGCCATTGGGTTGAGGTGACTTGTTGAGCATTAATAGATATTTAGATCACTGATCACTTAAATAGCTCTTTTGGCTATTTGTATGGTCATGAGAGCCACAAGCCATGCCCTTTGGAGAGGCCTCAAGTGCCACCACCAGCTGGTGGTGGGCAGTGGCTCCAGGCTGTAGCAGCAGCCTCCTGCCCAACCTGCATGCCGGACCTCAGGATTGCCAGAGACCTTGGACTATGGAATTCTTCTGGCTGGCCACCTTGCCTGGGGAGGCGTTGGCTGCCTGGCCCCTGGGGAGCAACCTACCCTTCCTTCTCCAGCAGAGCTGGGAAGATATCCAGGGCCAGCTGTGTGCTTTGGAAAGCTACTTCTCTAGTTCCTCAGCTCTCTCCCCTGTGCAGGAGTATATGATTAACCTCTAGTTTTACATCCTGGAACTCCAAGTACCATATAAGGTTCAATATTTTTCAGGTGCAAGTTCTTTATTTGGCTTTTTGCAAATGAATACAACAACAAAATTCGAACATGCAGGTCCTCAGGGGGTAAATCTAGGAACCACAAGAGTAAAGGGGTTTCTAGTTACCCTCTGGCTTGTGTTCAAAGCCCTCACTGGGTGTGAAGACTCAGATTATGCAGTGGTCTGGGAATGGAGACTTGGACGATAGGACTGAGGTTCCCCAGAATTATAATACATGCCGTTAGCTAGCAAGCAGGTGGTCAGACAGAAAGGAAGGCCAGGGAAGGCTGCCATGAAGTTGTGTGATAAGCATGGTACACTCTTTCAAGGTGTGTTTTCAGCAACTATACTCAGCTGTCAGCTCTGCTATGGACTGAATGTGTGTGGCCCCACCCCTCCAAATTCATGATGTGAAGCCCTAATCACCAATGTGATAGTATTTGTAGTTGGGGGATAGTTAGGTTTAGATGAGGTCATGTGGGTGGAGCCCCCATGATGGATTAGTGCCCTTACAAGAAGAAGAAGAGACCAGAGCCCTCTCTGCCATGGGAGGACACAGCAAGAAGGTGGCTGTCTGCAAATCAGAAAGAGGGCCCTCCCCAGACACTGAAGCTGTTGGCACTTTGATCTTGAACTTCCCAGCCTCCAGAACTGTGAGAAATGTTTGTTGTTTAAGCCACCCAGTTTATAGTATTTTATTATAGCAGCCTGCGCTGACTAAGCCAAGCCCTAAAACCCTCCTTTTAACTTTGTCTCATGGGCCCAGGTGAACCTAAGAGAACATCTCCTCCAGCCTGATCTGCTCACAGGTGAAAGCTCTCATGACCTGGGGACTTGCTCAAGGTCACAAAGCTGTGTGGAGAAAGCCCTCCACATCGTGAGCATCCTACCACAGCAAAGCCTTGGCTTTCAAGTCGGAAAGACATTGGCTTTTACTGGTCACTGTGTCCATCTACACTGAAGAAAGGAGAGAACAGAGTCAATTATCCAGCTAATCCACCAAGCAAACCCCATTGATAAAAGAGGGAATTTCTTGACAGGGATTGGTTCTCTATAGGGATTGGAAATCCCTGGATGTACGCTCAGGATTCCAGGGCACTTTGTAGGAATATAGCCAGAGACGTAAATAATCATGCCCCTGTGTAACAGAGTCCAGTTCTCTTGTAGCTTTTGAATTCACAACAAGCCCAATTTCAATGGCTTTGCAGACAGAATACTTAAGTTCAAGTTCTGACTCTAATACTACGAGCTGTGTGATCTTAGATAAGCTACTTAACCTCTCTGTGCCTCAGTTTTCTCACCTGTAAAATAAATAATAGTAGCGCCTCCCTCATGGGATTGTTGTAAGGATTTTTATTTCGCACTCTATCTTAGAGAAGTTCCTGGTTGTTAATTGCAATGCTATTGTTTGTCATTATTTTGATCTGAAACTTAATTTTCATTGTAACTAGCCATGGGGAGCTTATAGCCCACAAGGTTACACAATGGTGTGTTTTGTGTTGACAGCATGTTGTTTAATAAAAATTTGAATTTGCATGTGCTTGATTGGGTACCCGCTCTCCACCTTGTCACAGTCTCCACCACTCACATTTCAGACATTTTTGTTACCAGCCGGGTCCCTGTGGACCCTAGGGTTTATAACCTATGGTCTATTAGGGAGGTTAATTGGACAGATTAGGACAGAGCATTCATGGGTGTAAGGGTCTCTGGTAAGGGAGCTGAGGTTTGAAGTCAGTGAAGGCATTTTCGGAGTGCACCACAGTAGCGGTCAACCACATTCCCTCTTCTCCTGCTGCTGCACCCACGCGTGTGGTGGAAATGACAGAAGCCAGAAGACTTTGAAGCAGTGACTGCCCAGAACACTTGTGTGCGCCAAGTCCTAGTCTGAAGGCTGGAAAAGACCAATGTCCCAGTTCAAACAGAGGGGCAGGAGGAGTGCCCTCTTCCCTAAGAAAAGGTCAGCCTTTCTGTTTTATTCAGGCCTTCAACTGATTGGATGAGGCCCACCTGTGTTAGGGAGGGCAGTCTGCTTTACTCAGTTTACTGACTCAGATGTTAATATCATCCAGAGACACCCTCACAGACACCCAGAATGACGTCTGGCCACATATCAGGTACACTGTGGCCCAGTCAAGTTGACACATAGTCAACTGTCACACATACCCTCATGGATGCACCCTGGTTTGCAGCTGTACGGTCTGGCCTTGTGGGCAGTGCATGCTGTGTGGCTTCTTCAGCAGCAGCACTGATCCCTTGGCAGTGTTGGATGTTCCTGCTCCTGACGGGGGCCGTGCATTGTGATGCCTGCCCTTTGGGGGCAGTCTTTAGCTCCAGGAGTGGAGCTCTGTGACAGAGGCTTCCCACTGATGAATGGCCCACAGTGAACAATTTCTCTTTGCTGTGGTTTCCTCACAGGATGTTTTTCTCCAGATTCTAGTGGGATGGAAGGGCTATTTCAACAGCTGCCACAGTGGCTGGGGAGCAAAGAGTCAGGAGGCTGTGGCTCAAAGGTCCTTTGTCTTCATTCGCAGCTCTGAAGCAGGTGCTCTGAACAGCAGGGCATGCATTTTCCTGTCCTCAGACATGTCTGCCTCTACCGTAAGAGTTTAGCAGACCCAGCCTTTTAGTTCATGAGGTGTGTCCTCATCTCTGATCCCTCTTTTACACTTAGCTCTTCTGTGTGTGTTTGTTTTGGCCTCTGGCTACTCGAAACCCACTATCTTGATGGCCCACAAGGCCTGTTGCCTCCCCCAAGAGCCTCAGCTCCAAAAGCAGCCTCTTTCCAAACCTACCACATCATGACAGCAGCTCTCCACTAGGTGAAAGTCATCTATTAAGGAAAATTCACATTAAGTAGGAAGAGACAGATAGCCTACCTTACTCATCCTATGGGCCCTTGTCATCATACAATGATGCAGTGAAAAGTGGGTCTCCTACTCACTTTATCCCCCATCTCCCAGTTTGTCTAAAGGAACCAGTTCCTTATGTGAACTTCTAGGAGGAGTCTATGCATATCTAAGCACATATATTATTTTCTTTAAGGACCTGGTACCATTCTGTACAAAATATTTTGTATCTTTATTTCATATGACTTTCCTTGGAGATCATTTCATATTAGTACATACAGAACTACCTAAATATATTTATAGCTCTATATTATTATATTGCATTGATGTACTTTGATTTATTAGTCCTCTATTGATGTACATGTGGGTTGGTTTCAATCTTTTGCATTTACAAAAACAATACTGCCATGAATATCACATATCTCAGATCTGTAGGATAAATAACTAGAAGTGCATTTGCTGGCTCAAAGGTAATTGCCTTTTGAATTTTGATTCCTATTGCCTAACTGTCCTGCATAAAAGCTATGCCATCTCCCCAGCAATGTCTGAGGGTGTTGATTCCCCACATTTGCACCAACACAACGTGGTGACAAATGTTTTGACTTTTGCCAGTTTGATAAGTGCAGAGTGATATTTCATGGTAGCTGTAATTTGGATTTTTATAATGTGAGTGAGGTCTTGCATCGTTCACATATGTTTGTACGCGTATCTGAATTTCTTTTCCATGCATGGTCTGTTCACATCTTCTCCCATTTTTCTATTGTACGATTTCTCTCCTTCTACTGACTTATTCGAATTTATTGGAAGCGGGGGGAGGATTTCCCTTCTCCATGCTTTATATTTCCGAGTGAAAGGACATCGGTAAATGTAAATCTTGTTCTCTTTCTGACCCTCTCCCCCTTCACTCACTTCAACTGTGGGGAAGAGAAGTAAATTATCTGATTGGTAAGTTTGGGAGGAGGAAGTGGACAGGCCTTGCCTCCCTCTTCCTGCCCTTTGGGATCTGCCTGCCTGCAGAACACAGGTGCTCCTGGTGGCCCCTGGCTCTGCAGTCCACTTAGCAACAGAGGCCCTGCCCTTGCCAGGTGAGGCGTGCAAGTTTCCACAGCTGCCTGTGATCTGGGGGCAGACATGCTTCATCCCAGGGTCTGGCATTAGGAGGCCCATTGTTTGCATCCCTAAAGTATGTCCTTCAAAAGCTCTGTAAGTAATAAAGCTGGTTTTGGGGTCCTCATTTACCTATTCCTGTGCCTATTACAGGTTAGTTTGGAATTTTGGTAGGAAAAGGGATACTAGTTATTAGATCTCTCAAACTCCAAAGGAGCTTTTTAAGTCTCAAGGAAATTAATCTTTTACCTGTGATATAAGTTCCAAATATTTTCTTCTAGGTTTTCATTTATCTTTGCTTTTGCTGTTTGGTGTTCTTCTTCTTAATATGGAAATCTAGTCAAAGTTGTCGATCTCCTATTTTATGGATATCGAGGTTTTGTGACATGCCTGAAAAGGCATTTCCCCTGAGGGATTATAAAATATATTTTCCTGAGTTTCCTTCACCTGCTTTTGTTTTTCACGTTTAATCCTTGTGAGGGCCTTCCTGGGGTGGCAGGCTACTGGGAGCCTGGACTGACTCTGAGAGAATGGGTCTTTGGGAGGTGGCAAGAGGAGGAGGCCCAAGGGAACATCCAGCTCCATGTATGTGCTTGAGGTCAGCACTGTGTGGTGTGTGCAGTTATGGATCAGACAGAGGTCTCTAGAGCAGCCTGAGCACTTCAGCAGCCATGGCGGGAACGAGCAAGAGCCCCAGTAGCCTCCAACTGGGGCCCAGAAAGGGAAGGGGCTTTCTTAGCTCACCCCGTGAGTTGGGTGGCAGCAGGATTAGCTCCCAGGCCTCCTAACTACAGGCTAAGACCTTGTTTTCTGGACTTGGCGGCCCAAGTCCAGCTTGATTTCAGTTGAACCAGAGAGCTCACGAGACAGAGTGCCCGGGTCCGAGGCTGATGGGCCCACATGTCTCCTGAGGTCTGCTGTACGGTCTGCACCTGGCTGAGCTCTGACTCCTGCTCTGGACGCCAGGTCTGCTGGGATGGCAAGAAAACCAAGGCAGGGCTGCAACCATGGCCTCCAAGAGAAAAGTGGTGATTTGTTTCCTTTCCTTTGGGTAAAATCAACAACAGGCTGCAAACATGGGATCACTTAGAGACCAAAGTCTTCCTGCATCGGGTACTTGTTACTCTGTAAGTTCCTTTCACATGTTATAAAGGAACATGCCTTCGGGGGAGCAGGGTGGGCTGTGTGCTTCTCTCCTCTCAGCCCCTTGTCACTCGACAACCTGAGGACCAGGCTTCTGAGCAGCTCAGTGTCATCCCACCTGTCTACCAGCAGCCCCTCCCTCCTCCCACCAGCACATCCTTGAATGATGAAAAGATCTCTAATGTTTTGTTTTTCATAAGCATAGTTAAACACTGAGAAGTTCTTTGGTTCTTCTCGGATTCTTTTTAGATGAATTAGGGTGAGTCTGGATGAGTGTGAAGATGCCTTATTATAAGTGTTCATGTGCTGTGCGTATGTTTACGTTTTATGTATTAAATCTTGTAATATATCTTCTCCCAGTGATAAGATCAATTCTATGGGGTCTTTGGTGTTGTTTCTTCTTAGCTTTCTTCCCTTCCTGCTCAGAGAACCCTGAACAGTCTCCACTAGGGCTACCATATACAGTTGTATAGGTTGTGCACTGCACAACTCCAAGGGGTGTCGTTGATTTTACAGTCTGTAAGCTGAAAGGCACCACTGGACTTATGGACTATGACAGCCCTTTCTCCATCCATTGTGCTCATAATTTACACAGGCAGTTCTAATGCCTTTATATAATGAATGACTCATATGCTCTATCGCAGAGCCACATGGAAATATTTCTTGGATTACCTGTTCTGGATTATCCATGCTTAACTCTTCCACTAATGTATGTGATCAAGAATTACTCCCACTCTTTTAGTTGAGCTGAATGAAGAGGATAAGGGGAAAATGTCAGATTAAACTGATCCACGCTAAGGTGTGAGTGACTAATATGCCACCCAAGCCCTGGATGTATCTGGGAAGGCTATTTCATTTCAGCAAGGGATCTTATTCACTAAAAGCAAGATTTTGGTTGTAAAAATCACAACTAGGTGGGCAGAGGAGGGAAGAACTTATGTCAGGGTGGGAGCAGATTTGAGGGTAGGACACTTTAAGGCTCTCACTCCCTTCTGTTGCTCTAGGACCAATCAACTCAGCAGCCTACAGGCTCGGGAGAGCCTTTCTGCAGAGGGCATTCTCAGTATTTCTTCTCTTTGGCAAATCCGCTCGTGTTGTCACCTTCCTACCTCCTGCTACAGCAGCAGAAAAGGCCTGAGAATTGTTCTTCATGACCCTGACTTCTGGGAGTTGCAGATACGACCTAAAGTCAGCCAATCACATGCACCCATTCAGAGCCAGAGCAAGGGCTGTCAAGGAGCAGGTGCGCTTAGACTTCTCTCTGGCTGAGGGGGAGGTGCTCGGGGTTGAGGTTCAGGGCCCTGTGGCAGCAGAACTGCGACGCGAGCATCCAGCCGCACGGTGGCCCAGTCTGGCACACCCTGACTGGCCGTGCTCAGTTCCAGCCTGTTTTCCTGATTCTGATTCTCCAGATATCCTATGGATTCTGTAAGCTCTCTGACATCCATCCCCAAAATCCCCTGTCTCCTTACCAGAGTCGGGTTCTGTTGTATGCACCGTGAATCCTGAGAGAAATCCCCTCTGCTCACGAAGTCCTGAGGTCTTTTTTATAAATTAATTAATTAATTTATTTATTATTTTTGGCCGCGTTGGGTCTTTGTTGCTGCGTGCGGGCTTTCGCTAGTTGTGGTGAGTGTGGTCTACTCTTTGTTGCAGTGCGCGGGCTTATTGCGGTGGCTTCTCTTGTGGAGCACGGGCTCTAGGTGCGTGGCCTTCAGTAGTTGTGGCACGTGGGCTCAGTAGTTGTGGCTCACCGGCTTAGTTGCTTTGCGGCATGTGGGATCTTCCCGGACCAGGGCTCGAACCCGTATCCCCTGAATTGGCAGGCAGATTCTTAACCACTGTGCCACCAGGAAAGTCCCAGTGCTGAGGTCTTATTGAAGTCAGGGTGATTCTCTCTGGCGAGCAGTGATGTGCTGATGAACTATCTTTCTAGGAAAAAAAAAAAGTCCCTGATGTGTGGCATTTGGCATTTGCTGATTTCCATGGTATAAGTGTTCCCACCACGGTCAGTTTCATAATACCAACCTTTAAACACCTGACTAGCAAGGTTCCTGAATATTTAACAACAGGCTGTCAGGGGGCGGGACGAGCCAGCTTCAGCATAGCACGGCCATCAGAATGTGACCTTTATGGCCAAAGTTTAGGGTTTGCCAGACTCTGAGTAGGTGGTATGTAAGACGGGCAGTGGTGAGCAGTGGTCAGTCCCCAAACTGGGACAGAGAGCAGAGGCAAGGCCTGGGCTGCTGGCACTCCCTCAGGCCAGGAAGAGCCCCTTTCCTCTACGGGTAGGGGAAGAAACCTTTCTTTGCTTTTAACCTAAACCTTGACTGACTACTAAAGTGACTACTAGGGTGCCAAGGGCTGGACAGTTGGCAGGGTGGCTGCCCAGCTCCACCAGCCTGGAATGTGTGAGGCGGCGGCTTTCGGGATGACTTCGTGCGGGTCTCCAGTTTGAAGGACCAGATGCTCCCTTCTGCGAGGTCACCCCGACAGCTTCTCTGGGCACACTGGACACCCTTGCTGACATCCCAGACAGTGTGCTGCAGGGCAGAGGCCAGAAGCAGCTGACCACTTCGACCAGTAACCGGAAGCTTTTGAATTTCATACTCCAGCATGTGACATACACAAGCACAGAGTACCGGCGCTGCAGGGTGGGTGTGATGAGTCTGGAGTCCAAGTCCTCAGTGGCCAAGTTTCCAGTGACCATCCGCCTTCCTGTTATGCCCAAGTTATATGACCCTGGACCAGAGAGGAAGCTCAGAGACCTGGTGAGCATTGCCACCAAAACTTTCCTCCATCTCCACAAGCTCATGACCGTGCTCCGGAGCATACGTGAGTATTACCCAGACTTGGCCGTGATCGTGGCTGATGACAGCAAGGAGCCCCTTGAAAATTAATAACAGCCACGTGGAATATTACACCATGCCTTACGGAAAGGATTGGTTTGCCGGTAGGAACCTGGCCATATCTCAGGTCATCACCAAATACGTCCTCTGGGTGAACGATGACTTTCTCTTCAACGACAAGACCAAGATTGAGGTGCTGGTGGATGTCCTAGAGAAGACGGAACTGGACGTGGTAGGCGTTCAGTGTGCTTGGAAACGTGTTCCAGTTTAAGCTGTTCGTGGAGCACAGTGAGAATGGGGACTGTCTCCACTGGCGGTCAGGATCTCTCCGGCCCCTGGACGGCTTCCCCAGATGCGTGGTGACCAGCGGTGCTGTCAGCTTCTTCCTGGCCCACACAGGACGGCTCCAAAGAGTTGGCTTCAACCCCCGCCTGCAGCGAGTGGCTCACTCAGAGTTCCTTACTGATGGGCTCGGGAGCCTGCTCGTGGCATCCCGCTCAAATGTGATTGTAGGTCACCAGCCGTGTTCTCCAGTGGTGGACCCAGAGCTGGCAGCCCTGGAGAAGAGCTACAACATATACTGAACCAACACCAAAGCTTAGGTCTAGTTCAAGCTGGCTCTCCACTACTTCAAGAACCATCTCCAATGTGCCACATAAATGTTGTCTGGGCATCAGAAAAGCGTTAGGCTGACCAGTTGCAGCTATCTAAAACAGAGGAACTGGTGGATAGGCTATCAAAATTTGAACTCCTGATAAGACGGACAGGGCAGATGGGTCTGGCTCAGGTATTGGAAATAACAATCAAAAGCTAAGGGTCATTAGAAATGGACCAATCACTGATCAGGGCAAGGGAGACTGTATTCATTATTGTTTGTATGAGGTCTTACAATTTATGAAGCATTTGTACATATAGTATCTCACATTATCTCATTTCATCTCACATGAAAGTATATGATGGGTTGGTATCCTCAGTCAAAAAGATGGCCGCTGGGTCCTTGAGGGTTATTTGCTGGAAATTATATCACAGATCATCTCCAGCATCACTGTCATTCACAAATTTTTCTGGTCCTACCTTGTGGACTCAAATAACGTGAATAACCCAGGGTCCTTGCCTGGAGAAGGTGGAAGCCTGGTTCAGTTTGGTCCGCTAGTGGAATCGGGTCAGAGGATGAGAGGCGGACCAGGCAGGCGAGGAGGGAGTCAGCTCACCTGGAGCCCGGCACACAGATGGGACGCGGGCAGTTGGAGGGATGAGATCACTGGGGTAGAGTCCACTCACTGCTGGAATAAAGCTTTCCCTGGCATCAGACTCCCTATCATAAAGACAGATTCCAGAATGCCTGGGATTGAAGTCGGGCCCTGTGCTGAGGAGCCATGATAAACAGCGTAAGTGCAGTGGCCAAGCCACTAAATTCCAGGGCCTTGAGATCAGCTGCTGACCGCTCGAGACCCCTGTCATCTGCAGAGTGGAGCCGTCACGATGAGGCAGGCTCTCTCGGTTACCTTGGGAGTCAGGAGATTCTCCTAGTGCTGCACTGGCTCTGCCTTTTCGTTTCTACTCTTTCCTACTGGAGATGGCCAAGGGTAGCTCAGGATCTCTGAAAATGTGTCTGTGAGATATTAATAAAACTTCATGAAAAATGAAAAAGAAACCTGACTACTAAACTACTTCTGTGACTGGGCCAGCTGGGCCTTAGTTTCTCCATAGAAAACATGGGGTGGCGCTTGCCATGTTAATGTCGGGAGGCGCTTGTGAGAACCAGGTGTTTTGTGTTGTGGGCCAGGATAGTTCAGCTCTGCAAGGACAGCCTAAAACTTCCGGGGTTTTGGCTAAGGGACTGGGTCTCACGGGAGGTTTCTGGCTTTGCATGCTTTGTAGCATCTGCGTGATACATGCCTGGTGTGTGCATCTGTGTCTGTTGTGTATGATGTGGTGAAACTGGGCCCTGGGGACCTCCAGCCCAGTGTGGCTCCAGGCATGTGTCTTGGATTACTGGTGCTCAGCGGGTGAGCAGACGACAGCATCTAGTTTTAGAGAACATGAAGAGGATTTGAATGTTTAATAAGGAAAGGATGGACAAAACATGCTACAAGAAATCCACAAAATGTCACTGGCATCGACAGGCCTGCTCCCTCCAGCTTGTGTTGACAGCGTTTGGTAAATATTCTGATTAATCTGTGTCCTCGTGTGACCTAGAAATTCACAATTTGAGTTTAAGTTTGTTCCCGGGACTTCACGTGTTGGCCAGTTGCAGAGAGAAACAAAGAGGACCCTACATGATTTCCTGGCCTCACATCAGAAAATGTGGCCTCATTGGCTTCCAAGAGTCACGGACGGGGCTCTGCATAGCAGCCAACGTTGCACTCCTTGGATGTTCTGAAACACCTGTGCTTTCTGCCCTGCCTCGTCCCAGCCAACCTGACGTACAGCCTGGAATTAGGGTTCGGTGTGAAACTCCAAAGGTCTTGGGCAATGTCACGGCCCTATCCAAGGGCCTGAAGTCCACTCCAGTGCCTGGGCCCTTCTTCTCTCAGAGCCTTCTCTCAACATTGAACTTTGACACATCTGGGGAGATCGGAGGTCCTCAGTAGCAACTTATTACGTTTACAAACCACATTAATCCAAGGCTCTATTTCATAGCAACTGTTTTCTCGAAAAAGGACCGAAGGTTAGCTCACATTTCCTGTACCACCAGATGGTTCTGGCACCCATGGCTCAGGCCGCCCCCTGGCATCTAGCAGGTCTTAAAGCTGAATGGGAGTGTGGTGATGCCCAAAGGGTTACTCGACCATTTGGCCCCAAGCTGTCACCATTTGGCCCCAAGCAGCTGTGTGAAGCTTGCAGGTCAGGAGTCCTCAGGGCCTGACGCTCCCCCGGCCCCGGGGTGAGGTTGCCCTAGACAGAAGCATAGCGTCAGGCAGAGCACCAGGTGCTGGTATGAAGTCAGGTCTCTTTGTCAGCAGAGCCACTCACTTCCTGTTTCACCACCTGCTTGCTTCCACCCTGTTGCTGAGAATTGTAGGCATCTGCATTCTGAAGGGAGCCAGGAGCGGGGGCCCCCTGACCTGTCCCCCTAGTGTGGAAGAAACGGGCAAAATCCCATTGTACATGCAAAGCAGAGAAAGAAAGGCTGCTCAAAACACATGTTTTTGGGGACAGGAAATTTCCCCAGTCATTCTGTTTTCCCCATAAAAAACGGGCTACAGCAATAGTCTAGCTATTCACTTAACCTTGAATTAATCATCCAAAATGACTATCAGTCTGAAGTTAAAACTTTCAAGTCCTAAAATAAAAAAATCCCCTTTCCCCAAAAATAAACATTACAGGTACTCAACTGTAGGCATATGGGATTATAGACTTGGGGAATTGGAAGGAATCTTAGAGTTTATTTTACAGAAGAAGAGACTGTGGTCCAGAGTGGGAGGCTGTTTTTCTGGAGCCAGGATGCAAGGTCAGGATTGGGAGTCCCCAGGACTCTTGCTGCTTCTCAGGAGCGTGGGGACATTGAAATTCCCTGGGGCCATAGCTGGGCTTAGTCATGTCAACTTCCATGTGTATGCTGCAGGCGTTTGGTCACAGACTGGGATGAGGTGACGTGAGCCCGAGGGATTGCAGTCTTTTTAGATTTCTGTGCCACTTGGGACACCCAAAGACGTTGGTTCCATCGTGGCAGGGAAAGCTCATGGTAGTAAGCTGGGTACTTAACTTTTTTCCTCCAAAGAACCAGAGGGAAAATGGGAAGGAAAGGCTCCATAAATTTATGCCATCTGAGCCCTTGGAGATGAACACCAGCAAATGCCAATGACAGGCTGGCCAGGCCAGGAAAGTGTACTGAGTGGGGGCAGGCTGTTCCTCGGATCCGTGATGCTTGGGAATGACCGAGAAAGTCCCGTGAGGGAAGTGGGAAGGGGTTCTCTTCTGCCTCAAGGCCAGACTCACCCCGAGAGCATCAGAACACACGGGTGTTGGGAGGGTGAAGGGAGTGCAGGGCAAGAGGACTTCCCTTGGCCCTGGAGGGCACCTGACATTCTGATGGGTCATTTGACACAGGGACATGTTGTAGTGGCAGAAAAAAATACAGTGTGAAATGCTCTGTTTTTTTTCTGTTCATTTTTCTTTTTTATTGTAGTTACTAAGTAATGTGGGTAAAAGTGTCCCTCTGCATCCAGGCTCAGGGATAATGAAACTTGTGGCTGAGAAATAGACAGGGGTTTTAGTCACGTATGTTACTGGCAAAAACACAAGTAAAAAAAATCAGAATTTTTCTATATGGAGGAGACCGCATCCCCAAATCGCCAATCACAGATTGCTGCATCGAAATTCCCAGCAGCCTCGGAGGTGTCTGGCTGAGAGGCTGCGGCCCGACAGCCCGACTTGGCCTTTTACCACCAGTCTGGGTGCCCAGCACCCCAGAGCTCTCAGTCACCCTCCTCCGGCCCCTCCCTGTAACCCTGTGCACTCCGCTCCCCCAGAGCTCTGCTCCTGCAGGGCTGCATCCTACCCCTGGCTTCTTAGTGGGGATGCAGGCAAAGCCCTGACTTAGGCCAGGCAGAGAGGAGAAAGCCTTTGAACAGGCAGGCCCACCTGTGTCCCTGAGGCCACTGGGTGTGGGCAGGCCCGTCCCTGCTGCTGTCAGGCCCACGGCTCCTCTGCCCGAGTCTGAGACTTGGGTCCCATTTCCCCCAGTTTAGCACATTTAACTGAACCTTGTGAATTCTTGAGAATGCCTGCCTCCAGGGATGTGTCTACACCTCCTGGGCCTCCTGTGAGCTGGAAAATGGAGGCCTTTGTTCCAGAAGGATTGCACTTGCATTCCTGTGATTGCTTTGTTGCCTAGAGCAACAGGGCCTCGGCTCAGCCTTGAGGTACCAGGAGTGTCCTAGTCACCCTAATATGTGTCCTAGGTCTTTGCATCGGGTGTGGCGTATACTTGAAGAGGAGAGAGGGGACCAGGGCAGCAGGCCCCAGATGGCTGGTGCTTTCAGACTCCTTGGAGTTCCCTTATCCACATGGAACAGAAAACCTGCCCAGAGACACAGACAATAAGCAGGGCTCTCCAGGTTGAGGGACAAGCAGGCTGGCAGACCAGAGTGCCTGTACACAGTAGGGGCCTAATTTATACTTGTTGAATGGAAGAAGGGATGGTGAGGCAGCAGAGGGGTGCCCCTGGATTCCAGAGAGCTGTGCCCAGACACAGGCTACCCTACCCATGGAGGCCAGGCCTTCTGGTACATAACCTCACCCAGAGGCTGGTGTTTAACCATCTCTGATGGCCCATCAACCTCAAGGTTTTCAACTCCTGTGCATGAGAAACTTAAGATTTGGTCATGTTGCTTTTCTGTTCAAAAATCTTTGCTGGCTCCCCGGTATTTTCAGTGGTGTCTCCTAGCTATTAAAAATTGGTTTCAGTGATCATGCTTCCCTCTTGAGAATTCACAACACACATTAGCATACTTAAGGGCCCTGAGAGGACCTGCGGGGCAGAAATTGGTTTCCCAAGCTCAACCATGGGACACCAAGGTCTGTCTTTTGTTTGCTTACCATCTATTAGCACACAGCAGGGTACAGGGCATGTTTTGATAACATTAACCAATAACATAAAAGCCAAATGAATTAGGCTTACACTCAGAAGATTATGGCATCTGGCCTCGACCTAAGGTTCTCCCCATCTCACCACCATGGTGCTCCTCTCTCCTCAGCCCATGCCTCCCCTTCAGACAGGCATGCTGCCTGTCATGGGCTGAATTATGTCTCCCTAAAATTCATGTGTTGAAGTCCTAACCCTCAGGACCTCAGAATCTGACTGTATTTGGAGTATTTAAATTACCTTTAAAGAGGTAGTTAAATTGAAATGAGGCTGCTTGAGTGGGCTCTAAATCCAGTCTGACTGGTGTCCTTATAGGAAGAGGAGATTAGGACATACAGAGAGACAGCAGACACAGTGAGATGACTCACAGGAGGACACAGCAAGGAGGCAGCCGTCTACAAGCCAAGGAGAGAGGCCTCAGAAGAGACCAACCCTGCCAACACCTTGATCCCAGACCTCCAGCCTCTAGAGCCGTGAGAGAGAAGTTTCTGTCATGGAAGCCCCCAGTCTGGGGTTTGTGTGATGGGTCCCCAAGCAGACTAATTCACGGTGCTCCCCACTGCTTCCCAAATGTACCACAATAGGTCAGTGTTCCCAGCCACCATTTGGCTTCTCCACTCTTCCTCCTGGATGCCATTCCCCCATCTCTTTCAGGGCTCTGCCACTGCATTTCTTTTAGTAGCAAACAAACAAAACCAAAATAAAATAAAATTCTGCTCGTCTTTAAGGGCCTCACCCAAATGCCTCCCTGCCCAGTAAGCTCACCCTGGCCCATTCACGGCAATGAGCCCTTCTCTTCTGTGCTCCCAGAGCTGGTGGAAACTTCCGTTCAGCCTTTCTCTCACTCCGCTTTCTGCTGAAGTGAGTCAAGCGTGTCTATTCCTCCCCCCCTATTGTTGGATCTCTGGGAGTAGAAACTTGTCCCCTGTCCCCATACCCAGCACTTAACAGGTGTTCCAAGATTATTTTCTGGATGGAACTGAGACCATGTCTCCGCATCCGCCAGGTCAAGAGGAAAGTGAGCACCTGCTGTCTGCCTACCATATTCCTGCTCTTGGATGCTGGGACCACAGCCACAGTCTCTGCTCCATCCCGGGAGGGAGGGGAGGCTGCAGCATCGCAGGTAGGCCTTGAAGGGCACGTAGGAGCTGAAGTCATGCCTCTGTGGAGCGAAGGAGCAGATGCTACTTTATCTGTTTCCAAATAATTTCATGCCTTTTGACTCATACGCACAGGACCCCGGTGCCTGGCACACAGAAGGGACTCTGTAACCATGAAGAAGGTGAAGACGGGCCATATGCCAGCACGTCAGGCTCTCGGGCTCTGCTCCCTGGGGAGGTTCCTTCCAGTGACCCCACTGGACCTGGAAGGCCCAGGAGATGGTGCAGTAGTCAGAGCCAGGCCCTTCCTCAGGAAGCCTGGCTGGGGAAGCACATGTGCCGGACCACCATGCCCAGTCACCGGGCCTCACACGGGGGTTGCCGAGCATGGCAGCAGGGCTCACATCTCCAGGCCCCGCGGTCTTGGGGAGAAAGGCCCTGTGGAAGGAGAGCTTTGACACCCTCCACTCTGATCTGAGCACAGGTTTTTAATTTCCCTGTAATTTGCCCTTTCTCCCTCTCCCCGGCTGGCTTCCCTGTCATTTCATTTCCTGCACTATTCTCATCTTACAGCAGAGGTGAAGAGAGTTGACCTCTCTTTGCCCCAAAGCTGAATAAAATACAGAACAGATTTTTGTGAATAAAAATAGGCTCGAATACCACCAGCCCGTCACTCCGGGCTCCGCTCGGCCCATCTGGCCTTGCTCTCTCTCCCACCCACTGGCCCACAGGGCAAGGCCGCACAGAGAGCGGGTGCTGGGTCTCTGGACCAGGGCCCCAGGGGACCACTGGCAGGAGGGAGGGCAGGACAGCACAGGAGCGAGGTCAGGAAGGTGGAGGGGGTGGGAGCGGTTGACCAGCTTCATCCTCTCCCGTGAGGGATGGCTGGGAGGGTGGAAACCTCCTCGTGCGTTGCCCTTGCCAGGGGACCAAGGAGGAAAGATCAAAATGTCAGCACCTAGCGGGAAAGAAATTTCTGTCTGGAACATTTGGGACAATTCCAAGAAGGATGCAACTGGAGCCCCTATGAGCAGAATAGAAAGGATTGTGGCTTCAGAGCCAGACAACAGAGCGCACGTCTGCCTGGTCCTCATTCTTTTGCGGTTGGCTGTGTTATTTTAGACAAGGAACTTAATGTCTGTGAACCTCAGTTTCCTTATCTGTAAAACGGAGAAGACAATAATGTAGATTCTGTAGGTCGGCTGGGAGAATTAAATAAAACAGCACATGGAAAGTGCTTGGCACGTCAAAGGTGAACCCTGATCTACTGGCCTCCTTCTTGTCATTCAGGTCATAGGTCAGAGGGTCAGAGGGGCCGTCTCTGATACCCCATCCCCGAGTCTAATGCAGTCACCCAGCTCTGGTCCACTGAGTGCCCTGTTCTCTGCAAAGCATGGACGTGTCTTGGTTTCTTTGTTTATACGTCTGCTGTCTGGCCCCTCCTAGAAGGAAAACCCGTGAGAGTGGGGATCCAGCGCCCAACCTGTCCAGGGCCAGGCGGTTCATTCGAAGGTGGCCTCCGTTGGCTGTGCACCTGCTCTGCTGTGCGAACTTAAGGGTTGGCTCAGGCTCTAGTGTTCCTTGTCTACGTCTCTGTGGGTGCCCCTCAGCAGGTCCCACTGCTCCTGGGCTCTGTGTACAGTGAGGCAGGATCCCTTCCATCCTCCAGCCTCAGAATTTAATTCCCTAGAGATGGCCACTTCCCTCTTCCCAGCTTCCAATCCCTTTCCCACTAAGACAAAACTACATAAACGCCCTTGTGGACGTGGCTTTCAAGAGGTGAGCTTATCTCACCTGACCATGTCTCCTCTTGCTCTGAAACACAGAGAGATGTCCACAGCGTATTGGCTCCAAACGAAATGACCAAACTCTGTATTAGCTTCCTTTTGCTGCTGTAACAAATCACCACAGCGTGGTGACTTAAAACAGCCCGAGTTGGTTATCTTACGGGGTCTGTAGAAGGACACTGGGCTAGGATTAAGGAGTTGGAGGGCTGTGTTCCATTCCTGAGGCTCTAGAGGTGAATGAATTCCCCTGTGTTTTCCACCCTCTAGAGGCAGTCCTCCTTCTTAGCCTCATGGCCCCGGCATCGCCTCTCTCTGACCTGCTCACAAGGAAGCGACATCCTATTGGAAGCAGACGGGTAAGCCAAGAAGTGCAGTCCTATATGGTAAGTGAGGAGTGGGTTGGGCAGGGAGCAGGGTGGGAGCGTGCAAGGCAGGGAGGCTCCCCAGGGGATGGTACCCAAGCCAGCGCTTGGCTTCACTCCTCTACTAAGCTGTGGAAAAACTCGAAGGCAGGACTGAACCTAACTCATCCTCTTCCTTCTTTTGAAGCTGGGTTCACTGCTTTGTGCCTGGTAGACACCCAATAAATTCCACCTGCAGTGAACTGGTTCAACTCTTTCAGAGTCATTTTTCTCTTTGGGGCCACAGTTTTGGAGCTGTGATGTGACGGGAAATCAGGGACTGAGCCAGCATCCTGGGGCAGAGCCCTGGCCGAGGGTTTGAAGGATTTTCTTCATTATTGTACATTTTCCTCCCATTGGAGGTGATTGAAGCTGGAAGCTCCACATCCAGTTGTGGGGCCTCACCAGGGATCTCCCCAGACATCAGGGAACCGGATTTGAGACCCTGCCCTTGGTTTCAAGCAGGACTTTAGGATCACTGGTGGGGGGGGGGGGGCGGGGTTTGATCAGTGAGGGATGGCTCGTCCTTTGAATTTCTTCATAAAGTCACATGCGAGGAGCGAGGGGGATGAAACTGAGCAAGTGAAATACTTGGCAGAGTGTCAAGAAGGACTTTCTGGGCAGATCTGTTTGCTGTGCCCCAGAGGGAGGGGCTGCTGCCAGAGTCGGGGGACGCCTGGGAGATTCTGGTCTCCAGTCAAAAAGTTCCCCTTGCAGTGCCTGCCCGGTAAGGCCCCTAGGCTCTGAGCATCTTCTGCCCTCTGGCCTCAGATTGTTCTCCTTCATTCTTACCTTCTTCTTCTTCACTCAGAGCTTCAGAATGGGGACCCCACACAGTTCTAGGACCCATAGGCTGCAGGGGAAGGCTGATCACAGGGATGTCTGAAGCAAGAAATCCTGGCAGAGCAGGCTAAGGACAGGGCTGAACTCTCAGGGGGACTCACACAGACCAAGGGAGGCTGAATGGAGAATCAAGGTTGCCTTGCTACTTCCCCTGGGCCATCATCTCCCTCCTAGACGGCAGAAGCTCAGCATCCTTAGCCCCGCCTAAGCTCTTGCCAGGACCTGGAACGTACAGGGGTGGCAACGCATTAGACTTCATCCTGCATTCTTTCGAGGGCCATCCTCCAGGCCACGCTTCAAACCAGGCCTGGCAACCAATTAGTGGATGGTGAAATCAACAGAGTGGATGGAGACCCACCTAGCATTAAGAAAAAAACCCACATAGAATCAAGCACAGTTGAAAATATCCTAGTGTATCTCAGGAATAACCGTATTACTCTGTGAAAACGTGTTTCAGTTTTGTGTATGGTATATAGTATACTAAATGTGGGTTGCAAGGTGCAATGTATTTCTTAATGCGGGTCAAGTAAAAATAGAGCATCTCAGGAATCGCTGGGGGATCCAGCGACTCCTGGCGGGAGAAGCTGCAGGTCTGACCAGGCAACTTCATGAACTGTAAATAAAGATGCATAAACCATCCAAAATGTTCCTTCCCGGAGACCTTGGGTGGGGTGGGGGTGGGGTCAGTGGAGGAGCATTGGCTGGGAGTAGGGAGGCTGGGGTTCTGAACCTGGATCTGTCGAGTCCTCCCTGTGAGCCATGGGTGCGTTGCTAACCCCTCTTCTAACCTCAGTTTTCTCCCCTCTCAAATGGGGAGGTTCCATTGTGTCTGTGAACTGCTGCCCTCTGGTGGTGAACTGTAAGATTGCTGATTGGCGTGGAGCTGTTCATATTCTAGGTGAGCCTCACCGCGAGGTGGAGTGTATAGAACCCCACACATGTGTTGAGTTCTCCGCAAAGGCCCCAGCTGCTCAAATACTCTGCCAGTTGAAATACTCCCATGCGATAGTGTACAGTACAGATCTTTCACTCAAAGATCCATTTGTCCATGAATATTGAATAACCTTCCAAATTGTGTGAAGTTCAGCTATGGGAGACTTCAGGCCGTGAGATTAAGATAGCAGCCTTCACCAGCCTGGTCAGCTGCTGGCTTTTCACAGTGTGGGAATTCATTGTGGGGTTGAAGGTCAACATTTCTGGGGTGGCAGCGTGAGGACCCTGAGTCCTAAGATGGTGATGTATCTTCTTGACCTTTGCCCACAGCTGGCCTCCTTCCCTGCAGGCATCTTTACCAAACGTCAACTTCCAGGGCCAAGAGCCGAGGCGTCCTCCCAGGGGAAATACCAGGTAGCCAAAGGTGTGAAGGGACCCACCTGCTTTGGATCTCTTTGGATCTCTGCTTAGCTGTATGCCAGGCATCCAGATGCGCCTGCTAGGCCTGATCGTATTTTTTGAAGCTGCTGAGAGTGGGATCAAACATTTACAACATGGAGTTTGTCTTGCCACTTTCTTCAGCCTCTTCTTTTTTTGATGGTATCAGCACCTGTTTGCATCTCCAAGGCTCTAATTAAATTCCCTTCAGTCTTTGACCCAACCTCTTGCAAGAGAAGTGATTTTCCAAAAAATTTCTTACTTAAACAGCATGCTGCATTGTTCTGAGATTTATGTCTAGAGAACTAAAAGAGGACTGAATGTTCCTGGCATTGTCTCTGGATTTAAAAAGGTCAATTGCTGGCGTGAGTAAGGCATCTTCAAATCCCCCAAAGCAAATATCTTGGATCATTGCATTCAACAGGTGCCTAATACTTGTCTGTGAAAAGGTTGGAGGAAAGAATGGGTGGAATCGCAGCAATGGCCCTTCAGATGAAGCTTCTGAGCTCTGAAGCCACAGTGCAAACCCCACTGTTACACAACAGGACGGTGACCTGGGGCCAAGTCAGGGTGCTTTATCCACGAGGTTGAAAGACCCAAGCAAACATTCGACAAAATGGAGTTAAACACTTTTCAAAACAATCGTTTAGAGTATTAGACCACTGTCTTATTCTTATGGGGGGTCTGAAGGGCCTGCCCAGGATGGCTTGGTTTTGAGGACATTACCGGTCAGCCGCAGCCAGGAAGTGATTAGCGAGTGCCTGCTCCCCAGACGTGGTCTGACTTCTGGGCTGAGTTCAAAGCAGAGTTCTTAGTTTAATAATAATACAGGATTAGCTTTCCTTTACAACTCCCCATGCTGGATCTATTTTGAAGAAAACACTGCAATGTCCATGGAACTTTGGGGGCACAGTGAAGACTTGGAGAAAACATTTAGTGCATATTTGCATTCTTGTTCACATCCTCTCATAATGAATCATGGAGAAAATAACCCTCCCTTAATTCTCTTGGTGGGAAATGGTGGTTATTTCTAATGGGAAGAACAAAGCAGGTCTTGAACTCCTCCCATCACCAATGTGCTGAAAGGTGGTTCCAGAGCTCACAAAGGATACAGGCTTGCGTTCACTGATTGCCGGGTCATTTAAAGGAATCTGATTAAAAGTTCGGAAGAAATGCTAGGATTCTACAGAATAATTGTCCAAAGCTGTGGACAAGTACTGATGGTAGCATGTGAGAATATTTTAGCCCAGATATGGGTGAATATTTTCATTTCAATGGCATTTATTTATTTTTAAAATTTATTTATTTATTTATGGCTGGGTTGGGTCTTCGTTTCTGTGCGAGGGCTTTCTCTAGTTGTGGCGAGCAGGGGCCACTCTTCATCGCGGTGCGCGTGCCTCTCACTGTCGCGGCCTCTCTTGTTGTGGAGCACAAGCTCCAGATGCGCAGGCTCAGTAATTGTGGCTCACGGGCCTAGTTGCTCCGCGGCATGTGGGATCTTCCCAGACCAGGGCTCGAACCTGTGTCCCCTGCATTGGCAGGCAGATTCTCAACCACTGCGCCACCAGGGAAGCCCGGCATATATTTATTTTAACACATATTTAAAAGATATATAACTAGCACACCTGTGAGTTCTTGACTATTTTAGGAAAAGACTAAAGAAGCTATTTAAGTGAAAACCAAAAAAGAAAGGAAAGCGTGTTAATTTAAAGAAAACTAATAATAGTGAAAATTGTGAGGCTGGTGCCTAAACAATGAAGTTTGCTGAACAGATTGAAAGCAAGCATTAAATTTTTGTAGTGTTACTAGAAGCAGTACGCAGATGCTGGAGTCTTGTTTGGAACAAATATTCAGGACTTGGGGGAAGGCTCAGGGACTGTGGATGTGCTTGGAAGGAAGCCTTAAGGGCACAGCCAGTCTTTTTGGTTGTGGGGAACACTTGGCTCCAGGATCTTTCTAGAACGAATCGCTGTGAGTCCATCAGTGAAGACCCCCAGCAGGCAGTGACGTCTGCTCAGGAGAGCAGACCTTCTCTCAGACTGAGCCTGGATCTCAGAGGGAAGCTGATAGCTCCAAAAGCCTTCCCGTCTGCCCACCTGCCGGGGATGTCATTGCCTGGCCCTTGGAGAACCTTCCACCAGGGCTATCACACCTCACAGTGCATCAGAGTGGAGCCCAAACTAACAGGTGTACCTTCTACTCACCACCTGGGCATGCAGGCTGGCATGTGAGTCCACTGCATCTCCTTCAGGATAAAGACAACAAGGGAAACGGGCTCTTGTCTTTAATCACTTTTCTGAGTCTTTGCTGATAGGGGGGTGTCCTGGGCAGGGTGCTTAAGAGGACAACTTAACTGTCGAGGCGTCTTTTCTGTGGAACCTCAGTCGTGACTGGAGAATCCACTCCTGAGCCTGGCCCTGCTCGGGACCCTGGTTTTCTCAGAGAAGGAACTCAAAAAGTGCCCAGAGCTGGTGCTGGGGATGCCATTTGGTGGTCTGGGAGTTGCTGATTGCTTTCTCTGTCACAAAGCCTTTGATTTCCATCGGCTCATGTGTACACATGTGGGTATTCTTGGTGGCCTGACCATTGAGCATAATTAAAAGAAATGATTGGCTTTCTCTTGATGCAAACATCTGGTTTTACTTGAAACAAGATGACTTAGCTGTTTCAGAAACATTCTTGTAACCCTGGATTCACATTTTCTTCTTAAAATATATATTTTCTCTGTTAGGGCAGCATGTTAATGTAAACACTCCGTGTAACTGACAACCGACAGTTTCAGAGCGTGTGGGGCTCTAAGCACTGGAGGAACCGCAAGAATGATTGCGTTTTTGATTTGATCACTGGAAATCTGTTTCAACAGTCACTCTGATTTAAACAATTACTCTGATTTATACTCCAAACGCTGTAATTTGCAGAAAACGTAACCATGTGAGGACATTTTTCTAGAGTATGTCTTGGCAACTTTGTTTTGTTGTGATGTCATTCCTTCAGCTTCAAGGAAGTGCTAGGGAATCCAAGAAAGAAAACGGGGCCTTTTCTTTCTGATGGGCTTTCTGGCCACCAGGGGGAATATTCTCAAGTCTTACCACTCCCGGCCCCTGAGGCCAACTCTGCCGGGCTAAGAATGCCATCCAGGACAGAAGGAGACCCCAGGTTTCCTGAAGGTCAAAGAGTTAAGGACCAGGAGTAGGGTGATTGGTTGTGTAGTCACTCCCACCATCTACGGTTAAGGAGGGCAGGTGGGGAACCTCTTCTTGCACCAAGTTCATTCTTCAAAGCCCAGGTTGGCAGAGCTAGAAGACGGACAGGAGGTTTAATCCCTTCATTGCCCAGAAAGGAAGATCCAGAGAGGGAAAGAACACCACCCAGGTTCTAGAGCAAGTGTCAGAGCCAAGGGAAGAACTAGGTCCTTGGGTTTCTGATTCATGGCAAGATTGAATTGTAGGCATGGAATGGCAAGTTGGTTCCATTTTATGTATGGAGAATGTGTCTCAGTAAAATGAGAATACAATTGTCATAAATCAAAAAAATTAAGCAGCCCATGTTTTGTAGGGTGCAGCTTCAGAGAGCTAGTACTCAAAGTATTAGCTCTGTTTATCCACCCCACCCCCCACCCGCCCGCAACACCACAGCCAACTACTGCAGCTGGTCAGTGCTGCTGGAGAAAGAGCCACGGAGGGCAATTCCCTGTGGCCTTGCTCTGCCTGCTGGCTTGGTGACAGCTCAACCGCCATAGGCACTGAAGGTGCTTGTTATATGAGGTAGCATCATGCCTATGGGGATGGCACCAAGACCCTTGATGGTGCTGGGGTGCCCAGCCTCTCTAACGGCATCTTCCTAGACCATCTGCTATGGATTAAATGTTTTGTCTCCTCCAAATTCATATTTTGAATCCTCAGTGTAATAGTATTTGGAGGTGGGGCCTTTGGGAGGTAATTAGGTTCAGATGAGGTCATGAGAGTAGGGCCCCCACAATGGGATTAGTGCCCTTATAAGAAGTTGAAGAGACCCGATGCCTGTCTCCCTCCTCCCTCCATGCCACCCCTTCTCTCCTCCACATGAGGATATAGGAAGAAAGCAGCTGCTTGCAAACCAGGACCTTCACCAGAACCTGACAAGGCTGGCACCCTGATCTCAGACTTCCCGTGTCCAGAACTGTAAGAAATAAATTTCTGTTGTTTAAGCCACCCAGTTTATGGTATTTTGTTATAGCAGCCTGAGCTAGGACACCATCTGTCTCCAACCTAGCCCTAGCCCAGGAAGTAGATGATTCTCTTTAAAGTTCATCTCCTTGATAGCTATAGGCTTAGTTTTTCAGTAACTCCTTAAAATCACTTATGTGGCTCTTATCACTGAGGAGCTGTAGGATATGACAGGTTCCATCTCCACCTGGAATCTGCTGTGTGATCAAGAAGGGGTCTGATCCTTGGCCATGCTCCAGTGTCCTCTCAGTTAAATGAGGGATCAGACCACCAAGTGCTGAAGTCTCTTCCAGCTCCACTACTCTTTGGATCTGTGACTCTATCATTTTTGTTTATATGTTTTTCTTATTTAAACAGTGATACGGGCTAATGGTGGACAGTTTTTCCCACTTGAACCACATACTCTTTGAGGTGTGAAGTTCATCATGTGTGTCACCGCTCCCACAGAGCCTGGAATGGGGACCTTCAGCCAAAGGCATGCTCACAGCCTGCCACTCCTCTTGGGACTGTCCTGCTGACACTAGCAAAGACTGTTGTGTGCTTCTGAACTACGTTGGTGTATGTAGCTCTTGCACGATGAATGGGAGCCTACAAATACTCAGTTCCTAGTACAAGAGTCAGAGCACAGCTGGATCTCAAAGATGGTTTGCTAAACAGCCCTGGATTGGCTATTTGACCAATATGTCCTGCAGTAATAAGTTTATCCATGCTAACCACACTGATGAAAGAAATTGTTCTTTCTTTATTTTCCTAAAACTGATCTGATATTCCACATGAGCTCCCACACACAGGGTGGTGAGAGAAGAAATAAAACTAAATTTTGGTCCAATTGAATAATTTCAAACTGATTCCAGCTCTCTTGTCTTCTCCTTTCTCTTACTCCATATGGCATTTGGGTGTGGGAAGAGGGAATACTATGTTCTCAGATCCCTCAGGCGTTGATGACCCTCCAATTTCTGAAGCAGTGTCCTTTGGTCTGGTCACTGCTTGCCTTGCTGTCTTTGATGGCTGAGGTCAGCAGCTGGTCAGACATGTGACTTTACTTCTCTATCCTCAGTTGCCCTGCTTGGCTGACTCAGGGTCTGCTGCATCCTACGTCTGACTCTGACCTGAGAGGTCTCTGCAGTGGGTCATTATTCCGCCTGCCATGGCGATCCATGCAGACACTCTGGCTCCCAATGCAGTGGCCATACAAACCCCCCTTGGAGGGCCTGTGGGAATGTCTGGGTCCCAGACACGCCAAAAGGAAACTGAAAATGGCTCAGAAAAGGTAACTCAAGCTTGGTCTTCCCTTGGCTCTAGTACGCTTCACAATTTACTTTACTTTGGTGTGGTTGCTGCCATGTTGGTACAGGAATAGACTTAGAAGTGAAATTAACCCAGAGTCCCAACTGGGAACCAGGACAGGAGACGCTTCTGGCTTTCCCTCCGATTATTCAACATATTGGAGCCTCTTATCTCACTCCCTGTCTCTTCTGCTTGTTCCCCCTTCTCCTCCTAATCCCTCAGGACTGGGAGGGGTGAACTCCTAGCTTTTCCTTCCTCTGTATATTATCCTCTTCCTGAATTTGACAGCAAGTCTCATGGCCTGTATACACTGTAGAAAAAAATTCCATAGTCTGAATTTCTTCAATTGCTACGTGAGTCACTCTCAAATTTACACTTATCTTCTGCCTGAATCTCTATCTATTGATCTGTCTGTCTGCCTGAATTGTTTTCTCAGTCTTTACACTTGGATATCTAATAAGAAGCTCAACCTTAGCATAATCAACACTGTAACTGTTTGGCTGCCCTGTCCCCGTATCTGTCCCCTATTCCAAGCATTTTTCATTTTGGTGACTAGAACTGCCATCTACTCAGTTGCCCAGACCACAAATTTTAGAGTCATTTTTGACTCTTCTTTCTCTCACATTCCCACGTCTAATCCATCAGAAAATCCCATTGGCTCTAACTTCAAAATATATCTTGGACCCAAAACATTTCTCATCATCTCCATGGTTACCATCAGCATCTACGCTACCATTTCTCCCACTTGGGCCATGGCTACAGTCTCCTAACTGAGATTCCTTCTTCTACTTGTGTCCCCATAGAGCAGAGTTTCTTATCTGGGGGTGATTTTGTCCCCCTGGGGGTACATTTTGCCATGTTTAGAAATACTTTTGGCTGTCTCTACTGGAAGGTGGGAGGGTGCTACTGGCATCTAGTGGAGAGAAGCCAGGATGCTGCTAGCAGTTCTGTAAGATACAGGACAGCTCCCCACAACCAAGAATTACCTGGAGGCTTCCCTGGTGGCACAGTGGTTAAGAATCCACCTGCCAATGCAGGGGACGCTGGTTTGAGCCCTGGTCTGGGAAGATCCTATGTGCCACGCAACTAAGCCTGTGTGCCACAACTACTGAGCCTGCGCACTACAGCCCGCGAGCTACAACTACTGAGCCTGCGAGCCACAACTACTGAAGCCACACACCTAGAATCCATGCTCCGCAACAAGAGAAACCACTGCAGTGAGAGCCCGTGCACCGCAATGAAGAGTAGCCCCCGCTTGCTGCAAGTAGAGAAAGCCCGCACGCAGCAACAAAGACCCAACACAGCCAAAAATAAATAAATAAAACAAATTTATTAGGAAAAAAAAAAAGAATTACCTGGCCCAATATTTCAACAGTGGCAAGGTTGAAAAACCCTGCCAGTCTCCCAACATAGTAGTCAGGGTGGTCTTTCTTAAGTATAAATTAAATTGTGTCACGCCCGTGCTTAAAACAGTGTGGCTTGCTAGTGTAATAAGAACAAAATTTAAATTATTTATTCTAGTTTCGAAGGCCCCATAGGACCTACCCTCTTTAGACCTCCCCTGTTTCCTATTTCTCCATTCTGCTCATTTACAATCCTCCAGCAGCAATGATCCTTCGTCTTTCTCTCCAATTTCCTGAACACATTCCTGTCTCAGGGCCTTTGCACTTGCTGTTACTTCTGTGTTCTCTAGATTTTGCTTGGTTGCTATGTCATCACTCAGGTCTCAGGTTAAATGTCCCCTCCTCAATCAGTCTTTCCTGACTTCCCTGAGGACCACAGGCCCTCTACCCACCCCTGCAAAACAGACAGACACATCACATTACCCAATGTTATCTTCTTAGTATTGATCAATATCTGATATTGTATTACGTTAGTTTATTTGTGGTCTGTCCCCCCTAAGTTTCTTGAGGATGAGGCTATTTTTCTAGAATGGACAGAGAAGGGCTCAGTAGATATTGATGACTGCATGCCTGACTGATTGTCAGTATGTTGAATAGAACCTAAAGAGATTTAGAACATCTTTTCTCTCTAGTCAGTGCCTAGCTTTCAGGCCTATTGTCTTACTGTGAAATCGTATTTCAATAATATGAGCTGAATATTAACTCTTTTTCTATGCATTCCTGCTATACCATTACTAGCCACCCCATACCACTCCACCCAACTAATATATACCTTAGCTGGTTAAGGACTAGGTCATGCTCAGGGGAATACAAAAGAGAAAAAGTATTACTCTTACAAATATAAACAAAGTGTTCAATCTATTATTAAAAAATCCTCCACTTCTTCTAGGAGGCAAACCCCATCCCCCTCTTTCCTCCCAGTGGGTAACAGGATGGGCCCCAGCTGGTTGCCTTTTTGCTCTGGTCTTGGTAACTGAACGTCTTTCAGTTGCTCCCTTCCCTACAGCACAAACCTAAGGCTTTACCTAAAGCTTTACCCAGCATTTCCTAAGGCTATTTCTACTTTGGTGAAGAGAATGCGTTCCCTTGCACAGTAGGAGAGGAGGCTAAAATGCAGAAGTGCTGGATTCTCAGGAGCCGTTTCAAATACTAGACTCCCTTTTGCCAGTGTAGAAGCTGCCGAGATTTAACAGACCCAGGAGGTGAGGTCGTGGGAGTGTGCCTTTTGTGCATGAGTGCGTATCGTGTGCACAGATCTGCATGCGTGCATCAGGTGTATATCTGTGCTTGTGACATCCCAGAGGTCACAAGATCAAAAATGGGAAAGGATATTTTGTGTCTCGGCCCACGGAAGAGTAGTGGGAAGAGTGTATTCATGTCATTAATCTAGCGTTAGCCACAGGAGTTAGTAGCATTTGGCTAGATGACAGCTATTTACAGTTTTTCATCATTTATTTGCAAATGACCTGGGTTCAAATCCATTTAGTAGTTTGATTTGGAAAAGTTACTTAATGCTTCAGATCCTCAGTTTTTTGATCTGTAAATTGTAGCTGATAATTCATTTATGATGGTCCAGAAAGTACCAAAGCTCAGTCTCCACCATAATAAGACATCTCTCTCCTGCCCTCCCCTTGCTGGCTAACAAACACATCTGCTGTTCTTGCCTGAAAGTTATGGCGTCTTTATTACCCAGATTGGGGGATGTGGGTGAGGGGAAGACATGGGGGCTTATAGGATGTCCACTGCAAAGGGCAGGGTGCTGCTGAAGGACAGGGGCCCAGCCAGAAAGGGGAAGTGGGGCAGGAGTTGGAGCCTGTGCTCGCTTAGTTGGGAGCCATCGTTTTCTTACCCATTAGGGATGAGGGAAGAGAGAAGATTGGGGACATCTGTCAAGCATGTGAAACAGGTGGTAAGAGAAGGAACTAGGGAAAGATGATCTTTGAGAAGATTCTCTCTGTTAGGATGGTGATGCCACTTTGGTTTTTCCTTGAGGGACTACAGTGCTGATTGAGTCGGTTCTTCTATCCCTTTGATGTCTCCACAGAGTTTCCTTTGAGTGTGGCATCATGCTGAGACAATTCTTTCAAAAGCAGAACCAGAAAACCAGACTTTGTTCAAGTTAGAACCAATTTGCACTGTTGTTGTGAGGATTAAATGTGATTTTTGTGTGTAAGTCTTCAGCACAGAGTCTGGTAAATATTAAGCACTAAATAAAATGTAGCTCTAATTAACATGCTAATCACAGTCTTATCTCTCAAAGACTAACAAACTTGACTCTCAAGAGTTCGCAGTCTCTTTTACGTAGCCCTTAAGACCATTTGCCACTGTGTTACCTGTTGTGGATTTTCCCTTGACAACTCCTACCCCAGGCTCAGAGCTGCTTATGAATCTAAGACTAACTTCTGAAGGTCACTTTAACATCCAGAGAAATGGGGCTCAGCTTGAAGGATACCTTAGTGATAACTGGGTATCACAAAGGATAGATCCTTCGGAAGTATCTTTGGGCAGCAAGGGAGTGACAATTGTAATGGGGAGTTGACGGGTTGGTTGGGTTCCCAGTCATAGGGCCGCTATAGCCTGATGAGGGGTCCCAAGAATGCCAGCCAAAGCCCCTTCCCTCTGCCCACTCACCTCACTCCTCCCCAGTACTGAACTCTAATAAGGCCCAAGCTTGCTCTGTGGCTCTGGGACCGTGATTTAGTTCTTCCCAATCCCACACGCTCGGGGTCAACAAGGCATAAGGCAGGTGTGGCCGACTTTTAAAGAGAAATCGCGATGGCCCCAGGACCTACACAGTGTCTGGCCCAGTGGAAGCACGCTTTACCATGTTGTGACCGGAAGGTAGAGAGAGGCTTTCTCCAGCCGTTGGCTACCTTTCTCCCCACTGCAGTGCTCACTCTCTGCAACCCCCCTTTCACTTAAAGCCCCCCTTCAGGCGCCTGCTGCCTTGTTCTCACCTTGTTCTTTATGTGCTGGTCTCAACTGTCCATTCATCACCAGGGCAGGAAGTCCATCTCTTTTCATCGGAAGCAGTTTCACAGGGGGGTGAAGAGTACAGACACAAGTGCCAGATGCTTAGAGTAGAATTCCAGCTTCACAACTTACAAACTGGTGACCCTGAGCTAGTTAATCTTTTCATGTCTCCACATCCTTATCTGTGAAATGGGGATACTGATAATGTCTGTCCTGTAGAGTTGCCACAAGCTTAAATGAGATAATATGTATTTAACTCTGCCTGGCATGTAGTGATCGCTGTGTAAGTTTTGTGGGGGTAATGATGGTGACGATGATCATGGTTACGATGATGCTGGTGGTGGTGATGGAGGTTGTAGTGATGATGGCGATGGTGGTGGTGGTGATGATGGGTACATCTGCTCACTGAAGCATTAACATAAACTCTTCCTCTGCCATTACAAAGGGCAAGTGAGTATTCCTAGGCTGGCCTCATACCTGGGCAAGGATGACAGTCAACCTCTCACGTGATGTCAGCAGGTACAGAGGGTCCTGCCCTCCTCTGCTGCCTGACAGCTCCTCCCCTATTCTAGGGATAGTAGATGTTAGCGGGAAGATTTCTGGGCAAGATTGCAGTAACTTCTCCCCCATCTATTTCTGGCTATGCTTTTGGGGTGAGATTGAGCACGCTGGTTCCTGATGTTACGTGGACTCAAGAGTATGAGCTCCTTGAGTTCAGGGCAGAGACGTGATGCTGTTTATCTCTGTGTCTCCAATCCCAGTGAGTCCCGGAGTGGTGCTCTATATAGACTGCATGGATGGATGGATGGATGGATGGGTGGGTGGATATGTAATGAAAGATGAACAATTAGCAATTTTTCAGGGCATTTGTTGGCCGCCTGCAAGGTGAATGATGTTTGGCCCCTCTCCCTGATATCTGCCCCCTGAGGGATGTCTCTGGGGACAGGAAAGGTTGAAAAGAGAACAAAAGGAGAATCTGGGAGGGGGCCATAGGGCCATGCTGGGCCATGGTCAGTATTCCATGACTGATTGGGCAGTGAATAGATTTGAAGAAATGAAAGTGTTCTTGGAGAATTATGATGCTGCTGACAGGTGCCTCCACGGATGCCCAGGTCTGCCCCTTGTCCAAAGAGACTCGGATGCGCAGGGTGTGGGACCTGCCTTCGGGGGTTGCCCATTTTGGGGAGGAGTCTCATCATGAACATGTGAAAAGTAAAGCTTCATTCTAAGCTTTCGGCTCAGTTGAGGGTTATTTGATCATAAGAAACAAAAACAAAAACTACTCAAATGAGCTTAAGCAAAACAGGAGGATAAACAGTAAGCAGAGGGAGGGGCTGAGAGCACTGCCAGGCTTCACGGAGTCTGGAGAGTCTCCAGGGGGTGCTTGTCAGACTATCTGTGTCTCGCTCTCTGAGACGACATTGTCTCTCTGCTTCTTTCGGCTCCAGGTTCCTTCCCTGGAGCTTCCTCTACAAGGCCCTTCATTTCTGTTCCTTCAGAATCTCAGCTTGCCCACGGCTTTGGGTTGCCCTGACACCTACTCTGGTCCAAACTATGCATGACCTTGAGAGCCTCAAACGTTTTTACTGCAGTTTCTGTCTCTCTTAGTTCAAATTCTAGAGAGAAAGAAAACGGAGAGAGAGAAAGGTTCAGCCTGGCTGCTTCTCTCTCCTCCACCCCAGTCACTAGGCTCACAGTAGGGCTGTAACAAAACTCAGAGGAAAGGGGCGTGTGCAGTGGGGACATTTCAGCAGAGACAGACGCAAGGCATGCCACAAATGTACGTGGAACGAATGAGAGGGAGTCTCTGGAGTTGTGGCTGACTGGTGACATGTGGGAAGGGCTCCGAGGTGACAAACCCATCCAGCGCTTAAGACTCTGTGCTTTCACTGCTGAGGGCCCGGGTTCAATCCCTGGTTGGGAAACTAATAGCCCACAGGCTGTGCAGTGTGGCCAAAAAAAAAGAGAGAAGAGAGTTGGGCGTTAAGTAGGTTTGGTGCTGAGTGGTGGGGGGTGATGGGAAAGTTGAGTTCAGATCCCCTGAGCTTGACACTCTTGTCGTAGGCAGGTCAGTCGAGCTTCTGGAGGTGCGGAAGATGCACACAACGCTCCTCTCTGGGGGGAGCTGACATGCAAGGCCGGGTTCTCTAGGACCCACATCTGGGACAGTCTCCTGGGCTGCAGAGATGAAGACCCTTCAGAGACGATGGTCACTCACTGCGGGGAGGGAGGGAATAAGGTCCCACAGTTTTCTCCAATCCTGCCCCAGGAAACTTGTCCCAAGCTCCTTCCGAGGAGAGACTTTTGAACAGAGTTGGTTTGCTTTGGGGCCCCCACAAGAGCTCCACTCACTGAAGTCATCTGCACTTCGGCTGGAAGCTGAGCTACTAGTTGGGAAAGCCCTGGTTTCAAGGCCAGTTTGGAGGTGAGAGAATAACCACGAGGACGAAGTCCAAGGAGCATATTGGAGGAAAGAGCAAGGCAAATTCTAGAACCATAAAGGAGAGTGTGAGAGCCCCTGGGCCCCAGGAGAGGAGGGAGAGAGTCTTAGGGGCTTAAACCCCAGTGACTTTCCAGGATGGAAAGACAGGGTCAGAGGTCACCAAGAGTGTGCTCAAAGGCCTGGGTAGTCCCCAGGGGCAAGGTAACTCAGGGGGAAAATCGAACCTATACCCTTGCAGGGACCGTCCAGGAGGAGCTCTGTCCTGTACTAAAAGGATCCAGTTTAACTCAGAAAACATGTCCAGGGCTGAACTGATAGCCTGAAAGAGAAAAGACCATCTTTCTCCCTCAGAGACTTCCACAATGGCACATGAAGAAGCGGCCTGACCCACCTTTTTGCCATCTGATTCAGGTGACAGGAACGAGGAGGGCGGGACAGGGGGCGGCCTGCTCAGAAGCGCCTGCGCAAGCCCCAGCCCCAGCCCCTCCCTGGCTCACCGGGGCCCTGCCGATGCGATGCGGAGGAAGCCGTAAAGAAAGGGCGGCTGGTAGTTCCTGCTGGTGGTAATGGATATATCTGGAGGGTGAAAGTGAGTCATTAACCGAGATCCATGACAAATTTCTGCATGTTATTATTTTATATTTGTATTTAAAAGTCGTCGTCCTGGGCTGTGACAGAGGGGTATGCTCAATATAGAATTTCTGCTTTGCCTGGAAAACTAGCTTTTGGCTGTGAAAGTGGCACATTGTCAATTGTCTGTATTTTGGCCTTCACACTGCATTTCCTTCCCTGCTGTGAGGCAGTAACCAGGCACATACCTTCTCTCCGCCTGCCCCAGGCTCCTCAGAAATGCTCCTGTCTCTCGACCAGAGCTGTGACCATTCTGTTGAGGGTGAGCCCTAGCGCTCAAGCCCCTCTGCTTTCCGGGCCAGCCAGAGGCCCCACCGGCAGAATGAGGCCCCCAAACTTCCTGGAAGGAGAACAAAAGGGAGTTCTGATTTGTTGAGGATCTTAGAATCTCTGTGGCCCAAATAAATGCTTGTTGTCATGGTGACAAGCGTCAGCTGGGACCCTGTGGGCATGAGGTAGACAGAGTCCATAGGCGTGGCCTCTAGCCTTTAAGCTGACACTTAAAGCAATTAAGCTAGCGCACGGTAGCAATTAAGATGACAGTTTTTGGAGTTAGGTTTTGGTTCAAATCCGTGCCGCATCACTTACTAGCTGTGTGTCTTCAGGCAATTGGTTTAACCCCACCGAGCCTCAGTTCCCTCATTGGTAAAATGGGAAAATATTAATAGTAATAGTAATAAACAACTTCAGAGGGTTGCAGTGAGGATTAAAGGAGAAAACACAGGCAAAACGCTTCTGTTAGTGACTACGACCTAGTATTTATTTGAAAAGCATCAGCTTTATTGGTGCTATGTTTGCGTTCTGCCTGAGTTTTAAAGTCTGGTGTAGGCAGTGTATCAAGGCAGGAAAAGCTCACTGCATGCTTTAAGTAGCATCTGGGAAGAATCTGTCACGTTTTGGAGATGCCAGCCAAAGAACATCGTATTTCCAGCCAAGCACCTTGTTTGTCCAGCTACAGGGTGTCGCATATTTATCTGAGACAAAGTCACCCCAGCCCCATTTTTCATATTTACTTCTCAAGAAGTACAGCCAGAAGAGGAAATTAAGTTGTGGCTTGGTTGCAGCCCAAGATGCAGACATTTTCCTTTTTGATAGGCGCATCTGCCCTTCCAGAGGCCCCGCGAAACATTCAGGAACTGAGAATCACTTACGGTCATTGGAGGAATTGATATCATTTGAAAGAGGGCTGGGAATAATGCAAATGTCACGTGGTATCTGCTATGCACAGAATAGAAGGAACAAACCAATTAACTGATGGAATGTGGGGCATCTAGGGGAACCGCAGGGGCTCTGAAAGGCCAAAGAAGAAAAGCAGCAAAGCAGGCCCCAGGTGGACAGGAGTCAGCTGCTGGTGCTAAGTCTGGGCAGAACTAAAGCCAGTCTAGTGGTTTTGACTGGCACTGGGGCAATCTCCCAAATTCTCACTATCCTTATTTTCTTTCTAGGATGGGCACATCTCTCTTTGAACTGGTAAGTTCCTACATCAGAGCCCAAACATCAAGCCCCGGTTCTGCCCTTTCTGGAATCTCCAGTTTCCCCTCACTTGTGGCTTTGCTTTCCTGCCGCTTTCTGTGGCAAGTGTGTCTGGATCTGCCTCTTCTGCTGACTTGCCAGCTCAGGCTGAAGACACCGAGTCATGCCCAGATTTGAATCTCTGCAGCAGGAGTAGGTTTTTAGTGGGTGCCTAGTGCACCAAGGGAAGGATCTTGGGAAAGTGTACAATCATCGATTAGCAATGTCTGCTGTGGACAAGGGCACACACAGCATAGGCTGATCAGGGACTAGTGCCCAGTACGTGATTTAGAAATGTTGGTACAGCGAGTAGCCAAATGAGGAATGAATAGAACAGACAGAGCAGGTGTCTTCCTAAAGCTCCCAGGCAATTCGTTGTCGAGTGTGGACTAGAAAGCTGTCTTCTGATGGGCAGCTCTGAACTCTTCTGTGGACCATTTGCTTTTGCCTGTGGCTCAGAGCTTGGGGGCTGTGAGAAATCACCAACAGAAGTGGGAGAGAGAATCTGGTCAAGGCCAAAGCACTCTCTCCAGCTCCTGTTTGTTCTGGTCAGAAACAGATACATCTGGAGTCAGCCTAGGGAAGAGACCTCAGCTGAAAAGAGATAGACCACACTAGGGGATACCTGGCTTCTGTATCACTGAAACAGAATTTGATGCAAGTTTCAGCTGGGGATTGCTAATTGCTAATTGCATTTCTCCATCTAGAAATCATTTGTTAATCAATGAATGCGCTTTTTTTTTTTTGTATATTGAATCACATCTGGAAATGATCTGTCCCCATAAATGGATGTTCAGGAAGATGATTAAAAAATTCTGATTGTGCTCAAATGAGTATGGAAACGTCTAATAAGGAGCTGGGGTCTGGGATCACTGTGAGGCACATTCTTGAATCCTCATGGCCTGGATTTCACTCAAGGCAAAGGGACCAAAGGGAGGGTTAGGGAGGTGCTGGTTTAGTTGGTTTGCCAGTCCAGGGTGGGTGAGCATTCCCCTGCTGCCCTGCTCGCCCTTCACCCTTCTGGAGCCCAAGTTCCCATTGCATCACCAGCCTTGTATCCCGGGGTGGAGGGAAGGCCAGGAAGAGTGTGGGGTTGTCACAGTGTTGGCATCTCACAGACAGACCATGAGAATTCTGGGACATGGGGATTACCATCCATTTTCACTCTCAAAGAGGCAGTGGTGGTCAAAAGTCTTTTTGAGCCTAAAATCCCATTTGACTCTCTCACGCATTAGAATGAGCTGCCTCAGGGCTGGTTGGCCGGCCCTCTGCCTGGTAGAAGCCTGCATTGAGTGCGCTGGACCACGTCAACCAGTGCCCCTTCCTAAGGAGCACAATGCCCGCGTGCAGCTTGGGTTGCTGCCCTGGGGACTCTGCTGCATGCAGTGACTCAGGAAGCCTGCCGTGCGCCCCGCAGTTGGGAGGGAGGGCCCTGAGGGGACCCTCCAACCTCACATCTCCCTGTTATCTTCTGTGTGAGTCTGAGATCCTGACTGCTTGCTTGGTTCCCAGGGCCGAGGAGAAGGGTTCTGGCCTCACCTGTCAGCCAGCACAGTAGCCTCGGCAATTAGCCCCTAATTGGGCTCCAGCTGCCTCAGCATCTTCTTCCAGGGAGGCAGTTCTCCAGGCCCCTCAGGAATTTTCTGCCTCTTGGCCTCCCTCTGAAGAAACTAAGGAAACTGAAGACTAGAAGGAGTTTCCCAAGATTTCATGGGAAGTTGGGGGCAGAAATAGGACTGGAAATAGAACTCCTGCCCATTTCCCAGTTCCATTATTTTCTGATACCCTTCTATTTGCCAGACAGGCATTTTTCTTAAGCTCCCCAGACATCTGATGAATTTGGTGGTGCCGTGACTTTTTCATCCTCCCAAAAGTTATTGCCCAGACACTGAAAGGCATAATTGAATAAAAAGCTAGAAGCTGGCAGAACCTGATATACAGACAGCCAAGGCCACAGAAAGAGCCAGAGCCTACAGCCTCAGAAGAGAAAGGAAGCGATGCTCACGGCTCTTAGGAAATTGTGGAGCCCGAGGCCCTCAGCCCAGGTTTGCCTTTCGTCCTGCAGATTTCCTACGGGTCCACGTTCTTACTGGCCCCATGATGCCTGTCTTCATGGCTAAGGCTTTCTTTGTGTGGCACGAACATAACATGCTGAGAGGCTTAAGAGACAGACAAAAACCAAACCAAGCCAAACCGTAACAACGTGGCTCTTGTCACTCATTAGAGAATAAGGAGCCAGTGACCACCTTGTTCTGGGCATTGAGATCACAGTACGAAGTTCAGGCCTCGATCTAGCTGTCATTTCAATGGGCGCACATGTTTTGCAAACTCTTGATGTTATTGAGCGGGCTGAAGGTTTTTATATGGGTTTTCTGGGGTTGGAAGGTCATCTAGGGAATGGGAAATATTATTACCAAGGTGAGTCAAAGCAACATTTTGTTCTTGTCTTTTCTATCCTTGTTCTGCTCCGGAAGCTTGCAGTGAGGCTTCCTCCTGCTGGTCGTGCCTGAGGCGCTCTCGGGCAAGGTTGGGTGGCGAGGCCAGGGTAGAAGACCCCCACTCGGGGAGGATTTGGGGGGTCTGAGAGTAGTTCCAGGTCTGGTCCACTCTCGTCCTGCATCCAGTGAGGAACATGCACAGTCAGCTTAACACCCACGGCCCGGGCAGCTCTCTGTAAATCCCGGTCCTGGGCTGAGCATTTACGGCACATTTTGAGCTTTAAGTTAATTTTGAAAGTTGGCTTGGAGCCAACAGTGGGACTTACCCTGAACCTCGAGGCTGTGTGTGAAATATCAGTCTCCTTGGGTGTGCTGATGTGACCTCCTCTGTCCGGAGGGGCACAGGTACACGGGGAGGATGGAGGCGAGCAGTGGGGATGATTCAAGCCAACTCCTTGGAGGCAGGAGCTGTGCAGAAAACTGGCTCCCTCCCCTGACCCCTTCAGCTGGTGTTGACCTGGAGCCAGATGGCACAAGAGGTGATGGTGGTGGGGGAGGACACATGGGCATCCAGGAAGGGGTTTGAAACAGAGACCTTGCCTTCGTTGAGCTGATTCTGCGGAAGGCAAACACAAGCAGTGTGTTTAGGGGGTCACTGCTCTGTGTCTGGTCTTGTGCTGGTGGTAAAGATGCTATGGGTGTGCTCCTTGCATGCAGGGAGGGGTGCAGGGCTCTTCCAGGCTATAGGCTGGGGGGTGGTCCCAATGGAGAGTGGCTTGGTCCAGTGGCAGCAGCTCTGGTGAGCGACTCCTCAAGCACAGAAATTTGGCGGAAAGTCCCTCCAAACAGTCCTGTTGGTCTTGGCAGTCAGGCTGTGTGCGTTCTATTCATCAGTGTCACCTCTGAAATTCCCAGGGGCCCCTCTACATGGAGTGAAACAGAGACCGCACGTGTGCAGCTGGAAGTGCGTTTCCGCAGCAGTCAGGGCCCCAGGCAGCTCTTGGATGCAGTTCTTGAGGCAGGAGGGGGCTTATTTCTGGGACATCTTACTCAAATGAGAGACACTCCCCGGAGAAACGCAAGCCTGGGGCCGGTGCTGGGAGGGAGCGCTTTCTGCAGCAGAGATGCTTGCCTGCTCAGACACTCCAGGCCTTTCCTTGGAAGCTCAGCTGCTCTCCTGGCCATGAGAGATTAGACGTCTCTGGGAGCTACCCTGATAAAAGTCCGAGCTGGGAGGTTCTGAGACCCAAACAACTCAGAACAGAAAGGGAGTTTGTGGCCCCAAGAGAAAGAGTCAGAGGCCAACAAGTGACATGTTACTGCAGGATAGGGGACGGCTTTGCAGGCAGAGCTACCCAGGCAGAGTGGAGAGATTTGCGTTTGTTTGCTCTCTCCTAGGAAAGCGGCAGGCACAGGGCAGGTGCTCAGTAACTGTTGAATGAAAGAGCACAGCCCATCTCCACTTCTGCGCCCTTCTCCCCACCCTTCGATGCTGGCTGGAGTAGGAGGCAGGGAGGTGAGGGGTCCCAGACTTGTGCTCAGGCAGGGGGTGTGGGCTGACCTGCACAGGAGCTCATTTGAGAGCAAAGTGCTGCGACGTACTCTGGGGATTTCTACAACAGCTCCAGGAGCTGTACCCCATGGGGAGTAACAGTCCAAGCGAGGAACTCTCCTGCCCCTGCCTCGTGGCCGGTGCCCAGCTGGGGCTCACCCAGAGCTGGCTGTGGACTTACCGGGAGCTCGGCGGCTGTGGGCAATCAGGCAATCAAACCTGCCTGCCTGTGATTGGGCTGTTTCTCTCCTAGTTGAGCTGGTGTCTAACAAGCAGAGCACTGGTGTGTGCCGGGGACGCCAGGCTGGGTTGATGGAGACCTTGCTCTCAGCCCCCTTTCTCAAGGACCAGCCATCTGACCATGGCTGTGGAGCCCCTCTCTGCTTCCAGGTACCAGATGGCATAACCCTGGCTTTCAAGGGAGCAGCTGAACGTACCGTGGAACAGGAAAGGGAGAATTTCAGAAGCAGAGGTGGGCAGCGGACCTGGGATGGTACGTCTCTAGCAGCTACAGGGAGGCACCAAGAGGGAGGATGCACTGGGGGGTATGTAAGTGCGGGGTGCATCTGTTCATTTGTGTGTGTATGGGTACGTGTGTACGGGTACGTGGGTACGTGTGTACGGGTACGTGTGTACGGTCATGCAGATGTGTGTAGCCACGTGTGTGCGTGCCTGGTGTCTATATACAGGTGTTAAAAGATAAATTGAGGCATACTAAACACCTTAAGAGTTTATGGGAGCAAAGTCGATTTGAACTGGGCAGTGCAAGAGGAGATGGGGCAAGACTTTTGTGGAGAAGGGGCAGAAGCAAAGCGAGGACATTACTCGATTGGCTACAGCTGAAGGGGTTGCCTATTTGGGAGCACCTATTATTTGATTGGCTACAGCTGAAGGGGTTGCTTTATTTGGGAGCGCCTATTATTTGATTGGCTACAGCTGAAGGGGTTGCCTTATTTGGGAGCGCCTAGTTGGCTGCTTGTGACTGGTGGTTCTTAGGTTTCCATTTTGGTTTGCTTACATAGGCTGCTGAGGCATTAGAACCACCTCAGTATGTTTAATTTTTAACAGGTATTTCTGTTTCTGCGATCCTGTGTCCCACGTGCACAAATGCATACGGCCCTGGTCGATGTAACGTGTGTGCTCACATGCCTGTGTGTGTGCTTAGGTTACTGTCACCAAGGGCCCACACTCAGACTAGCACAGGCACTGACCAATCAGAATGACGCTGTCAGTAACAGGGCAGCGGCTGGAGTAGGGGTAGGGTGGCCCAGCGGATCCCGTAGGAGGGGCTAGGGTGACGGGGGCGGGGCAGGAGGCAGGCATGTGCAGAGGTACTGACTGGTTCAGATATATTTCAGTATTTTAATAGCTGGCATGGCCTTCCTAGTGCATCAGTTCTGCTGTCACAAAAAATAAACTTGGGTGAGTAACTAGGAAAATATATTTCAGCTCTGTTAGGTTTTCAACAAAGGGAGCCCATAGGATCGGATTTACATGTTAGAAAGGGCGCTCTGTCAATCCTCCTGTAAAACTGGGATGACCGTACCCACCTTTACGTAAGGATGAGGTAAAGATGAAATGAGATAAACCCATGCAGTGTGCATGGGCGGGAAAGTTGTTAAAATTATTGGTGTTATCATTTGTATTATGCAAATGGCACAGTATGTGCTTCCAGGTATGGTTTTGGAGATCATACAGATCTGAATTTTAAGGCCAGTTTTCTGTGTATAAGTTGTAAAATTGAAGCTACTCAACCTCTGTGAGCCTCAGTTTCCCTGTCTGTAAAATAAAGACCACAGTGTGCTGCAATGGGTTTGTTGTAATACTGTGAACACTGTCTCACACATAGGAAGTAATCTATAGATGAGTCCATTAATATTATTTCTGATGATGATGATGGTAACAGAAGAGACACAGTCTATCAGAACCTGAAGGCCTTTAGACATTACCTGGTTCTGCTGTGGTCTGGAGAAATGTGACATGGGACTGACCTCCTGAGGGGCCCACTGAGGCATGAGAAGGCCAATGGGCCTTCAGCTGGGATGGCTTTCTTCACTTTGCTGAGTCCTGGGACTTAGTGACCTTGTGACCTGTGTGACCGCAGCTGACCTTGGGACTTTGCAAGACGTTGGTGCCACACACGCCTTTCATGACTTCTGATCAGCTTGTCAATTGTTGCTCATCGCTGACAACTCCCATTCTTCGTATGTCTGTTCTGTCAGCAGCCTCCCTGAAACCTGGGCTCCTAGTAACTTTGGAGCAAGGAGAGGAGCGGGGAGGGCATCGTGGAGCCTCTTCTCTGCTGGACACAGCAGTAGCCTGGCTGGCTTACCCAGGTCAGGGCTGCCCTGGCCCCGTCACCTGAGAAACATCCTCTCCATGTTGTGAGGTCTGTGTAGACGCTGCCTTAAAGTTAGAGGCAGAAACTGAGTCAAGACAAGGCCTCCTAGTTCCCCAGGTACCAAGGTTACAGGAACTTATTGCTCCTTTTGGGGCTGGTGAAGGAGGTGGAGGCTGATGGCCCACAAGGTGTTCAGGTGGTTCTCAGAGAATAGTGGGTTTCAGAAGTCAGATCATGAGATACTAAAGATAGCAGGTACTTCTATGGCCTTCACATTGTGTCAGTCACCACTCTAAGCAACTGACATGTGTTAATGCCTATAATTTTCCCAAGAACCTCTGAGGTAGGTACTATTATAATCCCCATTTTACATTTGAGGAAACGCAGATACAGAATAGCCCAGGGATCTCAGAAGCCCACAGCCCGGGCACACGAGGCAACTGGAATTAGATCCAGGTGACCAGGCCCTGGAGTCTGCTCTGCGTCCTCTGTTGGAGGATCGGCTCGAAGGACAAGGCCCCTTCCTTCCCCAGAGTGAGATCTGGGCCGCATGTTGGGAAACTGAAAGCATGGGCATTTCTTCGGCACAGGAAGCCCTGGAGCTCCGCGCGGGGCTGGGCGGCTTGAGAAGCGGCTTACTCTGCATTCCACGGCGGCCACGCGCGGTTGCCTGGAGAGCCTCTGGGGAGCATCATTAATCACGGCGTGGCCCCTCGTGGGGACTGGCCCCACCCGCCCTGCCCCTCCTCGCTCACTTGCCGAATTCTCACTGAGAAAGGGAGAGTGGCCTTCCCTTGAAGGGTGGGCTCCTGGCCTCCCACGGGTGTGTAGTTGGAACCAACTCTGCCCTAAAGTTGATCTTTAAGGTTTTTCTGTGTCCCTGCCAGGGGCTTGGGTCCACGAGGCCCAGTCGTGGGCTATGGATGGGATGAGATGTATGAAACCCAGGCCTGGCCCAGGGCACGCACAGGCCACACGGCCAGGAGCCAAGAGGGCAGGCTCACGGGAGCACCAGGGGCCCTGAGGGTTGGGGCACTGGGTCAGAGAAGGCTTCCCAGAGGAGGGGGAATCTGGGAGCTTTGTGGCAAAGGGGTGAGCAGACAGGTGTGGCCTGCTACTGGGAAAAGGGTGGGAGTGACAGGGGCTGCTGGCAAAGCCCTTGGGGCCACGTTTGTTGAGCCCTTTTCCTCCCGGGTCAGGAGGGCTGAGACCCCTCGTGGTGCTGGGCCACAGGGCCCCATCATGCAGGCTCCGGTATTCACCCCTGTGTACTGGCCTCACCCCTCTGTGCGCCCCACGGGGCAGGGCCCAGAGCACATGGGCAGCACTTAGAGGAACAAAGGAACTAAGGACAAGTAACCGGGTGATTCCCCAGCAGAGCCTGCCTGCAGCAGAAGCCCGGGCCAAGCCTGGAGGACATAAGCATGGTCTTCCTTCACCTTAGCTGTGTGCCTCTCCGGCCCGCCTGAGCCCAGGATTCGTGTATGGGGCAGCTGCCCCTGAGGGTGCTGCGTTCTCCTCCAGGGTACCACCCTCAGCCCAGGCACCTGGCCGGGGGCCCTGGGGAGCCGTCAGCGCCCTTCCCCCTTACACCCTGTCACCAGGCAGGAGTGGGGGAGATGCCGGGCAGTGTCAGCAGGGGGCCTCAGCCCTGATCAGTTCCCCTTACTCATTGGTTTTGGGGGGCGGGGAACACCCTTGGCCCTACCTTGGTTTAGACTGACCTCAAAGCAAACGCAGTGGCGTTTCTTGGGAGCCAGGCCACGGAAGTAAGAAGGCTTCTCCCTCATTGCCAAGGGAACACCACGGAAAATTCAGGGCCGGCCTCTTGCCATCCTCTCCACATCTCTAGCAGAGGGGTCATCAGGAATTACATACCCTGAAGACCTTTAAGTTTGATTTTCTGTCTGTGGGCAGCTGGGAAAGCCTGTGGAGAGTGTGCCCACGGGCGACAGGCTCCTTCCTCCCCGCCCTGAGTAGGTCTCAGTCAAGCCCAATGACCCCGCCCCTGCCAGGCTGGTGGCATGGGGAGCAGTGGCTTGGTTCTCAGGGGTCGGTGGGCCTTGAAACGTAACCTCTCCCGGGGCCGTTTTATATTCTCACCTCCAGCTTTATGTTTCGTTCAGAACTGTTCCCATTATACTTTAGCACTTAATTCAACAGCCACAGAAAATACGCTCTTTTTACTTTTTTCATCTTTTTGACCTAAGATCATGTTGGTGCCAATTTCCTTTAAAATAATTCATTACCTGTAGGCCACTGGTGTGAAATCCCAGCGGTAGCACCCACTGACCCTCTCTCTGTAATTCCTTGGCCTCCCCTCGCTCACCCTCTCCTCGGGGAGCCTTGGCCTCTGTGTTTAGACACTAATGTTTTTTCTCACACATTCATTGTGCGGCTTTCCTTAATTTGGTGTCCCGCCGGGCAGCAGCGGGAGGCCACTCAAACATTATGTCAGTGATCTCAAAACTGAACCCCAGGGCTTTCTTCTGCCAGCGGCCCGAGCAGATGTGTGGCACACTTTATTAACTCAAGTACCCACGAGTTGAAAATTTCATTAGTTTGAGGGGAGGGCTAAGTCCCATCCAGAGACCTGGTCTGGACAGATTCTTTGTGTCAACCTGACCCCTAGCAAAACGGATTATTGTTCTAAGTGAGACAAGTGACCTAATGTTCTGCCTGTTACGCACACATGGTCTGTAACCTTTTAAAATATGAGTGTGGGAAAACAGTGCATTCTGCCACATCCCTGACTGCAAATTCCTGACAGGTGGCAGCCGGGCTCTTAGCAACGCCACCAGGAGCCTGGAATTATCCAGGGGCCACGGTGCTTCCCTTAGGGCAGGTACAGGCCGGGTCCAGAGAAAGGAAGGGGGAACCTTGGCCTCCAGTGCTCCTGAGACAGACCAGGGTGCGGCCTTAGCCTGGGGCACAGGACGGACCCCTCCTAAGCTCCCTCACCCTGGGTCCTGCTTTCCAGAAGCACTGGGGGAGCTCTGCCAGGGACCACGGGAGACTAGCAGGGGAGCGCCGGTTGGTTTGCTGTGTAAGAGAGTTTCCTAAGGCTCCGTGCTGGGTGCTGGGCGCAGCCACGTCCCTGCACAAACCCATCTGCTCACCTGCGTCTCCCGCCCCCATCTAAGTGACCTCATGTTCTACCTGTTAGGTGTCCCTGGTCTGTATCCTTCCAAAACCCGAGTGTGGGGGGCACAGCACCTCCTGCCTCCTCTCTGACCACAGATTCCTGCCCAGTGGCAGCCGGGCCCTGGGGGAGAAAGGGCATGGTGAGTTCAGCATCTCCTGAGGTTCCCTAGCAAGGCCATGAACTGGGGCCCACGTGGACGTGGTGACCCCGCCGTGGCCTGGTGTGGTGGAGGCAACGGTCTGTCGGTCCGGAGGAGAGGATGGATGAACAACCAGTCGGGCAGTGGGTACGGTCTGCATTTCATGATGTGGCTGGAGTGGGGAGGCAGATCTGACCACGGGGCCCGCAGAGAAGGAATTGAGCAAGGCTTGTACAGGCAGAGGAGTGGGCGAGGTGGGGGCCTGGGAAGGAAGGCCACAAGGTGTTGGTCTTGGTTGGAGTTTCGGAGGTTCTGAGAGGTGGCTGTGATCATCTACGGTGTGCTTGCCCTGGACTGTGTTTCCGGCTCAGAGACAGGGCAGTTCCTGGGCAGAGAGAGATACCCATGTGGAGTCCTCGGCAACCTTTCTGGTGGCACTGAGTTCTCCAGTGGGGCCCGTCGAGGGCGTCCACCTGTTGACAATTTCAGCTTTGATGGCTGCATGCCTGGAGACCTAGGCCACAGCCCCTAGGCCTGGGCTTGTCCCTCCCCAGAGGCTCTGTGACCTGGCCTCCCAGGGAGCTGGGGAGAGGGCGGCCATGGCCCCTACCTTCTGACAGACACAAAGCAGAGCTGGTTGTAAAAACTTAATTAAATGAAATATTTTAACAAGAAATTCCAAGAACAGAATGCCCTGCTCGTAAGCAAGCCCTCACAGAAATAAAAGATGACGGGAAGCGTGTGTTCTGTCCGACAAGAGAAAGTTTCTGCGGGAATCAAGATGGTGCAGAGAAGCAGCCTTGCTGGGCGGGCCGGTGAGCCAGACCCGTTCCTGGGTCAGAGCCGGCAGGGGAGGGCTCAGCCCTCCGGGAGAGCCTGCACCATCCTTCACCCCATCAACACACGTTACTCAGCATCTCCTTGTGTGCCAGGCCGTGGGCAGGCTGAGTGTGCCATGCCTTCAGCGGGCACCGGTGTTTCCGTGCTCCTGTGAGAGGGATTTTTATAAGATGCAGAAATGGAGGCTCAGGGAAGTTACGTGACCTCCCAGACTTAGGTCAGAGGTGCGAGTGAGGATGAGCTGGGACCAGAACCCAGACCACTTGACTCCCAAGTCCAGTCTGCTTTCCACCTGACCTGCCCTTTCCACCACAAAGAAATTGCTGGCTGGCCGGAAGCAGGGCCGCTTCCAGGGCTGGGGTGTGTCGTCATTCCTTCTCTTGGGGGAGTACAACCAAGCTCTGTGCCCTCTGAGCTGAGGGGAGTAGGGAACCTCGTCCGTACTCTGAGAAGAGGGCCCCAGGCCGGTACTGCCGAGGTGTCACAGCGAGACCAGCCTGTGTCAGGCCCAGAGGACGCATCGTACGATGGAGACAGTGGGGCTGCATTGTGGGCAGACAGGTAGTCAAGACTTAGGGAACTCAGGAGAGGGGGCCGGCGGAGCCCGCGCTCTAGGTGAGAGAGGAGGCTGGATCCGTTGACGGACTCCCCAGGGTAACCTTGCCCTCATGTATGTGCCGGTGATGATGACGTGGCAGGAAACACCTCCTGCCTCCGTGTCAGACTGGGACCTCTGTGAGGAAAATGCACCACATGTACAAACCAAGTGACCGGCCTGATTTCTCAATTGGATTTTTCCTAGAATAGAAGTATTTCTGTAACAGTAGAAACAAATCCTCCCTGATGTAACCTGGTATATTTACTGCACACTGTCTTCCAGTGCCTTCCAGTGGCCTCAGTAGGACGTGGCTGGGTACCACCCTGATTGAAGAAAACTCCATAAAACTCTGAAAACTGCGAAGAACATTCATTTTAGGGAGAATGTTTCATAGGATAAGAGGAAACTGCTTTACGAGAATCTTCCCATCAGATTCTCTTATATTGTACATTTCAAACATTCTTTGGCAACATCAGCTACTGAAATGTTATTTTAAAGACACTTATTTCCCTTTATTTTCCCTTCATTATTTAATTTATTTATTTATGTGGCCGCGCCATGCGGCGTGTGGGATCGAACCTGTGCCTCCTGAAGTGGAAATGCAGAGTCTTAACCACTGGATCGCCAGGGAAGTCCCTCAGAGATTCTTTGATTTATCAAAGTGAACGCTCACATTTTCTTGGACCTAGTAAATGTGTAAAGTGAGTCAGGGGTGTGATTGGCTTAGAAATCACCTTCCAATGTAAGTGACTATTTTGCAGCAGAAAAATCGCCTGCAAATTCTATCCTCCGCTCTCTCCTACCTGTTTCCTTCCCTTAGACACCAAAAGGGAATGCAGAGAATATTCTTTTTTTTTTTTTTAGAATTTTTAAAAAATTATTTATTTTTTATTTATTAATTTTGGCTGCGCTGGGTCTTCATTTCTGCACGCGGGCATTCTCTAGTTGTGGTGAGTGGGGGCTACTCTTCATTGCAGTGCGTGGGCCTCTCACTGCAGTGACCTCTCTTGTTGCGGAGCACGGGCTCCAGGTGCGTGGGCTTCAGTAGTTGCGGCATGCAGGCTCAGTATTTGTGGCACGCAGGCTCAGTAGTTGTGGCTCACGGACTGTAGAGTGCAGGCTCAGTAGTTGTGGCGCACAGGCTTAGCGGCTCCGCGGCATGTGGGATCTTCCCGGACCCGGGCTCGAACCTGTGTCCCCTGCATTGGCAGGCGGATTGTTACCCACTGCACAACCTGGGAAGCCCCCGCAGAGAATATTCTATCAGGAACCTGCATCCACAGGACCTACCCCTCACAACAAAACCAACGCCTTGACTAAGTTTCCCCGTGCAAGGTTTTCATCTCACCCTCTCGGGAGAAGGCACAAACACGTGGGGGCCTCTCGTTACCTATCTACCTTGTCCCAGGAAAACTGCGTGAAGAATTTTCGATAAACAGATTCTTTTAAAAACATGGTAGGATGAATCACTGCCCCATTTTATTTGTGAAAGGTAGGAAAAAAGTATTTTAAAGCCAGCTGCAGTTGGAGCCTGTTGGCCTAAGAGGAAGGCAAAATGTTTCCTGGTAAGAAGGCTGCTTGTTTTGTCTTAAAGGAAAATAGGTCGATGGGCGTTTGTTGGAAAACGGGAGGCCCCACTGCCTCCCCAGGAAGAGTCAAATCCTCCTGCCGTCCACAGTGACTGGAGTCTTCCTCTGTTGGGTGGGCAGGCAGGGTTTGGGGACCTGGGGAGAGTTGAAGGGGGAGGAGAAGAGAGCCCTAGAGAGATGGGAGCAGTTGGCTCACAGGACAGCCATGGGTTAGGGGACCTCGGGGAGGGGTCGTATGTGGGCTGGAGCTCAGTGGGTTGATTCCGATGTTAAGGAGGAGGGAGACCTTGGAGGCTGCATAATGTGGGCACATCCAGGCAGCCAGCACTTGGTTGCATAATGAGTTTTAGGTTTGTGCTCTGTGTATATGGATTTGCTCAAAGTGGGGCACGCCGTGGTCATACTGGACCCACAGGCTGTCAGTCCTGGGAGGACCATAGGAGGCAGGGTGACCTGTGCAGCGTCACAGAGCCAGCCAGGTCTGCAGCAGAGATGGAGCCAGGCCTCCTGACTGCCGTGGAGGGACTCCTCCAAGTAGAGGCTCTGCTTGCAGATGGAGACTGCCCCACTGGCCAGATGGAGGACTCCCGGGAGGCCAGATTTCCACTGGGGTTTCCCAGGACACGGTGGCCCTGTGGGGAGCATGGAGAAGCTAAGCGGCCGTCAGAGGAGGAGTGAGGAGTTGGGGTTGGTGTGTCCCATGTTTGGATTATCCCCGCCTCCGGTGTCACTGGGGAGTTGAGGCTTTACGTGCCTTCTGTCCTAGCCCCATGGCTTTGCCCTATACACAGACCTGAGGAGAGTTTGCATCTGTACCTGATACAGAATAAGACTCAGTCCTGCATGGCCTAGGAGACCTGTGAATGGGGAGGTGGGGTGCCAGGGCTGGGGAGGATAAAGCTGAGGTAAAAACACAGAATCTGGCCTGGGAGCAAGCACCCAGAGGGAAGGGAAGAAGGCAGTCCAGAGTATCAGGCTGCAGTCAGTGAAGGTGGCCTTCTGTTATCCATCACCCGGGGCATTAAGAGCCCTGACCAGAGGTCAAGGTAATAAAGCAGGCAGACGAAGTGATCTAAGACATCAGAGAAACGACGTACAATGGGAAATGCCACTAAAAATGGACCAAATGAACTGGCCTGATTAATTAAAATGCACACCCAGTCATCTTGGAGCAGAGGAAGCAGTGGTGGCTGTGTGGAGGCTGGGAAGGCAGCAGGTAGGTTGGAAGGGGGTTGGAGTTAGGAGGAGGCCAGTTTTTACTGGGGGGAGTGGGTGTGTGGAGGGGCAGTTCCAGGGCGGGTGTGGAGGAAAGAAGAGACACTTCAGCTTCCCACCACCCTGAGCAGCCCCTGGCAGCTCAGCCTCCTTGGAAGACATGGATGGTCTCTCCCCAAAGAGCCAACATCAGCCTTGTGGGTTTTCAGCCCCCTCCTTCTTCCATTCAAACCCTTTCGTGAGAGAAAAAGTCTACAAGTACGACTTCAGTGCAATGGTCACTCAGGCAGTCAACAAACAGCCCACAGCAGGGCTGAGTGGGTTGTCTCAGAGGAGTTCACAGAAGGGAATCGTTGTTTCACCAAACTCAGGGGATCCTCAAAAGAGGCTGGGACCTTCAAGCACCCAGCCACAAGGTGGAACGTAGAAGAAAACTGACAAAGTCTTAGTGGAAGCCCATTGCAATAGCCTGGTTGATTTCAGAATTTGGTCTGGGGCAGCAAAGAACATGGGTCAATGCCAGCATGTGGCCTGGGTGTGCATCATAGGTGACCAGAGGTTTCAAGGACTAAGACCTATTATTTTCACATATATATATATATATATATATATTTTAAATCAAGTATAGTTAATTTACAATGTTGTATTGTTGTATTAGTTTCTGGTATACAGCAAAGTGATTCAGATATATATATATATACACATACACACACATATATATCCTTTTTCATATTCTTTTCCATTGTGGTTTATTACAGGATATGGAATATAGTTCCCTGTTCTATATAATAGGACTTTGTTGTTTATCCATTCTATATATAATAGTTTGCATCTGCTAGTCCCAACCTCCTAATCCATCCTTCCCCTGTCCCCCTTCCCCCTTGACAACCACAGGTCTGTTCTTTACATCTGTGAGTCTGTTTCTGCTTCATGGACAAGTTCATTTGTGTCATATTTTAGACTCCACATAAAGGTGATATCATATGGTATTTGTCTTTCTCTGACTTACTTTGCTTAGTGTGATAATCTCTAGGTCCATCCATGTTGCTGCAAATGGCATTATTTCATTCCTTTTTATGGCTGAGTAATATTCCATTGTATATATATATACATATATATATAGTATATATACAATATATATATACATTGTACATTGTGTGTATATATATATATATATATATATATATATATATATATATACCACATTTTCTTTATCTGTTCATCTGTCAATGGACTTTTAAGTTGTTTCAATGTCTTAGCTATTGTATATAGTGCTGCTGTGAACACAGAAGTGCATGTATCTTTTTGAATTATATTCTGGATATATGCCCAGGAGTGGGATTGCTGGATCATATGGTAACTCTGTTTTTAGTTTTTTGAGGAACCTCCATACTGTTCTCCATAGTGGCTGCACCAATTTACATGGCAAACCAACAGTGTAGGAGGGTTCCCTTTTCTCCACACCCTCTCCAGCATTTGTTATTTGTAGACTTTTTAATGATGGCCATTCTGACCGGTGCGAGGTGTAGCTCGTTGTGGTTTTGCTTTGCTTTTCTCTAATAATTAGCGATGTTGAGCATCTTTTCATGTGCCTACTGGCCACCTTTATGTAAGAGCCATTTTTTGCTGAGGCTTGAAGGATTTTCCTAGGGAGAATTAAAAAGGATCAGTCATGGAGATAAGAAATAAAGTTTAGATAGTGAAGAGGACCAAGACTAATTCACTTTATCTGGAGTGCATGACTTTTGTGTTCCCATTTCGCAGATGTAGAAACTGAGGACTGAGAGGCAGAGTGACTCTCCCAGGACCCCACAACTAGTTTCCCTCTCTCCCTCCCTGCCCCCACTGTCCCCTGGGACCCTAGGGTTCCTGTGAGTCCTTCCCATCTGGGCCTCCCCCAGCCTCCCACTGCAGAGCCTTGTGCATTTCTGTGTCCTGAATGCTTAGGACAGTGCCTGGCCTAGGGAAGGGGCTTAATGAACAGCTGCTGAAGATATGAAATAATTTTCTTTTCAAAGAGGAGTTTGTCCATCCAAAAATCCCAGGTTGATGCCATAAAGAAAGGGAACCACAAATTAAATTAAGTACTTAATATTTGTCAGGCCCTTGCAGGTTTTCTTTTCTCTCTTTACATTTTTGAATAAAGTAAAAAATAATAATATATTTAAATTAATTAATAACATAATAAATGCCCCCAAACTCATCCAGCATGAGAGTGAAAGCATGACATAACTCACACCTACCTTTGTGTCCTCACCCATTGTGACAGTTAATTTTATGTGTCACCTTGACTGAGCCAAGGGATGCCCAGTAGCTGGTAAACATTATTTCTGGGTGTGTCTGTAAGGTCGCTTCCAGAAGAGATTAGCCCTTGAATTGGTAGACTGAGTAAAACAGATAGCAGTCACAATACTGGTGAGCACCAACCAATCTGTTGAGGCCTGGATAGAACAAAAGGCAGAGGAAGGGTGAATTTGCTCTTTCCTGAGCTGGGACGTCCATCTCCTCCTGCTCTCGGACATTACTGCTCCTGGTTCTTGGGCCTTTGGACTCTGACCAGGGCTCACACAATTGGCCCCCAGATTCTCAGGCCTTCAAACCCAGACACTGCTGGCTTGCCTGGTTCTCCAGGTTGCAGATGGTAGATCATGGGACTTCTTGGCCTCCATTTTCTAGACAATTCCTATAATAAATTTCCTGTTAAATCTGTTTGTGTGTGTGTGTGTGTGTGTGTGTGTATACACACACACACATATATATATATACATATATATGTGTATATATACACACACACACACACACACAATTAATTCTGTTTCTCTGGAGAAGTCTGACTAATACACCCATCCTTTCCCCTGTCTCTCTCCACCATATGTAACCTATTTTGAATCTTGAGTCTACCATTCCTTTCCTTTAAAACTATAATTCCAGAAAATAAATTGTTTGGTTTTAGTTGATTTTAACTTTATTAAAAGGGTATCATGCTGTGTTTAGTCTTCTGGGACTTACCTTCTTGCTCCATTTATGTTGGTAAAATTCCTCTACATGGTTGTGTGTAATTGTAATTATACTTCATTCGCTTTAACTTCTGTCAATACAATACATTCAATTAATCCACTTTCTGTGTGCCAGGTACTTCAGATACATTATTTCATTTCACCTTCATTACAAGCCTATAATGTAAGAGGGAACCACCCTCTATTCCTGCTCAGAGTGCTTCAACCTGTTCTTTCATTATTCCCATTTGAAAGGTGAAACTAGAAAAATCAAGTAACTTTCCTGAGGTTATATAACTCATGAATGGTGAAGCCTGAATTTGGCTCCAGAGCTTAGCCTTCTTTTGAGAAGAGGGAAGTAGTGGCTGCCCCAGCTCAGCAAAATTACAGGCAGGACTCTGCCATCTTTCTACTGTTCTCTCCGTGAACTTCCCAGGCATCATGTAATTCCAGGAGTGTTCTAATGACCTCAGCTCCGATCCCTCTAGCCCAGCCCAGGTACAAGGCTCCTGGAGCTGTCCTGGACCTCACTGCTCTATAGGGGCCTAGGTGCCGGTCTGAGTGGGACCTGCTTGATGGAAGGGAAGAGAAGGAGTGGAGAGTCCACCTGAGGGGCCAGGGAGAACTGGGGAGCTGGGCTGCTGACTGAACTGCCCTTTCCTCAGGCTACTCTGTAGCTTACAGTCTGAACTGTGGATGCCTCTGCTCTCTGTGTGGTACTCATGCTGCACAGCTATGGCCCAGACACAGCTTAGAAGCAAGGGTGGGGACACAGGTCTACAGCTCACGGACCAGGCTACCTCCAAGGCCTGCGTTGTGTCTCTCACTTAAAACTGGGCCTCGGTGGTGCCAGTGGAGGGGTAAAGTTGACACAAAGGTCAGAGCTCAGTGCCTAGTGCCTGGGTATCACTGACCCAAAGCACTGCTCAGACTCGGAGGAGGCGTGAGCCAGTCTGTACAGGAGAAGGGCAGGGCCCTCTCCTCCTAAAACGTGTGTACCTCCTACTCCACCAGCTTTTACGAGGCCCTGGAATGTTATTTGTTAGTGACCACCCATCGCACCAAAAAATGGAGTGCTTGAAGGGAGTGCAGCTGACCTCTTAATGTGAAACAGCAAGACAAGGAGATGAGCTAAGAGGTAGGGTCTGTTTCTGCACATTTATCTCTGGTTATTAGACACTTTTAGAGGGAACATCTGTTTGTCCACTCTGGCTCCCATGTTACAGGCCCCATTTGAGGGCCAGCTTGGCCCCTTCTCTGACTGAATGGGGACTAAGTCATAAATTAGAGCCAGAAGAGGGACCTAGAATGAGAAGTCAGAGGGGGTTTTGCTCATCTCACCAATAAAGTGCAATTGGGTTCCCCAACTGACCAGCCGCCAGGTGAAAAGCAAAGAGAACTGAGGGGGCTCCAAATGCACCTGGTGGTGCCCACTCTCAGTGGACCCAACGATCACAAGGTTTCTTCTGGGGACAGCACCACTGTCGAAGGCAGGACCTGGGAGTCAAACCAAAGCACACAGCTTGATCACGCTTCCAGAGTTCCAGGGACCTGGGCTGGGCGCCATTATCTTATTTCTCCTTTGGTTTTAAACTTTGGATATTTGTTTTACGGGAGGAATAGCTGTGTTTATAGTAGTGCTTTCCGAGTCATCTCACAGTATGTTCTCAGGACACGCACATGTTGGCTCACTCTCAGGTCAATAGGCCAATTAATTGTACAAGAGGACAAACTTTGTTTTCTTGTTATGTTTCTAAAGGTACGTATAAAGACATAAAATCAATACAATTGGTTAAAATTCCCCTTAGTCCCCATTCCTTTGGATGTTGTTCCTCTAGCCCCCATTTCCAATTTAATATTGGAGATACTTCTGCTTGGACATACCACTGCAACTTGAAACTCACCATGCGATCCCACACTCCCTTTCCAGCTGTCACTGATCATCTGTGAGTCCATGCCTTACATTAATAGTCTACCCTCAACACGTTTCTCCTATTTCTAGTGATGCCCCATAGGTCTTCAAGTTACGCAGGTTCAAAATTTCGTAACTCTGAAGTCTGCTTTAGTCGTTCTTCCTTGTTTTCAGGTCACTCCAGCAACCCCTCCAATTTTTGGTTCCAGTGAGTTTTCAAGGCAGCTCAGTTCTAATAGCTTTTGTACCCATCCCTTCTGTCCTAAACAGTCAGCCCCCTGGCTCTGTCTTATGTCCTCATGATGCTTCTTGTATCCAACCGGTCCTCACCATCTGCAGCACCTATGACTTGGCTCAGATGCTCAGCATCTTTTACTTGGACCTTGGAACAGCCTTATACCCAGATTCATCTCATTACAATTCATCCTGCAAGAGCTGCCATTATCAGTTTTCTTAAGTCACAACCCATAACACCCTCCTGTTCAAATACTTTCATTGGATGTCCTCTCCAGCCAAGAGAGTACCACCTTTCACTCCAGCTTTCAAGACCTCTGCTGCCTTTCCAGTCCTGTCTCCCCTTGACTTTTCTGTGCTTTGGCCACCTTCAAACACACCCATCTACCTTTATTTGCTATTTTCTTCTTCTAGAATGTCATTTCTCCCTTATCTCTTATTAAAGTCTATGTAACTTCAAGATCCATTTCAATGGTCTCCATGAAAACTTCTTGATTCTTATCCTTTCCTGTTATAAAGCCTTCATAGTACTTTGTTTATACCCATCACGCGACAACACATTCCACCTTTGATAAACAGATGGACAGACAGACATCCAGGAACTGTGTCTTGCTGATTTTTGTCTCCTCTGTAGAGCTTTTGTGCTTAGGACATAGAAGCATTTAATAAATGTTCACTAAACTGGCCAGTTCTCCTTGTCTCCATTCTCTCTCCTTGCCATAAACTTGTTTAAATAATCATCTAATAATAATAACACTTCGTTTCTACACAACATTAAAGGTTACAAAACGCTTTCACATTATTATTTCAACTGATTTTCATGGGACAGCCTTTCAAGGCAGGTAGGATAGATATTATCCTCATTTTGTAGATAAGAAAACTGAAGCTCACAGAGGGGAAATAAGATGCTCAAAGCTCCAAACAAGTAAGGAATGTAGCCACTAACTGAACCCAGAGAAGTATCCTGATATGTAGTGGAAGACCAAGGTAGAGGACAAGCAAAGTCCAAGCCCTGCCAAAGATCCCTTCTTCCAACTTTACTGAGCATGATAAAGATACTCTAAGCCAGCCAGGGGCACCTCGTATAAGGGATGCCAGTCAGGGAACTGAACAGGTGGCACTGTGTGATTCTATGATCATTTTGAATTTGTGTCTATTTTTTCCTCCTCTCATGCCCCAGACACAGATATGGCCACGTGAGCACCAGAAAGCTTGGACTCCTCCTTTCCCTCCAAATTAAGCCATAATCCCAGGCCTCCTTTCAGTTTGAACACTCAGTAGATCCTTGCTGCTCACAGCTCGTCAGGGAAAGTCTCAGGGTTATGTCTGGAACCGCTCACGTGCTGCTGTGGGACCTGGGCCTAATTTCTCCCCTTATCTCGCGCTTGGAACTGACCCCTTATCTACCCTCTCATTCATTCACTCAACTATCTGTCCATCCATCTACCCATCCACTCATCCATCCATCCATCCATCTATTGATTCATTAGCCAAAAGACTTTCTTTGAGCACCAGATCCATACATATCCCACCTCCCTATGACTCTTTCTGGCTCCTCGGTTCTAGACAGAAGAATCCTGCTAAGGTACCAAGAGGCTAATGTGTTTTCTTTTCCAGGTAACGCTTGTGCGTTGTAAGAGTGGCCTTTACCAAGGGAATTTGAAGGCTTTATGAAAGAATACTGCAGCTTGAAGGTATCTGGGGATAAAAAGGGCCTTTTCCAAACAGGTCTCATGTAGGACTTGGGGTGGTCTCCAATTTCCTATTCCCCAAAGGTCACACCCTTCCTTTGTCCTCCAGTGCCGCTGAAATGCAAGTTACCGCTGACCTTCCCGATGACATTAGGGACAGCTGGGCTGCACGGCTTCTCTGCAGCCTTCCCTCACCAGAGCTCATCCTGGATGCTCTGACTGGATGTTGCCAGTGTTTAAAATCAGAGTTTGAGGTGAGTGGATGTAGTAGGGGAAACGCTTGGGTTTTGATTACACTTAGGATTACTGGATATTAAGCTTGGAGAAATAAAGAAATTCAAGAGCATTAATGTATGCTTGGCCCCAGAAATGTTAGGAACCCATGTCCCAAGTCTCCTCTCCCACCCTTACTTCCTCTGCCACGAATGGATCCTGGCCGAGCCGCAGGGAGCCTTCTGGGATCCCTACTGCCATGAAGCCCTTGCCGTTAGGACTTCTTTCTTAGCCACTCCTTGTCCACTGCTGGCAGGTGAGTCAAATAAAGGGCCTGATGGTTCATCTCAGAGCCTAGCAGAGAGCCTTACCTGGCAAAAGCAGACTGGTTGGTGAGGAAGGTTGTGTGGCACATACTGAGATGCTCCTGTGGGTCAAATTATGTGAAAGCCTTTGCAAATAGTTGTTCATTCTCACTTGGCAAATACAGTCTCTGAGATCAGTTACTTTCTTCAAGGTGGCAAAGTGTTTCCCTCCCTAAATTCTCCTTTTCCCCTATCACTCAAAACAGTGTGTGTTCTAGAGGTTTTGAAATGCCAGACATTTGAATAAATTACCTCATTTCTCTATCTTTCAATATGAATGAGTCACATTGAGTGGTATGAGACACAGTAAAGAATTTATTTATTTGTTCTCGCTCTCCCAAAGTTTAGCAAAATAACTCAGATCGTGGTTTTCTTTAACTTGCAAAAAACGTCATTTCCCAGAGTTCAGAGACCCTCAGAGATCTGATGCCAGCTTCGATGCAGGTCCAGTTCATATGTGTTTCTGCTTGTAGTCAGCTCCCTGCTACAGGGCTGGCTGGTGGATGATTATATTAATACATACAGTTTGAATTTTTTCCCTACTATGTGGAAGTTTAATTGGAGCAGAAGAATAAATGAGAATTGCTATAAAAAATTAGAAGGTGATAGTAAACTCTCCTGGAGCAACCTTTATGTAGGGGCTCATGCCATTGACTGTGGCCAATTGTAGCTCTTTCAGTAACTCCATGATGTATCTCAGAAACATGTGGTAGTTTTGAATGGACAGGTTAATCAATCTTTTGGACTCAGCAATGAATTTTTCATAGTAATCAGAGAGTTGGTCTGCAAAATCCTGTAGTTTATATGTGAACTGCTGGCGGTAATCAGAGATGATTTCCTTCACTGCAACAGCCCAGCTTTTAATTATTTCCTGAGCACTGGTAGAAAGCTCTGCAATCTTCTCTTTCCCTTTTCCATCTGCATCAGCAAGGATGCTCAGATATTCCTGGAAATCTTTCTGCACCAGTTGCTCAACCTGACTTGAGAGTTGGGAAGCAAAGCCAGCAGCACTGACAGTGTATTTGGAATGGAAGTCCTTAAGGACATCTACTAGCTTCTTGATCAGGTTGATGAACTTTTCTTCAAGTTCATAATATTTCACTGTCCAGCCAACCATACTTGGATCAAAATATTCTTTGCGAAGAGCCTGCACATACTGATGGAGCTGCTGTAACTCTTGAGAGGCTTCCTGAAGTTTGTTTTGAACAAGTTCATTAAACTCACCAAATTTAGGACCTAGGTTTTCTTTCAGGAGTCTAAAAACAAATGAAATGAATGTGTCGAAGGTTATGCTGATGTCGTGTTGGACATCATTAATGAGATCAGTAAATTTCTTCTCCTTCAAGCGTTTAAGGTCTTCTTCTATCTCCTGGAAAATGCTTTGTAGAAACCTCTTAAGATTACTTAGCATCTCTGTAGTCTTGACAGACTGGAGGTCACTAAGTGCCTTTTGGATCTCTTGTGATAAAGATTTCAACAGTTTTCCATACTCTGAGCCTATACCTATTAGTTGATAGTACACTGAATCAAAGGGAAATTTATTCTTTAGGTCCTTGATTAATTCAGATTTCTCCATCAGGTCTTGGAAATAGGAAAACAGTATTTCTAACCCACTATGGATCTTTGAATGTACCTGGGACAGTAGCTTACCTACTTTCTTCAGGACCATAGTGTAGAGTTCGTCTTCAGTGTAGTTCCCGGCTCTTCCTGGGAGCTGGAATCTGGTGGACTTTAGGAAATCAATGAACGAGTCAATCACACGGTTGACTGTCACATTGTATTCCTGAGTAACTCCTATTAAGCTGTCAAACACCTTCTTCTGGAGTCTCTGGAAACCACTGTGGTCCTCCTGAGCCAACAGTTCCTGGTACAGACTCTTGGCCGTGTCCTTCCACTGCTGGTAGGTATTAGTGGTGCCTCTGGCTATCCTTCGGAGCCCCACGTCCACCTCATCAATCTGCCTCACGGCCCCTTGATACACCTGCTCAGCGCTGTTCTGCAAACCTCTTCTCAGTTTTAAAGAAGCATCTCTCAGATCGAGTCCCGTGTACTCCTGGTGGTACTTGTTGACATAGTCATAAGAGGCCCCCATGGCCTTGGGCATATTGTCTTTGAGAGAGCTTAGCAATTCAGACACTGCTTCTTCTTCCCAGTTAGCTTTAATCTGAACTTCATCATCCGATTCCGGGGCCCTCATCTCAATTTTGACTATGTTGAGTGTTTTATCTGGAGAGGACTAAAACCAGCAAAAAAGGATGAAAAGAACATGTTTTCAATTATCTTGATTTCACATAATATACTACACTAAAACTTCATTAGCAGTTAAAAGTAAAGATCAGAGGATCTTTCATATTCTGATGGGGATTTATCTTTCATATGTCAGTTCATGTGTTTGTCTTACGGTTAAACAAATACACTCTTGTTAATTCCTCTTTAACACATGCCCCAGAAAGGACAAAATTATGTAAGGCATTTACACAGTAACATTTAACATTCAGGCCTTTCTAGGCCTGAAGATCAGAAGAGGACGAGGAGGAAAAGAACGGGGAGAAAAACACAGGGAGAGACTAATTCAGAGAAAGGAGAAGTAACAAAAAAGAAAAAAGTCCAGGGCCCACCGAGCAGAGACCTAGAAGCCCAATATCAGGGGCCATCCATCCTCTAAGCCTGTGATAAACTTTAGTGACAGAACCCGATTATTTTCTCTCCTCTACTGATGGCATCTTTGACTGGGCCCTGGCAGAGCTTGTAAAGTACATGAGAGAAACCTGGCACATCTAACAATCCTACTGTGGGGAAGAATTTTGAAGCCTCAAATACTCCAAGAAGCCCCAGTCTGAAAAATGTACTCAGCATATGGCAGGGTTTTTCCATGATTTAGGTGATGAGGCAAAACTCTCATCTTTCTAGAACTGCCCAAATGTAATAAAATAATAGTGGTCATACGAGGTCACGTGTGCATGTAATACAATCAATAAAAGACTCCTAATACGTTCTGGAGAATAGCTCAGAAGAGACGTTCAACCTGCTCATTGCTTGTGTTGCACCTACTTTGGGAAAGCCCCTAGGTAATACTTTGTATTACCTGCCCATATTCTCTGTTTGCTCTTGGGGTGTGTAACCCACTAGATGGGACTCACCTGAGGGCGGTAGTAGAGGTTCCATCTCAATAAGGTATCGTTACTGTTCTTCACGTCGATGACCACAGTGCCTATGGCTGGGGAGGCTACTGAGAAGGAGTGGTTCTCGCTTTCCTGGTAGCGCAGACGGACATCAGTTAATGTCGGGCTGGTGATGTTAAGGTCGACCTTTCCATTCCAGTACCTGAAAGCAAAAGAAAGCACATGGGCTGTCACGAAAGGGATGTGGAGATGGCAAACATCACAATGACTGGAAAAGAGATGAAAATAGAAGTTCCATACCCAAGTCCTTGATATCTGCCAACTTCTTCATACTCTGCACTGAAGTCACGGTGTGCAAATGATCCGTTAGTTTTACAAACTAACATGCCACCTTCAATTTTGTGTGTTCCCACGACTGTATGGGAAAGATTTTATATTTCATTAGATTAGTAACTGCAGGATATAAGCATTTTCATTGTGAAAGCAGAGAATTCTATCTTAACTGTCTTATATGTTTGAAACATGCGGTCCTCACTTAAAAAAACAGGAGACCTTTTTAGTCCTAAAATGATTACAGAAAAATCTATTTTCTCTGAACCTATCCTTCAGCAGTGTCAGTAGGTTTTCAACAGGATGGTTTTCACATGTGGGGTATACATGTGTCTCCTTCCCGCCTCTTTTCAATTTTGCTATAGAGAGCAATTTTGCTTGGAGTCATATCTAAATACATAATTATTTATTCACAACTCGCACTGAAGAAATAAAGCGTGTAGGGGAGGCAGGAAATTTCCTTACCGTTTAGGTCATATTCCAGGAACTGAATGGTGGAGCTGCATGTGGAATCCAGGAATGTTTCAACGTGATCCCCTTTATTTTTCAAACCAGCACTCCAAGTGGCATTATACAAGGGAGAGGCCACCTCGAAACGTGCAGTCAGTGTTCCAAAGGAAGGAATGAAAATTCCAGCAGGTACAGAGAACTTCATGGAAGGAATCTCAATAGTCTGCTCAGGCATGGTGACTGTTGGCAACTCGGAGTCTGCAGTGTTGCTGGCCACCACATTTAGATCCGAAACAGCACTGCCAACTGAAATACTTTTTGGAAGGGTGAAGTGGGACACAGTCAACTGGGATGCAGGCACAGTTATCTCAAAAAAGGGAACTGAGGAGACTTCTGGTTCAGAATATTGTGCTAACACATCAACTTTGGGGAATTTCACTTTGGGTAGTGTTGGTATGTTGAGGGCAAATGGCAAAGTACTTAGCTTCTTGTAGATTTTTATTTCACTGAAGTCAAGTATGTAGGATGGAACCTGAAGATCTGTAAAGGGGACGTGGAATGTAGGTGTGACATGAACGGAATTTAGGTTATATAGTTTCAGTCCAGGAATAATGAATTTATCAGCCAATTCTTGCACGGGGATAGAAACAGGATAGCCATTGGGGTTTTTGGTATATACAAGGGCAGTTGAAGCACGGAGATACTGTTTCCTATCGTTGGTGGTGGTTACATCCAGCTTTAGGAGGTCCCACATGCTCTTGTCATAAACTGGTAAGACAGCATCTTTGAGGAACCATAGGTACCCTTCTAAGGAGCCTGCCATGTCAAGGCGTGCCTCTTCTTGGCCATTGGAAAGCTGTATGTTGTTCTGGAGAGACCCAGAATGAACCTGGACCTGACTTTTCCAGCTCATTTTCTGGTTCTCAGTGTTAGCATTCAGGGACACTTCTTGGCCAAGGTAATTGATATTAAGGAGGGAATTGGGCTGACGTGCACGGACCTGAACAAGGGCTGATATTTCCCACAGGGAAAGTTCCAGGGTGGCTTTGCTTGTATGCTCTCCAGATGTTAAAAAGAGGCCCCCTAGCTGTAAATGGTTTTTCGTATTTTGTTCCCAGATGGCATATATGCGTTGGAGAGTGGTTTCTCCAGCAAAATTTTCTTTTACTTCAAGGTTCCAGATACCATCTACTTTGGAAGCTCCTAGCAGCTTCACAGAAGATCGAGTACCCTTGGAATTCAAGTAAGTGCTGGCCTCACTGGCAAGAGTTCCTGAATATTCCCTTGAAAGGATAAAAGCCTTGACACCTCCTTTGGTAGATGACTCAATGGAAAAGTAAGAGGTGAGACATTCTAAGCTGAGCTTGTGGTCAAACGCCCCTGTAGCAGTAGTGTACACATGGGGCCAACTGAAATCATACTTCAATTCAATGGAGGAAGAGACAGTAGGTTTTGACTTGGTATTTCCATTAAGTTCTTGCTTGAAATTCATTCTCAAAAGTGGAATTTGGACTCTTGCAGTTGTTGTCATGGATGCATCCATGTTTTTCTTGGTGAAGCTAATAGTATTGTCATGATTGCCCTCCACGAGTTTGTTACTCAGAGACAAAGCTGTGGCTAGCTTCAACCCTCTTTTCCTTGTCAAACTTGAGGTGCCCTCTAATTTGTACTGCAGTGCATCAATGACAGAAGAAGAGGAAGTAAGAAAATGAGCCACAATATCTGATTGGTTATAAAGACCAACATTGGTATTCAGTGTGATGACACTTGATTTAAAGGAAAAATCATAGGTAATATTGCCCATGGCTGGAATTAAAATTTTGTTTGTGGTACTCAATACCTTGAACTCTGGAAGAGAAAGCTCAAGAAGATTCCTAGGGACATGAAGGGTTGGCAGCTCTAGGAATGGCAGGACTAATGTGTATGAGGGCACGTAGGCGCCAGAACCCGGGATGGTGATGCTGGGGGTACTGATCTCTTTGGGGATCACATACCCGAATGTCAACATCTTCACTGTGAATGGAGACACTTCAATGTTGGTAACTGGAATAGTGTATCCAGGAATTTTATAGAACCTGGGTTGCTGGTTGAGGGATTTTTCAACCTTGTACTTATCAAATGTAATTTTTGCTTCATTGTAGGATTTGATAAAAAAATCTAATGCCTTGTTTCTGACTGTCTCGAAATGCCTGTTGAAGGAATTGATGTTACGATTGATAAATGCATAAAATCCAGCCAGAGGAACTGGGATGGAATGCTTGTCTTTGTTTTTCTTATACTGAGCCTTTACACTTAAATCGAATGATTGCTTTGTTGTTTTCAAGAATTCCTTCAAGCCTGTCTTTTCCCATAAGGAGATATCTTTCACCTGGGGTGTTGTGAGGTTTGTATAAGGTAGAGTCATTTCAGGGATTGTTAAAGGAATGTTTAAAAAATCCAGGTTGGCTTCTCCATTTATCCCTATGTGGGCCTCGATGCTTTTCTCATTGTTTCCAGCAGAGAAATTCTGATTGTACTTATACTGATTGAACCTGGCACTTGATTGCCAACTTGCTTGCTGGGCACCAGGACTCAGAAACAGTGCATAATTATTCAAAAAGTCTATCTTCCCTGTCAATTTTAATGGAAAACTAACTCTCAAGTTCCCTTCATTGTTTGTGGATGCGGTAAGCGCATGTGGCTGTGCTGAAAAGAAAAAAGAATTTTTCAGAGTTCCAATAACCTTTCCATTTAAATGCGCATGATGGTTGCCAGTTATCTCTGCCTTCCCTTCTCTAAGCAGCGCCATACCTTTAGCAGTTAGAACACTGCGGCCCAAGTACTGGCATTCAGCTTGTGACTGGATTTCAAATTTAGAAAAGTTGAGGAAGCGAGATTCATAAACTATATTTTGGTTTACTCTTAGGTGTTTGCTATTGATCTTATTAGATAATCCAAAGGACGTGATGGGTCCTTCCACAGTAAAGTTACTTTGGGATTCCTGTGTTCCCTCATCTGAGAATTTGTGGCAGGCCAATTTCCAGGACCCTGTTCCAGAAGAAGTCCACGCTAGGTGTCCAGCTTCCAACAGGGTCTTGATTTCACTGCGCAGGTCAGCCTGGCTGGAGAAGTCCAGTTTGGGGATGTTCAATTTGTGGAAGTACTTTGTGTTGCTGTCCAGGGTAAGCTGATGATTTATCTTGACAAGCACACCGTTGCTAAGCTCCAGTGTATTTTTTTCTGTGTGTAAACCTGCCACTGTGTTTGATTTTCCCTCAATAGCATTTCCAACAAATAGCACTTCACTCTCATGCTCCATTTTCAGGTACTTGCTGGAGAACCTCATAGATTCCTTCAGAACCAGTGGATTAATCTTAGGGTCTGAGAGTTGTGCGTTTGCTTGAAAATCAAAATTGAGAACTTCTAATTTGGATTCTCCTTTGGCAGTGACAGAAGCCTCAATCTCTGCCTGGTTTGCAGAAGCAGTTACATTCTGAATGTCAGCATTTGCATCTAATATGAGAAGGGGAGATTGGATTTTCAAAATGCCATACAGCTTGCCAAAAGTAGGTACTTCAGTTGTGTGTGAGATGTGGGGAAGCTGGAATTCTGGTATGTGAAGGTCAGAAACTTGAAAATCTGTAACATTGAGATGTGGTATGACAAATTCTGGAATTGTGATTTCTGGTAAATGGAAGTCTGGCACAGGGATTCTAGCAAGAACCGTGTCCACCCCGCTCAGATCCCTCAGGTACACTTCTGGGACTGGCCACTGCAGCTCACTGTTCAACATTTGGTCAATGGTTCTGATGATCTTTGTTTTTATTTCTACCAAGTCAACTGTAAAGGAAGGGATGTGGAAGGTATTGAGGACAGTAAATTCTGGCGTGGAAAACCTGGATGGGATTTTTATATCTTTCAACTTTTTGAAGTTGATCTGAACGGATGGAATCTTCAGATCTGTCAGGGGGACAATGAAGTCAGGAGTCTGATATGTAGCCTCCTGAAGGGCACGGAGACTGACTTCAAAGGCAGGTATGGTCCCAAAGGTGGTCTGGATTTTGGGAACAGTGAACCCTTGTTCTACTAATGTTTTCAGGTTTTTGGCCCAGTCTTGGAGAGAATACTGTTCTGCAAAGTCAGTAAGGTTCTTAGCAGCAAGATTCCACCAATCGGAAATGTAGGTGACAAGTGTGCTGTAAACCTGGCCAACTAGGAACAGGTATCGCTGGACTTCCTGCTGCATATCCATTTGATACACTCGGTCTCGTATATCTTCTAGGGTGTCTTGGAATTTGGCTTTCATGTGAACTACAGAAACCCGTAACCAATCAAGGAACCAGGTTACTTTGGTGGCCTTTAGGTTTTCCAGATGGACTGAGACTGTGGCCTTGACGTCCTCTGTGAACAGCTGTAGTGCTTTAGCTTTCTGTGGAAGTCCCAGAGCCCGAATTTCACCATTGATTCTCTGAGTCACCTCACGAATTTTATTATTGGTTTCACCTACAAACTGGTGGTAATCAAATGACCTTAACTTCTTTACCAGCATGTCAAGGAATCTGTTTATTTCCTCAATGAATTGTTTAAAAGACAATGCTTCAAGCTGCCTGAGAGCATGGTCGGTAAACCCAATCAATTCCTCAACAAGATCTGCCATCTTGACTTGCTGTAGGACACTGCTTAGCTTCTGAACAGTCTCCTGCAGCTTGTATTGGTGGGCCAACTGCACTGACTTATCCATTAAAACCTGGATGTGGTGGTCTATTTTATATGTCTCAATGAACTCATGGACCATGACTCTGAAAGCATTGATTTCCTCAATTACTTCAAAATCTTCAAAAAGATGTGTAACACAGTATTTGACATGCTCAATAATTTCCTTTATTCTTTGAAATGAGATTGTAGTTCTCAACTGATCTAAGAACACTCTGACATCAACAGCTTCAACCTGTTGTCTGACCTTGTCCGCAAGGTGCTGGATGTCTACATTCTGAATCTGCGCATGGAGCTGCTGCAATTTTTCTTGTATCTGGATTCTGATTTGATACTTAGTATCCATATTTTGAATCCAAGATGCAGTACTACTTCCAATTTTGTTAAAATCAATATTTTCAATCAAAAAACACAGATCACGGATTTCTTTTAGTACAGTTACACGGATATGATAACGTTCATCAAGAGTTTTCAATTTTTCAATGATTCGATCAATAATCTTAGCAATAGCTGCCTTAAAATCATGTAAATCATAATTATCTTTAATATACTGATCAAATTGTATCACATATGTTTGTAGCTGAGATAGTTTTCCATTAAGGTTGATTTTGGCATTGTCTAATACGATCTGCAGATCATTTTCTGTAATTCTATAATTTTCTGTGAAAGCAGTTAGTTTCTCCTTGGCACTCAAAACTTGTTTCTCCCAGTTGAATGCATTCAGATAATCATTAACTTGCTGTGGGAGTTTGTCCAAGGCTGCTGTGTATTTCCTCATGCGTTCATCAATATTGATGTGTTTCAATTCTTTCTGTATAGCTTCCAGTGCACCTATAACTACCTCTCGAGTCTTCTCAAAATATTCTGGCAGGATTTTAAAGAATGGGAGGTTGATGGTGTGAACCTCTTGGTTCTTATCATATTTTACAGAAGCAACAAGAGTGAATTCTTGGGGCTGGTCAACAGCATCCCTCAGCTCTAAAGCGTCAATTACACTGATGGGCTCACTGAGTAAAAGTGGCACTGTAATAGGGGAGTCCAGCACAGTGAGGTCAGCCAGGGCTCGTCCACTGAGCTCAACACCAACTTTTTCTTTAGTGTTGTAAGCACTGAAGTCCTGGCTGTATTCATTTTGGTTCAATTGGGTCTTGAGTTTCCAGGTGCCTGTCTGCTCGGCCAGAGTGAGCAGGGCACTGATTTTGTGATCAAGAGCAGTCCTGATGCTCCTCCTGGACACGAGATGGTGACTTGTGGATCCTCTGTAATCATGAGAAAAAGTAAAGGCCAGAGGTTCTGCTTTCAACAGGAATTTGCTATACAGCTGCCCAGTGTGTTGTCCCCAGAGAACCAGTTTCCCATTGCCATTTGTATGCGTGTCGATGGTCATTGTAAATGGGGCCACTGCAGAGTGGAAAACATTGTTGAAATGCAGGGAGTCTGAATTGTAGTTTGTACTGATGTCAACGGTTGAAGCGAGCCCAGCGATGTTAGTGTTGAGCCGATGGCTAAACTCTGCCCCCTGCACCTTAGCTACAGTGTCTGCTTTATAACTTGCTGATAAGTCAGCATAAGAAAGAGTGTAGATGTGTTTTAGTTCATTATTTTGGTAGGCTCCTTTTATGGTCCCACCCACATTCAGCTTCAGAGGTTCAAGCCGTAATTTTCCATTGTTGGTCATATCCAGAGCACTGAATTTCAAGTCGTTGTTTAAAGTAGTTACCAGGGAATAGGGCTGTAACTGTAGATTAAAATTTTGCTTATAAAACTTGTCAGAGCTATAAATGTTGTCAAGTTTGGAAGAGAAGTCCAGTGATAACCCTGCAATGTTCAGATTGTTTGTGTAGTCAAGTTTCATTTCAGCGTATGAGCCCATCATGTCATTTGAAAGCTTGAGTCCTTCCTGGTTGATTCTGAAGTTGAAAATGTTTTTGCTGTCGACCCCCAGAATCATGGCCTGATAAGCACTTCCCAGTGACACCTCTGTGAGGGTAGCTCTTCCATCTAGACTGAATTTTGCATGGTGTTCCCGGAAGCGGCCATTTGTTGTTAATTTCAGGGATGCCCCAGAGAGGCCAAGCGCGGCATTGAGTTCATTCTCCAGCATTAGGGGACTATACTTCAAGTTGGTCGTTGCACTGGTAGACATTCCATCTTGGGCAATCCTTAGTGTTGCCTTGTGAGCACCACTATTAATTCTGTCAGTGCCCAAGATGTCAGCATTTAACTCAAGACCACGGGAGTTTAGTGATCCGGAAAGCAGGGTGAAGAACTTCAGTGACTTGTAATCAGCCTGATACTCAGAACGTAGCAATGCACTTTGCTTAGAGAAGGTCAGATCCATCTTGTTCGAAGTGGCAAAGTCCTCATACTTCCCATTGGTGTCAGATTTCAGAGTCAGCTCGTAGTTCTCGTACTTCAGGGAAGCGGTATTTTTCATGAGGCCACCTTGCAGATCCAAGGTGGAGGTAACAGAGACTGTTCCATCTTCATATCTTCCTGTTATCTGGTTGGTGCCCTGGAGGTAGGAGGAGTTAAACCTCATGTTGGATTCTCCACTTAGCTGGCCAGTGGTAGGATCCCTCTGATAAGACAGGCCATATACACCTTTAGCGTAGAACGAAGAGGCTCTGAGCTGCCCATCAATCGTGACCTCTTTGACATACAAATGCTGTTTCTTTTTTGAGTCTAAATGGACTGAAGCAGATATCTGTGGTCCCCAGGCACTCGATGCATCAAATGTCAGAAAACCTTTTGAGGCTGGATTGTTTCCAGTTTTCTCCACGTGACTGAATTTGACGTGTGAATCCAGGAATTTGTGGTGTAGAGACCCATCACCCGAAAACGTGAGTGTATTCCTGTGGTCATACGTTGTTTTTGCAGATCCTAGCATAAAAATCAAAACACATTGGTTAAATGAAGTCATGCACTTCCACAACAATTTCTATGTTGAAAGTCTTTCAATAAGGAAGTCCCATTGGTCTTGGTCAGTTGTGCAACAGTCTCCTCCATTTATAACATGAGCACAAAATCTGATAGCAAAAGGCATTCCTCCTGGAGGCCTTCCCTGACCACCACAGACCTTGCTGGGTTCCCTTGTCCTCCACTGTACCTTACACACTATACCCTATCACAGCACCTCTCACACTGAATTCTAATTGCCAGTTTATCTGTTTTCTCTGTTACTGCCTAGTAGAATGCTTGATACATAGGTGTTTAATACATATTTCCGAAGGAAGGAAGGGAGGGAGGAAGGAAGGGAGGAAGGAAAAAGAATAGGGTTCCAAGTAGCAAGAACAATGTCTGCAAGAAAGCCCAAGTTTTTCCCTTCCCAGAGGAGGCTAGCCCATTGGAACCTGCAGCAAATTCGCTCTGTGAACCTCCCCTTGGGCAGGGCTCACCTTGCACATGGTAGGAGAGCAGGTCGACCACGGCGTCTGCCTTCACATGGCACTGAGCCTGGAGGCTCAAGGAGTCTGTGCTGGTGTTGCCGCCAGTATAGGAGGCGGACCAGTTATACAAGTTACTGTAGGTATTTGTGGAGAGGTCTAGAACACCCAAGAGAGGCACCCGCAGTTGATACAACTTGGGGATTGTAAAAGTGGGGACTTGGAACTCTTGAGATGGCAGGTGGAATCCCACAGGCTGGAAGTTGAGGGCTGGTGTCCGAATAGTCTCTAACATCTTTAGATCTTTGGAGGATTTGCCACCAAAAGGCAAAGGGATCTCAATGTTCACACTGTTCTTGTTCAGGGTGTATTTGATCCGACCGTCACTGAAATGAAGAGCAAAGACAATGTCCCCACAGTAAGACAGCAAGCCCTCGAAGTTCTCTGCCACCTGAGCTTCTGAGCGATAGTGCATGTGTCTCATTTCCAATCCTGCACTGCACTGTTCCTCCTGCTGCTCCCCGGGCCTGGCGTCCCTTGGCTTTAACCTCTACCTACAAACACTCACATCCGTTCAAATCCCTCCCAAGAGCTGTGTCCTTATTTCTACCATCCCATCTAAGTCACAGTCAATTTCTCTTGTTCTTATAGTGACACGGTCGCTTCCACCTATCTCAAAGATCTTTTCATAATCTGCTTATATAACTAGCACTTATTTGTTCAGTTGTCAGTGTCTACACAGTGTCTTCCTGTGGGGGGGAAGGATTACACCTTATCCAGTTTTTATTTTCTCACTGCACCTAGTCTAATCTAGTACTGCACACGGGATACTTGATACGTATCTGCTCAACTGAATTGAGGCATCTTGACATGTGGAAAGAGCACAGGCATGGGCATCAGTAATCTTGAGTTATAACGTTAGTATCAGCAATCAGTGGGAGCTGTGCTAGTGAATTCGCCTTTCTGAGTCTCAGTGATGTTATCTGTGTGGTGAGGATGACAGTACCGTTTCTGCTGATCTCACAGAGCTGGTCTTGGATATGAAATGAGAAAAAAATACCTAAAATACCAATCTTTTCCGTACTATGCACATACAATGGACTATTTTGACAACTCACAAGAGGAAAGTAGGATGGCAGAGTGTAAGTGTAGTAAACAAACAACTATTCATTGCATTACTCCGTCAAGGACTGGATGCTGCCTATCCAGATCCCAACATTCATGATGAGATCCCATGCTTGATAAGGCCCCATCCACTTCTAAGGTCCTGTGGTCCTGCCTTTTCAGCACAGCACAGACAAGACTGTTGGTTGGAAACACTAGGAGTGAAGGAAGAGGTTCCCGGGTCCTCTGAAGCTGCCACTTTTTTTCTCTTATCTTCATATTTTGTCCATATGACTGTTTTGGTGGATTTCAGCCCTTTCACACACTTATCTGGCCTATTACACTTTGCTGCCCAGACACAGACTATGGAAAGGCCCATGTGACACAGGCCACTTGTTTTCTAAACCCTGAGGATAACACAGAGAACAGCCAATCCAGAACAGACTGTAGTCTTTTCAGCTCATGCTCTGAGTTTTAAATTTTCATGACAGAAATCAAAGCATCACATGTATTTCTGTAAGTACAGAAGGGGACCGAGCATTTTCCAATCTGATTCCCCATAAGGATGATGCTATTTTGCTAAAGTGACATATGCTCTCAGAATGTGCCTTCATTCCATGCCCAATGGCTGTTCTGACCCTGTGAGCTCAACAGCAAGCCTGTAGCCAACAAGTCTGCCAGCCACTCCTGAATTCTTCACGATTATGAGTATATCCTGATCCTGAGCATAAGGCGAGTTCACTTACAGTAGAGGAAAAGTGAATGGCTTTCAAATTCAGTTTTAAAACTAAGTGAATAAAACATCTTAGGGTGGAAGTACCAGCATCTCCTAATTACTTTCTTAGGTTTTTTTTCTTTTTTTTCCGACTGGGTTGGCATTCACATTCTGACCTCATATTTAAAAATGCGAAAATGCCACAATGTTTATGTGACAGTTACTAATCTCCTTAAAATGCTTACCTTGTTTCCCTTAAAAATGTAAATTTAAAAGAAGTCTAGATCATGCTAAGTAAAATCTTCCATTTACTTTTCATGGTTCAAGAAATTTTTCTGGTTCCTCTTTTTACCTTTTTAAGAAGAGGTTTTCTGGGATGTGGAAGTCTGGCAATTCCATTTTCTGGAGGTACAACTCTTGTAGGCCACTGAGATGATCTTGTAAATTCTGGGCATAAGGAAGATTCCTCGATGCCTCCTGAAGCCATGTACTTGTTGCCTACAAAATAATAGAAGTTTTGAAAGCAATGGGCATGGGTGGGCATCAAACACAGTTAACATCAGGTGAGAATCCGTATTTGGCAGCTCGATCACTAAGCAGGACGGTATACTCAAAGTTAAAAAATAAATCATAAAAATTATGAATTTTGGTTGTCAGTAATTAATCTCTTCCTGTATTTTTAAAAGGAATACGTAGCATAGTCAAACCCCTAGTCAGTGTCCTGAAGCTCCCTGTGATATCTTAGGTAACTCTTCTGCTTAGTAGTATTCATCTGGTATTTAAAAACATAGCCTTGTGTAACTGGGTAACTATGCATACGTGAGTGCTTCTTTTTCTCCCCAGGAATTCCCTGGGGGTAGGAAGCATGCCTTATCCATCTCTGGATACTCTTTCACCTAACTCAGAGCTGACTATGTAATTAGCACTTATAACCGTGTATTTATTGACTGGCTGATGTGTACTTACAACTGCTAATTTGGAACCCATGTGCCGGAAAGTCATGTTTGTTTGAGGAACTCTGTGATCCAGGAGACTACTGGCATACATTTGCAAACTTTTAGGATAATCAGAGAGATCCACAGGGAAACTGGAAGCTGCTTTTTTGGTATCCACGTTGGTGCCTGTGTTCCATTCAAATTCAATCTTCTCTTCATCTGAAAACACACACGTGAAATAGTTGTCAGTAGTGCCAGGTCAGCTCCCACCTGTGGCTGTCAACACGCACTGCCGTCGAGTACACCGTGCTCTTGGAAGTGCTCACGTGGGGAAGACGTGCTTACCATAACGCCATGCCACCTTCTTGGAAACTGTTGAGCCGTAAGCTGTAGCAGATGAGTCCATCTGCAGGAGCAGTTTTGAGGGAGACCACTGGGTGAGGATCTCACTTCTGGCTTCTGCTTGCAAACGGGGTATGGAGATAACACCTTTGATTTTGCCTTCTTCCTTCCTGTCATAACTATTGAAAAAGAAAAAGTTGACATCAGTGACTCCATTCATTCCAAAGAGATAGGCAGGGTTCAATGCAAGTTCCACTTGTGGCGATGAAAACAAGATACATGAATGGCTCAGAGAAATGACCAGAGATTGAACTCCTTAACTTCTAAAGCTAACTCACTACAAATTCAGGACACTCCAGGGAGGTATGGGAGAGAGAAGGTTTTCGAAAACTGTTTGAATCCTGCTCTACCATTTACTAGCTCTACTGCCTTGGCCGAATTATTTAACCCCTCCGAGCTACCATTTCCTTATCTATAAAACAGGGAAACTCATACCTATCTGCAGTTTATTATGAGGGCTGAGATAATTTCTTTAAAGTACCCAGTATAGTGCCTGATGAATAGTACCCAATGAACGGTAGGCAGATCAAACTGGACACGTGCAGAGGGTCACAGTGTTGAGGGCTCTGTCTGCCCCTTAAAGTTCAGACCCCTTGGTCAGCTTTCAAGCTGAAAAGGAAGAAAGGAAAGAGCCACGAAGGCCCACAGCTCAGGTCAGACCCCGCCTGGAGCCTTCCTTACCTCATATGGCCGGTGAGGGTGACCTCAGTGATTTTCTTATTCTGAATGTCAAGGGTGAGCTTGTAAGACTTTTCTTCCTCAGCAGATTCATCACGAACTCTGAGGACTGTCCCAAGGTCAACATCAAAATCTGGAATCTGGATTTCACTGGACAAAGTCTTACTCTGCCGGTTATATGTGAACGTCATAGTAGCCTCGGTCTGCTTCACACCTGGAAGAGTGTACAAGAGAATCAAGATGTCTATTCAGAAGATATGTTTAGGAAGGAAAGAGAGAAAAAGGCAGAGAAACCTCAAGTACTTAATGTGCTCAAATGAGGACACAGTTCAGGATTTTACCTTAAATTTTTAACTCAGCGGTACTTGCACATTTGTTCAATCTGTAAGTATTTACTGATTGCTTATCACGTGCTAGGCACTGCTCTTGGCACTGGAAGCCCCTGCCCTCATGGAACTGACATTCTAATGGGAGGGGTACAGACAATAAGCAAGTGCATTATTTATGTCAGGTGGCAATACGTGTTTGTTCAGAAGAAAAGTAAAACCGGATAAGGTGATACAGGAGAGAGAGGGATAGAACAGGTGCTATTTCACGTGTGGTGGTCAGAGAAGTTCTGACAAGAGGATATGTGGGCAGAGACCTGAATGAAGAGAGAGGCTGGGCTGTGCTGCATTCTGCAGGGAGAGCCTTCCAGGCAGAGGGAATCAGAAAGGCAAACGTTCGGACTTGAGAAAAACTCAGCGTGTTCAGGGACCAGTAAGGGCTCGGGGTCCTTCTGTGTCAGGCACACGTGACATCTCTGTATGATCGTCTGCCTACGACACCCTTCCTGGTTCGCTGCCACCCTGCCCTGCCTTCCCCTCTCCCCGGCTCCTCCTTTCTTTGCCACAAGATTTCCAGGCTTCCTTGAATTCACAGGTCAATACCCATTTTACATCTCTTGTAAAATCGTTACTTGACACTTTTTTTCAGTACGTGCCCCCTGTGTGCCCCACCCCTTTCCTGCGGGTTTTGTTTTCCTTGTTGAATTTTGTGACATATTATTCCTACATAAAAAATCTTCCAAAGTGAACATTTAAAACCTGTGCCCCCATCTCAGGATGTGGCAGCCCTGTTCTTCAGCTGTTCAGGCCAAAAACTTCGAGTCGTCCTGATTGCCTTTTTTCTCTCACCCTGAACACCTACTGTATCAGCAGATTGTTGTCTGCCCCGTCTTTAAAACATGGCCGAGTCCAACCGCCTTTGCCATCACCACTCCAACCCAAAGCACCACTGTCTCTGGCCTGGATTACTCTGACGGCCTACATACTAGTTTCTCTGCTCTTGTCCCCCTCAAGTCTTTCTTCAACATAAACATAAATCAAACAGTAGCTTCTTCAAAAATAAACAAATGGGACATAATCAAACTTATAACCACAGCAAAGGAAACCATGAACAAAATGGAAAGAAAACCTACAGACTGGGAGAAAATATTTGCAAACGATGCGGCCAACGATGGCTTAATTAATTTCCAAACATACAAACAGCTTTATACGGCTCAATATCAAAAAAAACAACCCAATCAAAAAATGGGCAGAAAAACTAAACAGACATACAGATGGCAAACAAGCACGTGAAAAGATGCTCAGCATCGCTAATTATTAGAGAAACACGAATCAAAACTACAATGAGGTGTCACCTCACACCAGTCAGAATGGCTGTGATCAAAAAGTCTAAAAGTAACAAATGCTGGAGAGGGTGCGGAGAAAAGGGAACCCTCCTGCACTGTTGGTGGGAATGTAAATTGGTGCAGCCACTATGGAGAACAGTATGGAGGTTTCCTAAAAAACTAAAAAGAGAATTACCATACGATGTAGCAATCCCACTCCTGGGCACATATCCAAATTAGACAAAAACTCTAATTTGAAAAGATACATGAACCCTAATGTTCACAGCAACACTATCTGTAATAGTCAAGACATGGAAGAAACGTTAAGTGTCCATCAACAGATGAATGGGTAAAGAAGACCTGGTATATACATACAACGAAATACTACTCAGCCATAAAAAAAGAATGAAACACTGCTATTTGTAGCAACATGGATGGACCTAGAGATTATTGTACTAAGTGAAGTAAGTCAGAGAAAGACAAATATCATATGCTATCACTTACATGTGGAATCTAAAAAAAAAATGATACAAATGAACTTATTTACAAGACAGACTCACAGACATAGAAAACAAACTTATGGTTACTAAAGGGGAAAGGGGGTGGATGGGTATACTAGAAGTTTGAGATGGACAGATACACAGTACTATATATAAAAGAGATAAACAAGGATCTACTGTATAGCACAGGAAACTATAGTCAGTATCTTGTAATAATCTATAATGGAAAAGAATCTGAAAAAGAATATATGTACAACTGAATCACTTTGCTGTACACCTGAAAGTAACACACCATTTTAAATCAAGCATACTTCAATTAAAAAAAAATAGTAGCTTCTTACTTCACTCATCGTAAAAACTAACATCCGTACATAGCCTAGAAGACTATCCTTCCCTCACAACCCCCTACCTCTCTGACTTCATCTACCATTTTCCTCCCTGATCTCCCTGCTTCAGCCACACTGGCTTCCTTCCTTTTCCTCAAACACAGTAGCCATGCACCTGCCTCAGGGCCTCTGCACCAGCTCGCCCCTCAGCCTGTAACGCTCTTTCCACATGGCTTATCCCCTTCCCTCCTTCACGTCTTTTTTTTATGCTCCCTTTACCAGTGAGGGTTTCCCTTATCATTCCAAATGGCACTGGCTTCCCCCATCCTTCCTCCTTGCTGCCACTCCTGACATTCCCTAGACCCCTCTGTGCTCTATTCTTCTCCCCAGCACTAATCTGACTTTCTAAATATTTACTTGTTTGGTTGTTTACTATAACTCCACAAGGATGGGGACTTTATCTCCATTGTTTACTATTCTAGCCTCAGCTCTCAGAACAGGCCTGACGCTTATCTGGCACTCAGTAAATATTTGTTAAATACATTAAATTAAATATATTCTGCTTGTGAGTCCTGGACCTGAGACCGAGGGCAGAGAGATAGAGGGACCCTTTTCTGGGCACTTGCCTTTTGCCTGAGTTACAAACTTCAGCATGTCCACCAAAGCTTCACCGTCTCTCTGGAGTTCGTAGAACGCCCTGGCAGAATACTGCTCTACTTCTCCTGTTGGCTTCAGTTCCAGTTCAAATCTATAGATGTTACAATGCGTGTGATGCATAATGTTAGAGCTTTCATGATGGTGACAACGTCCCCAAAACAAGTCAGCCTCAACTGCAACAAAAATCTGGTCCTTATTTAACATTGTCTCTTGTCCTTAACTAATGACGATCTTTACGATCCCTTTCAGTCCCTCTGAAAGCCCAAGGCAAGGGCAGATCCCAGGGTGCCTGGGGTTTTGGACAAGCAGGAGTTGGTTGGTTGTGTCAGCAAAGCTGAGAACAAGGATAAGACTTGTCCTGTAACTCTTATTTTATTTTATTTTATATTTTGGCTGCACTGTGCTGCATGTGGGATCTTAGTTCCTCGACTAAGGAACTAAGTCGAGGAACTTAGGGATCGAACACAGGGATCGAACCTGTGACCCCTGCAGTGGAAGCGTGGAGTCTTAACCACTGGACCACCAGGGAAGGCCCTTGTTGTTTATTTTTTGAGCAAAGACCTCCCTTAGGGGTCATGACGCCTCACCTTCCAGCACCGCTCCACTCCTACCCACCTATGAAGACGCCCACCCTAGACTCAAAGGTTAGGTAGGTACCCTTCAGGTGTGTTGGGCAAAGGACAACTGTTCTAAATAATCAAAGGACGGTGCAAATTCCTGAGGCTGGTGACATGACATCTACAACACACAGCGTTTTTTCTTGGCCCTGCTCGGTTGCCATAAGGTAGGAGGTAAGCATGTGCTAGGTGGGGACACTGAGACATCTCTGACCTGCTGTCCCCAGTCAGCGGGTAGTAGGAAGAAGAGTCTGTGGAGCTGGCGTTGGAATAAGCAACCGTGGTGCAGTAGTTCAGGCCAATAAAGAAAGGCTTGCAAGTTGACCAGGACTGCCTGTTCTCAACGAGAGGTGGGATCACTTCCGTTTTGGTGGTAGACACCAGATGCAATGTGTTACTGGTGAAGGAAGAAAAAATCTGAGTTATCTTCAAGTCACGGACCAAAATGAACATCACTGATTCTCGCAGCACAAACGCCCCCTTATCCTGCCCTCTGTCTTCCCTCTGTCCACACCCACCTCAGATTCTTTGATTTACTCAGAAACAAAGAAAAGTAAGAACATTAACAAGGCTAACAATCACGGTGACTCTTATGTTTCCTGAAACAACTTGCACTAAGATATTGCACTAAGTTCATCACATTTGTTATCTGTAATTTCCACAACAGTGGGCATTAAGAGTCTCCTTTTACAGAGGAAAGAGGCTCAGAGGGGTCAGTAATCATCGCTGGGATCTGACCTCAGGGCTGCCCCTTCCTCTCTGAAGTGTGGATAAGAGGTGTCCTGCTTCTCTTTCCTCTGAAATCTCTCTCTACTAGCTTCTTTCCACCAGCATTAAACATGCTCAAGTTTCTTCTCCCACTGTGTGTGTACACACACACACACACCCCTTTCCTTGCCTTCTAGCCCCCTCTTGTCTCCCTCACAGTCAAGAAATTTGTCTGCCTTTGCAGTCTCCACTTTCTTTCAACACCCATCTCACTGAACAGGGATCTGACTTTCACCCCCATGGTGCCTCTGGAATTGCTTTCATCAGCAGCTCCAATCAGCTCCAAAGGACATTTTGAGGCTTTGTCTTCCTTGATCTCTTGGAAGCATTCAGTAGAGTTGCTCACTTATGGCCAGATTAAGACTTTTGAGTCCGAACCCCCTGAAAAGATTATAGTATCCTCCTCCCAAGTACGTATTTAAAAAATTAGTAAGTGCCAGAAAGTTCAACAATGTCCTGATTTCATCCAAGGATGAAAGGATCTTTGATATATCGTGTTCTTTTCTCAGTATTGTTTCCTCATCTTAGGGGGTGCCCTAAGACCAACGTTTGCTGGTGGGCTGGGACCCTACGTGCCAGCGTTGGCCTGTGTATGGGGTGATCCACCCCGTGGCCACTCCTGGGCTTCTGGGCCCCTTTACGGCTTTGGTCACCCCTTCTCACTCGTTGCTGCTTATTCCTCTCCCCTTCTCGTGTGTCTGTTCTGCCTGTTTCTGCCCTAGTCCCTCATGCCTTACTCTATACTAATCACTGTTGGACTTCAACCGCCGCTATGTGCCAGTGATGCCCAGATCTGTATTCAGAGCTCAGACCTTTTCACTGAGCTCAGACCCACTGGTCCGCTGACACCTGGGTGTTCTCGTCGGCTGGCTCACAGGACTTCCAGCGCAGCGTGTTGAAAATAGACTTCGTCATTGTCCCCCCCACCAGCTGCTCTTCCTCTTTAGTCCCTATTTCAAAGAAGGGCACCCCTGACTCCTCTTGCCTCTTTCTCCGCCCCCCCCACGGCCCCCATATTCAGTCAGTCAATCACCAAGTACTTGTGTTTCTACCTCCTAAGGATTTCTGGGGTTGGCTCACTCATCTGTCAACCTGGCCCTTGTCGGGTGTGGCCACTATCGTCTCCCTCCTGTATGTGATTGGAACAGGCTCCTGACTGGTCTCCCTGTTGCCAGTCACGCCTCCTTTCCACCCATTTCCCGCTCTGGAGTCAGAGTTTTCTAAAGCACCGACCTTATTTTACTTATGCTCCCACTTGAAACCCTTTTGCCTTCAGAAGAGCCCAATCTCCCTAAGACGGCTCACAGGCTGGCCCTTGCCAGCCTCTCACTTCCTCTCTCACCATGCTCCCCGTGTACGTGACCTCATGGAATTTCTTGTAGTTCCCAAACCGTATCATTTTTCCTTCAGGCCATTTCATGTGCTTTTCTCTTTGCCTGGGAACAGTCATTCCTTTCTCTTCTGTCTGCATAACTCCGACACAGCTTCCAGGGATCAGCTCAAGTGCGGCTTTCTTCAGAAGGTTTTCCCTAACTGCCACAGGCTCCGTGATATGTCATTTCATGGTCCTCTCCTGCTTCCTCTAACCGAGCCCTCACTTGATAGTCACTGCTGCCTCACTATATTTGAATGGACAAATTAACGTGTCCAAAATATGGAAACTAAGGTAAATCAATGTTTGAAGATTTCATTGAAAATGGAGCTCTCGATAGGAGGCAGCATCCCATAATCAGGAGAGTAGGACTTCCATGCTTTATGCACTGAACTAGCCACTGCAAATCAGTATGTCCTTTGGTGGTTTTCCTGGGAAAAATACCCATTTCCCAAAGATGACTTCTCTATAGCTAGTGCTTCTTCATTCTCAAAACAAGAAACAAGAAAACACAACCTAACAGCAACTAATTAATCAGTAGGTCTTAAGTCTCATCTTAGTAAAATGTGAAAAGTCGAGGAAACTGTAATTACATACTGAGTCTAGGCCAGGTTAAAAATAGGTAATCCAGTACCTTCTCTCTCTCCAGCCACCACCGCCCCCAGATCCACTGGGGCCTGAATTATCTCAATCAGCTGTCTAGCCTGGCCAAACCCTGTAGTCATAATTCCTTCTTTCAGACTGGCTCATCAGATCTAACTGAAAGAATTACCTGCCACTGAACAGCCTGACTGGCCTCTTAGGAGAAGGAACGATGAACTCCAGCTGCCCAGCTTTCAGGGCTACTCTCGCCTCCAGGCCTGTCTCATGGAAGAAGTTGGTGTTCATCTGGACCCCACTCCTAGCAAAGTCCGGCATGATGATGCCCATACTTGTCACAAACTCCACAGACACAGACGGCTTTGTCACCAGTTCTGCCTGTATCTGTAAGTCACAAAACAACCTATTCAGCTTTGTTAAATTACCTCAGTCCCCTGCAGTCAGATGAACCATCCTTCCCACCCCTGGGCAAATATCTCTGGATGGCTCACACCAGAGGAAATGTTACTGAGATTCGTTTGTAGGAGGAAAAGCCAAGTTCTCAGTCGTCCAGGGCCAGACTGATACCCAGGAATAGCAAGTGCCCAAGTTAACTTGAAGCATAACAAGACACAAGGACGACAGAAACAGCTGAGTTCTCATGCTACTGCCGTGCCCCAGCAGGACTAGCAAGGTGGGGCATCCTAGTGGAAGCCTGACGTTTGTCGTAACAGTTAACGAGGTGATTCCAATGGTGACGCACTTCGTCTTGAACTGGAAACACATTTTTTAACTTGCACAAGACACCCACCCTGGAGGAAAAGAACAACCTACGGAAGGAAAAAGTGGACAGAGTCTTACACTGGATACTTCCAGTTTCACTCCAGCCTTGATCCCAGGAGTGATGACTCCAGAGGAGGACACCTGCAGTTGTAATCCAAGTCCAGTGGGGAGTTCAAAGGCATTGTCCATGAAGATGTAGTGAAGAAACAAGTCACCCTTTGAGCCTTTCCTTACGAGCTCTTTAATCTGTAGATCCGACAGGGGAGACGAAAAGTACGCCTCATCAAAGTGGGCTTTGTGAAATGCGACCTCCCCCCCCATTAGACAATGGTTATTCTTCTTTATCCAGAAAGGAAGGGACCAGCATATTTTAATTAACTGAATAGTTTAATAAGCAAAGATGAATGATGATTGATTTCAACAAATTGGGATACAAAAAATTGCCCTGTGTAAATATCACGTTGTTTTCAGCTGGTGATTTAGAAGGCATTTCAGAATATTTCTGGGCCTCTGAGATTTATGAACTTTAAATATCACTGCATAGCATGGCTTAATTCTGATTTTCTGGAGTCTAAATGTAAATGAGGGTTTAACTTGCAGCACAATATATTATGGTAAAACCGATTTTTAAAAACTGATGAGCTGGGACTTCCCTGGTGGTCCAGTGGCTAAGACTCCGTGCTCCCAATGCAGGGGGCCTGGGTTCGATCCCTGGTCAGGGAACTAGATCCACATGCTGCAACTAAAAGATCCTGCACACCACAATGCAGATCCCACAGGCCGCAACTAAGACCCAGCACAGCCAAATAAATAAATAAATATTTTAAAAAATAATAAAAAAAAACAAAACTGATGAGCTATTTAGATGATGTACATATAAGTATGTATTGTTATTTGTTCTTTATAACACACCTGCAAAATAACTTGAGATCTCTTTTATTAAAGCCACATTATTATTCATTATATCCTAGGGAGTATACTTGGATATTTTCTCCCTTTTTAATAAATTAATAATTATAAAACACTATAGGGACTTCCCTGGTGGTCCAGTGGTAGAGAATCTACCTTACAATGCAGGGGATGTGGGTTCAATCCCTGGTCAGGGAACTAAGATCCCATATGCTGCGGGGCAACTAAACCCACGCACCACAACTACTGAGCTCGCGCACCACAACTACTGAGCTCACGCACCTCAACTAGAGAGCCTGCGTGCCGCAAACTACAGAGCCCATGCGCTCTGGGACCCACACGCCACAACTACAGAGCCCACGTGCTCTGGAGCCTACACGCCACAACTAGAGAGAAGCCCATGTGCCACAATGAAGAGAGAAGCCCGCACAGCAACGAAGAGCCCGCGTGCCACAACTAAGACCTGACGTAGCCAAAAAAAAAAAAAAACCTTAAAAAAAAACAAAAACCTATAGTTCATATTTAGATAGTGGATTACAGTTTTCCACATATGTTGTTTCATAATCACTGCATCATTTCAATATTAAAAGGAACCTGTAGCATAGGTAGAGGGAGACACACTTAACATTGTTTTCCAGATGAACAAATGAACGCTGTTGAAAGATACATCTAACATGATGAATAGCTTAATTTCTAAATGTTATCAATTCCTTAGGATCCAAGAATCTTCTTCACTGAAATTCAAGACAAACCTGCCTCTCTGAAGGAAGTACAAGCACTTTCTCTGGTTTGTGTGGCTGGGGTCTTAAGGGAGCCTGGGAGACCTAAAAGGAGCCCAGGCTAATCCCATCACCCACTTACCATCTGAGGGACCCCCTGCAGGGTACGGGCACCGCTCAGCAGCAGCCTTCCCAGGAGCTGGAGGTCCTGGAGCTTGACAAAGCCAAGCTCTTCGCCCAAGATGTGGAGGTAGGCTCTGGCTTCTGGGAAGTCTTTGGATTTCAAATCTTTGATCAGCTTCTCAGCGTTGAGCATAATTCCGTTGACCATGTCCTGGGATTTTAACAACAAAACGTCTAGTGAGGTGTGAGTGTTGTCAAACAAACACCCGTAGATTTAGATGTGGGACCTACCTGCTGCAGCCGGGATGGGCCTAAACACAAATGCTCAAGGCGGGGGCACAGGGCAGACACTGAAATCAGGCTCCCACCTTTTATCAGAAGGTAGATACTAGCTCCTCCAGACTGAGACGAAGACGCTCAGGGACAACGGTGCTTCCACTCTGTTCTTAACTTGAATGATGTAGCCATGGTAAGGGATGCTTTCCAGGATGCCAGGATCCCAACGGCTCCCCAAGATTAGAAGGCCCTCTGTCTGCCAACCCCTCCCCTGCTTACTCCCTCTCTCCTTTGACGAGGCAAAAACACTAGGGGTTTCTTGGGAAAGCATAGCTGCTACATACATTGGCCAAAAGCTTGAAAAACACCTGGTCTAGGTAAGTTCTTATCTAGGTAAGTTCTTAGAGATAAGGATTCCATAGACTGATGCTTGGGCATTGAGGAAGAAAAGAGTGATTGACTGAAAGGCTCCAAACAGATCAAAGACCCTCAGCCTCAAGCGGAGGTAAGTAAATTAGAAGACAGAGGTGGGACCATTTGCGAGCATGGAGGAGTAACTTATGGCCCTGCTTCTCAAACTGAAATGTGCACACCAGTTCCTTGGGGGTCTCGTTAGAGTGCAGGTTCCGATTCAGCAGAGCCCAGTAGGGCCTGAGAACCTGCATTTCTAACAAGCTCTGATGTGATGCCAAGGATGACCACACTTCGGGTAGCAAAAAGCTAAAGCATGAGAAGCTCCAGATCATACAATCTATTTTCTACTCCTTAAGTGGAGGCTCATGCTACCTTCAAAGAGGATCGTGCTCCCATAAGCTAGTGCACTGGTGTGGGTGAGAGCCAAAGAAAGTAGTTAGTAATAATGAAAATATGAAAGTAACGAGTATGATACTGTCTGCTTCTTGAGTAACCTAGTTAAGAGTCAGGCACTTGGCTTCGCTTTTTACATACTTCAGTTCATTTAGTCTTTAAATATCCTCATGAAGGGTACGGATTATTATTAGCAATCTGGGGATGTGGAAACAGACATAACATCAAGCAACTTGTCCAGGTATGCAGAGCTTGAAGAGAGTGAGGTTAGATTTCAAAGCCATGCCCCAGAGTTCATACTATTATGAACTCTATGTTAGAGAGCCTCTAATGTTAGAGAGCCTCTAATTATGTTAGGCCTCTAATGAGTCTGGATGTGGGTAGACTGAATCTCCAGGAGGCCACACCTACAGAGGATACTGGCTCTTATCCTCACTTGACTGGTTAATAATAGCCATAGTTGTCACTTCAGTTAGATAGTACCTTGGTGACTTCCAGGCTTAGACAAGAATGTTTTCGCATTGAAACCCAAAGCTTTCATTGAGAGGATACTTAACAGAAACATACCTGCTCACGTTTATCCTCTTTGTTGTAGCCAAAGTGATCCACCAAGACCTTGGAGACATGATCAGGAACTTGACCATCAACCCAGTACAAAGCCTTGTTGACACTGTCTGGGAAAAATCCTTGCTTCCCAAAAAGAGCTTCCAGTGTTGGCTCAAAGCCTTTTCCTTGCAGACCAATCTGAGAAAGAAAATCAGGCAAGAAAATGCCATCATGTTTCTCTGTTGTCTGTCAGCCTTCCATTCCCCTCTTTATGCCCAATTCATTAAACAAGTATTCGGTGACAACTACAGGGCAGGAGCTGAGCTTAGCACTCCACGTGAGTTGTCTTATTTAAATCTCAGCAGAATCTTGACAGGCAGAACTTATCACTTGCCTGTTTTCTGGAAGAGGCAGCTAAGGTTCAGAGAGCATAAATAGTTAAACCAAAGATTCAGAGTTGGGAGTGGACTTGGGGTTTGAACCAGAGCCGTCTGACTGTGCAGCCCATGCACTTCCTTGGATTTGGGGTCTAAGGGCTTCTCTGAGACATCTGCATTTCCATTCATATAAGGAGTCATGCTTCACATGGCCCCTAGTGGGGAGGCAGGAAGGCAAGGGAGGAGGGAAAGAAGTGATGGTACCACTGCCTGATGATTCCTGTTCCTCTGTAGCTGGCTCACGGCTCCCTTGATTTGACTTTATGTTTATTATGTAGAACAGAATGGCCTAGAAAACATAAGACTCTGCTTCAATCTCACACATACCTCAAAGAGGTCAGCTGGAGCAAATCCAAAGACTGAGAGGGTCATTTTCAGCATGCTTTCTTTAGGAAGGTAATTACTTGGATCAAATATAAGATTCCCTTCGATTCTGCCTGAGACTGGGTCAAGTGATGGAAGAGAAATCGATTTGGAAAGGTGATAGTTCCGGGAAAACTTTTTGAAGTCCATGACAGTCGGAAGTTGAGATGTTTTCAGAGCTTCTTCCACTAACTTTTTCAACCTAGATGAAGAGGAGGATATTGTGAGGCGACACACATCACGTTACTCTTCCACCCCCAAGTAAATATGGATTTCCAATCGCTACCAAGCTATTTGGGTTTCATTTGCCCCAAGAGCTTGGCTCAGATCTGCCACCCTTTCACCCAGATGTTTGTTCCAGAAGAAAGAACAATGTATGAAGGGCGGGCAGCGGCTAAATCAGAATTGAGGTTTGGAACTTCAGGCCCCTGTGGCAGATGGGGACAACTTCACTCACTCCTGGACATACAGCTCTTCTGAGTTTAAGATGTTGGCGATGTGGGAAGCCACAAAGTTCTTCACTTGCTCATTCTTTTCCCGTGTGAGGAGTTGGGTGATTTTGTTAATATCTGACTGGGAAGGGCCGCCCATCAGCATGAGATAGGCAGCCAGTCGCTTATCCCCCGGAGAGGTGTCATCGAGGAAAGTCTGAAGTAGGACTTCCCGGACCTGTAGCCAAAAGAGGAGACTGTTATCACTGTCAGAACACAGAACATGCCTGGCAGACGTGCCTGGTCTTATTATGCGCAAGTTGAATTTCTCTCTAAGAATCCTTCAAACGCTGGTACTGAACCTTCTTGCCTGTGTTCCCCCCAGAGCAACCAGCTGAAGGAAGTGTTCTCAGAAGACACCTATCAGATGCATGTTGAATTCAACGGCATTAAAATACACAAGTTATGGCCAAGTTACAACTTGTTGGAGATCTGCCACTAACTGAAGATAAAGTTGTTTTAACATAAATTAATATGAGGATAAAGGCGGGAAGGGACAGTGAGAATTTGGTACTAATAAGTCAGTCAGGTTGTCTGCAAAGCTCTGGAGCCACTGCCACTTTCTGGGGCCAGTTTGACTATCCTAGTCTAGGGAAACTGGGGAAAAATCAGACATGTTTTCCCAAGATGGGAACGATGGTCAATCTGGTGGGAGGACAGCATATAGTGAATAGCTCACACTCCGCCTGCTGGAGTAGCAACAAGCTCAAACATTTCTCTCACGTCCACCTTACTGCTAGGCAGTCACCAGGTGTGTTGAAAGTTGCAATTAAAAAGCAGTAGAATAAAGTCACTAGAATGATGAGATTTAGAATCTCATTCCAAATCCTTGTCAGTCTGAATAAACTTTTCACTTTCAGTCCTCTTCTGTGGACTTTACCTCGTCTCTAAGCTCCATTTTCCGCAGGGCCTGGATGGCAGCCTTCTGAATCAGCAGTGATGGCTGTCTACTTTTGATGCATTTCAGGACTGAAGATTGGAGTTTTGGGGTTAGTTGCTCCATGGTTCTACCAATATTTCCAATGACCTGCATTGAAAAGAAACAAGAGGGAATCAGGGCACAGAAGAAGTGAGGGGTGTACAGGAAAACTGCATTTCATACAAAAAACTGAAAATACCCTCAGAATCAAGTAGATGTGATCTTCGTTCCCAGTGCAGTCATTGCGAATCTGTTCCGACAGGTAATCAGCAATTTCCAGCAGGTCCTGTGTCCCCGTAGGGTTTGTCTTATGATAGCTACAGAATAAGAGGTAGGATTCAGCGAGCACAGCCAGATTTATCTTAAAATATACACTTATATTTGCTGATTTCTTATTTCAAATCATTACTCTCAAAATGAGCAGTAGAAAAACAAAAGAGTAAGCAGCATAATTTGAAAGTGGAGGGAGGGTACAAACTTAATACAGAGAAGCAGGGTCTTCCTTAGCTCCTACGAGGAGAACCAGTGTAGAACTCACTTGTTGATCACGTGACTCAGAGCATAAAATGTGGCCCGGCTCTGCTGCTCCTTTGCCATGTTAAAGATTGTTTGCAGCCTCTCGGCAGAGGGCTTTGGGATCAAGGCCACCAGGTAGGTCACAACATCTATCAGAAGGGGGTTGGCTTTCTCACTTTTCAGCCACTGGAGGATGTGAGTGTAACACTGGGGCTGTCCGCATTGAATCAAGGCTTGTAAAGTGATGGGGCTGAGAAGAAAAGGGCAGAGAGAGTTATAAACATCACCTTCTAGGCAGCTAAAATATCCTTGGCCCGTGGTGTTCCCTCTGTCAGGAATGCCCTTATTCCCCTTATTCACAATCCAAATCCAACCATCTTCCAAAATCTAACTCAGATCCCTAGAACCAGAAAGGCTTCCCTATAAGCATTATCCACCGGAGAAGCACCACGGAGCAAAGCCTGAAGAAGGACCCCCTGGATTCAACATCCAGAAAGGTCTGTCATCCTTTGGTCAGAACACAGAACATGCCAGGCAAACACTCATCCAGCCTTCAGTCCCTTCTCTGGTCTTCATGGCACTAACAGTGAGTGCATTGGAGTAAAGAGAAGGCACGGTATTATTTTGTTTGCCTGAGTTCCCTCTCCTCTAGCCTATAGGCTTCCAGAGAGCACAGACTTCTTTTTCTCTCAAACACTCCAGGGTACCCATTATAGAACTAGGAATTAGAAGATACACATCAAAATGTGGGAAATATTTTCCTCCTGTCTTAATACACAAATATGTATCTACCTTGGATGCAATGTGTGTATGTGTGTTTTGCCCATGGAACTCTAGACACCTTAGCCGATACTTCTCTATCCAGTAAACGTTAACTGACTGACTAATTGATTAACTGGGTTGAAATTTCAGTGGTCCCTGAGATTCTCTGTTTGGCCGAGGTCTCAGCCAGCTACCACAGGTGTATAATCTATGAAAGATTGAGCTGCGACCATTCAAGAAATACCTGGACACCTCGATCAGCTTTGGCAAGAGGGATGTGACTGCCTCGTTGCTGAGGGCTCGCAGCTCAGTCACCAGTTTATGGAAGAGGTTAGCTCTCTGGGCGTTCTGCTCGGAGACATCCAGTTTCTGCAGCTCCTGGAGGGTCTTCACGATGGCCTCGGCCTGCTTTGGAGGTGATGTGGACTTGGTGCTCTCAAAGGCAAGACCCACCGCCTCGGCACCTGGAAGGAGGAATGTGTCAGAGGAATTCTTGCGTACCTCTGCTTCTCACCCTCATCTTTGTACTGGAAACTGGAGATCAAGGAGGGGTCAGCAGAGGGGAAAAGAAAAGAAAACTATCCAGTACTGTACTTGATGCCCATTACGTATCTATCTGGCTCTGTGCTAGGGGTCTGACTTCAGTGTTTTCATTGACTCATCACACTCTCCCTGAGGGTATTAGTATTCCTCAATTTAAAGGTAAGGGGGGACTTCCCTGGTGGCGCAGTGGTTAAGAATCCACCCGCCAGTGCAGGGGGCAGGGGTTCGAGCCCTGGTCCGGGAAGATCCCACGTGCCGCAGAGCAACTAAGCCCGTGCGCCACAACTACTGAAGCCCGCGCACCTAGAGCCCGCGAGCCACAACTACTGAGCCTGCGTGCTGCAACCACTGAAGCCCGTGCGCCTACAGCCCGAGCTCCACAACAAGAGAAGCAGCCACCTCGGTGAGAAGCCCGTGCACCGCAACGAAGACCCAATGCATCCAAAAATAAATAAATAGAATAAATAAACTTATAAAAAATAAAAAAAATAAAGATAAGGGAACTAAGACCCAGAAGCGAGCCACTCACCTTGCCCAAGACCTTTCTGGGTGTGAGAGGCAGAGCTGGAACTGAATCCAGGCTTTTGTGACTCTGGTATTGGATAACCCTTCTGCCTAAAAGACCTGGTGAGGAGGCGCTGCTGCTGATGTGGCAACAGCTGAAGCTGACTCACTGCTGCTCGCCCACCCTTTCTTCCAGGGGGATCTAATGGCAGTTTGTGGGGGAGGGGAAGACGCTTTTGTGTCCCCTCCATCACCCTGCTCTCACCTGTGCCAGGGAGGCACGGTAAATCAGCACGGTGCAGTGGAAGGAGTCCACTTAGGTTAGAGTAGACCTGGAGGCCTATTTTTCACCACCTCTAATAGTCTGTGACTGTGAACACATCACTAAGCCTCTCTCTGGGTCCCTCTCCCCTCTGATGGGTATAAAAGCACACGTTGCTACCACCTGACATCACAGGTTGCTGAGAACAACGAGGTAAGACATACGACAGCTTCACGTACAAGACATGCAGGGCTGGGGTTGGACTACAGGTCTCTATAGTTCCTGTCAGCTCTAAAGACTGATCCCTGACCCTGAGGGTCTCTCTCACTTGCCCCACCCTGTCCAGGCCCCAGGCCTTATCATGGGGTGTATGAGGTTGTCAGATCTACCAAAGGTTGACTTAGGAAACCAGTTTCCTACTTACAAAAACCCAGGTAGCTTTGGGGAACTCCCTTTCCTTTATCCCATTGCCACCTGACATTCTGAGGCGAATATGCTTTCTCAGCAGAACGGCCCACAGCCAGAACACTGGAGCCCATGACCTCATCACCAGCAGACATTTCATTGGGCCCAGCAAGGAACTAAGCCATGGCTGGTACATCGTGGGCAGATTTCCCAGCCCTGGCAATCAGGTGCACATAAAGTCTTACCTTCATCAAAGAAGCGGCTGTTGATCTTAGGTGTGTCTTCAAGCTTCAAAGTCTGTGTAACCTGTGCCGTCATCCCATATTTATTCCTGGTAACAAAGGAGGCACGTCATGTCGTCAATGGCCGGCTCCCCAGACCATTCTGTTCTTTTCACGTTGAATGTTTCCCCCACCTCTGCTTCTACCCAAATTCTGCTCACCTTTCAACCCATAGTTATAGCCAACTGTCCTTCACAGGTGTAGAGAACAAACAGCTAGATACCAAGGGGGGAGGGGGGGTGGGATGAACTGGGGCATTGGGATTGACATATATACACTACTATGTATAAAATAGATAACTAATGAGAACCTACTGTATAGCACAGGGAACTCTACTCAGTGCCCTGTGGTGACCTAAATGGAAAGGCAATCCAAAAAAGAGGGGATATATGTATATGCATAGCTGATTCACTTTGCTGTACGGCAGAAACTAACACAACATTGTAAAGCAACTATACTCCAGTTAAAAAAAAAAAAGCCAACTGTCCTTGATCCCCCTGGTGAACAGTACCACCTCCTTCTGGTCATGTTGGCTGTCCTTCCACCAGAAGGACATATGTACCTTACACCCTCCACCATTCTGGAGCGCCCAGAGGGAATGGACTAACATTGTGCTTTGAAATTCCTTTGCACCTCCCACAGCACAGTGCCAAGACTATAGCAGTTACTCAATATACATTAGTTGACTGATCAGTTTTCAGAATGGATTTGGATACACAAGTCTCTATGCCAATTACCAAATCTTCTGCAAAGCCTTTATAACCAGGGCAGGCTGTAATGATCCCCAGTTTTTCCTGACCTATAGCCCTTAAAGTCTGGGTCTCAGCTATCTTTTGTTGGTTCCAAATTATTCTGCATGCCTAAGACTTTCCTACCAAATTGCCTGTTAGCTTGAGACAGGAGGACAGGGATGGGCTCTGCTTTGTACCTCTTCACAACCCCCTCCCAGGCACAGCCTAGCTTGCAAGAGGGCACCTGAGAAGCATTCAGCTCCTACTGGCTCCGTAAGTAATGAATCAAGGCTGCAGAGGGTGACCTACTTATAGGAGAAAGGCAGGAACAGGTGTTGCTCCTTGCAGATGGCTTCTGACACGTGCTTCCTCTTAGGGTCCAGGGTGTAGTGGCAGGACTGGCTGCTGCCAATCAGCGTTGACAAGGGGCGGGTCTGTGAATGAGATCAGGGGAGAAGCATCTTCATCAGTCCCTGGGGCTTGAACCTGAGTCTCCTGCCATAGGTATTTACCTTCAGGGAAGAAAGTGGGGGAATGGGGGTTCTGTACCACTAGATAAATTCAGTTAGAGAAGAGAGCTTGGTACTTGACATTTTGACAAGGGGATGCAACAACTTGGCAGATCCAAGGCTGAGTCGAGCTACAGACTCTTCTTATTCTACCCCAGTGGACCTATGATCCTGCACGAAGTACATATGACCTGGTATCCTACACACGCCTGTCCATCCCACCAAACACAAACACTTCACAGCTGCTACTGCTCCTTATGTTTTCTTTGCCTAGAAGTTTTTCTTTGAGATCCCTTATAGCACTAACATTCCATCACTTTAATAATAAAGAGGCTGCTGCCAGTGTGAATAGCAATGCTGGTGTGAAACTCACCAAGCCTTTGATCAAAGCAAGGGGGCTAACTGCCGTGCTAATGGGCTGGAAGTGATCACAATTCTCCAGGTTCCTTTCAATGGATATTTCTGTTGCCACATTTCCCTTCCTTGTTTTAACAGTAACGTCACTGGAGCAGTTTCCATACACGGTGTCCTATGGGAGCAAAAGATACAATTGGTGTATTCAACACGGGGAAACATCTTTAGGTTCTTGGGGTGGTGCTGGGAAAGGAGCCAGGGAGAAAAGGCGGATGCAACGTGGCTTTGGGAGAAAGCTTCATCCTCTTTGACAGAGCGTGGGCATTGCTGGTTCCAAGGGCGGCCAGAGCTGGAGTGAGAAAACCACTTACAGGTGATCCTGGTTCTGAGGCATACCTGCCTGCCCTCCTAGGACCTAGCCAGTGCTGGTTTTATATTCTGTGCTCGCAGAGCATTTTCTCTGCTGTTCATTTATGGCTCGTATTCCAATCTGCCTTGTGTTATATGTGTCTTGGTTCTCATCCCAGGTCCTGAGAACTCCCTGAGGAGAGGCCTCTGCAGGATGCAGCAGTGAGTTCTCTGCGAGTAGCACAGGATGGAACTCAGAACATAGTAAGGGCTCAAAAGTGTTAGTGGGACTGAAGTAAATTGAATTCTCTCTCCGATCAAAACATGAAATTCTTAAAAGAGGCTGGCAAGTAGATTCAATTATTTTCTCTGTGTGTTTAAAACACACAGAGGCTATACCTTGTGGAAACAGAACAAAATCAAACAAAGGAGTAGGGTGGTTGGGACTCCCCAGAAACTGCTATAAAATTAGACCCAACCTGCTCAGGCTGCGTGGGCTGAGCCCTCAGTGAGCCCAGAGGCTGGGGCAAGCCCTGGGCACTGTGCTTCACACCAATATCGGGCCTCCCATGTAACTAGCCATGCAGCTGAGTCAATGATCCACCTGATGTATAAGCGGGACCCGGCTCCAATATGTGAAGATGCGTTCAAAGGACCACTGTTATCAGCTTTCTAAATTCTCACCAGAAACAACACTTGTTTAGCCTCTTCTGTATCCGGGGGAAGCAGGAGGGCAGAGATGATGCCCCTCTTGATGTTCAGGATGTGTTTAGGCTCTTCTTTCTCTGGGTAAAGTAAAACTTGCTTCCCTTCAGGAACAGCCAGCCTGAGATCGTACCTGTCCCAGAGAGAGTGTGGTCACTCAGTGTCCTTTCTCCATCATGAACCTGATGGGCATAAGCTGGGTGGCTTTGTAGCCTCCTTTTTACTTATTTTCTTTTTACATTTTTTCTTCATACATATCAACACATATATTTTTTTTCAAGAGCATACAAATATGTGTATGCTTTTGGTATTCTTTCATTTCTTTTCCTTCTTTGATTGGCTCACTCATCCTCTCTCTCTTTTCTACCCACATCGGGTCTCTGTGGTCACACTCCCCCACAGAACAACCTACTGGGCATCCCCCATTTGTATCTCCACACTCAGACAATCCCGTATAGAAGCGTGGGAGTGAAAACACCTGCATAGAAAGAGTTTGTCGTTCCTTGTTTTATCCAAATGGGATGGTATTATGCATGCTTGTCTTTATCTTGCTTTTCTCATTTAATTATACTCCATGAAAAGCCTTCTGAGTCATTTGGTAGCGCTCTAACAGATTCTTTTTAAAAAGCTGTATAACATTCCATTCTGTGGTTATATATACTTTATTCACAGTCCCCTGTTTGAGGGCATTCACTTTCTCTTCCTAGATTTTTTAGTTTTTTCCCACATGAACGACACTGAAATAAACATTTTTATGCATCTATTGTCACACATTACTACTTTTCTTTTCATGGGCTAGAGTCCCAGCATTTGAAATTGCTGTGTCAAATGCTACAAGTATTTTTAATTATAGTAGATATTGACTAATGGCACTCATTCTCACCATCAGTGCACGAGGGTACACTTTTCCTCATAGGCTTGTTAGCAACAAGTGCTATAGCTGTTTTCAATTTCTGTAGTCTTAATGGGTATAAGGTGATAAATATCTCATTGTTACATTAATTGCATTTCCCGACCACTGGGCAACTGGAGCTTCTTTCCATACATTTGTTGGACATTCATTCACTCTTTTATATGATCTCAGGCTATGTCTAAAGCCTGGGTCAACTCTGATCTAAGGGACCTTTCTTTGGGGACTTCCTTAGGGGGTTTCACATGGCCTGGCAGCACCTGCTCTAGTTAAGTCAGAGTAAAGAAAAGAAGACCAGGCATGTTTCCCACAGCTGTCCATCCTCTCAGAAAATTGCAGACACTGATGCAGGCTCACAGGAAAGCCCTGAGGTGGCCAAAAGCAGGAGTCCTTTTTTGCAGGAGGGTAAGGACCAAAAAGGAACTGTGACTCCCTTCTGTCACTGCACCCCACTCCCTCAGATACATCTTAGTTTTGGATAAAATAAGATGTATTGGTAAGAGACAGAAGTATCAAGGCCCACTCTGGCTTCCGAGTGTGATGTTTAACAAACTGAAAGAAGGGCACGGAGCGCGGGGGGGGGGCGGGGGGGGAGTTTCCGATGTTACCAAATCAACAAATCCATGACTGTCTGTATTTGCACACACTCAGGACACTACAAACTGTGATCTGGAGATGCGGCAGGGATGATCAAAAAATCTAACAGGGCTTCCCCGGTGGCGCAGTGGTTGAGAGTCCGCCTGCCGATGCAGGGGACACGGGTTCGTGCCCTGGTCCGGGAAGATCCCACATGCCGCGGAGCGGCTGGGCCCGAGAGCCATGGCTGCTGAGCCTGCGCGTCTGGAGCCTGTGCTCCGCAACGGGAGAGGCTACAACAGTGAGAGGCCCGCGTACCACACACACAAAAAAAAATCTAACAACCAGTACAACGTGAACACGGATCAGTCAGAAGTGATGCCAGTCATAAACAAGAGGAACGGCCTGCTCAGTGTGCACTGGCAAAATGCCAGCTCTGGAGGGCGATCAGCTCAGGCCTCAGCTCTCCCTGGACCCCTTGAAGCTGGTGTCCTCTGCTGAGCAGGCCCTGCACTGCCATGTTTGGCCACAGCAAGTCCTGCCGGGACCCTGTCTGAAGACTACGAGGCGTAGTCTTGTTTCATTCTTTAACCGTGAGTTCACTTGTTTAAACAAACCATCTCAGCTTTACTGTCTCAAGGAGTTTTAAAACGTGAGATCTTTTAGAACCACATTTAAATGATAATTAGGGGAACTTCAGTAGGGGAGGGTAAATACTGCTTCCCTCTTTTGAATTGTTGTGAAAGCTCAGCAATTCCCTGATCCATGGTGAACAGAGAATACCAATACTTACACTCACATACGTGCCCAACATAAGCACACACATTCATGCCTCAGTGGACACACACCCACACGCTCATGTGCGACACGCGCAGCGGCACTCAGCTCAGAAGTATAAATGCACAGGCCCACGTCTTACTTGGACATGGCGGCAGTAAACTCCTCAGAGTTCTTGGCCTTCTTCAGCAAGGCCTTGCCCTCAGGGTTGAAGCCATACACCTCTTTCAGGGTGCAGAGGCTCGTCTTCAGGATGAAGTTGCAGAGTTGGGGGACCTCCAGCTCAACCTGACAACAGAGGGGAATAGCACATTAAGACTCTCCACCAAGAACACCAGATCCCCCCTCAGCCCAGGGCTTTCTGGCCTTTTCCATGTCCTAGGGTACCATGCTTCTGAAGTTTTCCCCTATGCATGCAAAGGATGATATCTTTTTATTGGTTCTAAATGTACGCCCTTTAAAGATGTACAACTGGCTAGAAGAAAGGCAGCCTAGGAGTGAGGGTTTGGAAGAAAACCAGGAGGCAGGAGGAGGGCTATCATTGCTTTCAACAGCAAATGTTTCCTTAACATAAATAGAAAAACCAAAAATCCAAGACCACTGTACCTATCAGGGCCTATTCAGAGCTTTGCATGCAGCTGTAGTTTAAACAGATCCCTAGTTGTTATCCAGCACTGTTTAAAGAACTTTCTGCAGTGCTGGAAATGTTCTATATTCTCACTATCCAACATGGGGGCTGCTAGGTATAGGTGCCTATTGGGTATTTGAAATGTGGCTAGTGTGACTAAGAATCTGAATTTTTACTTTCATTCAATTTAAATAGCCACACGTGGCTAATGGCTACCTTATCTAACAGCACAGACGCTGGGACCCTAGAAAGAAGAGGGTGGCCCAGCCTGACTTCTCTTTCCCACACGAACCCCAATAGTGGCCCTTAGATCTGTTCCACAGGAACATGGATAGGAGTACAGTCATTCTCAACAATAAGTAGTAGCAGATACTATTTGATTTAGATGATAAAAACCGCTCTCCAGAATGCCTTCCTGGGATGCTCACCTCCCTTGGCTCACCCGCTGGACATCTCTCAACATATTAAATCTTCTGGTCTGCAATCCTGATATTCTAGATCACATATTCTAATTACATCTTGGAAGCTAATGGGAAAATAAACCTGGTGGGTAAAATTATTTTTTCTGTGGCAGACAACTTCTCAGCAAAGTGGCTGACTTTCAAACTGAGGGCCAGTGCAGCACTTGGAGATTACGACAGTCCTGGCACAAGCTGGTTTGCTCAGCCCCGGGCTCCAGGGCCCTCCAGTGGCCCTGCATCTCCCCTCATACCTTGCAGTTGATCTTGGTGGAACTCCTTGAATCAGCAGTCCCGGGGACTCCACTGGAACTCTCAGCCTCATAGTTGTACACATATTTCCTGAGGTGCTTGAATCGCGTTGCATCTTCTGCAATGAGGAGAAGTCAGTCAGCTACATAGCAGAAATAACTCGCCCGAGGACAGTCAATCCTGGGCAAAGAGGAATAGTGGCAAAGATAATAAAAAATGGTAACTAAACTCAAATTATTTTTTATTAATTTTCCTTTATAGATTTAGCTTCTGCATTATGATTTTGCTGAGGCTAATATTTAAATTAGCGGGTAATCCTTGAATATATAATCTGAGACACAAGGCAGGGAGTGTCAAGTAATGAGGCTCAGAAAGTCCATAGGAAAGACTCCCTGGAAAATTAAGAGTTGATAGCATAAAAGCAAATCTCTCTCATTGCCTTTTCAGCTTGAAAATACCGTAATTCTGTGGCTCTTTTTTGATTCTACCAAACATCTGAGGCTAAGTTCACTAAGCGTTAAGGGTATCCGGCTGATTTAAGAAACCCCGAAGAAGGAATTTCCGGAGGTTTCCACAGGGCGTGAGAGGCATTTTCTGAACAATTTGAGAAAAAGAACATTTGGGTTCTGAGCCCAGATGCAGTGATGCCAGACGTCCACGAGATGGCAGTGCTGCTCCATCAGAGGGCAGCCTCCGGCTCTTGGGAGAACACAGGTTACCACTGCAAGGCCAGCTCCTTTGACCCCTAGGGGTCAGGTAAATACAAAGGGGTGGGCATCTGGATTTCTGCACAAAGGTTAAAGTCAGCACTTCCTCACCTTCCTGCGCTTCAAATTAATGATTAGCCCCTGACAAACAGGACAGATGTCTCTTTAAATTGTCTATGGACCAACAGTTGGCGGTCCCTTCCCCACCCTACTCCCAGGCTGAACTTTTAGGACCGATGGGGAGGGTGGGTAGAAGAGCGCGGAGACCCCTTGGAGGGGGCCAGAGGCTCAAGGAACTGGCTTCTTGGGCTCAGAGCAGGGTACGCCAATCACAGCATCACAGCACTTGAGTGGCCTGAGGTGCAGGGGGATGGGTGGGGGAGGGGTGGGGGGGGCCCTTCCTTGCCCCTGCGGGAAATGCCTTACTTGGGCAGCTCGGGCTGACATTTTCCAGCACGGTGTCTCCTGTAAGAAAGGGAGAACGACAACTGTGGGTGTTCCCGTCCTTCCAGATGGGTCCTAGCGTCTGACGGGGACGACAACTGCAGAGGACTTTCAGTGTCTTGGAGGGAAGCAGGTTTTGAGGAACCCAGTCCCCAGCCCCACCCATTACCTGAGTCTGGAGGAGCCATCCAGATGGTCCTGTGCCCCTGCCCCCCGACCTGTGGCCGTCCTCCCTCTGACCCAGGCCCAAGCTGCCCCAGCCCCCGCCCGTGCCCTGGCTTCCGCCCCCCACCCCCGGCCTGGCGCCCCAGCGGCCGGGGGGCCTCACTCACGGGCCGGGGCGCTGGCGGCAAGCAGCAGCAGCAGCAGCAGCAGCGGCAGCAGCGCAGGCCTCGGGGGGCCCATGGCCGACCTGACCGGCGGCTCCCTCCCGTCCGCTGGCTGGGCCTGGCCTCCGCGCTGCTCGCTGGCTCCTTAGGGACCGGCGCCCACAGGCAGCAGCTCCGCACCCGCACCCGCCTTGGGAATGCGGGGCCGACGCCCGGGCCCGATTTATACGAGGCCGCCCGCGCAGGGCTGCAGCTGAAAGAGCGCTGGGCAAATTGCAAAAGGTCCAAAGGTCAGCGTCCCGGGCCTGTTTGCTTTTCCGCCCCAGGCCCTGCTCTGAGACCCGAGGAGGGGGCTCAGTCTGGACTCAGCCAGGGCCACTGGGGCCTTGCCTCTCGCCTCTCCTGTCCCCGGGGTCTCAGGGCCCCGGGCCAGTGGGCTCAGCACCCGAAGCGCCTGCCCTGAGCTAGGGGTGCCTCCGGGAGATGCAAGCACAGGAGCCAATCTCGCCCCTGCTCCCTGAGCTTTGTAACCACTGGGGAGCCAGTCCTTCACAGCGTCTTGGTGGAGACATTTTCCTACCCCTTCCTCCCCCTTTAGTGGACTCTGAGTTTGCATGGGGGCCTGTAACCCAGGTCAGTACCCGTGGCTCTGGGTCACATGCCCTGGATTCAGCCCATCTGGAGGGAGCAAACAGCAAGGGGAAGGAGGGAGGTCTGGTGAGGGACTGACCCCCACTCGACCTGAGGGACCACGTCTCAGTCAAAGCAGAAATCCAGCAGCCTAAATCTTCTAGAAACCCCAGTAAGGTGGGGCCTTTGGAAAAGACCAGCCTCCCCCGTCTTCCCCCCAGCAGCCCAATTTCTTCTTCAGAAATTGAGGAGAGGAGGCTTTTCCCTACATGAACTGCTTCTGGGTTTCCTCACAGATGGGGGAGGCCAGCGAGGAGAAGTAGAGTAGCGGGTGGATGCATAATGTTCCTCCTAAACATCCCGGAAACGTCTCCATGAATCCTTCCCTCCTTTTCTAGGTACTGTCCATTTCCCACAGGAAACTTGTGCCAAGGCACAGTATAGATATTTCAGCAACACTGACTTACTGACCCAGAAGCGATGATAAAGGGTGAATGATGGGATGGTGCTGTGATGGGATGGACAAATGTCTGGGACTGGCCATGTCCACAAGGCACCTCCAATCCGGTTGGGGAGACAAAGTGTGTAGACGGGAAACTGCTGGTGAGCAGTGAAGGCAGGCTGAAAGCAATGCTGAACTGTGTGGGGTATAACTGCTGGAGGAGAGCAAAGGGAGGCGTGGGAGACGGGGGTCCTGGAGCAATGAAGAGGGGCTGTGGACTGACGGGGACATGAAGCACCGGAGGCAGAAGTCAGTATTTGTTGTTACGATTTGTTATTTATGAGATGTATCCAGATGTAACAAACTAACTGTGAAGTCATTTAAATCTTCTGGTGCCAAACATGATGGTCAGAAGGGTCAGTTCTGAGATAGTAACAGTGTATAAACCCCCCATTACCTTAGCCGAGACTTGCAGGAGGATGTTTGTCTTGTTACTGGCACTTGGGTTGCCACAATTCTCCTCAATTCATGTATTTTCCTTAGCCAGGAGCTCCCTGTGGGCAGCTAAACTCCCTTCAGTGATGAGCTGCTTTGCATCCAGGGTATATTAATATTGTTAAAAGTGGATATTACAGAGGTTTCAACCCAAGGCTGCTCACACCCACACCACTGAATTCAGAAAGTTCTGGAAGAAGTAACTGCCCCCGAACCCCATTTCTCTGAACACTTTATTTGAACTATTTTCCGTGGATTGTCTTTCCACAGGAGGAGCTGCTGTTAGTAGATCAGGAAACGGTCATGCTCCCATGCACGTGGGTAAAAATATTTAGGTATAAAGAAACTGAAATGAGATGGTTAACTTCAATTTATAAGCACAAGGCCAGGATTTCTCTGTTGGATGACAAATGAAGCCACTGTCCTATAGTCTGTCAGCAGAGAACATTACATAAGACTTGGGGATGTAATGTACAGCATGATGAACATAGTTCATAGCACTATTTTGTGTATTTGCAAGTTGCTAAGAGAGTAGATCGTAGAAGTCTTTATCACAAGAAAAGAAAAAATTGTGCGGGGGCATGTATAGTGTCAGATGTTGGCATTGTGATCATTTCACAACATACACAAATACTGAATTATGATGATGTAAAAAAGTAGAGGACATCATTTTTATGATTTGGGAATCAGAAGATGAATCTGCTAACTTGGATGCAGGGAAAACTTGTGGGTTGCTTAGATGCCCCTGAGGTGACTGTCACCATCTCTAAATGGAGACGTGGAAGCATTGGGCTCAGCTTCTCTTTCTTCCCCTGATTTCCTCTGAAAGGTCACCCTAGTGCTGGGTAGCAGCCAGCAGCACTCATCCTCTGACAAGGTCAGGTACAGAAGCACCACAGAGGAAGTGTTGGATCGTTGAGTTGACTTGGGTACACTTACAGAAATACTGTAAGGATTAGTGCGTAGACTATTCTTACATAACTAAATCCACTTAGATCTTTGGTCAAAAGCTATTTTAAAATATAGCATTATTTGTGAACACAGATATCACCCTTCATCTCTTTGCCTTTAAGAAGAACATTTCTCAGTTCCCTCTACTAAACACATTCAAAGTTTCAAAGGACAGTGACCTGTCTTCACAGAGACATCAAATGGTGTCAGGAGTCAGGAAATCTACTAGTATAAGGTATTCATTGAACAGAGAAAACCCAGGTCGAGCGAGGTCAGCTGATGTAAAGGAAAGCAGTATGAGTGTTAGACTCAAGAAGACCTGGGATTGTGTCCTAGCTGGGTTTCTTGTGTGGCTTGTAACCTTGGGTGACTTCACTTTCCTAAACCTCTGTTTAGCCATCCCTAAAACCGGATTAAAAATAGCAACCTTCCTCATAGGAATTTTTGTGAGAATTAAGTGAAACAATTATGTAAATAATTGCATTGAGAGCACGATGCCTGGCAAAAAAGACAATGAATGATAAATTATCATTTATTATGTGTGTGTGTTGGCGTGGAAGTATATTTAGAGGGTAGCTATTGAGCTAGCTAACCACAATGGATATAGAGACAGAGATTGACAGAACAAAAACAGGAAATCGCATTAGGGAAAGAGAGCAGAAACAAGACAGGGCATCCTTGAGGGCTGCGCGTAGGGGAGACAGAACATCCATTCGTCTCTGATGATTCCTAACTTTTCTGGGGATGTGAAATCACTGTCCTTTCTGGGGGTGAATGGAGGCCTTCCTACAGCAAGCAGACTAGTGACTCTAGCAGAGACACGTTCTGATATCACAAAGATTAATCTCAGCTAGTGGCTATGACCTGACAGTCTGTGAATGCAAAGTCCCATAAAGTGAACCATCAGTCTGAGTAATCACAAAGCTCTGCGTACCCATCAGAAAGTCACCTGATTAATGGAACTTCAAGGAATTAGATAATGCCAAGGATTCCAGTTAACAGCCTCTAGAAGCGAAACTACGCATTGTTTATGTGCAGGTGACCAGAAGGGCCCTGGTCAAGTTCAGGGACCTATGGAGACTATTAAAAGCCCCTCAGCAGCCCAATATCCTGAGTTAGTGTAGTTCATATACTGAAATAGGTGTTCAGTATATATTTGCCGAATACAAACGAATCTACGCCATTCAGTTACACCCCACGGCTTCCAGGATATTTATGTACAGTGACCATGACGCTAAATAAATCTTTACAGTGACATAAAACAAGGAGATACAATCTGATGCAAATTATTCCCAGCTGTACTGTTCAAATAACTCATCTGGCAAATAGGGACCAGTGCTGACAATGACTAATTAGCCTATCTCTTTTCTGCCTCTGACAGCATTATAATTGCACATGATGCCCAGAAGCTGGAAAGTAAACTTCAAGAATCGTAGATGGAGCCATGCCCAGCGTGGTCTGGGCATGCTAATAACAAGTGCACACACACACATATACAAACACAGACACAAATGATAAACATCAGGGAAAAAAAGTGCATTGAGGTGAGTGGTACAAGTGAAAGATGGTGGGATGGGCCCAGTGTCGACCAGATGAAGACATTACTGATGGATGATTAACCTCCGGTGAGGAAGCAGAAAGAAACTTTCTTACTTTGTTATTCTGCTGTCCAAGAGATAAGCTCAGAATGTTGAGCAGCGGTTCTTACTGGGGAGAAAAGTCCGAAGTCAGCACCGTCTAGCGTGCAGTCAGGTTCTATGTGTGTGCAGCTATCGCTTCCTTGACCATGAAGGTCTCATCCCTCCACCCTGCCGGGGCCTGCTCCAGCCCCACCTCCTTCCAGGAGCCTTCCTCTGGCTCCAGTCCAGTAAGACCTCATGGCGTCTGACCCTGGTCTCTTATCAGGCAGTTTCTTCACAGGGCAAGTGAAGGGCCTTCATACAGACCTGCTGTTGCCCTGAACTTACATTTGTCTCGGGTGATATTATCTAACTTTTCATGTGTTTACATGTTAACTTGCCAACCAGAGAGATAAGCTTGGAGGATGAGAACTGAGCGTCGTTTTCACCTTTGTATTCGCCTTCCCTCTCCCTCACCAGCACCTCGCACTAGGCAAGGCAGATGGTAGCAAAGGAGTAAACGCTGTGATTATAATGTGAGATGGTCCTTGTGAGACAGGTGTTTTTCATACCTGCAACTCAGTTTTACTCTCAGGTGCCGCTGTGTATGCTTATATCTTAATTTAGACTGCATGGTGAATCTGAATCAGCACGAGAGAGGCAGGATCTCGGAGCCGGGATCACGGGACAGTCTCAGACTCTGAGTATGGTCCCTCACCTGTGTGATGAGTGGACAGGACTAGGTGACCTTTTTTTTTTTTTTTTGCGGTACGCGGGCCTCTCACTGTTGTGGCCTCTCCCGTTGCGGAGCACAGGCTCCGGACGCGCAGGCTCAGCGGCCATGGCTCACGGGCCCAGCCACTCCGCGGCACGTGGGATCTTCCCGGACCGGGGCATGAACCCGTGTCCCCTGCATCGGCAGGCGGACTCCCAACCACTGCGCCACCAGGGAAGCCCTACGTGACCTTTTAAACCCACTGCAGCTCTGACTACTTTGATTCTGTGAAGACTTTGGAGCTTAAATAAAACAGTACATAAATTATCCTGTGCTGGGCTTCCCTGGTGGCGCAGTGGTTGAGAATCTGCCTGCTAATGCAGGGGACATGGGTTCGAGCCCTGGTCTGGGAGGATCCCACATGCCGCGGAGCAACTAGGCCCGTGAGCCACAACTACTGAGCCTGCGCATCTGGAGCCTGTGCTCCGCAACAAGAGAGGCCACGATAGTGAGAGGCCCGCGCACCGCAATGAAGAGTGACCCCCGCTTGCCACAACTGGAGAAAGCCCTCGCACAGAAACGAAGACCCAACACAGCAAAAATAAATAAATAAAATTAATTTAAAAAAAAAAATTATCCTGTGCTGGGACCTCACTGTGATGAGGAGCTGTGGCTAAGGATTTGGAATCACTGAGCGGGATGGATTTCTAGAAGGCCACCTAGCTCATAGACCTGCACTCATAGTACTGTGCAAGGAATATAACCCTTCACCCATTTTAAACAGATTTCCAAATAAAGAGAGGCCATGCCCTCCTGGGGATACTGGGGACTCTCGGGAAGTTCTTCCTCATGTCTAACTTCAGGCGTCATCCTTGCCTTACCTTCCTTAGGTATACCTTAGCTTTTCCTTTCAAAGACTTTTTGCTGGTTTTGGTCGGCTGCTCTTCGCTGATTTTTGTTTTTCTAAGTTTCCTTTGTCTTCTCATGGACTGAGGCTCAGAATGCGCTAGCCTCGAAGGGCTGACTGGCGCTGATGATACACAGACGGCTGGCTGGCTAGATGAGCCTCGCCATCCCCACGTGACTACTGATTCTCTTCAGGTATTTAGGAAGCCTCTGAGCACTTTGTCTCCTGAGAGCTTACAGGGGAGGAGAAGGGCCTGAATACACATCACAGCTAATAAAAAAATGAAAAGATCAAGCGTCCAGAGTGGGGTCTGCACAGCCAGACTTCAGTGATCTGATGTGGGTCTCAGAGGTCCTGGAGGAGGTGGGACTTGAGTGGATCTTGGGTGGGTGATGGGCAGGATTTGGGTAACTGGACTGGGTGGCACCACTGAAAGGGCAACGGCAGGGAGCTGACACTGTCTGACACGCCTGACAGTCTGTAACCCAGCCAGCCAGCTGAGTCCGTGGAAGAGGCTGGGGAAAAGCAGGATGGGGATCGGCAGGGAGCACACCTTGCTGTGCTCAGGACAGAGAGCGTGCTGGTTAATTCAGTCTTTGATTTAGCTGTGAGCTACTGTGTAAACTGCACATTAGACATTTGGCATTAAATATGGAACATATGGCACTGAAACTCTAGCTAGTAGAGAAGGCTACGATTATTGGGCTGGATTCTCCTTGTCCAGAGCTGTGAAGGGAAATGGAGGAACAGGGATTCCCAGAGTGTCAGACAAACAGAAGGTCTTTTAAAAAATAATTAATTAGGGCTTCCCTGGTGGCGCAGTGGCTGAGAGTCCGCCTGCCAATGCAGGGGACACGGGTTCGTGCCCCGGTCTGGGAAGATCCCACATGCCGCGGAGCGGCTGGGCCCGTGAGCCATGGCCGCTGAGCCTGCGCGTCCGGAGCCTGTGCTCCGCAACGGGAGAGGCCACAACAGTGAGAGGCCTGTGTACCACACACACACACACACACACACACACACACACAAATTAATTAATTGGCTGCATTGGGTCTTTGTTGCTGCGCGCAGGCTTTCTCGGTAGCCTTTCTTGTTGCAGAGCACAAGCTCTAGAGTGCAGCCTCAGTAGTTGTGGCTCACGGGCTTAGTTGTTCCGCGGCATGTGGAATCTTCCCGGACCAGGGATCGAACCCATATCCCATGCATTGGCAGGTGGATTCTCAACCACTGTGCTACCAGGGAAGTCCCATATTGAAGGTCTTAGAGGCAGACTCTAGACAATATTCTTACTTTATAGACAGAGAAACTGAGGTCTCGACAGCCTGAGGTTCTTTCTTGTTCTTGTTGTTTTTCCCAAACAAGGGCAAATGCAGGGCAAGAACTTGGGTCCCCTAGTTTATAATTTAGAATATTCATTATACTCCAATTGCACTAAATCTATGTTGACTACATAAAATTGCTTGGAGATTGCTTTACTGAAAATGAATTTTTGATATCAGTGTATTTCCTTATAATCTACTGCTCATTAAAAGTGAAAAACTTAATTGATTTTTTTGTGGGTTTGTATTCAGAATAAACATTGTTATGTTACTAATTACATAGAATCACAGAGATTCAGGGTTTCAAAGGGCCATTAAAGTCACTGCATCCAACTCATCTCCTAATACGGGGATCTCATCAGACTGAGAATAGCTGGGCATCCATTAGCAAACTGCCTAAATGGTGGAATTTTGTGAAATTACATGATGCTCTAGTCAGCACAGCAATTAAAAGTCCCTAAAAGGGACATTCCTCCAGGCTGTTTATCTGCAGAGGACCAGATGGATCCTGTGTATGGACAGCAATGCCTTGTGGTCGTATCTCAGGTTTATTCTATTTCTGTCCTCTGTCCAGGTCAGACCATCCATCACAGTGAAAGCTAAGAAAGGTGCCAGTTTGGGGACGGAAGTTTCTGATTCTGTCTTTATCTGTATTTTGAAGTCAAGAGCAAATAACTGCCCGATTGGCTGATGTTATTTTCATCTGTACATCCTTTCTTTCCTATTAGCATGGGGGGAGGAGTCAGGCCATCCCCAGAACCCAATCTGGTTTGGTGTCTTGGTATTCGAAGCAGAAAGTGGGTAGAAACGTGCTGTTTAGTATCTCTGTCTTCTTTTTAATAGTGGCACTTAGCTTTTAATAGTTATTTTAAAAAATAATGGCCACGTTCAGCTGTTTTGAGACCTACCTTGGAAAAGGACTTCTTTTTTATCAGCTTTACTGAGATAAAATTCATACCATAAAATACACCCATTTCAAGTATATAATTCAATGTTTTTTCGTGTATTCAGAGACTTGTACAACCATTACCACAACTGATTTTTAGAAAAATTTTAACACCTCAAAAAGAAATTCTGTGCCGATTAGCCAGCACCCCCTAAATTCCCCATTCCCTCATCCCTAGGCAGCCACAAATTGCCTGTTCTAGACATTTCATAGAACGGGATCATACAATGTGTGGTCTTTTGTGACAGGTTTTTTTACCTAGCATAACATTTTCAAGGGTCACCCAGGCTGTAGCATTTCATTCTTTTTTATTGCCAAATAATATTCCATTGTTTGGATTTACCAGCTTATTTTATCTGTTCATCAACTGACGGACATTTGTGTTGCTTCCACTTAGTGGCTATTCTACATAACGCTGCTATGAACATTTGAGTACAAGTTCTTGTGAGGACATATGTTTTCATTTCTCCTAAGTATATGCCCTCAGAGTGAAATTGCTGGGTCATATGGTAATTCTATGTTTAATCATTTGGGGAACAGCTAGACTTTTCCAAAGTGCCTGCACCATCTTATGTTCCCATCAGTAGTGCACTCTCCCTGTATCCTGGCCAACACTTGTTATTGTGTGTTTTTTTGATTACAGCCATCCTAGTGGGTGTGAAGCAGTATCTCACTGTGGTTTTGATCCGCACTTCCATGACGGCTAGGATATCGAGCATATTTTTGTGCTCTTACTGGAAATTTGTATATCTCCTTTGGAGAAATGTCTATTCAAATCCTTGGGTTTTTAATTGAGTTATTTGGACTTTTTATTATTAAGTTGTAAGAGTTCTTCACATATTCTAGATACAAGCCTTTTATTAGATATAGGATTTGCAAATATTTTCTCTCATTCTGTGGGTTGGCTTTTCACTTTTTTGATGATGTCCTTTGAAGTACATTTTTAATTTTTTTCCTCATTATTTATTTTTTTAACATCTTTATTGGAGTATAATTGCTTTACAATGGTGTGTTAGTTTCTGCTTTATTAAAAAGTGAATCAGCTATACATATACATATATCCCCACATCTCCTTTGATAAAGTCCGCTTTGTTTATTTATTTTTGTTACGTGTTCTTTTGGTGTCATATCTAAGAGACACTGCCTAAAACAAGGTCAAGAAAATTTACTTCTATATTTTCTTCAAGGAGGTGTATAGTATTAGGTGCTATATTTATGTCTCTGATCTATTTAGAGTTAAATTTTGTACATAGAAGTTACCTTCTAAGCCTTGCTTTTGGACATTTCTAGGTTCTGTGAGCCTGTACCTGACTCTGAGTAACCTCTCCCACCTCTCTGCTAATAGGGCGTGACCTGTTCCTGACAATGATGTCAGTCCCCTTTGCTCAGTGAACTGATCCGTCCCTTATTGGGTGCTGCTCCTCCCTGGTGCTTTCCAGGCAGTGACCAGTCACCAGTGACTGAGAGCCACAGTCAGCGAGGGCACAGGCCCTGAGCCCTTGTTTTCTCAGAAAGAAAAATGATGTTTTTGGTCTCTGAAGCTAAAATCCCAAGCTCCTTTTCAAGTCCATGATCCTCTGATAACCATGCTTCCTTTTTCCTTCAGAAAGTATCCAGTGGTTAAAGAAATGAGGCTTTTCTGCACCCAAAACAGCTCACATGTTGTACAAGGAAATATACAGAACTAGAAACAAACAAACAAATAAATAAATAGAATAAAGTGACATCAAACACATTGGAATGGTTGCTTTGGGGAGGAAGGGGAGAAGATCAGGAGTTGGAGGGCGGGGATGGGGAGTTAGGATGGAAAATAAACAAATAAACCAACAAACTGAGACGGAGGGCCCTTGCAGACCTGTACCAGTGTACCAGATGCTGAGGAGGGGGGATAGTCATGTCTCCTCCTGAGTGGTAACAGAACAACAGTCCTTTCATTATAAATGTTAAAAAACATTAACATTTATCAAGAACTCAAAATGTACTAATCATTGTTACAGTTCACTTTCATAAATTATCTGATTTAATATTCAAAAGCTAAAACCTGCAAAATAGGTATTTTTAACCCTCGTTCCTACAAATAAGGAAGCAAGGGCTAAAGTCTACATAAGTTATGCAATGTCTTCCTTGTGATCCCTAGAAGAGGTAACTATGAATGTATAAGAGGATCAAATGAGCAACATAAGGTTCATCTCAGTGACCCTGGGCACATATACTTAAGTTGCCCTTTATCTGGGGAAATAAGCTAGTGTCTTATTAACAAGAGCTGCAATTGCATGTTGCTTTAAGGTTTGTTAAAGGCTTTGGTATCCATTATTTCTTTTCATCTTTCTAATAACCCTGTTTTATATTAGATATCACAGGTGAGGAACCTGAGGCTCCCTGGAGTTAAATGACTTTCTGAGATCACCTGGCATGTAACTAGCTGAGCTAGAACTCAAAATCAGGTGTTCTGATTTCATATCCCAAGGAGTTCATACTCCACTATCCTGAATCTTAATGAGAGGATTAGGGAACCCAGGACTTTTTATGGAATTTGGTAGAGAGATAAGGCATGGGGGTTCTGAGCCGTAGCTGGCCCCCAGAGAGGATACTCAGAGAGGCAACATAGAAATACCGCAGCAAACCACTGCCAGAGAAGGAGATGGGGCTTGGCGGCATTTCCGAGGGGCTGCCTTTGATAACATCATGATGTCTGATGAAATGTACTTAGGGAAGAAGCAAAGATGTGGTGAAACACCTGTGGTCGCCGCTCCTTGGATGTGTTAATGTAAATACTGTTTACTGCAATTTTCCCCTTCTAAATGCCTTCATGCATTTTTATTAAGTAGGTAAACAAGAAGCTGGCTGAGACACCTCAGTTCTTTTTCCATACTTATCTTGCACATAATGGCCTTGCACGATTATTCCTATGGATTAACAATCTGGAATGTGAGACACTGTTATCACATCCAGAAAATATCTCTGAGAATGAGTCAGTATGAAATGATATGTCTGTCTTCTTATTCCGGACCAGCTCTTGGGACTGGAGCCCCTGGCAGAACACTGGCTGACCCACAGGCAAAGCTAAAGGCCATCTATGTAACTTAATTTGGACAAGTCCAATATAAAATGGTAAATTGAGGCAATTAATTCAAATCAATATATTCCTCTAGACTCTTACACCTTCTTTACCTGGACTTCTTAGTTGAATACGGTGATGGATGTCTGAATTATCCAGATAATTACTTCATTCTCACTTCATTAATAACAGAACTGTGTCTCCTTGCTAGAGGGCAGAGGAGCTACGTGCACCCTTACTGCTCACAGAAGCTAGAACCTTCCTCAAAGGAGGGAGGTACATGGGTGGAAGAGTCAGATAACGCAAGCAGCTTCCAAGGCCATCCCGTGGATGACCACACCACCACCTTTAGGGCAGAGCAGCAGCTGCCCTGCTTTCACCCCCTAATACCCCCCTCCCTAAAATCCTCCCACGGAGGCAGAGGAAGCACTGCCTTACGGGACCTCCTTCCCCTCCCACTCTCTCCCTTACTTTGCTCCTTCTCACTCCTGCTCTCACTCCCTCAGTGAACTCTCTCTCCTGCCCTGGTCACCAAACCTCAGCCCTAATCTCCATTTTCTCTATTAAGGTTGTCTGTCCTATTCTTCCTCCTCTTTCATGTGTGCTTTATCATTGCCACCATTTTAGTACCTCATTATCTCTGAATTGATTTATATTTTGAGTTACTTTATGGACTGAGATGCTGGCATATAAGTGAATATGCTGTAATGACTCCCAATATAGCCTGTGTATTAGTTTGCCCGAGCTACCATAACAAAGTACCACAGACTGGGTGACTTAAAACAACAGAAATTAATTTTCTCACAACTCTGGAGACTAGAAGTCCAAGACCAAGGTGCTGGCAAGGTTGGTTTCTTTTGAGGCTTCTCTCCTTGGCTTGTGGACAGCCACCTCCTCTTCCCCGTGTCTTCACATGGTTTTCCCTCTGTGCCTGTCTGTGTCCTAATTTCCTCTTCTTATTTATAAGGACACTAGTCCTAGTGGATTAGGGTTCACCCTAATGGTCTCATTTTACTTAATAACCCCTTGAAGAGCCCTATCTCCAAATACAGTCATGTTCTGAGATACTGGAAGTTAGGACTTCAAAGTATGCTTTAGTCTGCTCAGATTGCTGTAGCAAAATACCATAGACTGAGGGGCTTAAACAATAGAAATTAATTTTCTCACAGTCTGGAAGCTGGAAGTCTGAGATCAGAGTGCCCACGCAGTCAGGTTCTGGTGAGAGCTTTCTTCCTGGATTGCAGACGGGTACCTACTCCCTGTGTCCTCACATGGCAGGGAAGTGGGAGTAGGAGATAGTGGGGGAGACAGAAAGAGAAAAACAACGAGAGCGAGAGCGAGAGCAAAAGAGAGAACGGGGTAGCTCTTTGGTGTCTCTTCTTATAAGGGAACTAATCCCATCATGAAGGCCCTACTACCTTCATGACCTTGTCTAAACCTAATTACCTCCAAAAGCCCTATTTCCAAATACTATCACAATGGGGATTAAGGCTTCAACATACGAATTTGGGGTGAACACAATTTTGTTCATAGCAACATATGAATTTTGGGGGGATACACTTGAGTCCATAATAGTCTGAATGGGTTCTGTAAACAGAAGTACATGATTTCCTTACAATTGACAGTGATATGGACTCCCCTTGTGACTCCTGAGAAGGACTCTGGAAAGCTTCAAGAAGACCCTGTTAGCTGAGTAGCCGACTAGGGACTATGGTCCACATGGTCTTGGAACTGCCTCACTGAGTTAGTGGCTTCCTCAGAGTCCTGAGATGGCTTTTGGCCATGTGATTACGGCAGTAGAAGGATATCGCTGGATAACAATGCCTCTAGAACATACCTTTGGGCAGCCAGGAAATCCTGTGGTAATTCCAAGGGTAGGACAAATCCAGAAAGCAATTGGTCTGGGAAGTATAGACAGCCTATCAACAGCAGCAAAATAACTCAGGAGGAGAGTAACAGAGCTTATTGACTTCCGTTCTTTAGGGGCTATTTTTCTCCTAGCAGAATAAACTCATCTCTAGGGGATTAAAGACAGACTCCCAGAGAACTATGGAGTCCCTTGTACCTGTGGGCCAGCAATCCCCTTAGCTCAGGAGCAGTGCAGCCAGCGACCTTGGTCTGATTATGTAGGGCAGATTAATGCTTTAATACTGTGAATGCTTTGGGTGGAGAACGGAGAAATAAAAGCCTCTCCTGCAAGGAAAAAATAGGTGCAAAAATCTACAAATCAGAGAAGACTCATTTACATGAAATACCAGGCTTCTCAAAAAAAATGCTGGAAGAAATATTTATGAGATTTTTAAAGTGACACCATTAACATCAACCAGCCTGTGAAGAAAGGCACAGTAATAGCGTATTTGGTTAACATGACAAAAATAAGGCAAAAATGACATTATATTATTTAGTTGAGTAGCTTGACTGAACCCAAAGGAAATTTGATTTCCTTACGGTCGGAGAATGTACTCTGTATGATTTCAATTATTTTAAATTTGTTGAGGCTTGTTTATATCCCAGAATATGGTCTATATCGGTAAATGTTTCAATGATCATTTGAAAAAATGTGTATTCTACTGGGTTGGCTGTAGTTTTCTATAAATGTTAATTAGATCCTGTTGGTTGATGAGTTCTTCTATATTCTTGCTGATTTTGTTTATTGGTTCTATGAGCTGCTGAGAGTGGGGTGTTGAAGCACCTGACTATAAATGAAGCTGGGACTAAAAACAAAAAGAATAAGGCTTCCTCCTATCAGTCAGTCAGTAAATCAACTAATCAGCAAAAGAGCATTTATTGATTATTTTTCAGCACTCTCAATCCTATACTGGGTGGTGAAAGAAAGAAGATATGGATCTAGTTAAGAAAACTGGGTATTTACGTCATGTATGAAATCAGTTTGTATGGGCTCATGATGACATGCTGAAATATTTGTAACTTCCCTTTATAAAGATCTTTATGTGTTCAATTCATTCATCCTGTTAGCCAGACTCTGTTCTAGGTAACCAACAACAAGGAAGCTGGGCTTCCAGGCTGGATGATCTACTGAGCAACTTCTTCTTGTAGAACAAGCTGATTCCAGCAGACCCAGAAACCTACCATTTTTTTCAGAGCTGGGGACCCGATGCTTCCTTTGCTCATGTATCTCTTCTTTTTAGGAAGTGCATTAGCAGAATGGTTAAGAGCACACATTCTGAAGCCAGAGGTCTGGGCTTACACTACAGCTCTGTCACTTATGGGTTATGTGATTGGGGGCATGTTATTTAATCTCTTGTGCCTCTGTTTCCTTATCTGTAAAAAGGGGATCATAATACATAATAGACTGTTCCTACCTGATAAGGTTTTACGATTATTAAATGAGTTAATACCGATAAGGTACTGGGCACAGTTCTTGTGCATGGTAAATAGTCCATAAATATCAGTTAATGTCATCGGTCTGTCAATATATCCTTTCACATTCAGTTCCCTTTCTTCTCCCAAATGTCTGTGATCTACTGATGTGCACACGTAACGTCTACTTCAGATATTTTCCCAAGATGAATAAAAAGTTTTTCTGCTAGTTTACACTCTTATAGAGGAAGTAAGACCTACGAGAACAGCCAGACTATAAGACCAAATATTATTGTCCTAGACGAGGTGCAGCAGCTGCGGTTACACGAGATGGTTACGGGAGATAAAGTGCTATGATGAACGATCCAAACCTTTGAGGAATTTTGCAATAAGTTCCTTAGGATGCCAGCTGAATGGCCAACTGACTTTTTTGTGATATTTATGTTTTACTAAATATGTCCATGGTATTTTCTTTATTAGGTGGGATTTATCTTTGCATTTGAAGTAGCAACACTTAACTTCTCATTTTGTAAAATGAGTTTCAGCTTCTTATTTGGTATCTTTACACTTTTAGTGGAGATTCTCAGAAATCTAGAAACTCTCAAATTATTGTTGGGTAGGCAGTTCCTTCATCTAGCTTTAACGTTTATGAAAAACAAGTAATTCTTTTCCCACACAATTTGTAAAAATATCATCGTAAGTATCATTATAAAGTTTGTAACACAATTAAAATATCCATGGTTAGGCTGAAAGTTGAGTTGCCTTAGAATCTTCTGAACAGGGTGGGAGTGGATGGGCTGCCCAGGTCTCTGGTCTCCAATCAGGGGTGGAAAGTAAACCCTCTCACTGAAGTCTGATAAGGGATATTCTTATGTTGAAGAATTCAGAATTGGGATTCATAATTTTGTGATTTGTTACGTAGAGAGATATTCTCCTAAATTTTAGTTTCATGAAAGGTTAACACTAGAGGATAAAATGCCTCTAACTGTCCACTAATGGGTTGTTCCCAAGCTGCTTAAGGCTGTGACTCTCCAGGATACCTCCATGAAGAAAAAAAGAAAAGAGAAACGGACTTTCAGACCTTGCCCAAGTCTCTGAGTCTCTAAGGATCTTCTTCTTACCTCATCCCCAAATCACAGGAGTTTAACTAAATAATCTTATTCTATGGTTATTTATTCCCTCTGCTCTCATCCTCTGTAATTTTATGTTAATTATTTTTTGAAAGTCACTACCTTTTCAAACCCACACTACTACATCATTTTAAAAATGTCCATTACAGGGACTCATTTCAACCTACATATATGCTTTTTGACATGTATTTGTTGACTGCCAAGGCTTTTGTAAGATAGGCTAAAGGTTCTAGACTCCCTATAAAACAGAGAAGATTCAGTGAGGGATTTTACATATAGATATGGATCCAGCAGAAACAAGAACATTTAAAGAATGAACAGGGAAAAAGAAACAGAGAAAAAAGAGCTCAGGGGAGTAAGAAGAGACACAGAAGAGAGCAGTGGTGCCTGCCCCTGCCTGCTCACACCCTACGCAGGTAAATGTGGGCACTGCAGGCTCAGGTGCAGGCTCTGCTGCATCTGGCCCAGCGCTCAGGTGACCTGCCCAGGAGGCACCTCATCCCCACTAGTGGATCAAGTTAGAAGTGGGTCTTGCTGTCCCGGTTCCACTGTGCCCCTGGAGCCCATGCCCTAAGCTACACCTCTGTGTCAGAGCAGCAGTGCGGCACAGTGGTTAAGCATGTGGCATTCAAGGCTAGTTTGCCCAGTCTGAGCCATACTCTGGCATTTTATCAGTTGTACGACCTTAAACAAGTCACTTGAGTTTCTTATGCTTTGGTTTCCTTACTATGAAAATGGTGATAACCACAGCCCTACCTTATAAGGTTGCTGTTGTTATAAGGATTAAATGTATTAATATAGGTAAACAGCATCTGACAAAAGTAGGCAGCAGTATGATACAAATATTAGCTTTATATATTGTTACAGTTATGTGTGCCAGAACCACGGTTTGCACTGGACTTCCACTTACTGGAAACTACACAGCGGATGTCCTGCCTAGCCCTTGCCAGTCCCTCTCCTGTTGCCCTCTCTGTTGCTTCAACCAGGATGGAATTTCTCTGGAAATAAAATACTAGCACCCATTAAAACACTAGCATCTAACTATTAGCTTGAACCATGTATGACACGCCATTTTTGTAGGTCACAAATAACTGAACACTGAAAATTTCATGTGGTTTGACCTAAAATAAGCAGCATTCTTGGCATAAAATCTGTTTGTCAGACAACCACCACTTAACATTGTGAATTACGATCCTGACCTTTCTGGAGACTGGCTCTAGATCCCTGTCAGCCCCTCAAGTCCCGGCACTGCCTACTCCTGGCTCCTCAATGCCCCCCCCAACCCCCATTATCCCGGGACTGAGGCCCTAGAAAGCTCCTCATCTTCCATGTTATGACAAGTGGCCTCACAGAAGTTAAGAGAAGTGAGGATGTTAAGAAGGGTCCAAGGCTTCAAAGAGAGGTCCAATGGGACCAAAGGATGGAAGATGCCCATTGGTTGTGGAAATTAGGAAATTATTTGAAATCTTGTTTTTTGGAAGAAGTGTGAGGCCTAAAGGAAGATCACAGCAAGTTGGGAAGTAAATGGGAGAGAAAAAGGAGGAGACTCTTTTGAAAAGTTTGGTTATAGGGAAAAAAGGGTGATCTGAAGAGAAGAGCACAGAGAAGAATTTATTTTGGCAAGATGGAAACATAGATATGCTTTGAGGTTACGAAGGAGAAAGTCGATGGTATAAAAAGAATAACTGCAGAGTATTTTCCCAAAGGAGTTGGGAAATGAGGGGGAAGGGGATGTGGTAAAGGTTGAAAATGGGTATCTCAGTGGGGAAAAGAAACTGAGAATAGGATGATAAACTCTCTCTCAAGGAGAGTTGCGTGTCTAATGGAAGTTGGAAATAATGTTTGAAATGACCCTGAGAACTCAGTGGGAATTTTCTCCAGCAGAGATACACAGCCTTGAAACACAGATACTGGACAGCCAGAGTAAGCCAGGATTTGGGATTGACTGAGGGATGTGAAGAAGAACAAAAAAATCAGGTAACCAAGGGGGGTAGGGTAGTCTTTGGAGGGATTCACTGTGAGCTGGAATCTAGAGATGAGAGGGCATAAAGATAGTGGAGCACGGACAGATTAGAAAGGGGTGAAGGGACTGAAGATCTTGATGGGGGTAAAAAGAGAGCTTACTGGAAGTTAGGGTCAGATGTTGGCTTTCTGAGTTTTAAGATTTCAGAAGGGGCTTCTCTGGTGGTGCAGTGGTTGAGAATCCGCCTGCCGATGCAGGGGACGCGGGTTTGTCCCCCGGTCCGGGAGGATCCCACATGCCGCGGAGCGGCTGGGCCCGTGAGCCATGGCCACTGGGCCTGCCCGTCCGGAGCCTGTGCTCCGCAACGGGAGAGGCCACAGCAGTGAGAGGCCCGCGTACAGGAAAAAAAAAAAAAAAAAAGATTTCAGAAGGAGAATCATTCTGGGGTTCTGGAGGGAGAGACCGTTTGGAGTGTGACCATGGATGTGGGTTGCTGGAATATAGGTGAAAGTCACTGGAGCTGAGGCGATTACAGAACTTTGAGTCTAGAGTATGGGTGAGTCACTGATTTAGAAATCAACATTATTAAAAAGTTGGCAGGAAATGAAAAAAGAAACTTGTCCTGTCTTTATTCATTCATCCTGCATTTATTCAACAAACATGGATCAACATGTATTTGTCTCAGTTTTAAGAAAGTCCAAATAACTTTATATTCCTATTTTAGTGTACCACACAGTTTTTCCCCGGGATCTATTCTGGGGTGATCCAAGTAAAAAAAGACACAGCCTACGTAGCAATCTCTAAGGCTTTTACTTATGTAGCTTTAAACAAGTTTTGAGATAATTGCATATTCACATGCAGTTGTAAGAAATAATACAGAGAGGTCTTGTATAGCCTTCACCTGGATTCCCCCAATAGGAACGTTTTTTAAAACTACAGCACAATATCACAACCAGGAAAATGACACTGGTACAACCTGCTGATGTACAGCTGTCACCAGTTTTGCACACATTTGTGTGTGGTGTGTGCGCAGATAGTTCTGTGCAATTTTATTACATATGTAGATTTGTGTGAGCGCTCCCCGCAGGCAAGACAAAAATCTGTTCCCTCACAGACTCCTTTGCACCCTTTAATCACTGCAACTACTTCCAGCTCAGTCCCCCCCTCCTTAACCCTTGGCAACCACTAATCTGTTCTCCATTTCTATAATTTTGTCATTTCAAGAATGTTATATAAATGGAATTAGACAGTATACACACTTTTGAGATTGTTTCTTTTTTCACCCCTCATAATTAGCTACAGATCTATAGAAATTGTGTGTATCAATAATTTTCCCTTTTATGGCTGCGTAGTATTCCATGGTGAAGATTTATCAGAGTATGTTTAACCACTCACCCTTCACAGGACATCTGGGTTGTTTCCAGGTTTTGGGTTATTAAGAAAAAAACTGCTGTAAGTACTGTGTATGGGTTTTTGCGGGAACATAAGTTTTCATTTCCCTGAGACAAATGTCCAAGAGGATGCTGGAGTAAATATTATACTGGTGCCTTGAGAGCCTGCAGAGAAGTGTTTGACCTTCTTCCCTGGGCAAGCAATATATTTGCCTGTCTGGCTTTGCTTGTGGTGTATTAAGAGAGCAGCAGGGTTGGCCTCAAAGAGTTTCCTTCCAATCCTGTGATTTGTACATTCCTGGATTTGTTCACATGTTGCAGGTAACAGACTAATTGCTTCACCTGTGTTGTTATCTTCTTCTGCTTTTAGAGGTTCTTTTTTCTTTTTTTCCTTTTTTTTTTCTTTTAAATATTTATTTGGCTGTGCTGGGTCAGAATTATTCCACGTGTTGTGCCCTCTCTCTCTTATCTCCAGACTCTGCTCCATCAGCAACATGGTTGTTCCCAGCTTTGGAATCAGGCATCCTGTGCCCATCCTGCTTTGAAACTCATCGATTGACCTAACAGTAGGCAAACTGTTTAACCTCTTAGACTCAGTATTCTCATCTTTAAAAGGGTGATAAGAACTATCTTATTACTTCACAGACTCTGGGATTAGACTTTTGGTTCAATTTTGACTTTGCTGTTTTGTAACTGTATGCCTGGAGCTATACATTACTTCTCTGTCCTTCAATTTTCTCATCTGCAAAATGGGGGTGATAATACCAGTTACCTCATAAGAGTCGTTTTGAGGATTAAATGAGGTAATACATGTAAAGTGTCCATATCCTACACTGGAACATAGGAAGCACTCAATAAATGTTAAATATTATTGTTAACATCTCAGAATTATTCTGAGAATTAACCAAGAATGCATATCTATAATGATTAAAACTGCATATAAAACATGTTCTGTTGTTTGCATATATAAAACTTGTCAACACCTGACTATCTTAAAAAATGTTTTTGATACTGAATCACTAACTACCACCCCCTATTCCTCCTTGATTTTCCCACAGCTTTTCCAAAATGCAGTTCACATACACATTGCCTCCATTTTCTCACTTCCAATTCACGTCTCAGCTCAACGCAATCTGGTGGAGACCCTCTCCACCACTGAAACCCATGAAAACTGCTTTATTAAGGGTGCCAAAACTTATTTAACACATCCAGTGTCAGCATCTCAATCATTATTCTGCTTGACTTAACTTCAGCTTTCCATACCGATACGTGTTGCCTCTTTCTTGAAGTCCTACTCTCCTGATGAGTTTCACGTCATTACAATCTGCTAGTTCTCCTCCTATCCTGCGTATAATCTTTGCAACCTACTTTACCCAACTATTGCTTTATCTGTTCTTTAAGTGTCTGTCTTCTCTCGGGCTCTGTTCTTATTACTCTCTATCTCACCTATCCTGTGGCTTCAACCTCTATCTATATGCTGATGGCCTCTCATTTGTATTTTCAGCGCAGTTTTCTTATTTGGGATCCTCACCTACATATACAATTGCCATCCAATTGGATGTCCTGCAGGCATCTCAAATACAACATATTCAAAAATGAATACACTACCTCACCCATCCTTGAATCTAAGTCTCTTCACCATGTACATTCCCTATTTTAGTAAACGGTGTCCTCCGTGTGTGCAAAGCAGAACCCTAGGAGTCATTAGAGCCTCCTCCCTCTTCACAAAACCTAGTCAAGTCTACTTTCTAAATACCTCCATCACTTGTTTCTCCTGCCATTCTCTGCTGCCACTGATCTGGACATGTCTTGCCTGTACTACTGCAATAGCCTTCTTGCACCCTAGTTACAGCCACACAATTCAACATGTAGTTCCCTGAATATTTCATGGTCTTTCATTTCTCTGAGTCCTTGAAGATGCCATTCTCTCTGCTTGGAATGTTCTCCTCCCATTAGTTTGACAAACAAACTTAAAGTCCTCTCTGTAGCCTTCCCTGATGTCCCCAACAAATTTAGTTGCTGCTCTTAATGCTATCTGTGTGCTTTGTATATATTCCCATTATAGTAATATCTGATTGTACTGTAATTGAACATTTGTCCGCCCATCTCTTCATTACTCTGAGCATTTTAAGGGCAGAGGTCCTGTGTTTTCATTTTTGTCATCTCAATGCCCAGCACGTCAAAACATCTCCACTTGGATATCCCACAAACCTTTCATACACGACATGTTTGTTGAATGAATGAATTAGTTGAACACATATTTTTCACCTTCTGTATCTTAAGTGTGGGCATTTTCATCACCTTTGGTGGCACATATTTAATCATATGTCTTGATTAATGGAGATTCATAACCTATTAGTTCTTATCTATCATGAACAACTTGTTCCCTTCTCAAGCCTCAGTTTCCTACACAGTGTGACAAATAAGACTTTTAAACCTCCAATGAAGTTTCCATTGTTCATGGAAAGATCATTGTTTGAATTAAAGCACACTGTTAATAGGAATGCTTCCTAGATGCACAGTTGGATTTGAACAGGACATTGGTATTTCAAGAAGTTTCCTTTTTACCTGGCATGCATTTTAAAAGATTAAGAAAGATAATTTCTATTGCACAATCATTTGCAAAAGTTCACAAACCTCAAAACATTTAGTGAATAAACAAGGAAAAAAACTCAACTCACATTGTCTTAGTGCAATAGATGGTTTTTAGCAATTTCTACTATCTGGTCAGAGTGAGAAAATATTCCTCCTTTGTGTCATGTGAAATTCCTTCTAGCTCTACACTTTATAAAACACTGTTCTACTCTGAGCAAAAGAACAGAGCCTACTTTTTAATTCTTTTTGTATGATTTGTATGTAACGAGATATAACTTCCACTCTAGTAAAATTCTTTGGGGTTTAGAAAAATGAAGTGCTTTAGAATTGAAAATATAAATGCTCTGGTACATGGACCACTGGCTCACTTCTTCAGCAAAAGGACCTATCAATTCATACCAATGAAACATAAAGCTGTGAAGGGAAGAATATATTTCTCATTTCTCAGCTATCTGAAAAATGTCACTGGGCCAACTTTAATCATCTTTCCCATTACCATTTAAATGTATATTTGAAATACAGCATCATAAACTAAATGGATATTTTAAAATTGTCATGTTAGATTTCCACTGGTCATAAAGCTGCTTGATATTATTTTCTATTATTTCAGCAGCCAACTAGAGCTTATTTTATGCAACTCTCTAAAATCAACATTACATAACTAAAGTCACATGGTATAGTTAACTGTTAACTTTCCTACTTTTCATTATTCCATCAGTAATGACTCAGTTATGATAGAAACAGTTATTGATTTATCAACAGACTAAAGAATGAATAGAGGATAACTTACATATTCTACAGCCTGAATTTTTCACTTGTTCTCAGACCACTGCTTTTAAAAGTGAATGAATTAATTTTACTGATATTAATTATCTGTAAGAAATGTAATACTTAAATAATTAGGTATCTTCATACAAAGAGAAAGAAGCAATTCCAGTTTAGGTATGGGATTAACCTTCTTTGAACTCAGGAAAGCTACAGGCTGTGAAATTAGGCCACAGTTAATCTTCTGATAAAAACACCTTGATTTAGATTACACAATTGTGTAAAAGTTATTTAGTCATTTACAGGACATCAGGTAAACTTTTTTCTCAGATATTCAGCAATAAAGACAGGAATGCCTCTCCCACAAGAGAAGAGAAGAGAAATCCCCATTTCAAAGAATAAATTTTAGATTTGCTTAGATTCAAAATTTTAAAAATTAGACTGTATATACACAATGTGGTCAATAACAATTAGCAGATGGGACTCTGAATTGCAAGAAGCCAACTCAATAAGAAACTTCATGGCCTAGCTGGATACAACAGAGTCAACACAGTCTATTCTCTCCATATTTTCACCAGCAGCAATCAGAGGGACAGAATCCACCATGGGGCAATCTATACCCTTCACACTGATGACGGAAGCAGTGGGATTGGCTGTGTTGCATAACAAATCGACTCTCTTCAATTTACTTGCTTTTGAACATGCTGCTACAGTAGGACAGAAACAAATGCTTGCACAAATGGTATAGGGATTAGTGACATACGACACTACATTTTAAGGAGTTGAGGGTCAGCCTTTAGATTTGGTCAAAGCGCTTCTGACTGATCTTCTAAGGGTCCACATTCCCACTGAGGCAGTAAGACCCTGACCACTTACTAAGTAAATGCTGGGGCAGTAAATCAGATAGAAGTCAGCTTCTGTTACTCAAAAGGCCTTTTCTCTCCTTTTCATCCAGGGTTATGGAACTACTCTTCTTAATATAAGAATATCTAAAAATTATCCTTGAGAAAACTGATCGTTCTTAAAAATTTGGGGGCCACAGAACCCTGCCCTTTGATGATCTAACAAGAGCGAGCATCCTCTTCCTATAAATATCTACAAATGACCAGCAAGTTTTGCACAGAACTTCAAGACATTGTGAAGCCCCTGGAATCCATCCATGGCCCCCAACAACTCCTTAGTTAAGCTGCTTAATGCGACAACTAACCATGTTCATACTTCATCCGTCTCTATATCTTTAAACTTCCCAGCACAGTGACCAGCCTGGAGTAGGATTTCAGAGTCTTTGGGAATGAACAATTTACCAGGGGTTGGAGTTGGCGTTCTCAGCCCCAGGGAGCTCCAGAGCACCGGTAGGAAACCTCCGAGAAACTCAGTGCACTAGTGCCAGCATCTCCAGAGGTCTAGTCCCACCCTGCCTCCCCACTCCCGGCCCACTGCAGCCACTGGGCGTTCAGGAGAGAGGATTTCAAGAAGGCTGGGCAGCACGGTGAGTGCTGGGTGTCGGGGACACCCACATGCCGGCAGTAGCAACCCCAACCTGAACACACTGGGCAAGTCATGAGTGTGTGGTCACTGCTGTTAGGATGACCTGGGTTTTTGGTTCTTTGGCCCATGATATTAGATGCTAGAATAACACTATCCTTCAATAAATAGTACAGTTAACTGCTCCTGTGTCATCAAGAAATCCTGGAGGGAGCCACACAATGAGTGCACTGAGTCACAGGTCCAGAACCAATTGTCTTGACAGGGAAAATGTGTGCTATGGAAAGAATGCAGCAAATGGCTTCAAATGTAGTCCATGCTCCAGCCTTAGAATCGGGATTTCCTCAGGGTGTTGCCGTGTGTGTGTGTGTGTGTGTGTGTGTGTGTGTGTGTGTGTGTGTGTGTGTGTGTGTGTGTGTGTGTGTGAGAGAGAGAGAGAGAGACAGAGAGAGAGAGAAAGAGACAGAGACAGAGAGAGAGAGAGAGACAGACAGACAGACAGACAGGGGACAGAGAAGGAAGTCCCAAAGCTGTGGGCTCAATCTGTGCTTCCAGGGGTATTTCGAGGCTATAACCTTCCTAAAGTACATGTGACTTGCGACATGACTTTAACTCCTGATCCTGAGGCTTTGGCATTGTCCCAGTGGCCTGCTGTGCCTTGACGGTGCCTTAATAGTGGAACCACACCAAGTCGTGCAGGGCAGGATGTATCACTGATAGCTCATCAGTGCAGAGATCAAGTTTCTGTGAGAACGCCCTGGTGGCAAAGGTTCACTTCAAGCGCAGTAGCTCAAGAATACAAATGTGGCAAGTCTCAGATTACAGGTTGTTCTGCTGCCTGTCTCTTGCCTTTCCTGGCCTATAGTTGCTGTGCATAGTGACTGGCCAGGGTTAGGGCAGAGGGAAGATGATGCAAGGGGAGAGAAAGCCAGGCTTTGCTTGTTGAGAGCTGGTACCTGGCGTCCGCCAGGCAGGCAGGAGCTCATGGGCACAGGAGACTGGACAAGATGTCGACCCTATTTGCATGGTGCCCCCCCTGTAAGTCCTTGTCTCTAGGGTTTGCTCTAAGTGGACTTACCAGAAATCTTACCGAAAATCTCAGTTCCACCCCCATCCTGTGACATTCCGTTACTGAAGAGTAATTATTACCTGGTGTGACATTTGAATATTCTCAATATTCTCTAGTTACTTTTGGTCATTCTCCTTTCCTGATTAGGTCCTGGAGAGTAAGATGTCTGTAGGCACTGCCCCATGGGGCTGAGCAGGTGTAGAAATCAAGAAATACTGGCTTTATTGGAGTATAATTATACTCCAATAAAGATGTTAAAAAAAATAAAATAAAATACAATGGAATATTAACATTTAAAATAAAAAACAGAGAAGCTTTAGGGGAAAAAAAAAGAAATACTGGCTTGAGTGAGTTAAGAATCTAACTATTGAATTATTAAAGAAGAAACAAGGCTGAGTCCAAATAATTTTATAAACATTCGAGTGGAGAGGGCATGCAGTCTCCTCAGCATTTTTCAAACTTTCTGAAAGTGACCTATAGTAAGAAATTACCTTCCCATTCTAACACAGTACATGCACACACACACATGAGACAAAAGTTACCTGAAACTTACCCTTACTACATGTGATATACTCTGATTTTTTCTATTCTGTTCTATTTCATTAAAAAAAAAAAAGAAAAAAAGAAGAAAACTGGTCACCACCCATTAAACAGATTTTATGATCCACCAATGGGTGCCAACTTGTTGTTTGCAAACCACTGGCTACCTCATGGGATTATATTAAACCTGACAAAGAACCCTGTTCTGCTTTGCACTCTTCACTAAAAACCATAAAAATATTTTCTATTCATACATAATTTACAAACATTTCTTAAATTGGTTTCACTGTGTTTCACAGCTAACAAGCGGTGGAATTTAGAGCCACAGCCAGTCTTAAGATTCCAAATCGAGGGCTATTTCCGCTTTATCATGCTGTATTCACGATCTGATTTGTGCCTGTCTAGCCTCCCCAACTTGGAAGTGCCCAAAGGACCAGGAATGTACCTAACGCCATGCTGGCTGCCCCAGAGGTGCTCAATGGTAAACAGGTTGGTCAAAAGTCATGTTCTGGTTTTGACACTGTATTCTGGGCATTTTTGTGCCAAAACCTTTTATAATGCTTTATAATCATACCTTGTAAAAGGTATGATTATACTTCATGGGTAGTATCATATCTATGATACTCTATGTGCCAATGGGTTGCACCGGAAAAGTTTCCCAAGCTTGTTGGGCTTTTTCTCAGTGAACAGGTAGGAGGGGATGAGAGAGGGACACTTTGTTTCCTACCTGTGCTTGAGCTTTCCCCAGAGTTCAAAGAGAAAATTCCAGAAAGGCCAATAAAAGCACCAGATAGGAAAGTCTTTGTTTCTGCTGGTTTTCTCAAACAGCTGGTTTTCCTCAGGCTCTAATTTGTAGGCCTAGCTTCTACCAGACCCCGAACCCATGATAAATGGTAAACTATCAAGAATATGCCCCAATTTTCTGCTACTTTGGGGCTTTCCAGCTAAAATCCAATGTCCTCAGGGAAACACAAACATAACATCTGTCCTAAGTTATATACATATGTGTAGGGGGAGGCATAAGAACTGTTAAGACTGAACATTCACTAAATAATCGTCTGTTGAATGAATGAATGAATATGGATGAAAAAATCAAAGTGTGAACATCTGCTATACACAGGTGGATATTCAGGATGTTTTACATGTTGTCATATACAACTCGCTTCCTCAATGTCCCAGGAGCAGGAAATGTGAGAATAACAGTCCTGGGGGTATCTGGAAAGGAAAGGATGGGGGAGAAAAGAGTTGAGAGGAGAAAAGGGAAGGTAGGAATGGGAAAAAAGAATGTGAGGAAAACGTGGCTGGAATTGCAGGAAGAAGGCCCAGCAGCACTGAATGTTGATCACATCTTTGTTAGTTCTAGAATCATCTTTATCTTACTTGCTACTCTGTATACTTTGTTGGACTCAAAGTACACATTTCATATGATGGAAAGTTCCCTTGTTTACTTATTCTTCCTGATCCAGCTTTAAAAGGCTGTCTAACCATCTCAATATGTTTCTTATAGCTGATATACTCGTGAGCTAAGGAGCGGGAGAAAGCAGCGTCAGGGTGGCTTCCTAAATCCAGTTCATGCGAAAGAAACCTTTCCTAATATTAAATCAAGTGGAACCCTCTCAGTAGGAGAAAAATAGGTGATGTTGCAATGACAAGACTCACCTTTCAACCTCATGATTGATAACGTTCGGGGGAAAGAACGATATTCTGTTCAAAAGTCAGGTCAAAAGCTTATCCACACATTGATTTCTCAATACAGGATCCGTAATATCAAATAAAACAAAATCCCTTGTCCCAAATGAAGTCATTAGCAAATATCTCTTTGCTCTCCTGGGAATTCTGTTCTCTCACAACATGTTTCTGAATTATCACTTTGCATTGAGTTTAGAGTTTAATCTTTCAAATGAAGTATATGACCACAGAAGAAGCCAGTGGTTCTGAGGGCAGAAGGGAAGGCTGGTACTAACCTGGTGCCTGGGAGAAACATTAAGATCAAGAGCACAGCTATGGGAGCCAGACTGCTTCGATCTGAAATTGGTTCTGCCACAAGCTATGTAAGTTACACAACCTTTCTATACCTCATATGTGAAAGTGAAGTGAAGTAGTTTTATTTCATAGGAATAAATAAGTTAATACAGGTGATGCACTTAAAACAGCACCTGAATATAGCAGGCATTCATTAAGTCCTAGGTATTAATAGGATATAAAAAAAGAAATATTCATTTGCTAAATTCTCAATTTATTTTGGTAGGTTTTTTCCTCATTTTAATAAGGGCCAGTGGTTTTAAGAATCTTGGAATGATAGATCTGAAAGGAATGTTTATTTTACAGAAATGTAAAAAGCCCAGAGCACTGAGCTCTTCAAGGCCACACAGCTACCTAGCGGTATATTCAGGACTAGAAACCAGACTTCCTGATTCTAAACCATTCTCCACTGTACACACTCTTTCTCTGGAGGAGGATGTCCAGGACCAAGAAAGTTCTATCAGAACAATAACAGTCAGAAATGCCGTACCTCCTTCAAGGGCTCCCTTGTCAATATAATGACAGTCTTAAGCTGGTTCATTCATTCTTTCATTCACTCACTCACTTACGCATCGCTGAGGTAAGCTATTCATGGAAGGTACAGAAAAGTAAAACACGGTCTTTGTCCTTAAAAGACTTCAATTGAAATTGGAGCAATAAAATAGGCAGAAATAAAATGATACAATAATACTAACATTTATATAATATGAAAAGTATTAGAGAGGTTAGTCATTTTTGGTTATATAACCAATCAGAAGTCCAGTAAAAGAGTTTATGTAAGTTAGTACATTTATGAATGACTAAAATAAATGAAGCCAAGCAGGCCTACTATGAGGTGGGCTGTGTTTAATGTTTGCTGTAGCTGTAGGTGCCAGAGGCTTCAAATCTCTCTAGTGCCTTTGTTTCTGTCTCCCCTCCTGTCCAGGGGATACCCTAATGAGTCCTCCTTAGGTAGAGTCTGTATTTTGCAGCCGTTTCAGCTGTAATCCACTGCTATATTAGAGCCCTGTTTGTGTGGTGGTGAGGTGTCTGGGCGGAAAGCATTCTATAGTTTTATAGTTAAATCTCAGTGTTTTAGTGTGCTTGGGTCCCTGGTATGCGACCTTCACAAGTGTTTCATAGACCCCCCACCCTGTTAGGGGCTGGAGGCAGGGCGGTGTACTTCTCCCAAGCTAAATAAGGCTCTGGAAAAATCTTTCCCCTGGAGAGTAGGGCTTTGTTATGGAAAACACTCTAGATTTATTTCAAAAGAAGAAAACTTCTCCACCACCTGTCAGAGCCCTGAGGTTATCTTTCTTGGTTCTTCACTGTGAGGACCTGGTGGGTTTCCTGGAGGTAAAGCCCATGAAAGCGTGAGTGACCCCTAAGGTCACAGACTCCAGGACTCTCTCACTCTCATACTAGTCCACACTCAGCTCCAGCAATTTGTCAAAATTATCGCAAAACTGTTCCTATCAATGTAGGGCTCCAGTGATTTCCGCTCCAGATAAGCAGACCTCAGTGACTCTCTGACTCTACTGTCTGTCCAGATTTTGGGGTGGTTGTTTGCCCTGCTACCTCAGCTTCATGAGTCCAAGAAAAGTCACTGATTGTTAGGGTTCTTTCCCCCACTTTTTTTGGGTAAGATTGTGAGTGTTTTACATGTAGGGCTGAAACCTGAAGATCCAACTTCATTTTTTACATTTGGATATGCTGTTACACCAGCACCATTTGTTGAAAAGACTATTCTTTCCTCATTGAATCTTTTGGCATCCTCGTCACAAATCCTTTGACCATAAATGTGGGAGTTTATTTCTGGACTTTCAATTCTGTTTTCAATCGATGCATATGTCTACTTTTATGCCCATATGACACTGTCTTGATTACAGTAGCTTTGTAGTAAGTTTTCAAATTGGGACGTGTGAGTCCTCCAAATCCATTATTCTTTTTCAAGATTGTTTTGGTTATTCCAACTCTCTTGCATTTCCATATGAATTTTAGAATTAGCTTGTCATTTTGTGCAAAGAACCCCCCTGGGATTTTGAAATAAATTGCACTGAATCTTTAGATCAATTTGGAAAGTTTTGCTATCTTAACAGTATTGTCTTCTGGTTCTTAAATATGGGATGTCTTTCCATTTATGTAGGTCTTCCTTCTCTCAATGATTTTAGGTGTACAAATATTACACTTTTGTTACATTTATTCCTGAATATTTTATTCTTTTAATGCTATTATAATTGGAATTGTTTTTTCTAAGTTTCATTTTTGGATTGTTCATTGCTACGGTATTAAGATAATTGACTTTTGCATGTTGACTTCATATCCTGCAAACCTTGCTGACCTTGTTCATTAGTTCTTATGATGTTGGAGTATTTCTTTTAGGATGATCAATTATAATTTCTCTATAGTCCAGTGAAACTGGGATTAAACATGCCCATAAGACTTATCAATTAGAACCACTGTTATACTAAGAAAGCACACTCTTAATAAGATGGTGATGATAAACAGTAGTTAGAATGAGTCATGCAGTCCAGAGGGCTTGTATTTATTATGGGCCTGATTGAGCATGTTTACAGGCTGAAGAGAAGGAGCAAGTGGGAAGAGTTTATTTGGAAAAAGAAGGAGATGACTGACACAGAGAGTGTCAAAGAAGTCAGAAGGGGGTGGACTTAAGGTTGCCCTTGTTTTCTTAGACTTTGAGTTATGATATGAATGAGAATATCGGCTAGAATTTACATTAAAACTGCTGAATAAAAGCAAGACACTGATAGAGAGTGTGCTTGATGATTTCAATTTCCCCATGACATAGGTGCTCAGGTGATCTCCTGGGGGAATGATCTGAGGGAGAATGGCAAAGGTCTGGGACAACTGTTCAGGAGCTTGGAGAGCAGTGTGACCAAGGGCAGATGAAAGAGTTAATAGGTGTTAAGGGACCAACTGAGGCTAAATTACAAAAATGGCTGTCAGGTTGATTTGTAGGATTTCTCTAGTCATGTGTGTACAGGAATAAAGATAATAGTAAGCAGTAATGTTGTACTGATCTTGGGCTGGAGATTTACTGTCCAGGTGCTGTTGTGGTGAAGGTATGCTAACAAAAACACGTCAAAGATACTGGTAAAAAAAAATAACTAAGACAACCAATCATGTTATAACAGTTTACGTTGGCAAGGAAGCCTTAGAGAGTCCTCACAGACTGGGAAAAAATTATGGGGTCAAAGAACTGGAGGTCTCTCTGAAGTTGAAAGTAGGTACAGTGGGAGTGAAGGCACAGGAGAAGTAAAAGGATAAGACGTTAAGACTCATAGAGGGATAGTGCAGAGCAGAATTTTGGATGTGGTGCAGTTCCAGGTGATGATAAGATTCTAGATGTGACTTGGCTAAAGTCGAGTGGATGTGAAAGCCACTGGAATTAAGCAAGTCCGAGTGTACATTTCTGGATGGCTCATCTACATGACCTTGGTGTCACCCAGAATTATGACAGTAACTGGGTAGAAAGAAAGATCCAGGTCCTGTATTTGCCAGTTAACGAAGGGGAGTATCTGGGAAGTTGGTAGATGACAGTAATAAAGTGAGGCAGAGGTTGGTAAACCCATCTAACCTTAGGGAATCAAGAGCTTGCGCTGAACATACCCGAGAGTTCCAACGCTCTCCGAAATCATAGTGGCTCATTCTGGGATGGTTCTTAAGGTGGGGAAGCATCCTGAGGGAATATGTGGGATGAAGCAGGGAGGCAGCCCATATCTGTATTAGAAAACTCAGCCTGGTTGTTCCAATACAACCATCAGGAGGTGTTATTTCCCACTGTTCTTCTCTTCCCAGTGAGAACTGCTGCTTTAAGGATGGCTACAGAAATCTAGGAAGAATTCCTGAGGAGCATATGGCTTCTATCCTATTCATACTCCTGTGCTTGCTACTTATGACTATATATAGACATGAATCTAGATTTCTGACAGATCTTTCCAAGGAAAAACACACATATTTTTCATAATTTTGTTTCTTTTGATATGAAATAGTATAAATGCATACAGTCATTTTTATAACAGGTGTTATTTACAGTGAAATGAACAGACCTTAAATGCACAGTTTGGTGAGTTTTGACAAATGCATAAGCCCTCACCTTTATCAGGCTATAGAATATTTCCATTACTCTAGAAAGTTCCCTGGTGACCCTTCCCACTCAATTCCTGCCCTACCTGATGCAACACAGTGCTGATTTCTATCATCATAGATGAGTTTGTCTATTTTAGAACTTCATTTTAATGGAAACACAGTTGGTATTCTTTTGTGTCTGGCTTCTTTTGCTCATCATAAAAAGGTTTAAAGTTAGAATTTGGGTATTAGAGCAAGTCATTCTAATAGAAAATTCTCGTGATTACCAAAGGTGACTGAATTCAGACCAGAATGAAGGCAGATGTGTAAAAGAATCGTGGTGTATTTCCACCTCCTGGATAGTTTGCCAAGAAAGCCAAGACATATTTAGTTATGCACTGCAGGAACTATTCTGTGGCCAAAGCTCACTTGGCTTTGTGTCCCCATCACCCCTTCCCCTTCCTGAACTCTTTACTGTCTCTGAAATAAATCAGTGAGGAAAGGGTTCCTTTCCACACCTTGAAGAGGGATAGAAAACCTGCTCTGTACTTGGTAGGATGATCCTGCTCCTGCCTCAGGGCTTAAAAAGAAAACCCTGAAATATGTTCTCCAAGTTAAATATGAAATTTCAGCTTAAGCATGAAATCCTGGAATAGATTTCTTAATATCTGTTTCAACAGAAACCACAGTCTGAGTTAAGTATATTTTCCTTCCTCAAAATTGTGCCTAGGTATGTGGAGGGTCTGTGGACTGAATGTTTGTGTCTCTCCAAATTCATAAGTTGGAGCCCTAACACCCCAATTCAACGGTATTTGGAGGTGAGGCTTTTTGAAGGTAATTAGCCTTAGATGAGGTCAGGAGGGTGGGGCCCCCATGATGGGATTAGTGACCTTATAAGAAGAGATACCAAAGAGCACCTCCTTCCCCTGGACACACAAAGAAGAGGTCATGTGAGCACACAGTGAGATGCTGGCTGCCTACAAGCCAGGATAAGAGGCTTTATAATGAAGCTACCTTGCTGGCACCTTTATCTGGGGCTTTCCAGGCTCCAGAACTGTGAGAAATAAATTTGTTTAAACCACCCAGTCTATGGTATTTTTTTATGGCAGCCCAAGATGATTAAAACAGGAGGTAATATTTATTAAGTACTAACTATATGCTAGGCATTGTGTCACATTTACTCTTTGAAACAAAACTAGGAGGTATGCATTAGTATCTCCACTTTTCCAGGGAGGAAAAGAAAACTCAGCATCACACAGCTACTAAGTGATGGTAGATATTATGAAATTGCCCCCTACTCCAAGGATGCTGCATCAATTTATTCTCTCATTAACAATCCCCATATACCTACCAACCTTGATAAACAACCACCAAGCCTTTAAAATCCTTGATAGCTCTGTCTTACTAGGTCTTGATCTCATTACTTCCTTTTTTGAGCTAATGGTTGAAAATGGGGATAGCTTCTAAAACTGCTAAAATATTGGCTTTGATGCTTCCTTATCAACATATACACTCTACATGAAGATTCTTGGGGAAACAGAAGGTTGCTGGGTACTGGTACAGACGGGTAACAGTGCCTTGGAAAGCAAAGATATGAAAAACAACACTTAGGAGACAGCTGCAGAGAGGAAGACTCTAGTTTTACCCTGTTTTATTGTCTACCTTATTCTAATGGGGTTCTGAGCTCATAGGTGAGATCAGGGGAGCTGAAAATTGCTTTGGAATTTAGTTATGTGTCCCTAATACACTGTAAATTTTGACTGAAGTCTGCATACTGGGTGAGAAACTTAGCGTACTTAGAGCCCCACAAAATAGGGGCCTCAAAACACACACAAAAAACAAAAATACAGCTGAAGGAAAGCTGAAGCTAGGACCCCCCTGCCGCAAATCATCCTTTCCCTCTTGCTTTCCCAGTAAGGAAAGTAGTAGTATCAGCCTGAGGCAGTGAGTATCATCATAATGCTGAAGGCTGTCTTGGATGGGTAGCTTCCACTAAGATAGATAAAATATCAAGTTTACACAACTGGGAAGTGGCCAAGCCAGTATCTGAACCTGGTCTTCTTTTTTTTCCCGCAATTTTCTTGAGTCATAACTGACAAATAAAATTGTAAGATATTTAAAGTGTACAACATGATGATTTGATACAGGTATACATTGTAAAAGGATTTCACCATAGTTAATTAACACATCCATCACCTCACATATTTTTATATGTTAAAATCTATCTATCTATATGTCTGTCTGTCTATCTATCTATCTATCTATCTATCTATCTATATCTGGTGAGAACATTTAAATTCTCTCCTGGCAAATTTTAATTATACAGTATAGTGTTGTCAACTACAGTCACCATGTTGTACATTAATTAGATCCTTATTCATTTTATAGCTGAAAGTTTGTACCCTTGTACCAATGTCTGCTTATCCCCCCACCCCAACCCCAGCCCCTGGTAACCCCTTTTCTACTTTCTTTTTCTATGAATTTGAGTTTTTTTTAAGATTCCATTTGTGATGCCATGCAGTATTTGTCTTTCTCTAACTTATTTCACTTAGTATTATGCCCTCAAGTTCCATTCATGTTGCTACAAAAGGCAGGATTTCCCTTTTTCATGGCGGGATAATATTCCAGTTCATATATATATCCCACACCTTCTTTATCCATTCATCTGCTGATGAACACTTAGGCTGTTTCCATATATTTGCTACTGTGAATAATGCTGCAAAGAACATGGGGGTGCAGATATCTCTTTGATATCCTATTTCCATTTTCTTTGGATATATTCCCAGAAGTAGGATTGCTGGATCACATGGTAGTTCTATTTTTAATTTTTGAAGAACCCCCATACGGCCCAAGGCAATCTACAGATTCAGTGCAATCCCTATCAATTTACCAATGACATTTCTCACAGAACTAGAAAAAAAATTCTAAAATTTGTATGGAAACACAAAAGACCTCAAATAACCAAAACAATCTTGAGAAAGAAGAATGGAGCTGGAGGAATCATGCCCTCTGGCTTCAGACTATACTATAAAGCTACTGTAATCAAACCAGTATGGTACCAGCACAAAACCAGTTCACACAGATCCATGATCAAGATAGAAAGCCCATGGGGCTTCCCTGGTGGCACAGTGGTTGAGAGTCTGCCTGCTGATGCAGGGGACACGGGTTCATGCCCCAGTCCGGGAAGATCCCACATACCGCGGAGCGGCTGGGCCCGTGAGCCATGGCCGCTGAGCCTGCGCATCCAGAGCCTGTGCTCCGCCACGGGAGACGCCACAACAGTGAGAGGCCCGCGTACCGCAAAAAAAAAAAAAAAAAAAAAAGATAGAAAGCCCAGAAATAAACCCACACACTTATGGTCAATTAATTTATGACAAAGGAGGCTAGAATATACAATGGAGAAAAGACAGTCTGTCCAATAAGTGATGCTGGGAAAACTGGACAGTTACCTGTAAAAGAAAGAAATTAGAAAAATTTCTAATACCACGTACAAAAATAAACTCAAAATGGATTAAATACCTAAATGTAAGACCGAATACTATAAAACTCCTAGAGGAAAATGTACGCAGAACATCTTTGACATAAATCGCAGCAATATTTTCTTGTATCTGCCTCTTAGAGTAACGGAAACAAAAGCAAAAATAAACAAATAGGACCTATTTAAACTTTAAAGCTTTTTGCACAGCAAAGGAAATCATTAACAAAATGAAAAAACAACCTATGGAATGGGAGAAAATATTTGCAAATGATGCCACCAACAAGGGCTTAATTTCCAAAATACACAAACAGCTTATACAACTCAATATCAAAAAAAAGCAAACAACCCAATCAAAAAATGGACAGAAGCCCTAAATAGACATGTCTCCAAAGAGTACATACAGATGGCGAACAGGCACATGAAAAGATGCTCAACACCACTAATTATCAGAGAAATGCAGATCAAAACTACAATGAGGTAGCACCTCACATTGGTCATAATGGCCATCATCATAGCAGCACTATGTACAATAGCCAAGACATGGAAACAACCTAAATGTCCGTCAACAGATGAATGGATAAAGATGTGCTACACACACACACACACACACACACACAATGGAATATTACTCAACCATAAAAAGAATGAAATAATGCCATCTGCAACAACATGGATGGACCTAGAGATTATCATACCAAGTGAAATAAGACAGACAGACAAAGATAAACATCATATGATATCACTTTTATATGGAATCTAAAAATTATACAAATGAACTTATTTATAAAACAGAAATAGACTCACAGACATAGAAAACAAACTCCTGGTTACCAAAGGGGAAAGGGGGGAGGAGGAATAAATTAGGAGTTTGGGATTAACAGATACACACTACTGTATACAAAATAGATAAACAACAAGGACCTACTGCATAGAACAGGGAACTATATTCAGTATCATGTATCAATAGTAACCTATAATGGAAAATAACTTGAAAAAGAATACACACAAACACAACTGAATCACTTTGCTATATACCTGAATCTAAAAAAACATTGAAGATTAATTACTTTAATTAAAAAAAGAAATTTGAGGGCTTCCCTGGTGGTGCAGTGGTTAAGAATCCGCCTGCCAATGCAGGGGACACGGGTTTGAGCCCTGGTCCAGGAAGATCCCACATGCCGCGAAGCAACTGAGCCTGTGTACCACAACTATGGAGCCTGCGCTCTAGATTCCATGAGCCACAACTACTGAACCCACATGCCACAACTACTGAAGCCCACACGCCACAACTACTGAAGCCTGTGCGCCTAGAGCCCGTGCTCCGCAACAAGAGAAGCCACTGTAACGAGAAGCCCACGCAACACAATGAAGAGTAGTTCCCGCTCTCCGCAACTAGAGAAAAGCCCATGCACAGCAATGAAGGCCCAACGCAGTCAAAAATAAAATAAATAAGAAAAAAAAAAGAAATTGGAGGGATTCTTGGGACCTAATTTCTCTGAAAATAAGATTAACAGGTTAATTAAACACCAGATGATCTCTGAGGTCCCACCCAAGCCAAACTTTTCAATACCCTAAACCATATGGCTTCAAATTACCTTCCAAGCCTCATCTTCTCTAACTCAGTATAAACTAGTCTTTATTCTTTCATATGTTCATATATTTTCACTATTAGAAATACATTTTTATATCACCTCAGAAAAAGTAAAATTCAACACTTAGGAGCTCAAGAGCAATGAAATATTTTTCTTCTCTTCAAATGAATTTACTAATTCAGCTCTTCATGTTCCAGAAATTGTCACTGATGTGGTAATTTGTTGAAAACATTTATATACAAATATTCCACTAAAACATAACATCTACAGACACCAAGAAATTTATTCAGCCAAATATGTAATCTTAGAATAAAATACTCTTAATACACACAAATGAGTAAGACATAAGAATATAATAAAATAGCATTTATGCTGGAGGGGTTTGATGATATATGCCCCTAGAGATAAAATTTCATTAGAATTACCTTCTCTCCACCTTCTTTTATTTCAAAGACTTTTTGTACAGCACATTGCTTTTATGTTGGGGATTTATCACTAAAATTAACTTTTTTACAATCTTAATTACTTTATTATTTCTTTTTCCAAAACCATTTGAAATACTGGAATAAAATCAGTCATTGCCAAGTTTTATGAAAATATATATCAAATTCTAAACTCTCCTAGACTCTTCTCAATGGTGTTACCCTAGAGAGCTGCTTTCTCTATAGTCATTCTTTTCAACACCAACATTTTTATTCACTTTGTCGTTTTAAAGAAAATCTTTCTAAAATGAGGACATCTTCCTCAGAGAATAATGAACAGAGCTCAGTATTTTCTTTATGATTAAAGGTTATCCTTAACCTTTTCCTTTGATTTCAGAATACTTTATTGAGCATACGTTGAACAAATTGCTGGAGATGCTACTACACTCACTCTGTGTAGGACCTAAGTACAAGAAGACATGCTCAGGGCATATTTAGGATGGCGGGACACAAGTGAGTTGCTGGCCTGGAGATGGAAAAGTGTTGTAAACGCATCATAACTGAAGTGTCTTCATGTTTTTTCATTTTTGTTCCACACATACCCTTCAAAATAATGCTAAATCTCCCACTTACGTCCCTCTTTATTCATTACCAGATGTTCATTCTCTTTTCACCCTCAAAAACAAATCTACAAGATAAACGGGCTAATGGTATCCTCATATGATGGGCAAAAAAAAAAATCTAGGCCATAAGGCTACGTGCTTGCCTGGACCCTGCAATATGTAGCTAGCTGGAGGGAGGATATATTTTTTTCTAACTTGTAGCTTAACTCCTTGGTTTCTTTCATAATTTTGTCCAATCTTCCCACAAAGTAGGAGAAGACTCAGTAGTTCTGAGTAGGAATGGAACTATGGTGAAAAGTAATGCATCTACAATGAAATCTATCAGTTTCCTTCAAAAAATGAGTTTGCACATCTGGACACAGATGGGGTTGCTGGAGCACAGAACTCTGACTTTCAGCCCTGAAATCCACTTTCCCCTAAGTGGTTTCTTCCTGCCCTGTTATAAAAGCCCAAGCAGGTATCCAGACTACTTTCTTATTTCTCCACAGCACAGCTGAGAAATGCTTTTTCCAACTTAAAAAAAAAAAATTATTTATATTTTTGGCTGCATTGGGTCTTCGTTGCTGCGCGTGGGCTTTCTCTATTTGCGGCAAGCAGGGGCTACTCTTCACTGCGGTGCGCGGGCTTCTCATTGCGGTGGTTTCTCTTGTTGTGGAGCACAGGTTCTAGGCACGCAGGCTTCAGTAGCTGTGGCATGTGGGCTCAGTAGTTGTGGCTTGCGGGCTCTAGAGTACAGGCTCAGTAGTTGTGGCGCACAGGCTTAGTTGCTCTGCAGCATGTGGGATCTTCCCGGACCAGGGCTCGAACCGGTGTTCCCTGCATTGGCAGGCAGATTCTTAACCACTGCACAACCAGGGAAGCCCCAATTTTCTTTTTAACATTGATTCATTTATTCAGATTTTCTACTCCATCTTAGGTCAACTTTAATCATTTGTATTGTAGGAAATGTATCCATTTCATCTATGTTTTCAGGTGGATTACTACAAAGTTGTTATAGTATTCTCATAATTTTCTTTTATCTTTCACATATTTGTGTCTATGACCTTTCATTCATTCCTCATGTTGTTTTGTGATCTCTTTTTGTTCCTTGGTCAATCTTGCCAAAGGTTTTATTTTATTCAGTTAACAACAAAAATAAAAAATTGGGAAATTCTGTGGGGCTGATAAACTCCATCCATTCAATATATATGTATTATGCACTCTATGCCAGGCACTGATCTATGGCTAAATGTTGCTGATTGGTGGGGTGACCACATGACCCAATTTATGCCTATTTTCAGCTGTAATAATTAACAACACTCTCTTACTCTCTTTTACTAAGTGTCCAAGACTGTAAAATAAGTTACATGATCAATCCACTGATGGTTCAAATAAAATTAAAGTTGAAATATACACATGGTGGTCTTTACAAGATATGTTTTGGTGAAGTGCTGAAGATAGTAGCCTGATTAGGTTTCTTTTTTTCTTCTTTTTTTTTTTTTTTTTTTAAATGGAGAACGACTGGAGACAGTGAGAATATGCAAGTATTTTGAAGAATTCTGCTACAGGAGACAGGAGAAATGAGGTAGGAGGAAGAGGAAGTGGACTTAACTATTTGCTATTTCATCCGTTTCTGCTTTAATTATTTTTATTTCTTCTTCCTATGGGCTTGTTTGGGTTGTTTATTTCCTAGCTTCTTAGGTTAGTGTGTAATACTTTTGAAGCCATGAAAAAACATGTAAGTTCTGATATGGAGTGCTTTCATTTTCATGAATTTATAAATAATTTTAAACTACAATTTTGACATTCTCTTTAACCAATAAATTATTTAGAAGTGACAAAATATCTAGATGCCTGGATTAACTTTTTAAAAAATTAAAAAAATTTTAATATACTGGGGTTGGTTAAGTGGTCTATATATCTCTATATTTCATTTTTTCCCCTAACTGTAATTTCTTTGTGACATTCTATAGGACCAATTTTTGCAAATGTTAACTGAGTAAATGAACAAGTTGCATATTCTCTATTGGATGTGAATTCTATTCATATATATTAGCATGAACTTATTAATTACATTATTTAAATATTCTATATTTTTATTCATAGTCCATCAGAGTGGGATACTTTAACATACCTCTATGATGTGGATTTTCTAATTTCCATCTGTGATTTTATCAGTTTTTCTTGTATTTCTAAATGATGTTAGGGGCATTTAAGTTTATGATTATTATTGCTTCTTGGTGAATTATTTAACCATGTGAAATGTCCTTTATGAAACTTTTAATGTTTTTGACTTTCAATTCTATCTTGTCTGGCATTGATGGTGCTTTGCCACCTTTCTGTTAGTACTTGCTAGGGATATGTTTTCAAACTTTGAGTTATCACAGTTTTGGCTTTCTCTAGTAACCTGCACATAGCTGGATTCTTAAAAATCCAAACTATTTTACCTTTTATGAAACAAACATATGCAATTCATATTTACTGTTACATTTGATACACTTAGACCTATTCCTGCCGCCTTATTTTGTGTTTTCAATTTACCATCCTTTTTCTCATGCTTGCGTTTCTTCTTCCCAGCCTTTTCATGGATTAGTGGAATTTTCTTTGTTCCTATTTTCATTTACTAGTTTGAAAATCATACATATTCTATTTTTATCTTTCTAGTAGTTACACTTAAACTTTTATCATAAGTGGTTAGATTTATATTATTCTAATAGTGTCTGAAGTTAGTCACTACCCACTGGTTCCTTTTGATGAATCTTAGAATGCTTTTATTTTCCTAAATTCTTCATCAGCACCCTTGCCTCCATATTCCCACATCCCATGTTGACATAATCTGAAATCTTGGCACAGTATTGTTTTTTAAAAATAATTTTATAATCATATCTATAGAATGGCTTTATTACTTTTTTTGCTAACTATTGCAGTTCATTGTTAAGTTCCGGATTGACTCTTTTGGGGGGTGTATTCTCTAGTAGTTCTTTCAGCTTTCAGAGAGAATCTGCTGGGTTGTTAAAATTTGAATTCTTGGCTATTTGAAAGAATCTTATTTCATTCTCACAGTTCAATGATATCATGGCTGAACACAGAAATTTAGATTTGAACTTCTTTTCCTTTACCAAACTAAAAATATCATCCAATGTCTTTTTTCATCCAATATTGTTGATGACACATCTAATGCCAAATCTGATTAGAATTACTTTGAACCGTCTTCTTCTCAACCTCTCTGGAGGCTGCAGCAGTTTGTCTTTATCCTTACAGCTTTTAGCATATTGACTATATTGACTAATGAAAGTTCTGAACTTTGATTACTTTTGTACATTGCCTTTTATTTTTGTTGTGTGTTTATCCTACTCTGTAGTTGGTGGACCATTGCAATCTGAGGATTTATACGTTTCTTCAACTGTAAGAAATTCCATCCTATTATTTCTTCAGATTTTACCTCTCTTCTATTCTCATTATTCTCTATTGGGGAGATCCTACGACTTGCAGAACTTTCTTCCACGTCTTAAGTTTTTATCTTTTTCTTGCCTTGTACTTCATCCCGAGGCTGTCTTCCAGATATCTAATTTCTTTTTTAGCTATGCCTATTCTTCTATCTACTGCATTTTTACTTTCAATAATTATATTTTTTACTTCCAAGGTTTGTCTTTGGTTTGTTTTATAACAGACAGTTCCTGATTCATTATTGCGACATCATCCTATATCTGAAGACACTAATCACACTTGTTTTAAAGTCCTTTTCTTATCGCTCTATTAACTTTTGCATAGTTGTAATTCTGTTGGGTTGTTACCTATTTTTCACGGCGGCTGCATGCCAGATGTTGGTGATTTTTGACTGTGGGCTCATCTTTGTAGTTTGGATCCCCTGCTGGATCCTTTATACTTGTAGTCTTTCAGCCAGCCTTGGGGGAGGTGGAGAAATAGCTACTGAGGTTTGTGCTCCCCACTGTTTTCAGTGAGAATGGGGAAAAGGTGGGATGTATTCTGGATGGAATATCTTAGAGGCTGGTATTCTGGGCTCAGTCATTATCTCTGGGCATTGTCAAGCCCTGCCTCTCCTTCAGCATGGCTCCTGTCCAAAGACAGATCCGAACGGATGGAGAGGAGGGTGGGATGCACACGACACACTGTGGGTACCCCAACTCATTTTCCTGTCATTTGCATTGAAGCACTCTTTTCTACTCCTGGCTTCTTCCACCTGTAGGCAGGAGGAATTCCTGGTGATTCTCCCATGTTCTGTGGTAGTACTTTCCAAAGGGATCCAGCACAAATTCCAGGCTGCGATTACCCTCTTCAAACTTATCCTTTGTTCTTTTACTCTCAGGAATTTCTCATAATTTTCATTAGCCAAAATTTTCTCTTTGAATTTACAGAACAAGGTATATATTCCCATACTCAAAAAAGAAATCCAAGGCTTAGAGTAGAAGGATAGATGGGATTGGGGAAGGAGAGAACATTGCTGTGTGCAATTAGTTTCCCATCTGGAAGGCAAAAGCCTCCATTTTTACTTTGGGTTGTTTGCCTTTTTCTTATTGATTATTAGAGAAATTAAGCAACTTTTAGCTATGTTATAAATATTTGTTACATAAACCTTTTAATTTTGTTTAAGGTACCTTCTGAGATACAGAAATTTTACATTTTTATGAGGTCAAATCTGTCCATTTTTTACTTTAAGATTTCTGGATGTTGTGTTATGCTCAAGAGGTCTTCCTAATCCATAATTAAAACCTATTTTTACTACACAGCACCTTTTAATATTTCATAGTTCAGTCTTTTGTGATTAGATATTTCATGTTTAGATACAGATCCAACAGGATTTTAATTTTGTGTTTGGTCTGAGATTTGGTTTGTATCCTTTTCTCCCCTTTCCAAGTGGAACTTTTTATTGCTGTTGTCCTTTTCTGCTCCACTAACTTGTGCTGGTGTGTGGGTGTGCAGGAGCAGTTAACATTTTTTAGTTCATAGGTCACCAAACCATAAAGAACTACATAATTGATTTGAAGTATTTGATGGACTGGACTGCGCAGCAGTCAGAGTTCTTAAACTTTGAGATGAATGCAGTAACTGCATAAGATTTGGGGTCATCTCTCTTGGGGAGGAGATGAGTGTGAAAAAGGGTATGTAGATACAGGTAGCCAGAGAAGCTGACTGGGGCAGAGAGCACTAACTGTCCACAGAAACCACACTCTAGTTTTCCCTTTGAGCGCACAGCTAGAATCCATTTCTCTGCCTCCCTCACACTTGGGTACAGCCATGGGACTAAGTTCTCCCCAGGGTAATGTGAACAGTACATATGCCAGGCCCATGAGAAACTCACACGTGTACTCCTCCATCCTCCTTTTCAAGGCTGGATATAGAGGATGAGGTTCTAGGAGATGGGGCCACGAGATGCAAAGATCCTGAGTACCTGAAAGACTGTGTGTAGGGCTTGCTAACCAGAAACACTCACCTTGGACTATTACATAAGTGAGAAATAAGCCTCTTTGGTATTTGCCCAAACTAAGGAGAGTTAGGTTTCTACTAGATATGCCGTGTCCAGTTAGGGAAGTTTCCTTCCATTCCTATTTTACCAAGAGACTTTCTTGTTTTAATCAGGAATGGGTGTTAAATTTTACTAAAACATTTTTGACATCTATCAAGGGTATCATAGAAATCTTATCCTTAAATCTTAAAATGTAATAAATTACAATTGATACATTAAAACTCTCCAAATTCTTGATTGGCTTATAGTTTTCTTTTTTTCTCCTATCTTTTCCCACTTTTTTTTTTTGTGGTATGCAGTCCTCTCACTGTTGTGGCCTCTCCCGTTGCGGAGCACAGGCTCCGGACGTGCAGGCTCAGTGGCCATGGCTCATGGGCCTAGCCGCCCCCCGGACCGGGGTACGAACCCGTGTCCCCTGCATTGGCAGGCGGACTCTCAACCACTGCGCAACCAGGGAAGCCCTATCTTTGTCCACTTTTGGCACTGAGTTTATACCAGATACAAATTGACAAGCTTTTCAGCTTTTTCTTTGGTCTTGAACAACTTATGTATCATGAGTCATTGGGGCCTAGTGTCCTTTTGAGAAATACGTTTTTTACTATAGTTCTAACTTCCTCTACGGTTACTGGCCTACTCAATTACTTAAAAGTGAAACATCTTTCCATTTTTCTGGGAAACATCTTTCCATTTTTCTGGAGTTTTCTGGGCCATAATTTTTCTAACTTATATCAAGTAAGTGAGTAAGCAACCAAGGCAAGCCCACATTCCTCTACAATATGTTTGGTATTCTTGATGTACAATTTTACCCATGTAAATCTTTTAGAATTTTAGTCTTACTGTGAATAAAAAGGAACCTGAATCCTTAGAGATAATCTATTTCTTTTTTTTAATACTAATTGGAAAAATGTACACATTGAACTTATCTATATTAAAACTTTTGAATTCTAAAATTATCACAAATATGAGAACTTAAGCAATAAAAACTGGCACACTTCTGTCTTTAAATGTTTTAGTGTCTATATGTGAGAAAGACATATCTTATTAATATGACATGGTGATTTATGTTTCTTGATTATCTGTATCTTTGGAATTAGCTGCTGAAAAGAAACTTAATATGACCATAAAATAACCATTATATGATTTGCTACAGAGATTTAAAGATGCATGTTATTTTCTTTTTTCCTAATCATCTTATTATTAAAACCAAAGTTACATATTTTTATGCACAGTGAATTCATTCATTAGGAGGCTATCTAATATCACCTCTGGTCTATATCATCACAGTTCAGAACATGGACTTCGGTGCCAACTTTTATTGGCTTTGTGACATTTGGCAAGTATCTTAACCTCTCTGTGCTCCAGCTTCCTCAAATGTAAAGTGAGGATAACTATGCTACCTACCTGATAGGATTTTCCTGAGGGTTAAGAGTTCAAAATGTAAAGTTATTAGAATATTCCTGGGGAAAATATTAGTACCGTGAAAGTTAGCTATTTTTATTATAATCTAGAAGCAATCACAGGTATCTCTACTGAAAACTTTTCTGATTTTCTTCTCATTATTAGAGTGCCCTTTATGTTTAAGGGACATTATAAAAATTGCCATAATCTTATCTTAAACCTAGTGATGTAGGTATTATTATGCTCCATATGAGAAACTAAGAAAAGTGAAATAACTTTTCAAATTCACAAGGTGCTAAGTGGCAGAACTGGGATCTGAATCCAGGTCTGTCTGACACCAAAGTCTTGCTCTTTCCATTACATTACTCAGCCTGATGCCCCCATTCTCTGTAAAATCCACTACAATCACCTCTTTCTGCTATCACCAAACCAGAGCAAAATTTTTTTTTCTGGCAGACTGCAAAGACTGTACTTAGAGCAACAACGTAGTACCTCTGTACTGGCATTAAACTGTAGGTATCTGATGACATTAATGATTAACTCCTGATTCCCTTAGCTTAACCCAGATAATGTATCAATCAATACTCAGCCTTTTGGTTACTCTATGACATGCCTCTCAGTTTCCAGTTTCAAATAGGCATTTAAGAATGCCTATCTGCACTTCAGACAACACTAAAAGCTATAGTAATCAAAACAGCATGGTACTGGCACAAAAACAGACATATAGATCAATGCAACAGAACAGAGAGCCCAGAAATAAACCCACACACCTAAGGTCAGTTAATCTTCAACAAAGGCAGCAAGAATATACAATAGAGAAAAGACAGTCTCTTCAACAAGTGGTGCTGAGAAAGCTGGAAAGCTACATGTAAATCAATGAAATTAGAACACTCCCTCACACCATACACAAAAATAAACTCAAATTGGTTTAAAGACCTAAATATAAGACATTACATCATAAAACTCCTAGAAGAAAACATATAGGCAAAACATTCTCGGACATAAATCATACCAATATTTTCTTAGATCAGTCTCTCAAGGCAAAAGAAACAAAAGCAAAAACAAACAAGTGGGACCTAAGCAAACTTACGAGCTTTCTCACAGCAAAGGAAACTACCGACAAAATGAAAATACATTCTACGGAATGGGAGAAAATGCTTGCAAACAATGCAACCAATGAGGGGTTAATATACAAAACATACAAACAGCTCATATAACTCAATATCAAAAAACAAACAACCCAATCAAAAAGTGGGCATATAAGTCCTAAATAGACATTTCTCCAAAGAAGACATACAGATGGCCAACAGCCACATGAAAAGATGCCCAACATCACTAATTATTAGAGAAATGCAAATCAAAACCACAATGAGGTATCACCTTACACTGGTCAGAACGGCCATCATCAAAAAGTCTACAAATAATAAATTCTGGAGAAGGTGTGGAGAAAAGGAAACCCTCCTACACTGTTGGAGGAACTATAAGATGGTACAGCTACTACGGAGAACAGTATGGAGCTTCCTTAAAAAACTAAAAATAGAGCTACCGCGTGATCCAGCAATCCCACTCCTGGGCATATATCTGGAAAAGATGAAAACTCTACTTCGAAAAGATACATGTACCCCAACGTTCATAGCAGTACTATTTACAATAGCCAAGACATGGAAACAACATAAGTGCCCATCAACAGATGATTGTTTTAAGAAGATATGATATATACATATACAATGGAATATTACTCAGCCATAAAAGGAATGAAATATTGCCATTTGCAGCAACATGGATGGGCTTAGAGATTATCATAATAAGTGAGTCACAGAAAGACATATACATATATATTGCTTATATGTGGACTCTAAAAATTAATACAAAAGTGAATCTACATACAAAATAAACAGACTTACAGACATAGAAAACTTATGGTTATCAAAGGGGAAAGGGATGAGTGATGGACAACTTAGGAGTAGGGAATTAACAGATAGAAACTGCTATACATAAAACAGATAAGCAATAAGGATTTGCTATATAGCACAGGGAACTATATTCAATATCTTATAATAACCTATAATGGAAAATAACCTGAAAAAAAACATAACTTTGAATCACTTTGCTGTACACCTGAAACTAACACAATATTGTAAATCAACTATCATTCAATTAAAAAAAATAATGCTGAATGCCTGTCTCTAGTTCTCTGGGCAGTCTCTTGGAATGAAGGTGCTACACAATATAAAATGCCAGCGAGGGCTTCCCTGGTGGCGCAGTAGTTTAGAGTCCACCTGCTGATGCAGGTGACACGGGTTCGTGCCCCGGTCTGGGACGATCCCACATGATGCGGAGCGGCTGGGCCCGTGAGCCATGGCCGCTGAGCCTGCGCGTCCGGAGCCTGTGCTCTGCAACGGGAGAGGCCACAACAGTGAGAGGCCCACGTACCGGAAAAAAAAAAAAAAAATGCCAACGAATCAGTTATTGCACCGGATTCCTGGCGTTCAAATTGGAATGGGAGGAAAATGGCTGCTTCCTGAGGTGCAGACAAGAGGGCTAGTTGCTGGGAAGATGCTTCCTAAGCCTGGAAATAAAGTTTTGACTGTACTCATTCAAAGGCCTATGTCCAGTCGAGGTCCACATATCCACGGAGCCAGCCTTCTCTAGTCACTCCGATCCAGTGTGCTCACTACTGCCTCCTTGCACCTCTTGAGAAGCTTCGAATCACAGAGTGGTGCCTATTAGTCTGGACTGTTTTATGTATTGTCCAGTTTTTCTAACAAAATGGTAACTTCCATATGTTTTCTTTTGTATTCATATCCCCCATATCCTTTGCCAAGTGGGGACCATGTAGTGACCATTATCTTCTTTTTTACATTGTGATAAAATATACATGACATAAACTTCACCATTTTAACCATTTTTAAGTGTACAGCTCTGTGGCATTAAGCACACTCACACTACTGTGCAACTATCACCACCATCCATCTCCAGAAATTGTTCATCATCCCAAACTGAAACTCTGTACCCATTAAACCATAACTTCCTCTTCTCCCCTCCTCCCTAACCCCTGGCAATAACCATTTGACTTTCTGTTTCTATGAGTCTGACTATCCTTATATAACTGGAATTGATCATACAATCTTTGTTCTTTTGTGTCTGGCTTATTTCACTTAGCATCACGTTGTCAAGGTTCTTCCATGTTGTAGTGTGTGTCAGAACTTCATTTCTTTTTTAGACTGAATGATATTCCATTGTATGTATATACTACATTTTGCCTCTTCATTCATCCATGGATGGACATTTGGGTTGTTTCTTCATTTTGGCTATTGTGAATAGTGCTGCTATGAATGCTTGTACAAAAATATCTGTTTGAATCCTTCTCAAATTTTTGGGGTATATACCCAGTAGTAGTAGTAGTAGGATCATATAGTATTTCTGTGTGTGTGTGTGTGTGTGTGTGTGTGTGTGTGTGTGATTTGAGGAACCACTCTACTACTTTCCACAGTACTGCACTGTTTTACATTCCAATGAGCAATGAACGAGGGTTCCAATTTTTCTACATCCTCCCAACACTTATTTTACCATTATTCTTCTGACTTAATCCTCATAACAAATGAAAAATTTTACTGTATCTGTATTACACTTCACAGTTGACAAATTTTTTTTTGCGTATATTACTCCTTTAAACCATTATAATAATCTTCGGTTTAAGTGTTATATTTTTATTACGAAAGAAGAAATTGAAGCTTAAGGGTGTTACATTACTTGTCCAAGACCACAGAGCTAATAAATGGGGAAGTCAAATACATAACTTTACTCCTGACTCTTTTCTTATTGGGAAAATTAAACAGTCTACGTTCTTTGAGATTCTCCCTTGCATGCTCTGTTCACTCTGAATCACAGCATTGAGAAGTTTCCAGGAAAGGATACTTGCTGTTTTCTCACATCTCCTAAGGTATCCAAAAAAAAAAAAAAAGGCTTAAATAAGTAGCAGGAGTGATTTAGGTTAGATATTAACTGGGTGTCTGACGCTGGTGAGACATTGGCAAAGATTACCAAAGGATACTTTGAGATAATTCCCGTCTTGAAAAGTGCTATGGGTTGGATTCCATCCCGGTAGATGCCTGAGGGTGCAGGGAGTAATTCGATGAATGCTTGTTAATTATTTGAAAGCAGGGGACAAACTGGATGACTTCACAGAGTTTCTTCCATTCTCTGATTCTACTAACAAAGATTCTACTGAATGGATTTGTACTACTCAAGAAAGTTGTTCTCCGGTTTTTGGGAATGGGTCTTTTTTTCTTGACCCCCTCATCTCTGATCTCTGGAGAAGGCCTCACTCAGTTCCATTTCATACCCTCAGAGTTAACCAAGGCCTCGGGGGAGAGGGCAGAGATGACCTAACTCACCTGGGGTCCTGAGCTACATCCTGGGCAGTTAGCTTTCTATAACACTGTTGATTTGATTTCACTTTGCTCTCTCCGGGGAGATCTGAAGGAGTTGCAATTTTGGCCTGAGATGCAAGGGGACAGCTTCAATTTTCAACCTTTATGGGTCGTCAGTGCTGAAGCATAAAGAAGGGACAAGGTAGCTGGCTGAAGACAGTTAGCCTAGAAGAAAGATACCTAGTGGGGAAAATAAAATTATCTGGGTATTTGTCTAGATGCTGCCGCAGTCATCGATCTGCCTTAGAGCAGCAGTCTGTAGGGTATTTAGACATCCATGTGATTGTACTCATGGTTGAAACTCCCTTCCCTCTCCGACAGAATTGTAAATTGTACACCTTTTAATGACCCTATAAGCAAGACTAATTCTGCTTCCCTGATGTGCTTAATATCTATGCGTTTTAGTTTCCTCTTTATTCAAAAGAAAGAATCAAAACTTCCCACCTCACCGTTGTTAGAGAGCGAAGTAATGAAGCTTTCTGAAAGGTAGCATGCATTCCAAGTACTTTAAAGACCCTTTCAGGAGAATGTTGAAATTAAGGAAAAACTATTGTAGAAGTCATTTAACAAAATGCTTCCTAAAAAATTAAGGTAATGCACCATATGCAAACAAAAGTGGTAATCAGTTAATAAGTAATGTGTATTTGAAACTCAAAAAGATAAAAATAAGAAATTATTATTTTTTTGAAAAGCAAAAGTACTGCCTCTCACCCACATCCTCTTTCTTTCCTTTCCTATTCTTTGAAGCCCCCTTGCTGGTGGCCCTTACTTCCTACACTTTATTTATTTTATTTATTTATTTATTTATTTTTGCTGTGTTGGGTCTTCGTTTCTGTGCGAGGGCTTTCTCTAGTTGCGGCAAGCGGGGGCCACTCTTCATCGCGGTGCACGGGCCTCTCACTATCGTGGCCTCCCTTGTTGTGGAGCACAGGCTCCAGACGTGCAGGCTCAGTAGTTGTGGCTCACGGGCCTAGCTGCTCCGCAGCATGTGGCATCTTCCCAGACCAGGGCTCGAACCCGTGTCCCCTGCATCGGCAGGCAGATTCTCAACCACTGTGCCACCAGGGAAGCCCCACTTCCTACACTTTATTTGAGAAGCGAAGAACTGGGTTTAGAGGGGCAGTCACTGAAGCACTGCTTTAGTAAACAGCCCAGCTTTTTCAAAAGGCCAGCACTGTTGACCCGAGTAGAGATCACACTGCTCCTGCCTAGGACATTTAGTTTTTAGAACCACAGACCAGAGAATGCAGAACCGGGGAGGGTACTCAGTGATGAGCCCATCCAACCAACCCTGTAATTGTTCAGATAACAAAACTGAAGCCAGGACAGGTGCTGATTTTTTTTTTCTCTGTTACATTTCAGAGCTGGAAATTGAAGACTGCAATGAAAAGCAAGGTAAAAAAAAGGAAAGGGTATATACCCATTTATCTCATACCCAGGGGGTGCTTATTTGCAAGTAGACCTGCCTTCAGATGGTCCACTGGGTCTGCGGAGTTTACAGAACAACTAAAGATCCCTCCAAAGCAGGCGTCTCAATAAATACATGGAGTTAAGGCCAAGAGAACTTAGCTTAGCGCTTAGCTGATCCTCATTCTCGGCAGAACTCCCTTCTAAGCCCAGATCACTTCACATAAGATTAGAAACTGCCCTCCAAAGATCTGCCTCTTTACCTCTTCAGGGCAGCTGGAGGCTTCTGTTGGCAGCTCTAATCAGTCCAAGATCAGCACTAATCCACAAACCTCAATCACTCTGTTTTCAACTCCTCGAGATTGCTTTCTCTCAAATTTAATTGTCTGAATTTTAGCGTCTGTGATAAGAACTCAGGGGTAATATCACACACCTCCAGAATCCTTCCACTGATTACGGACTGTGCCCAGCAAGTGACGAAAGTAGGATTTAGGCAATTAGGAGTGCAGGATTTTCTCGGCCTCGCCAGGATCTTCAGAGAATGTCATGCTGTGCACACTCTCATGGAGCTGGCTTGATTTTGCAATTTTTTACAGCCTATTGTAATATACGGCCTATCTTGAAGAAGGTCCCTGTCCAAGCATGCTTTGATGTTTTATGAAATAAGTGGCAAAATCCAGGCTTTAAACATCAAAAGTAGAAATCCACATTTCTCTGTTTTATTCTGTAAGATTTAACGTGTCAATTATATCTTTAATCACAAAAGAGCAGGGTGAACAAAATGTGCTGTTGTGGGATTATGAAAATGTCTTAATGATTTTATATAATTTAAAATCTTTCTACCAAGAAAATTTATTATATTTATAAGTCATGTGTTTTAAAGACGCCCTCCAGGTGTCGTGGGGCTTGTTGGGCCTCCGAGAGGCTTTGTGACACTGGATCTTAGGCACCCCCTCAGCCCCACCGAGGTGGGAAACACTGACTTCCAGGTTTTTGGCTTCCTTGAGGTTTTATGATTCCATGAAAGCGCTAAGCTCGTCATCATTAAAAATGGATCACTAGGGCCTGGGTGATGGTTTTGATATTATAATAGTTTTACTGTTTTAAAACCCCAGATTTGGGACTTCCCTGGTGGCGCAGTGGGTAAGAATCCGCCTGCCAATGCAGGGGACACGGGTTCAAGCCCTGGTCCGGGAAGATCCCACATGCTGCGGAGCAACTGAGCCAGTGCACCACAACTTCTGAGCCTGTGCTCTACAGCCCGTGAGCCACAACTACTGAACCCGTGTGCCACAACTACTGAAGCCCGCGTGTCTAGAGCCCGTGCTCCGCAACGAGAGAAGCCAGTGCGATGAGAAGCCTGCGCGCCGCAACGAAGAGTAGACCCCCACTCGCTGCAACTAGGGAAAGCCCGGGTGCAGCAACGAAGACCCAACTCATCCAAAAATAGATATAAAGAAAAAAAAAAAAACAGATTTGGAGCTGGAATGCTTCAAGAAATCTCTACTTGAGGAGCTGAAGACACGACAGGTGGTCCTGCAGGAGGGGTGGGGACTGGCAGTACATTATTGTTACTCACACACCTGTGAGTTCTGCTTCTTTGGTGTTTTCGTCAGCGTGACTAACTAAAATGCTCTTTGTTCTCTGTTCCAGAGTCAGAGAAATCCCTGCCACGTGGCACACAGATGTACAACTCTGGGCAAAGGTTTCCACAAATACCATTTCTTCACTCCAAAGTCCATCTATGTGTATTTCCTGAAATACAGAATGCTGCATGTCTGTCTGCTGGTCTCTTACCCTAGGAGCCTCAGCAGCAGAGGCAGAAGGAGCTCCTATAACTCTGGAGATAAAAGACTGGCTCACACAGGCTGATGCTGCTGAGGGGCGCTCACGGACTTTATTTACTGTTCTTTATTCAAACGTACATAGTGTCTGCACTGACAGAGGCAGCCCAGAAAAGAGAAACTGTGTCTATTGTAACTTTTACTTAAGTGGTGTAAATGAAAAGATTTGGTGAGATTTCCATTCAGAGAAAGAGAATGAGTTCAAAAAAACAAAAGAAGACAAGATCTGGGATTAGGTTTGATGGTCTGAAACATACAAGGAAGAAAATAAAATTTCTGATCCCATATCTGGGAGAAAAATCAGAATTTTCAATGGCTATGTTACCCTGCCCCCACCCACCCCTCCCATGAAGAGAGGCAATAGGGAGGTGCTTGAATTCTTTCAGGTCCTATGGTTGTCACTGAGTAATTTGTTTCTTAAGCGTCTCATATAAACATGGCTGAAATAACAGATAAAGCTCATGTGGGTGCCCAACTGGGGGGAGCGCATTTCTAATGTCCAAAGGCCATGTGACAATGCCATCTGAAAAACATGTGACTTGAAGCCAATGCAATGACACTAAACCCACTCTAGTGAGCAATTCTGTGAAAGGCATCCATCTCGGAGCCCAGCCATTAGTGAAACTCAGTATTGTACAACAACCTGACTTACCCCAAGGTCTTACGGCAGAGTCCTGGTATGGTGTTAACCTTTGAATCACCAAATCTGGGAAGGAGCCAGCTGCCTTACAGAACTCCTGAAATTGAAACGCTACCAGAGATGGGAAAGTATGCCTGCCTTAGTAACTCTGATAAGAGGCTCTCGAAAACTGAAAACCACACAATGGCCAACAATGTTTTAGTTTCTGAGAAGTTCCTTGGCTAGTGGGGAAAGCAGATAAAAAAAATAAAAAGCTTAGAAAATAATTCAAGTGTAATAGTAAGGGTAGGTCCAGGGTGCTGTCAGAACACAGAAGAAGGACACCTCATCCAGACAGATGGTAAGGGCCAGGGAAGGCTGTCACTCTGTCTAGTTATAAGAAATTCAGAGTACATTTGATACGTCTTGTCTTGAAGATGACACTTGTCCTCCAAGTAAATCAGACTCTCCCCAGAACCGTGCCAGAGGACTTAGCTCTTCTCATAAAAGCTGTATGTATTTATTCATCTGCATCCTTGGTGAACGCAAGAAAGGTCAGAAATGTGTCAATGTTTAGACATAGGCCAGTGCTACTGCTTTTTAACCTATGGTCCACAGCCTTGTCAACTGAGTTACTGAATTAATATTCCTCCCTACGTGCTTTTCTTTAAAAATCTTGTTCTGGGGCTTCCCTGGTGGCGCAGTGGTTGAGAGTCTGCCTGCCGATGCAGGGGACACGGGTTCGTGCCCCGGTCCAGGAGGATCCCACATGCCGCGGAGCGGCTGGGCCCATGAGCCATGGCCGCTGAGCCTGCACGTCCAGAGCCTGTGCTCTGCAACGGGAGAGGCCACAGCAGTGAGAGGCCCGTGTACCCCCCCCCCAAAAAAAAAAAAAAATCCTGTTCTTTCATGTCTTCCAATCTGAGTGCCTATTTCTCTTTACATGATTTTTAACAAATCTCTACCTAACCACTTAGACAAACTATTTAACTTCATGTGACCTAATTTATTCTGGAAAATAAAAGCATAATTGCCTTAGACAAAATTTTTTTTAGTTTACATTATGCAAGACTTCATCTCACTTGATATTTGCTATTTTCCCTTCCCCGTCTTCTGCATACTTCCAGGAGGTCTCCTGAATAGTCCGTGCCCAAGCAGCATAAGCCCAGGAGTTATTTTCAGTATCAGGTCTCTCTATATAACTAAATACCTAGAAACGTTTCTATTTCCTGTAAAGTCATCTGAGTCAGGTGAGCTGAAAATTGGAGAATGGGCTCTATCTGGGCTGCCTGGAGAGCTCAAGGCCCTAAAAGTGAACGTTGTCTTCTAGCTGTCTGACAAAGCTGTTTATCATTCCTGGCTTTACATCCAGGACAGGGTCTGACCAGCCTGAATCGTGACAAAATTAGACGCATATTGGAAACTTCGTATCCTTTTCTCTTTTCTCACTGGCAATATTCATGTGTCCATTATTCCTCTGGACTAGAGAGGCCAAACCAGCTCAGGAATGACAAAGGCTGGGCCCTTTCAGTTGCAGGCTGGGGTTACACCACGGGTGTCCTCCGGATGCACTCTCTGTCTTATGGTGGGTCTCTAAGAGTGGAATGACTTGTTGTTCAGTAAGGGCCATACTTAAGGATTTTACCCTGAGTTTGGACACAATGCAGGGTCACGTTAATTACCTTGGAAATGAGAGTGGTGGTAGCCAGTGGAGAGACTATTTTGGAATAAGACGGTAACGTTATCCAAAGCCACTTCCAGTTCTAATATAAATATGCACCAATTGATAGAACATGCAGATTTTTCTCATTAGATCTGCTAATGTAGTTAAATGGACAGAGTTTTTAACAGCTCTGTTGAGACATAACTCGCATACCATACAATTCACCCAATTAAAGCATACAATTCAACAGTTTTTAGAACAGTCACATAATTGTACACCCATCACCACAATCTAATTTTAGAATATTTTCATCACACCAAAAAGAAATCCTGTTATCCATTAGCCATCATCATCCAATGTCCCCATTTCCCTCCCAGGCCTAAGCAACCACTAATCTACTGTCTGTCTCTATAGATTTGCCTATTATAGACATTTCATATAAATAGAATCATATAATATATGGTATTTCATGACTGGCTTCTTTCATTTATCATAATGTTTTCAAGGTTCCTCCTGTTGTGGCATCTAACAGGGCTTCATTGTTTGTTATTGCCAAAAAATATTCCATCGTATGAATACACCACTCTTTGTTTTATTGATTCATCAGTCGTTGACATTTGGATTATTTCTACTTTTTGGCTATTATGAATAATGAGATTATGCCTCATTATTTACAATAGCTAAGACATGGAAACAATCTAAGTGTCTATCAACAGATGACTAGATGAAGAAGATGTGGCATTTATACATACAGTGGAATATCATTTAGCCATAAAAAAGGAGGAAATCCTACCAATGTGACAACATGGATGGACCTTGAGGGCATCATGCTAAGTGAAATAAGGCAGACAAATACCATACAATCTAACTTATATGTAGAATCTAAAACAAACAAACAAGCAAACTCATAGAAAAAGAGATCAGATTTGTGGTTACCAGAGGTGGGGGGTGTGTGGATTGGATAAAGGGAGTCAAAAGGTACAAACTTTCAGTTATAAGATAAGTAAGTACTAGGGATGTAATGTACAACATGACTATAGTTAACACTGCTACATGGTATGTATAAAAGTTAAGAGAGTAAATCCTAAGAGTTCTCATCACAAGGAAAACAAATTTTTTTCTCTTTATCTTTTTTTTTTTGGTATCTATATGAGATGATGGATGTTACCTAAATTATTGTGGTAATCATTTCACAATATAAGTCAAACCATTATGCTGTGTACCTTAAACTTATATAATGCAGTATGTTAATTATATCTCAATAAAACTGGAAAAAATGCAGCTATGAACATTCACGTTCAAGTGTTTGCATGGACGTATGTTTTCACCTCTCTTGGGTATATATCTAGGAGTAGAATTGCTGGGTCATATGGTAACTCTATGTTTAACCTGTTAGGAATTGAGAAAACCAGACAAAAATGGGAATTTTTCCTAAGAAAATGTTAAGGACTGGCAATAAAAGGAGATCAAGGTTGGAACTGAAAGGGGCTATCTTCAGCCAGACTGCTCTAAGTCTGATAATCTGGGTATCAAAGGTAGTAACAAAAAATATTTCCTAGGCAACACAGAAAGCAAAACTGCAAGTAAACTTTCCAGTAGTTCTACCATCCCAAGATTTTTTCTGATTCAGACAGGAAGGTAGGTAGATTTTCTATTCTTGTAAATTATTTCCACATGACATGTCTCAGAAGTACTTCAGGAGGAATTGTGTAGATTTCACTGTCTAGAGTCAGATCTGGATCTTATAAAGTTGTGCTGTCAAGTATGATGGCCATTAGTTACATGTTATTAGTTAAACTGGATTTTGCAATTAAGTTAATTAAAATAACATAACATTTAAAATTTAGGTCCTCAGTTGTACTAGCCACACTGCAAGGGTTCGAGAGCCGCATGGGACTCGTGGCTACTGTATTGGGCATTTCCCTCACTGCATAAAGTTCTATCAACAGGATTGCTGTAAAGCACAGGTTCTCAAATGGTGGTGATTTAATACCACCCTCCACCCTCCCAACCCCCCCGCCCCCGCCGCCTCCCTCCACTCCCCTCAAGAAATCTGGCAATGTCTGGAGACATTTTGTTTTTTTCAACTTGGGGAAGGGAAGGTGCTACTGTATCTAGTGGGTAGAGGCAGGGATGCTGCTGAACATTCTGTGATGTGCAGGGCAGTCTCCACAGTGATTAGCTACCCCAGAACATCAAAAGTTCCAAGGTTGAGAAACCCTGTTCTAAAGCAATGATGTCCAAACCTGGCTAGCTTTTTATCAAAAAATCAAAAGAATCACCTGGTCAGCTTTGTAAAAATTCTACGCCTGAGTCCCATCCCTAAGATTCTGGTTAAGGAAGGCTGAAGAGAATCGAGGAACCTGCGTTGTTCAATAGCTTTCGAAGAGATTCTTATGGTTGGCAAGATTAAGAACTATTGTGTGAAAGCAGACTGACTCTGGGCTTTTAATTCAGAGGAAAATCACCTGGTAAACATTAGCAGTACGTCCAGAATAGAGTAATGGCTCCAAGGCTGTTACCTCTTCTGTTTAATTTCTCCAATTACCTATTTCTCAATTAATGGGGTCATTAAGCACTCAAGACCTGCATTAATGTCCCTCCTCTTTAAAAAAAAATTCTTTCATTCTGCATAAATCCAGTTTGCAAATGATTACCTCTTGTTAATTACTGTACACTTTCTATTTACAAACAGAACAAATGACCTAGAAAATATTTGGCAGCTCTCTATGGTCACTGGTGTTTGATGAGAAACAGCTGAGCAAACAAGCATGCCAGCCCTGTAGGTAGTAAGGCACAGCATATTATTATCCATTCCTTTGCTACCAACTAAATACCTGGAAGTAAAATTCATTTTAAGTGCTTTAAAGTTGCATACTTTAAGGTCAATATAATTCTTCTGAACTTAGAAAAGTGTAAAAATGTATTAATTTTAGCTTTAAGGCATTTTTTTCCTCTCCATTTGTCATCACTCTGTAATAAATTACAAAAAGGGAACAGTCCCTGATCTTAAGAAACGTAAAAGGTAGTAGTGGAAAATGCGACATAAACACAAGTATCTGTAAAAAAAAAAAAAAGATGTTAAATTATTTTGAGAGGGTACAAATTTGAGAGGAAGAGATCCTGAGAGATCTGGGAAATTTTCATGGAAGTAGCAGCATGTTCACTCATTCAATAAATATTAGCTGGCGCTACCTCATGCTAGGTCCACCATATTAGGAACTGGGGCTAAGTAGGTGCAATCCCTTTATTCACAGAATTTCATTTCCTGGAGACTAATCAGTCAGTCAACAATTTATTGCGTGCCCATGGCCAGCCAAGCATACAGACCAGCAATGATGATTCAAAGTGATCAGTGTTAACATAGGGGAAGGACATGGTGTAATTAATTACTGGCTGGATTCCTATCACATTGAATCCTCCTTTCTAAGCACTGACATTTCTCTGACTTCATTTGCAAGGCCAGTATCATAGGGCACGCACTCACCCTTGGCAATAATTTAACCATGACATTGAATTCAGGAGCAGCTATTTAGTAAAACGTTGCAATCATCTAGTGGATCACTAGTGTTAACTCTGGCATCCTCCAAGGAATCAGTTAACAACTGTAACTAAGAAACCACTGACATGATCCTCGGTCTAATACCTTTGAGGAAGTTGTGTGATAGAACTAATAGGTATTGACTGTTGTCTGTAAATCTGGTAGCTAGGTCATGTGTGAGATTATTCAGGAATATGATCACAATACAGCACACTTTGTTGGGTGATGTTTAGAGCATGACTGACTTAATCCAACCTCAAAATAATTTTAAATTATAAAACATTTCAAACATATCAAAAGTATAGAAAATAATATAACAGGCACCTACAGGTACTCCCCATAACACCTAAAAGATAATAATATTTTTCTTTTTTTGCCTTCAGTTCCATCTCTGTCATTTTCTCTGGGACACAAATGAAATAAAACACTAAAGATATAGCTAAAATCCCCTTTGCACCCATCCCCCACCCCCCACCCAATTCCTTTAGGCTTCTTTTCTCCCAGGAAAAACTAGTGTCTTAAAGTTGATAAATTAGCATTCTAATTCTTATGAGAATTCTAATTCTAAATAAGGATTAAAAATAAAAATTTTAATTAAAAAATAAAATTTAAATTACAGATTCTTTTCTATGTATGCATGCAAAAAGAATACAGATAGTTTAACATTTACACAAATGTACAATTTTGTACATATCCTTTTGAAACTTATTCTAATTCAAAGTTATGTTTTCAAGATTTTTAGGTATATGTAGATTCAGTTCATTCATTTTCACTACTGGACAGAAGTACATTCATTCAACCTTATTTGTAGTTCAGGTCTCTTTTCCCCATAATATTTTATATTTGCCTTTCCTTTTTTTTTCTTGATCAGTCCTGCAAGAGGTTGGCTCATAATATTCATTTTTTCAAAAACAGGAATTTATCTTTTATTTTATTTGCAGATGACATGATACTATACATAGAAAATCCTAAAGATGCTACCAGAAAACTACTACAGCTATCAATGAATTTGGTGAAGTTGCAGGATATAAAATTAATATACAGAAATCTGTTGCATTTCTATACACTAAAAATGAATGAGAAATTAAGGACATAATCCCATTTACCATCGCATCAAAAAGAATAAAATACCTAGGACTAAACCTACTTGAGGAGGTAAAAGACCTATACTTGGAAAACTGTAAGACACTGATGAAACTGAAGATGACACAAACAGATGCAAAGATGCACTGTGCTCTTGGACTGGAAGAATTAATATTATTAAAATGATCATACTACCCCAGGTAATCTACAGACTTCAGACAATACTACAAAGCTACAAAACAGTGTGGTACTGGCACAGAAACATAGGTCAATGGAACAGAACAGAAATCCCAGAAATAAACCCACACACTTATGGTCAATTAATCTACAACAAAGGAGGCAAGAATATACAATGGAGAAAAGACGGTCTTTTGAATATGTGGTGCTGCGAAAACTGGACAGCTACTTGTAAAAGAGTGAAATTAGAACATTCTCTAACATCATATACAAAAATACACTCAAAATGGATTAAAGACCTAAATGTAAGACTGGATACTATAAAACTCCCAGAGGGAAACATAGAACACTCTGATAAAAATCACAGCAATACTTTTTTGGATCTGTCTCCTAAAGCAAAGGAATAAAAGCAAAAATAAACAAATGGGACCTAATTAAACTTAAAAGTTTTTGCACAGCTAAGGAAACCATCAACAAAACAAAAAGACAACCTACTGAATGGGAGAAGATATTTGCAAATGATGTGACTAATAAGGGGTTAATATCCAACATATATAAATAGCTCATACAACTCAAAATCAAAAAAAAAAACACCAAGAAACAAACCAAGCCACCCAACCAAAAAATGGGTAGAAGAACTGAACAGACATTTTTCCAAAGAGGAAGTGGAGATGGCCAACAAGCACATGAAAAGATGCTCAGCATCACTAGTTGAGCATCTTTATCTCCTCAGACCTGTCAGAATGGCTATCATCAAAAAGAACACCAATAACAAATGTTGGTGAGACAATGGAGGAAAGGAAACCCTCTTACACTATTGGTAGGGATGTAAATTAGTGCAGCCACTGTAAAAAACAATAGGGAGATTTTTCCAAAAAGTAAAATTAGAACTATCATATGACCCAGCAATTCCATTCTTAGGTGTATATCTGAAAAAAACAAAAACACTAGTAATTCGAAAAGATACATGCACCCCAATGTTCACAGCAGCACTGTTTACAATTACCAAGGTATGGAAGCAACTGAAGTGTCCATCAACAGAGTAACCGATAAAGAAGATGTAATGTATATAATGGAATACTACTCAGACATAAAAAAGAATGAAATTTTGCTATTTGTAGCCACATGGATGGACTTTGGAGGGCATTATGCTAAGCGAAATAAGTCAGAGAGAAAGACAAATACTGAATGATACCACATGTGGATTCTAAAAAAATACAACAAACTAGTGAATATTACAGAAGTAGACTCACAGATATAGAGAACAAACTAGTGGTTACCTGTGTGGGGGGGTGGGGGGAGGGATAATATAGGGGTGAGAGTGGGAGGTACTAACTATTGGGTGTAAGACAGGCTCAACCACGTACTGTACAACATGGGGAACTGAGCCAATATTATGTAATAACTGTAAATGGAAAGTAATCTTTAAAAATGTATAAAAAAGTAAAAAAAATTAAAATTAAAAAAGATAATTCTTTTAATAGATTTTAATTTCATTCTTACCTATGCCCCTCTTCTTTTATGTTTACACTACCAACAGTTCTAATCTACATAATCATTAAATTTGTTTAGTTTCCACTTTTATTTTGAGGAATCTTCAATTACTTCACAGATATAGCATCAGCAATTATTTAAATTTATGCTAATTGCTTAATTAGAAGAGATTCGTTTCCTTCTCATTCTTCTGATCACAAATTCTGTTGGCTAAAGCAAATCAAACCATAAGGCCAGCCCAAATTTAAAGGGAAGGGAAATAAACTCCTCCATTCAGTTGTAAGATCTGCAGAGTCGTTTTGCATTTTAACCCTTTTGGTACCTACCCACCCTCAGAAAATCAATGAAATCAATAGTGTGTCTTAAAATTGATGGTGTCTTAGAAGTGAGTTTGCTACATATACAGTAATGTCATCTTAGCTCAAGATGTGGCACATATATACAATGGACTATTACTCAGCCATAAAAAGAAACGAAATTGAGCTATTTGTAATGAGGTGGATAGACCTAGAGTCTGTCCTACAGAGTGAAGTAAGTCAGAAAGAGAAAGACAAATACCGTATGCTAACACATATATATGGAATTTAAGAAAAAAAAAATGTCATGAAGAACGTAGGGGTAAGACAGGAATAAAGACACAGACCTACTAGAGAACGGACTTGAGGATATGGGGAGGGGGAAGGGTGAGCTGTGACAAAGAGAGAGAGAGGCATGGACATATATACACTACCAAACGTAAGGTAGATAGCTAGTGGGAAGCAGCCGCATAGCACAGGGAGATCAGCTCTGCGCTTTGTGACCGCCTGGAGGGGTGGGATAGGGAGGGTGGGAGGGAGGGAGGGAGACGCAAGAGGGAAGAGATATGGGAACATATGTATATGTATAACTGATTCACTTTGTTATAAAGCAGAAACTAACACACCATTGTAAAGCAATTTTTTACCCCAATAAAGATGTTAAAACAAACAAACAAAACATCATGCTCTGTCCTCTGTAATCAGGTCCCTGCTGCCCTTAGGCTGTGTCTCTGAACACGCTTCTCAATTTACCACCACATATCACTGATTTGAGTTCTCTGTGCATTTCATGTTATTTTTCTCTTCTTTGCCTTGGTCTATATTATCCTGACATGCCACCATGTCCTCTGTCTCCGCCTGGCCAACTCCTCCTCATCCTTAAAGTCTTAATTCAGTGTCACCTCCTGGAGTTTAGGAGGAGAAAAAGAATTGGAGTTTTCAGGAAATATGATGAAAAGGGACTTGAAGGCTATGAGGATGGAGCTGGATGCCAGAATGAAGGAGAGCTGTGCTGGCAAATGGCAAAGGGCCGGGTGGAAAGGAAAGGAAGCTAGGGCTGTGATGGCAGGATGAAGCCTGGGTTTTGGAGAAGGAACAGGACAGGGAGCTCCGAAGGAGGTTGGGGAGAAGAAGAATGTGGGCTTATGTGGGAAGTCTTAGCCTTCTAGTTGCCCAGGAGGATGCCACGCTGAACCAGGATCGTGTTTCTGGGACCTGAGAGCAGATATAAGGAAATGGGAGCAAATGGTGCTCTTCTATTTAGTACTTAAAATTGTCTAGTGTAACGTAGCTTGTGATACATATACCATTTTGGGAAAACATTTCAACAATATCGTGTTTAACAGCCACAAAGTAATCAGCTGTATGATCTGAATTCCTTATTGTTGAACCTTTACGTTGTTTCCAGTTCACATTATTATAAGCAAAGCCGTATGGAATGTCCCTGCAGCTAGATTTTTGCTCATAGCCACAATAATTTTTTTAAGAGACATGACTAGGGGTGGGAGAGTGGTTCTGGGAAAGGGGAATGCCAGGGCAAAGGATATAAACACTTTTAAAGCTTTGGATATGTAGTTTTTGAATTGCTCCAGTTAACACTTCTACCACAAGTATATGACAGTACCTGCTCACTAACACTGTGTATTTGAAAAAAAAAGAGGTCAGGTTTAATTGCATCTTAAGTAGAAAAGATATCTTACCTTAGGAAGCGACAGAATGACTGCAGCTGTACCGGCACCGAGAGTGAGATCACAAACAAGTTTGTGCTGCCTCCTGGTGGCACCTAACAAACCAGCATGACAGAAAACCCAGTTAACCTGAAAGGAGACTATCTGAACAAGTTGTCAAGAGTTAATTTATTTAACGCTGAAGTTCTAGAAAGTGGGTAGCAGAAACACAGAAAAAATGGACCTGACTTTAGGATACAGGAGGATATGGGAAAAATATTCTTACCCACAGTATAGCACATGGCATGACATGCATGATATACTCAGAGATGATTTACTAAACTTAATGATAACAAAAGAAAATTAATGTTCAAATGGCGTGTTCTGAGGAGGGATCACGTGAAGCTTCCATGAAGGGGGTGATGGAAACGACTATATTTTATAGATTTTATATCTGCTTTTCCTACAAGATGGTGAAGGCAATGAGGCACAAAAATTTAAGAGACTTGCCCAGTTCACAGTCTTCTAGAGTAATTGTTTCACTGAAAAGAACACTCTTAATAGTAGCTATGTACTCTGGATCTTAGACTGGTTTAGTGAAGCTGGGTTATTTTTACTTTTGTATGCTTCCTATGTCCAAAACACTGTGCTCCCTATTAAGGACAAAAGAGGAAAGGAAAAGGGAAAGAGGTGCAACAACAAATGACACAGTTGTGGCCCTAATAGGAGCTGTTAATCCACTGCTGTTTTCTAGAGTTCCATTTTCTGCTCTGCTTACGTGTTCCAGGTAATCTCATCTACTCCCAGGACTGCAAATACCACCTGCACAGTAATGTATTTGTTCATTCAACCTTTCACTTAAAGATTCACTGAGGAAAAACAATACATTCAGTATTATTTCTATGAGACTTGATGTTGTAGGAGAAACAGACATCAGTAGTCATACAAATAAATATGTATTTACAGATTATAGTTAGTAAGGGAAAAAGTCCAGGTTGCTGTGAGAAAATATAATTTAGTAGTTCAGTGGTTCTTCAACTTTTTTGCTGTCATACCATTAATGCGCCCATGTCTCTAATGACTGAATGATTGATTGAGGACTTGACTAGATTCTTCAATCTTCATTTTTTTTTTTTTAAGTGCTAAAATTAGAGACTACTTGGCTTGAATCATCTTTCTTAGCCTCTGGGAAGTTTCATTAAAAGGCCTTATCAAAAATGATCAAATTACATGTGTTATTCTTTCACTTAGATGTGACTGACTTAGCAGATATACTCAGAAAAAATAGTTAATTTCCACAATTTTTTTTCAAAGCTTGTTTTTCTCTTTTTACATTGAGGTATAACATAAAGTATACTTGTCTTAAGCGTACAGATCAGTCAACTTTTAACATAAAGACACTGGTAGCAATAAATCCTGGAGTTGAAGATTTGGTGAATTCAATTTCTAAAAAGTTTCTGCATGTAACCTAATTGCCAAAGTGAGTTCTATTTTCAAATCATTTAGCCAAATCTACCTTGTTTTCTCTCAGATCAATTCTGACTTTCATTTCAAATCAACGTTTTAGTTAAGCATCTCTATGATGATCATCTTATTTCTGAATTCTAATTCGAAGATAGATTGGTAAATAAGGAAAGGACCCTTGCTGTGAGTTTGTAGCCTGGATGAAATGAAGTACTTCTGCTTTAAAATGCCTCACCTACATTTTGGGGTTTGATCTAATAGAACTTTCTCTTCGGAACACTGTATTTTTTAAAAATGTCAAAAATGGGGGGAAAAAAAAAAGAAATCTGTTCTTAACTTTGCTAGGGTTGCCAGATAAAACACTGAATGCCCAGCTACATTTGAATTTCAGAAACTAATAATTTTTCAGTGTTTTAGTATATCTGAGGCATCCTGTATTCAAACATTTTTTTGTTATCTGAAATTCAAATTTAACTGGGTTTCTGTATTTTTACTTGCTAAATGTGGCAACCCTACCGGTTTGACTCACATTATGTCTATTAACAAACCAACATGCACCAAAATTTTTAATGCTTTGCCTGTCAGAGAAATATGAATAATATAGGGAAAGACACACAGGGAAGTTTCACTGATGCTAAACTAATATTTTGAACTGCTGCCTATTTGTTTGGTCTTCGAGAGGAATTTACACTCCAGGGGAAAGCATAATAATAAATACAGGTACTAGAGACATACTTTTATTTTACAAAGTGAGAACAGGGCAATAGTGAAAGGGAAGGAGAAAAGGAGAATCAATCACCTACTTCGGCTTGTGGGTGGCTTGGTTCTCAATATTAGGAAAGGGTGCACATAAAAGGTGAGGCTCTGGAAATTAACTCCTTTATAGCTATTATGCCTGTGCCCCCTTGGGAAATCTTTGGGCATTTCTAAGTATATGGTAATCCAGTTTGATGACTGCTCACCCAGAGCCTAGGAAAGTCTTCTCAGAGGAGGTGTCATTTAAGCTGAGAAATGAAGGGTGAGTAGGAGTAAATTAAGTACAGGGAGCAGATGGTGTATCAGATGTTCACAGAAACTCCTCCCAGCAGATCTCCGGAAAAATCATATAAGTTAGAAAGGGTAAGGTGATAATTGAAGTTAAAATGTCCCAAGGTCCTTATATTGTTCATGAGGAGGGTAAAGATATTTATTAACTTCAGAATTTGTTCAATTAAATGTGTTATAAATTGTAGGGTGACCACCAAAAGATAGTACCAGAGTGAGTAACTTCCCACGTAGTAGAGAAGAAAATGGCACGTGGGAGTGGGGGTGAGGCAGGGAAGGACACGTTCAGTAAAAATTCAACTTCAAAGAAAGCATCAATGGAGAAACCTAGAAAACGCAACAAAAGCTTAAAGTAGTAGAAATGAAGCACAGAATACCAGAAAGCACAATCAATGTCAATGAACCAAAAAAAAATGCTTCTAATGCTGCATAAACATCAAATAAACACACAAAAAGCAAGCAAGCAAACCCTGAGCTACAAGTTGTTTACAAGAAACACACTTAAAACATAAGGACACAGAGGTTCCTAGGTGAAACATAGAGAAAGATAAGCCAAGGCAAATACCAACTAAATGAAAGTTGGCATGGCTAAATCAATATCAGGAAAAACAGACTTCAAGACAAAAATTTTCTGGACTTGAAAAAGGTGATTACAAATTGTTAAAATGAGAAAATCACCAGGAAGAAATTTTAAACCTTTACATGCTTTATAAACATGGATTCTAAATATAGAAAGGGAAAATTGGCAGCCTTAACAGAAGCTGACAGAAATCACTTTCTTTACCTGATACAGCTGACAAAAACATCAGTAAGGATATAGAACACTTGAACACAATTAACTACTTGATCTAATGTTTACAACATGATCAGATACTAGGGTATGAAGGAAATCTGAAGACATTTTAAGTGATTGATATTATACAGACCAAGTTCTCTGACCATAATGTGGTTAATTAATGCAAGTAAGTTATAGATGAATATCAAAAAGCTTCCACATATCTGGAAATTAAGAAAAATTGTCTTTGACCCATAGACTACAAAAGAACTCTCAATAGGAATTAGAAAAATTTAAAGCTGAATGATAACGAAAGTATGCCACAAAAACCTAAAGGATACATCTAAAGCAGTACAGGAAGATTAATAGCTTGCACTTTTTAGGAAAGAAGAGGTTAAAAATAAAGACAGTCAACACTCAACAGAAGAAGTTGAAAATTAGTAGGATAAACTAAAATATGTTTTTAAAAAGGAAAGAATACAAATAAGGAAAGAAATACAAAAGAGAACAACAATTAGAACAAGAAAAACCAATCGAAAAAATTAATAAGATTTGTCAAGAAAAAACTGAGAAGACATAAATGAACAAAGTACAGAATAAAGGAGGAAATGGTCAGGCACAGACTTTAAAATAATATGCTTGTATTATTAAAACCATACATTAATAAAGTTGAAAATCTAGGGGAAATGGATACACTTAGAGAGAAAAAAAGATGACAAAATTCATTCGAGGAATAGAAAACGTCACTAGACCTGTGGGCATGAAAGAATTTATATGGGAGTCACAGATTTCTGTCTTCCCCAAAACACCCACACCTAGATGACTTCGTGGCTGTTCTTTTTTTCAAGGAACTGTGAATTAATTTGTAATATAAATTTCTACCTAATACAGAAAAACAGTGACAGTGGCACACAGCTCTTTTTAGGTTAGTGTAATTTTTTTAAATTAATTTTTCTTTTTCTTTTGAAATAACTTCAAACATACAGGAAAGATACAAGAGTAGAAAGAACATACCCCTCCCCCGCAAACCCCCCAAATTTGAAAGTAAACTGCTGACATCATACCCAATCACTCCCAGTACTTCAGTATCTATTTTCTACAAGCAAGGGCTTTTTCTTACATAATCCCCAAACACCCTTTGAGATCAGGAAGTTAACATCATAAATGACTACTATCTATTTCATAGATCCAATTCCAGTTTCTACAAAATAGAGAAATAGAACTAAACGCAATAACATACATAAATACCTGATTCACAGGTGCTCAATAAATGGCCGTTACTTTCTCCAGTCCGTAAATTCACTGGGGGCTCCTGGGCTTCTTTCTTGCGCAGCCACCGCGGAGATCTGCGTGCTCTGCAGTCTTCGCACAACCAGAGAAGTGGGGTGACCGCCCCGCCCCGTGCCACATCCACGCGACAATCTACACCCTTTACCCACCCCCCCCACCCCCCCCACCCCCCCACCCCCACCCCCCCAGCCCAGAGACCTTCCACAAGGCTCTAACCCAGGACTTAGCCGGGCCCTGAGAGACAAGGCTGTGACGATGCTCACCTGGAGCTAGAAGCTCAGATTGGGAACCGCCCTGCCCGGGACCCGGGCAGCTATTGTCTTCGGGCTGGAGGAACTAGGCGCAGCTGCGAGCCTCCCGCTGTGCCCGCGGCCTTCACGCCCTGCGCATGCGCCCCGCGGCGAACGAGGGCCGAGAACACGCTTTAAATGTGCCGCCATCTTGGGCTGTGGCTGTCTCCCGGGTGCTGCGGACAGAACTGCGTGACCTGCGCACAGAGCTGCGTGACCTGCGCTGGCCGCTCTCTGTAAGTCCGTGCTTTACTTTTTAATGGTCAGCCTGCTGTAGGCAGTATTGTTTTCGATGGTGTCCGGTCTGCAGCCCCTCTACCCCTTTGTTCCTTGAGCCGTCGTGGCTTTGGCCTCAGGAGCGGGGCCGGCCCTCAGCCCTCGGTCTGTTGTAGGATCCTGTCAGCTCCGCGACCTCCCTGCCTCATATCGGCGTTTGTTAGTCGGCTCCCTGTGGGTGCCGGGTATCGTTGACATGAAAAATGCCGTTTTCAGAGAGGGTGTATCCCCCAGGGTCGGCTCAGTGATGGCTGATAGTGTTCCCCGGGGGCTTTTACTGTGGAGGTCAAAAGGCATCAAGTCAGAGTGTGGAGGTGCTCTTCAGAAGAAACTGAGTTTTGCTGAGTCACTTGATTGATGTAATACTTTAATACAATTCAAGAATAACTTTCTACCTTTTAGAATTTAGGGAAAAACGTGCCAGCCCTTTGCAGTATAGCAGCTAAACAGAAGGTGAAGTTCATCCCCCCCCTCCCGTTTCGCCAATTCCAACTCGTGATTTATCCTTCATCCCTTCATCTGTTTGCAGAGAGACACATATTCCTGTACATATGTAGGATATAATTTTTATTTTCTGAACCTTACTCAGGCCCCACCCCCCGCAACTTAACAGGATTCCTAAGACCTGTTCATCAGAGCCAATAAAAATAGGTGTAATTTAGCGCTTTTCAGTAGTAACCCAAAGAATGAGATGCTCCGTAATTTACTTTACTCTTCCACCATTAATAAACTTTAGGTTGTGTGTGTGAGTAAAATTTATTTTACTCTTCCATCATTAATAAACTTTAGGTTGTGTTCAGCTTTACTGAAGTATAAGCGAGGTACAACAAACTGCACGTGAAGTGTACAATTTGACATATGACAAATGTATATGCCCCTGAAACTATTATAATTGAGATAATAGATATATCCATCACCCCCAAGAGTTTCTTCTGCCCCCCTCACTATAGATTAGTTTGCATTTTCTAGAAATTTTACATAAATGGAATACAGTGTATATTCCCTTAGCTTTCTTTCACTCAGAATAATTACTTTTGAGATCCATCTGTGTTGTGTTGTGTATCAATACTTTGTTCCTTTTTATTGCTGATTAGTTTCCATTGTGTGGCGTACAGTCGTATGGTTCCATTTTTACTTCAGGAACAAACTGGTCATTCAGATTTGGATATTTTGCAGACATTTTCTTGAAAATGAGTAGAGTGAGCTTGACACTTTAAGGAAACAGCTGATGGTGTTTGTCAATGATAAAATTCAGGCTTTAAAGCCCGAATTGGAAAGGTGGAAAACTTGTGCCTGTCACCGCAAGCTTTGACGACTTCCCAGTATTTGAGTTTTATTAATGAGGTTGGTGGTGATATTAATTTAAGATGTTGGGTAATGTGCTATGTCAGTATATGGAAGTTCTGTATAACTGAACCAGTATTTTCAAATGAATCAATGTAATATCTTTTAAAATCATTCATGTTTAAAAATTCCATTCAAAATGCATGATAGACTAAGGGAGTTTAAGGTAACAGTACAAAAAGTTTATTTATATGGTTTAATATTTCATGTTGTAAATAATTTTTAAGAAATGACCACTTATAGAGTTTTTGTGAAAATCAAAAAAAGACTATCCTCAGTTATATAAAAAAGCTGTTAAAGCGTTCCTCCCTTCTTTGAGTTGGCCAAAAAGTTTGTTTGGGTTTTCCTGTAAGATGAAAACCTGAACAAACTTTTTGGCCAACCCAATACATTATCTGTGTGTGGCCAGCTTTTATTCACATACTTTACCCAGAGCAACCTATTGCAACATACTGAATGCAGAAGCAGCTGTGAGAATACAGCTACTTTCTATTAAGCAGACATTGAGATTTTCAAAAATTGTAAAGCCATATTACTCGTTAAATTTTTTTGGTTCTGAAAAAAATATTTCATGAAAATATTAACATTTAATGGGTTTATTGTTATTTGAAAGTGAGTTCCTAAATATTTTATTTATTTATTTTTAAAATGTTGAGCCTTCTTTTAATTTATTTATTTTTATTTTTGGCTGTGTTGGATCTTCGTTTCTGTGCAAGGGCTTTCTCTAGTTGTGGTAAGCGGGGGCCACTCTTCATCGCGGTGCGCGGGCCTCCCACTGCCGTGACCGCTCTTGTTGTGGAGCACAGGCTCCAAACGCGCAGGCTCAGTAGTTGTGGCTCACGGGCCCAGTTGCTCCGCGGCAGGTGGGATCCTCCCAGACCAGGGCTCAAACCCGTGTCCCCTGCACTAGCAGGCAGATGCTCAAACACTGCGCCACCAGGGAAGCCCAAGTTCCTAAATATTTTAAAATTTTCTGTTATTTCTAATGTGGTGAATGTTGACAGAAGCCAGATAAATGCTCTTTGGGTTATGTCCTAGCTGGGGTTGCTGTAACAAAATACCTTAAACTGAATGGCCTATGAACAAGAGAAACCTATTTCTCACAGTTCTGCAGGCTGGGAAGTCCAACATCAAGGAGCTAGCAGATCTGATGTCTGGTGAGAGCCTGCTTCCTAGTTTATAGATGCCTGTGTTTTCATTGTATGCTCACACAGCAGAGAGCAGAGAGAAGCAAGCTCTTGTGATTCTTATCACTAATCACTAATTAGTGAAGGACACTGATTACATTCAGGAAGGCTCAATCCTCATAACATCATCTTATCCCCTCACATTGGGAGATAGAGTTTCAACATATGAATTTGGGGAGAGAGGACACACAACCTCAGTCCATAACAGGGTCCTCGTTAACTTTTAGGTGTATAAAAGGGTCCTGAGGCCAAATATTTGAGAACCACTGGTTTAATGGAACTTTTTTTGGTGCTAGAGAAAGAGGAGTTGGGGGGTGGCTAGAGACAACTAAATTAGAGGAAGCTTGCTGTTTTAAATAGTGGTCAGGGAATGCTTCACCTGGAAGGAAACGTTTCTGACCAAAAACTTGAAGGAGGTGAGGGAGCAAGCTGTGCTTTGGGAACAAGAGGCTCAGAACCCAGAGGCAAGAAGTTCAAGGATTGGCAAGATACTGTAGCTGCAGTGTGATGAGTGTAATAGCAATAAGGTAAGAGAAAACGTGGGAGGTCCTGGTGGTGGTGATAGCCGTTAGATCTCATAAGGAGAGGACTTCATAAGCCATTGTGATGGTTTTAGTTTTTAGGAGCTACCGAATTTCTTGAGCCCAGTAGTGCATGTTGTGGTCTTATATTTTAAAAATCATTCTGGTTACAATGTTGAGAATAGTCATGAATGGGGGTAGGGTAGAGTTAAGGATAGAAGCAGGAAGACAAGTTAGGAATGCAGTATTACAGATGACAGGAAGGTAGTTTGGGCCAGGGTTGTAGCAGCAGAGATGGAAGAAAGTGTCAGAATTTTTCTGTGCTGTGAAGATGAACCTAATAGGATTTCCTGATGGATTGTGTGTGGGATGCAAAGAAGTGGAGTCAAGGGTGATTGAAGATATTTGGCCTGAGCAAATCTTTTTTATGTGGTAGATTATATTGACTTTTAATTGATGTCAACTTTGTTATACCTTCATTTTTTTGTCTGTGATTTTCTAAAATTTTAATTTTTTTTGTAGCCTCTAGGTTTTATCTCTTGAAGAAAGCTTTAATGTAAGATTAGATTATTTTCTACTAATTCTCTTAGATGGTTTTAAAAAATTAGTTCTTTATCTGTTTGGGATTTGTTTTTGCTTTTGGTTAAACATTTTCTCAACCTCTGCAATATTGTCACTTTGGTGTGGATAATTGTTTTTTTGTGGGAGGTTCTTCTGTGCATTGTAGGATATTTAGCAACATCTCTGGCATATACCTACTATATGCCTGTGGGAACGCCTGCCCTGACCCAGGCCCAGTTATGACAAGGGAATATATCTCCAGACATCGTCAAATATTCCCTGTGGGACAATATTGTCCCTGGTTAAGGAACTACTTCAATAAAGAATGTTTTTTTAAAAAAATTGAAGCCCTGATTTTGAAATACATAATTTGAAAAGTCCTCTATGCTGTTTTATTTCTCCTGCATCAATATCCTGAATATTGATATTCAGGATAGAATATCAAAGACCTGAATCTAGAAACCATTTAGAATGTATGGAGGAGATAGGAGGAGGAAAACCACGGCACAGATGCTTAACTTGAGCCACTCTTTTGGAACATGGTAACCTTGCCACAATACTAGTCAGAGTTTGACCAGAATTATCTTAAATTTTGAAAAAGGAAGAATAAGCTCATTCTTTCCCATAAGGGTGCTTTACCTGTTTTTGTTTGTATTTTTGGTTTTGGATTTCAATCCTTCACCTTTTATTTCTTGTCCATGGTTACATGGGTTAGTTGAAAGAGCAGTGTGAAACAGTGGGAGTAATGTACATGGAGAACTGGACTGAATCAGAAAACATAAGTTCAGACTCCTAAATTTCCTTTATCTTCACTTTTTTGATCTGAAAAATGAAAATCTTATTGAAAAGATCAGTTAAACTAATGTACTGGAAACTTTTTAAAAAATGTAAAGCATTATAAGGAGCTCTTAATATAAGGAAAGATATCCAAATTCCTTTTAGAAAATTTACAAATTTAAAATTTTAAATTATTTATATGGCTCAACTATATTTCTCTTGGACACCCCCCCCCCACTGGTCTAGACTTATTAGATGTGAATTCATAGAAAACAAATCCCAAAACAGTAAGAGTGACATCATCTATAATATGTATTCTATAGAATCAGGGAATTTTAGTATAGGAAGGGCTTTCCATATCAATTTTAATAGTGTTTATAGATTGTATTTTTGCAAACCTTAGGGGAACTGTGATGCTGTGGATTTTTGACGTAAATTTAATTCATGAGTTTGTGAATTTTGAATTTAACTTTTAAAAATAGTATGCTTTTTTAAGAAGAAATAAAACATTTAAATATATACTAAACTTAAAAGCAGCGATGAGCACTAGTTAGTGCCATCAGATTAATTTGTTAAGTTGTGGCTCTACTATATTTGAACTTATCTGTATCTGATCATGTATAATTGTAGAACTATTATATATGTCTGAGCCTGATTTTTTCCCCAATACTGTTATCTAACACAATATTAAGGGAGATTATATGATGGAGCTGCTATAGGACTGTGTTCATCAGAATGGTTTCATTATTCTACTTACTGGCTTTGTAATTAAATTGTATAAATTTATGAAATTATTAGAACACCACTTGTGAATCTAATTTATAGATGTTTTATGTTTTCTGTTAACTTTTTGCACCTTAGGTTAGGTTAAGAAGGATTTTTCCTATTGCAAAAAAAAATAAAAAGGTTAGAAAAACCCTAAATTAATTCAACCCTCTCATTTTACAGATTTAGAATCTGATTCTAAGCAAAAACAGTTCCCCACATTTCATACTATTGAGTCTTAAGTAAAACTCAAGTTTTCTGATGTCCTACTCTTGTGTACACAGAGTAAGTACTTTCTGTGAATATGTTAATATTTTAAGGAGTATAATATTGAATAGAGTTTGGCTCTAGAACGTCTTTATTTAAGTTATATCTTTAAATAATTGTCCCTTGTATAAAATAATTGGTTTGGTTTTAAATTTCCTGTTTATTTTTTTCCCCTAATTTTCTCTGAGTTGTTATAGTTTGATCTTCAGATACACAAGGGGAGGAGCTTTATCCATGACCCAGGGAACCTTCTTCATAATTCTATTGAGCAAGCGTTGGAGAGGCAGGTGAAGAAAGCTGATTGACATTCACAGAATAGGTTATTCTGTCTACTTGATTAAGAATCTTTTCCATAGTGAGCCCTTTGGTGTGCATCACATGAGACCTACAGATTTTCTTCATGTGCCAATTCTGAGAGGCTAATCCACATGCCTCTTCTTTAGACTGTTTTGTTAACAAATCCTCCAGTCTTGCTCCTTCAGAATTACTAATCATCCTGCAGAAATTATTAATTATTGCCTACTAATATGCATAAGTTCTTAACTGAAGCAGTTTCTTTTTCAGGCAAAATAGATGTATTGGTAGTCCTGTCAACTGTGAATATTTCCTGGAATGCAGTGCTTCAGCAGTCTGTTTCTGGAAGTTAATGCCACTAACTTCCAGATTTCCAGAGCATGTGCAAATCAGGCTCAGATTTTTTTTACCGCCTTCCTCTGTGAAACTCCCCATGAGGCCATTTATATTGTTTGAGGGAGGGATAGCAGTGTGGAGGAGCAGGCTTCTGGTAGTTTGAGTAACCTGACCACGCGTATTCCTTTGGGCTTTCTTTGGCTTATTTGGTAAATACCCTATTCATTTAATAAAGGAGTCCTTTTGGCAACATTTGCTTTTTATACCTAAAGAGTGTATTGTTCCTGAAAGACTTATGTATTTTTTTCCTTTTCCTGTTTACTCAGGTGAATAGTCACAAGACCCTTTGGGTAAATGCCAGGAAGAATGTTCTTGGTATATTCAAGTACATTCAAGCACAGGATCCTTTCTTAACAGTACTTGGTCTTCCCTTCATGTAAGGTATTATAGGTCTATAAACTGACTAAAGTCTGGGAATTGAGTAGAGACCTGTGACTTTAAATAATGGCGGCTTATTCTGATCTGAATCTTTACTGTATATCGCTCATTGATTTTTATTCTTAAGGACTCCAGGGTCAAGTGAGTATTGTCTGGAATCCGTATAGATCAAACCATGCTGATTATCACACCAAATTAATTATCTAGGAGGAAATAAAAACGATACTCAGTACCCAGAAAACCCTAAGTCGTACCTTTTTCTCTAGCTTTCCAGTGGCCTGTTTCACTTTGTGGACTTGGGTCTTAAGTCTTAGAAATGGCTTCTGTTATTTTATCTCTGAGATAACAACATTTATACTTTGATAAGGTTTTATATTCCTGTCCTTCATGCTTCTCTTCCATCTTCTTATCCTTTTCTTCTGAGTTTTTGGGTATTCTCTCAAAATATTCTTGTAGTCTATTTATTTTTATTTTGTGTTGGCTTTCCCCTTTGCAGTTTTGAATCTTACGTGTGTGTAGTTTTTCCTAATTTCGGTTGTTGCATCTTAATGACTACTTAGTCATATAAAAATGCATTATTCTTTTTTGGGCTTTTTAAAAACAGGAATCAGACTTTTGAAAAACAATTTTTTTTGCTGTTTCCCTCAATACATTTATTCCTGAGGGGAGCATTTCCTTGGTTTCTTTTAAGTGGTTCCCTCATTTGTTTAGCTCTAGTACTTTCTCTCTCTCATCCTCATAGAAAGAAATTGTCAACTATTAACTCAGAGTCTAGAGGGAGTTGGACTGTGTTGGTTTTTACCTGAATTTGGGGACTATTTTATACTTCTTGAATATTTGCATTACAGTTTTTAGGATCCCAGCAATCTAGAGAAAATTAGCTGGAGCCATAGTTATAGTAGCGAGCTTTGCCTCTGTGCTAAAGATTTCTTTTCCTCTCCCCCTCCCTCCATACTTTTTGTGGGTACCCATGTCAGTGACAAGGCCTGGATGTACTTAACCTGCCTCAGGGTCTTTCCATGCCTGTCTTTCCTTACTGGTGTCGGGGACTCAGCCAGTTGCCCTCAGAGAAGAATCCTGGAGTTGTCTAATGATGCTGATAGGGTCCCAAATATTGCTAATTGACACAGAGTGGGAGTGTGAACAGTGTGTCCCCTGTTGGTTCACCATCCAACCTTGCTTCTAGCACTTACCCCCTTGAATTAGGGGTTGTTGGAAGAGGTCTGAATGAGGGAAAGTAGTTTTCTTACAGGAGGGGAGGAGTTTTTCCAGTAGTTTTTATTTGGCTTCCTTTTATTATACCATATCAGTCCATTATCTAGTAGAAATTTGTTAGTCTCTGAAAAATATTGCTTTTTTCTGTTTTCCAGTGATTATATATATTCTCCCTATTTTTTATGTTCTTTTGGTTGTTTCAATGGAATTTTTTGAAAGTGTGGAAGGCAGTGAACAGTTAAATGCATTTTGTTTCTCTTCATCTTGTCCAGTGTATATAACTTTTACCAACATGTTCAGTTTGGTAAATGCAGGCAAAGAATTATTTTTAAGATTTGTGTTTATATACATATAAGGCTGATTTCATTTAATTTTGACAGCTGTCTGTCCAGAAGCTAATAGGTACTTATTATTTACTTTTTAGAAAATGGATTCTACATCTCTGTTACCAACATTTTTAGATGTGGATCTGACAATATCACATATAGAATGTTTTCCCAAGGACGTTCTGGTGAAATTTCAAGGCAGAAATAATAGTGAATGTGAGTTTGACTACCACATATTACAGAGGGAAATACAGGATATTCCAAAAGTAAAACATAATGTGGACATTGATGAATTTTGTTTGTTAGAAGAAAGAATATCAGGAGAATGGCAGAGAGGAAGAGTTGTGGAAAAGAAAAATGATCTGTATACTGTGCTCCTCATAGATCCCGGAGAAGAACTGAGAGTTGACAGTACGCAGGTTGCTTCAGCCTGTGGCAACTTATTTGATCTACCACCATGGGTAATGTTTGGCATTTTTGCCAACATATTACCAACTGGGGGAAAATGGTCTCCTAAGGCTTTGAATTACTTCGAGTCATTGGTAGGACTACAAGTGAAAGGTTGTGTAAGAGCTATTTTGCCTCTTCAGATGATTCTTCTTGAAGTGCCAAAAATTATATCCCAGGTTCTTGAATTACAATTAGGGAGACTTACTTATGGAGATTCATTTTGTCTTATTGTGGAAATGGTAAAAGAATTCCCCAAACAAATGCCAGATTCATTACAACATAAAACACCTGAATTATCATTAAGTAATAATACTCATATTTACTTGATATTCAACGTGTTCTGGATAATTTGCAACCATCTTTGTCAGTAGGCAGCATTGAAAGTGTAAAAGTATCATCTGCCGTGAGCCCAAGTAAATTTTATTGCCAACTAATTAAATGGATTCCCGAGTTAGAAAACTTGACAGTGTGTTTGACTTTGCATTATGATATTATCAGTCAAGAAGGTAGTCCCACATGTAATAATTTTGGAGTACTTTGTGTTGCCAAAAGGAGAAATGGACAGTGGCATAGAGGAATTCTTCAGCAATTCTTCTTGCCCAATAATCAAGTGAAAATTTGGTTTATGGATTATGGCAGTAGTGAGGCTATACCCTCAATTCACGTAAAGAAACTTAAACAGGATTTTATTTTAGTACCATTATTTTCATTTCCGTGTTCTCTGACATATTTACACAGTCCAGAGATGCAAGAAAATTTCAGCTAAGTGTATTTAAACAAGCCTTGTTAGGACAAATAGTATATGCACACCTTGATTGGTTCAGTAAGGATGAGCATTTGTATTATGTAACATTACAAACTCAAGAGTCTACAATTACTTCTAAGTGTCTGCTAAAGACCGTAGGCATCCAAGTACTTTGTCCAGTGTCTGATTCAAAAATCTCAAATATGTTGAGGGAGACTAGTGCCTCAGATGTAAACGGCTTTGCAGTTGAGAGTTTTATTGCAAATACTGAATGATCAATAGATTCTCTAAATAAAAAAGACACTTTGAAAGTAGATTTTCCTATTAAAACTGTAGAAATGGAGATAGAAGCTATCTACATAGCTTTTGTAGCATATGTATTAAACCCATCAAATTTCTGGATATGTACTAATGAACATCAAAATGAATTTCAAGATATAATGAAAAATATAAACAAATTTTATGATTTGTGTGAAAATGATGAACTGATTCTAAGAATTCCAGAACCTGGATTATTTTGTTGTGCTAGATACAGCAAGGACAGACGTTTTTATAGAGCTGTCATTACTGAAATTAATGGTTATAAAATTAATGTTTATTTCTTGGATTACGGAAATACTGATTCCATACCATTTTTTGATGTAAAAATTTTGCTTCCAGAGTTTTGTGAGTTGCCTGCCTTAGCCATGTGTTGTTCACTTGCATATATATTTCCCGTTGAAGATTTATGGATGAAGGTAGCAGTTGATTATTTTTAAAAAATTGTCTTGAACAAAGCAATTTTGCTTCAAAGAAGTATACTGTAAATATTCAGAATATTGAAGCCTCAGAAAATATTGATGTTGTCTCTCTTACGTTACAAGCTGGATATGCAGAATATTGGGAAGTAGAACCAGAATGTTGTACAAAATCTGTAAGTGAATATTCAGTGTTAAATTTAAAATCTAAAAACAAAGTAAATATTAAGAAAGTTATATCTGCCCTTCTTGAAGGACCTAAACCTGAAAAGTACCGTTCAGATAAGATAAAAGGAAGTAACTTTTCTTTGTTAAAGTCCCCAGCTGTTAACTTCCTAGATTTAAAAAACCCTTTCACCTTGTCTGTGAGACGTGAGTCACCATGGCCTTATAAAGAATATGTATTTAAACCAGGAACAGTCCTTGAAGTTAAGTGTTCTTACTATTATGGCCCAGGTGACTTCTCATGCCAGCTGCAATATAAGTTAGAAGACTTAAAATTACTGAATTATTGGAACAACTTCAGGATTATTATAGTGTTCATTCTGATCTTTATCAGATTGGGCAGATTGCTTGTGTTGCTAAGTATTCTAAAGATGGGAAGTGGTATAGAGCTGCTATTTTGACTCAAGTATCAAGAAAGGAATTTGATGTTGGGGGCTTCCCGGGTGGCGCAGTGGTTGGGAGTCTGCCTGCCGATGCAGGGGACACGGGTTCGTGCCCCGGTCTGGGAAGATCCCACGTGCCGCGGAGTTGCTGGGCCCGTGAGCCATGGCCGCTGAGCCTGCGCATCCGGAGCCTGTGCTCCGCAACGGGAGAGGCCACAACAGTGAGAGGCCCGCATACCGCAAAAAAAAAAAAAAAAGAATTTGATGTGGTACTTGTTGATTATGGTTACCAGGAAAGAGTTTTAATTAAAGATTTTTCTGCTTTTAAACCATGTTTCCTTGTTTTAGAAGGTCAGGCCTTCAGATGCAGTCTTAACCATTTAGTTGAATCCATTAGTTGTATTCAATTGGACGAGAGAAGCATGCAGAGACCTTGGGAATTTTATTTCTTCATTTAGAGGGTTATTGACTTGTGTCATCTATGCCTTAGTTCTTATATATCCAAACTGTTTATGTAATTTGGTGGATTTACAATCTCCATTTGCTAGTGCAAGAGAATTTCTTAATCATGGCTCTGCACAGTATAGTACAGTATCAAAGCCATTTCCATCTTCAGTTAGTCTTTACAGTTATTCTTCCTTCAATATAAAAATTGGAAGTGAGGAAGAAATATATATATCTCACATATATAGTCCCAAAAAGTTTTATTGCCAACTTCGTAGAAATAATAAAGACCTAGAGATGACAGAAACAAAAATCACAGAGATTAGTAACCTCAGTCAGTGCCACAAATCTGATTTTAGTAAAATGAGATTGTGTATATCTAAGTATGTAGAGGATGGTCTCCCTTATAGAGCTTTAGCGATGCCGACAGGTTCATTATCTGACTTCCTGGTATATTTTGTGGACTTTGGAAATAAGCAATTAGTAGAAGAAAGTATGTTGAGGGATGTTTCAGATGAGTTATCAGAGTTGCTGTTTACACCTATGCAAGATATTAAATGTTTTTTGTCAGATCTTAGAGATGTAGATATTCCAGCAGAAATCAATAGCTGGTTTGAAGATAATTTTTTGGGAAAACCATTAAGGGCAATAATATTGTCCAAGGAGCCAGATGGCCAGCTTGGTGTAGACTTATATGATGGATATCAACATATAAATCAGAAAATTAAAATGTTGATTCATGCTTATGGAGAAAAACATTGTGACCAAGCACAATGTGTGGAAAAGCGTCCTAAAACAAATGAGAAACTTGCTGTTTCCTTGAAAGGCAAAGTAGAAAACAATTATCACCATAGTACAATAAGTAAAACTAGTCTAATAACATATTCTGAAAGCAAAATAGATCAGTTAATGAATCCCAAAAGTATATATGGCAGGCGTTTGAAACCATCAGTTTGTTATAAAGTTGAACTTGTGTCAAAAAACAAGGTGAAGAAGTCTTTGAATGATGGATTTAAAAATAAAGGTGTAAAAATTGCCCCTGGGTCTGCACATATTCTTGATGAAAGTGATGTGGACCAGAAATCAGTAAGGGTTGTATCACAGTCTTTTATCAGAGAATTAAATCAGGCAGCCTCACAAAACACATACAATCATGCTAGACCACAGATTAAAGACCTTCCTCAACCCAAAATTTACTTGAATGCCAAAGTTAAAGAATATGTTTCTAATATAAGTAATCCAGCAAGTTTCCATATTCAGCTTGCCAAGACTGAAAATGTAATCATGAGCCTAGCGGATGCTCTAAATGCAAGAAGAGCCAATACAGTGAAAGAGAGAAAATCAGTCAAACCTGTGGTGGGAGATCTTGTAGTTGCAGAATACTCGGGTGACAATGCCATTTTAAGAAAATTTTACTAGGAAATTCTTTTGAAGTGGAATTTATTGACTATGGTAACATTGGAGTAGTAAACACATCAAAAATTTATGAAATTAAGAAGGAATTCTTAACTATTCCTCAGCTAGGAGTTCATTCTTTCCTTAGTGGAGTAAAGTAGAATGAGCCTGATGAAATATGGTACAGCAAAACTGTGGATTATTTTGATTCAAGAGTAATAAAACAGTTTCTTGTGAGTTTTTGAAAAAGCATGAACAGAAATGGGAAGTAAATATAATTTGTGATGAAAATGTGTCATTAATGAACTCCTGAAATGGACAGCATGTTCAAAACTACAGAAAACAGTATTGCAAATCCCTAAGGTTGTCTCTCAAAAGGTGAGCCCTATTGATAAAGAAAGGAAGGAAGGACCATCAAATGAGTATGAAGGTTCTATGATCCTTCAACCATCCTACCAACAACTGGTTAATATTCCTTTTGAAGAGTTAAAACCTGGACAGCTTGAAAAGGCTGAAATACTTTATGTTGCAAAATGTGGGATATTTTATGTGAAGTTATCTAAAAATAAAAAGATTTTATCAGATTTAACAGTATTAATTACTAAAGGAGCAAAAAAACCCTCTTTTTTATCAATGGAAAATATTGAAAAAGGCTTAGAATGCTTGGTAAAATCTAAAAAAACTTTGAAGTGATATCAATCAAAAGTAGGAAAAAAGTGTGTTGATAAGAAAGTGCTTGTTTTTTAGTAGATCATGGTAGGTATGAAATAGTGCCCTTATGTAATACCAAGGTGTTTATTAATGAAAGCAGAAATATTCCAAGACAAGCTGTGCCTTGTAAATGAATTTGGTTTGAACATTTTAGGAACATTGCCATTTGAGTCCATTGTGTGCTTAGTTGCTCATTTGGAAATAAACATCCTTTTTCTGAAATACTTAGACTCTGCCTGGGAAGTAGAAATTTTGATAGATGGCCTGTTACTTTTGGAATATTTAAATTTAAATACAGTTCATGTTGAAGAAAACAAATTTAGATCTTCAGAAGTTATTTTCAACGTCGAATCTAAGACTCCTGTATCACATGTACAATAAGATCATTTACTTGGTCAGAACTCCAAAATGGTGGGCAATATTCTGGTATTGCCACTGCTGTTTCTGATCCATCAGACTTCTTTGTTCAGTTAGAAGATTTCTTTGACATAATGAAATCTCTCTTTATGTTGCTTTCTGATCTACCAGAAGACTTAGAAACAGTGCCTCAAGAGCACGTAATTCCAGGTTCTAAGTTGTTTGTTCAAATATGAATTGGAAGATCAGTGGAATAGGGTAGAAATTTCTTAAGTCTCTGATCAGTCTTCTTGTATTGATTGACTATGGATTTTCTGTTTACATACTTTATTCAGATATAAAAAATCTTAAAGTTGTTCCTGAGGAACTTCTGAATTTGCTGAGGCTAAGTTATCCTTGCATCTTATATGGTATCTTACCTGCTAAAGGGAAGCATTGGAATGAAGAAGCCAAAAGTTTTTTTCAAGATTTCCTGAGTAAACCAGGCTTAGTTTTTTAGTTTAGGGAATACAGTTTTGAAACAAAACTGAAGGTAGATATCATTCATGAGAAAAATACTTTGGCAGATATGTTAGTTGACTCTGGTCTTGCAATTTATTCTAAAGATTCAGATCATCTCAATGCAGTTACTGCTACTGGATCTACTAAAATCCAATATAAATCAAAGAGTAAGCCTGTTTGCCAATTGTTAGATCAAAGTTATTACAAAAGAGAAAGTATGAATTGTATGTGCACTGAGAAGCAAAAGCTGAAAAGGCAGAAAACTATAAAGAGGAAAGATGTCTGTAAGAACCTCTTAAAGAGAAGCCATATTAGTAAAAGATTACATTCTAGAAATTTAACACTGAGGAAGAAGGTTGGTAGTGGAAAACATAATCCCTGAAGTACCACTGCATTTGATACATGTGCAGCAGCTTCATTTTGGGAACTACCTAATGGTTTGAATGATAACACCAATTGCATTGAAAACATTTCTGAAAAACTACCAAGTGGAGTACAGGAAAATAATACAATGGACTTGAGAACACCAGAAAAAGCATTGCACGTTAATAAAAAAAAATATATCAGAACATTTGAAAGGTAAGTAGCCATTTAAAAAAAAAGATTTTCTGTAACTTTTGTAGATTTTTGATTCTTTAGAAGTTTGTTATTTACTAAAATTATTCAAGTTGAAAATATCCTGCAAGATTTTACTAAAAAATTTGAATAAATGGATAACTAGAAGTGATCACTTGAATTATAAAATGATGCTTCGCTATTTTTACCTTTTTTGAATGGTGACCCTTGATAATGTAATGAAAGTAGAGGGTTTGAACCACATATGCGTGCAGACATGCATGACATTTTACACATTTCAGGGATTTCACAAAACTCCTGAAGGTCCATAGATCTCAGGTTGATCTTGCTACTGTTAGAGAGCTTCCTGGGCTCATTTTGAAGAATCAGTTTTCTATTATGTTTCTTATTAGATTAAATATATCTTCAGGTTTTTTGAGTGTGATTCTCAGCATAATGATAATGCAGTTGAACTTACAGAATAAGCTGACTCCAGCACATTTCATCTGAAAATTTTTAGACATCAAATTGATTCTAAAATACTGTTAAAATTTTAATATTTTTATATGCTAGAGTATTGTCAATTTGGCTTATGCATATTGTATTTCGTTTTCTGTATGGATTAGTGAGGATTTTGTAGGCTATAAAGAATGTTCTCTGCTTAATGAATGTTTGTTCTGCCTGTAAATTGGTATATTATTCCATATTATAACTAGTATCATAGCCGGTTACATTCTGTGAATGAATGGAGGTGTCTTGTTTTTGTTGATGTATTTTAGAAAGAGGATTTCATTTGAATTCATATTAGATGTTTTATAGTGAATTGATCAATGCCTTAAAATTGGCCCTTTTTTCTTATTTTTGAATCACTCTTTTATCACTCTTTTATCATAGTAGAGTGCTTATTTACTGTGTTCCAGGTACTGTGTGGTGATTTATGTGTATTAGCTCATTTAAAGCTTACCACAATTCTATAAAGTAGGTTGATATTAAGGTTTAAAATGGACTCTAATAACTAGTATCCTGCTTCTTTGCCTGAATTCAAAACCACTTTACAGAGAGACAAGGAGAAAGACAATTGATGAGCAACATACCACATTTATTAAAGAAAAAAAATGATGAATGTGGCTTATATCCATGGGCAAATGGGTTTACCAATATTGAATCAGTAAACTAGACTTACCACATAGCCACAGAGGAGTGTTTCTCCATATGGGGGCTTACCCATGTAAACCTTACAGCTTGAGGTAGTTATCTCTATAAAGGGAGAGAGGGAGGAGGAAGAGGCTAATCCAACATAGATCTTTCTCATTGTAAATGGACCAGTCAGATTGCCTCTACTCCTTGTGTATAAGGGAGGAAAGAGACCAGAGAATTGTTATGCTAGGAGTGTGCCTCAGTCATGAATACTTTGACATGGAAGGAAGATCGGGAATGGGAAGCAGTACTCCTCTCCCCCAAAGTTATTATCACTATTTTATGGATAAGGCTCAGGGAAATTAAGTAAATTTCCCGTGCATATAAAGCTGGTAAGTAAGGAACTGAAAATTTAAACTCAGATTTCTCCAATTCCAAAGTCTACTTTTATTCATTATTTATACTTAAAAAATAGTTTATTTGAGGAAGAGTTTTTCTATAAAACTCTTGATGATCAGTCCATATATTTTGGCATTTACATATCTTTTATTGTTCCTTTACCTGTGTATATTTCTGCCTTCTTTGTTTTTCCTATCAGATTCTTTAAGATTCCACTTTTGGTCCCCATTTCTATCTCACTTCCTGCATTCCTTAGCACACGGTGAATCAAAAAGTGAATTAAAGTGTGAAAGTAGCAGTTATAAAAGGAGTCAGGGAATCAAACAAATTATACTTCTTAAAAAATTTGAGGTCCCGTTTAAGGAAAAATCATAACTTCAGTGAGACAAATAAAAGAAATATGGTTTTACGGACTAAGAATAGACTGATAAGTTTGCTATAATTATAGTTTTAAAACAAAACAAAAGAAAACAACATACACTGATTTATTTTTCTTGAGTACCATCCGAGCTCCTTCCACCTGTATTACTTGTCCAAGGGCAGTAGTAACCACTGCTGTTTGCTGCTGTTATTGCCTGCGGGCTCTCTGAGTCTAGAGGAAAATGGTTCTAGTAGTTCTTGTTTGAAGATAATCAATAAATATTGTGCTTGAGAAACTCTCTCGCCTATTAAAAATGTTACCAGAGGGGCTCTAACAGCAGTGGTTTTCAACCTAGGCTTTGCATTGGCATTAAGAAAGGATGTTTTTTAAAACTCTGATGCCTGGGTCTCACTTTTAGAGATTGTTTTAATTGGTCAGGCTATGGCCTTGCCATTAGGATTTTAAAGTTCCCCAGGTGATTCTAGTGTAGAGCCAAGGTTGAGAACCACTATTCTAGAAAGTATTATGGATAACTTCCTGAATTATTTCGTGAGTGAAAATAGTAATTCTGGATTTTATGTGTGAAAACTTTTAGAAACTGTCCCCTTCTGTATTTGGAATCCAGACTATACATAATGAGTCACAGTAATCCTCTGCTAAACTTAATTCAGAGTAAAAGACGTTGTGTTAGAAATGGCCTAGCAGCATTATTTTAGTTATAGAAGTTGCTGCCTCTTATATTTAGAAAATTGGCTTAAATTTCTCATAGATTCAGCCTACTGTAACAAACATATCAGTATTTAAACATTCAAGGTAATTTTTTTAACATCTTTATTGGAGTATAATTGCTTTTACAGTGGTGTGTTTCTGCTTTATACCAAAGTGAATCAGCTATACATATACATATATCCCCATATCTCCTTCCTCTTGCGTCTCCCTCCCATCCTCCCTATCCCACCCCTCTAGGTGGTCACAAAGCACTGAGCTGATCTCCCTGTGCTATGCGGCTGCTTCCCACTAGCTATCTATTTTACATTTGATAGTGTATATATGTCCATGCCACTCTCTCACTTCGTCCCAGCTTCCCCTTCCCCTGTCCTCAAGTCCATTCTCTACGTCTGCGTCTTTATTCCTGTCCTGCCCCTAGGTTCACCAGAACCTTTTTTTTTTTTTGATTCCGTTTATATGTGTTAGCGTATGGTATTTGTTTTTCTCTTTCTGACTTCACTCTGTACGACAGACTCTAGGTCCATCCACCTCACTACAAATAACTCAATTTCATTTATTTTTATGGCTGAGTAATATTCCATTGTATATATGTGCCACATCTTCTTTATCCATTCATCTGTTGATGGACACTTAGGTTGCTTCCATGTCCTGGCTATTGTAAATAGAGCTGCAGTGAACATTTTGGTACATGATTTTTTTTGAATTATGGTTTTCCCAGGGTATATGCCCAGTAGTGGGATTGCTGGGTCGTATGGTAGTTCTATTTTTAGCTTTTCAAGGAACCTCCATACTGTTCTTCATAGTAGCTGTATCAATTTACATTCCCACCAACAGTGCAAGAGGGTTCCCTTTTCTCCACACCCTCTCCAGCATTTATTGTTTGTAGATTTTTTGATGATGGCCGTTCTGACTGGTGTGAGGTGATACCTCATTGTAGTTTTGATTTGCACTTCTCTAATGATTAATGATGTTGAGCATCCTTTCATGTGTTTGTTGGCAATCTGTATATCTTCTTTGGAGAAATGTCTATTTAGGTCTTCTGCCCATTTTTGGATTGGGTTGTTTGTTTTTTGGATATTGAGCTGCATGAGCTGCTTGTAAATTTTGGAGATTAATCCTTTGTCAGTTACTTCATTTGCAAATATTTTCTCCCATTCTGAGGGTTGTCTTTTCATCTTGTTTATGGTTTCCTTTGCTGTGCAAAAGCTTTTAAGTTTCATTAGGTCCCATTTGTTTATTTTTGTTTTTATTTCCATTTCTCTAGGAGGTGGGTCAAAAAGGATCTTGCTGTGATTTATGTCATAGAGTGTTCTGCCTATGTTTCCTCTAAGAGTTTGATAGTGTCTGGCCTTACATTTAGATCTTTAATCCATTTTGAGTTTATTTTTGTGTATGGTGTTAGGGAGTGTTCTAATTTCCTTCTTTTACATGTAGCTGTCCAGTCTGTGTTTGATTTGCTTTTCTAGCTTCATGAGATGGAGACTTAGATTATTTTATTTTATTTTTTAGGTTGTGTTGGATCTTCCTGCTGCTGGTCTGGGGGCCACTATTTGAGAATCATTGTTCTATATTATACAAACAGAATTTTGGACGTCTCATTTTCAATGTAGGACACCATTGAGTCCACATTTTACTCAACCTATTGAGCAAGCTGTTAGAAGCACTCTCAGCTACTTGACCTAATACATTGCAGCAATTACGCAGGCTGAGATAATTGAATGTGTTCAAAAGACTCTTGTATACTCATAAAATACTTCAATAAAGGTTAAAAATACAGTATGGTAGGAAAAAGAAAGTAAAGGCACACATATGAAAGGCTTTTTTCTTTTCTCTGTCAACCAGGACGCGCTTCATACTTAGATTGTGTATACATCGGAATACATGATGGTTCACAAGATCCCTTTGACTTAGAGCCACCTACTCATCTGAGAAAGGATCTTTCATCTCCCTGTGGTTATTTTTTATAGATCTATGTTTTGTTTCAGTGATGCAAAAATGTTAAGTTTTATTTTGCCCTTTACACTGTTGGTTTTGTTCTGAGATTTTCCGCAAATATCTTTTTTTTTTTTTTTTTTTTTGGTCCACTCATGTTGATTAATGAAGGGACTTAAAACAAGAGTGGAACTTCTCCATTCAAGGGCTGAGGGATGATCTGACAGGAGCAAAGCATTCTGTTATGTTGGTTTCTCTTTGGTCTGTTTTCCCTGCTAACAATCCTCATATGCTTGGTGGATATATGCCAGGCTGTCAATCTGGGAGCTAAATTAGGAAACAGGTCGATGGATTCCATGTACAGAATTTCATTTTGTCTCCAAATTTTGAGCACAGTATGTTACCCATGCCTTCTGTTGCGCTTGGCATTACCAAATTAGGAGACTCTTTTTTCTGGTATAATTTCTCTAGAGCAGTGGATTGGAAACTTTTGTTCTCAAGTTCCCTTTATAATCTTAAAAACTATTGCAGATCCCAAAGAGCTTTTGTTTATGTGGATTATATCTATCAAAATATACTGTGTCAAAAAAAATTGAAGATTTAAAATATTCATTATAAAATAATCTAATTATATTTTAATTTTATATTGTAATTTTAAGACTAACATAATTCTATGAAAATACTTCTGAAACCAAATAGAAGAATTGGCATTGTTTTAAATTTTTGTAAATTTAATGCCTGCCTTTGTGGAGGATAGCTGGGTTTCCCTGTTTGCTTCTGCTTTCAGTCTGTTTCTATATCAGACGTTATGTAGTTCTTGGAAAATTCCATTCTGTACTCATGAGAGAATGAGAATGGAAAAGGCAAATCACATCTTAGTATTATTATGAAAATAGTTCTTACCTTAGTGACTGGTAAGGTAAGAAAGGGTTTCAGGGACCCATTAGTAGTACCCAGACCACAGTTTGAGAACTGCTGCTTTAGAGAATAAACGTACCTTCTGTTGAGTAGTGGAGAGGTAATCACCTAGGCATTTGGGGTTGGGCTTGGGGTCATTGGTCTAATTTCTTCTATACAGAATCTCAGTAAATCCTTTTTCTGTTCTTTTTTATGTATGTATGTATGTATTTGTTTAGTTATTACTTATCCACTCACCTCCTTCATAAAAATAAAACCTCACTGTAAGGTATGCACTTGGAGATGCTATTTCAGATATTAAATGATTGGCTCTCATCCTCTACCATGATTCTGTTTTCAGAGCAGTTGGGCTAAAGTTATTATCTTCCTAGAAGCGGAAAGAGAGGAAGGGAAAGTTGGGTGGAGATGGCAGACAAACTGTAACTAGGGATGAGACAGTATGTCTTTATCTCCATAGTCATCTCCTAGCAAAATCTGCCCAGATCAGACCATTGGAATAGGTATCAACTAGTTTTCTTTTTCCATTGCTGATATTTTTCTGCCCTTGGGATTTATCTTTTTATTTTTTCCCTGTTATTTTAATAGGGTTTTGAGAGGCAGCAAAGATATGTGTTGCCGCCATTAGTTCTTCCATCATTATGCATAGTTGACAATAGTACGTTGGTCTTCTTCACTATTTATTTCTTGATAAATTAGAGGATTTTATTTTCCAAAAATGACCACAGTGCTGTCTCCTGTCCTTATTCTCTTCATAGAGTGTAGAGAAGTGATGCTGTGTAACTTCCGAGGCTTGGTCCTGAAGGCTGTGTGCCTCTAACTTGTGCACTGGAATACTTGTGCTTAATGCTGAGGTGCCACGTAAGAAGGCTAGTTACGCTGACGTTGCCACGCTGTGAGGAAACCCAAGCCACATGGAGAAGAAATGTTTAGGCACTTTTTTGGTAGTTTCAGATTAATGACCATTTTAATATCACCTTTATATAAGGCCCAGACATTGTGAAGCAGTGCTCTATCCTGTCTGAATTTCTGCCTCACAGAATCTGTGAGCATAATCATACCATTATTTTTACCACTAAGCTATGGAGTAAGTTGAAATAATAACTGGAACAGGTTTTGGTACCAGAAGTGAGAGGCTGCCATAACTTTTGGACTGAGCAGTGGGTAGAAACCAAAGGGCCTTGAAGAGAGGAAACCTGACCAAGCCTCAAGGACGCTATCAAGTGAGGGCTTTGAGGAAGTTGAGGAAAATGTTGGAAGCTGGAGGAAAGGAGACTGGAAATATTTGTCAGTTAAAGAAAATTTAGCAAAATTGTTACTGCCACCATATGGAAAACTGAAAGTGTACCTAACGAGCTTGAGGAATCCAGCTAGGCTAAAGAGATTTCCAAGCAATCACTGAATTCCTGCTGGTCTCCTTCTTTTGAATGAGAGTGCCTACAGAAGTTATTCGTTGCTTGTCCCACAATTGTATGTTAAGTATGTGTGGGGTAACAGGCCACTTTGTTTCATAGGTCTTCAGATCAAAAGGAGCTGTACTTGAGGAACTTCCTCTTGGCAGCCTAATCTACCCTTGGACCTGGAGGTTCAAGACTGTCCTGATGCCATAATAGATTGAGATTTTGGAGGTCTTAGGGAAGGGCATAGTGTATTTTGCATATGGGAATGCTGTGAATTGTTGTGGCCAGAGTGAAGACTGTGTTACATTGTTTTATCCTGAGATTGTCACAGTAATATTTCCCATCTCACATGCTTTTATCCAGTGTGACCTTGCCATTCTTCACCACTTGGATCTGGACAGGCTTGTGAATGCTTTGATCAAAGCATAGGGTAGAAGTGATGCAATGTGGCCTTGCAAGGCTGGGTCATAAACAGTGATGCAGATTTCACCTTATTTTCTGAAACAGTTGAATGTGGTTGCCTGGACTATCATGAAAGAAATCCAACTTTCAGCATGCAGGCTGGGGAGGAAACCCAAGCCACATGGAGAAACCGTGTATAAGGATTCCTGTCAACAGTTCTAGAACCCAGCCATTTGAGTTGTCCTTGCCATGGGCGTTGTGCAGAGACAACCCAACTCCATCATGTCCAAATTTCTAAGCTGCAGGATGCACGAACTTGGTAAAATAGTTGTTTTATACATTAAGCTCTGAGGTGGTAACTAGAACAACTGGATAACATAAACACATTATAAGAATCATTAGACCTTTTTTTGGTGTGTGTAGATGTGGTAAAGATGCTCAGTAATGTATAAAGTATGAGTTTCAGTGAAAATGTTTATGACACACATTTTAGCTGCCTAATGGCTTACTTATTCATTTATTTGGTTTTGGGATGATAAGTCACGTGACTATATCTGAATTCTAGATAGCTCTTGTGCCATTGTACATTAGTCTGTACTGGTTTATTTGTAAGCATTCTATTTAATTTGTAGTTCTACTTGACTAAAAATTGAATAAATATGATTCTTTCAATTTGCCTCCATATTTTACACATAATAGATATGAGATAAATGCATATTGATTAAATATTAAATTTTGTCATCTTATCAGAGGGCATAATTCATGAATTTTTAAAACTGAAAATGTTTCAGATGACTTAGGAAATAGGGAATTATATATCAATCAACCCATTTATTATATGGGTTATAGTCTATTAAGGAACTTCATTCCTTGTAATCTCTACATCTAATTTGAATATTTTTTTTGAGGTAAAGAAAAATGTTTAGCAGTTCAGAAAAATGTTTCTATAATTTTTTGGAGCGTTTTGCTGACATCTAGTGGCATTCAGTCCTATATGGTTTAAATTCCTTTTAGTTTCCTTTATTTCTATTCATTTTTCCGTGATTGTCTTCTCTTAATTTTTAAGCCTTTTTTTTCTTTTTTAAGGTAAAAGATATTTCAGGTGCCTAAAGTAAGGGTAGGATTTTTTGAGCATGTGTGATGTTATACATGTACCTTATATATAATTTAACATACATGAATAAATATAATCATGTCATTCATTTTTAAGTATAGTTGTTTCCTGCACTTTTTCTTTTCCTTCATTTGCTTGGATTCCCCTCCCTTCCTCTTTTCTCTGTTCTAATAATTCATATAATTTCTGTTTATATAATTCTTCCATCCCTGCCCTAAGGTAGGTCATAACAGCCAAATTTTCTCCATGTGCATATAATTCAGTGCATGAGTGAATTTAATGATGTTAGCATATAAATACAATGTACACATTTTTGTTATGTTTTATAAAAAATGATCATACAATTTTCTGCATTTTGCTTTTCTCACTTAGCATTTCTCATAGAAATCTAAGATAAGTAACCAACTACTTTTATTTTTTAAAATGTACTCATAATTTTTAAAAATATGGATATATTTTAATTCTGTTTTCAGCAACTTTATTTATTTGTTTGTTTGTTTATTTATTTATTTTTTGCGGTACGCGGGCCTCTCACTGTTGTGGCCTCTCCCGTTGTGGAGCACAGGCTCTGGACGCGCAGGCTCAGTGGCCATGGCTCATGGGCCCAGCCGCTCCACAGCATGTGGGATCATCCCGAACCGGGACACGAATCCGTGTACCCTGCTTCGGCAGGCGGACTCTCAACCACTGCGCCACCAGGGAAGCCCCAGTCACTATATCTTTAAATATTTCTTTTACCCATTATATCTCTTCTCTTTAAAACCTGCTTGCTATTTATTATTTTTGATATTCTCGTTTATTCCTTTTGCTCTGTCACACCTGTCTTCATCTTTTACCATTTCCGTTTCTTTACCTGTCTTCATCTCTTTTCCTGTCTCTATTCCTCCATCTCCTTTTCCTCATCTGCCCCTTTTTTTTCCCCTCTGTTTTCCACAGTGCTTCAGTGAATGTTCTCTTATATGTTCCAGGGGTTGTCTTTGTGATAATTTTTAATATATGTCAATGAATGAAATTTCTGAAAAAGAGAATACTTGTGTTTAATCTCACCGAGAAGTGTTAGATTGCTTTCCAGAATGGCTACAGCAGTCCACACACCCACCAGCAGTAAATTATCATTATTGTGCCTTAACATTCCCACCAGTACTTGACATTGCCTAACTTTCATTTGGTTAGTATTAATGGTATAATAGTGATGTAATGTTTTCACTTTTATTTCTCTTATTACTACTTTTTGAGCATACATTTTATGCTTGTTATATATATCCTTGTTCTATTTTACTGTTGCGCTTCCTGCTGCCCCTTATTGGTTTGCATGAGTTCCTTGTATATTCTGGATAAGAAATATCCAGTAGAACTTTCTATGATGATGGAAATGTTACTTTGTGATGTCCAGTACTACAGGGACCACTAGTCACATGCAGCTATTGACTACTGTGATTGAAGAATTGACTTTTTAATTTTAATTAATTAACTAGTCACATGTGGATAGTGGCTCATGCATTGGGTAGTACAGCTCTAGATATTCTTTGTCATTTTGGGGCACTTGCAAATATCTTCTTTTTGGATGGTGTCCTACATTGTACAAAATTTATTAAATTTTATTTAACAAGTATATTTTGTTTTATGGTTTATGCTGAAGAATTTTATCATATCTGTCTCCTTTAGTTTTTTTACTTAAGATTGTCTAGTGGATATACACATAAATGGAATTGCAGGATCATGAAGTATGGGCATGGTTAATTTCAGAAAGCAGTGCCAGATTGCTCTCCAGATGGCTGCGCCAGTTTATACTGTCAAGTTTCCTTTCCTCCATATCCTTGATAGCCCCTGACATTATTTGACTTCCTAATTTTTGCTTTTAAACATTAAAAAAAAAAGCATCACTTTTTTATAGAGAGAGCATAGTGATGGATATTTGCAGGGATACCTCAAAGTCATTTTGTTTGCATTTTATTCCTTATATCCCATTTTAGATTTTTGTTGGGAACTGAGGTAACTTGTACCTTTTGGGAAGGCACAAAAGAAATAAAAGTTTTATTTTGGAGACTTTGGATCAGTAAGCCTTCATGCAAATATTTCTGAACTGTTTGAATCAGGAAGGCAAAGAAAAACAGTATCAGACTGCCTGATTTCTGTATCTTTGTCCTGAAGACTAAACCCATCATGATAAGGTTCCTTAATCCCATGCTGGAAATTATCTGCACACTTATTTAAAAACCTTCCTCCTCTACACTTGTGAATATCACTGTAAACTGAAGGAAGAGGCTTTATTCCTTATTAAGGACTAATAATCTTTTTTTTTTCTTGTGGTACGCGGGCCTCTTACTGTTGTGGCCTCTCCCGTTGCGGAGCACAGGCTCTGGATGTGCAGGCTCAGCGGCCATGGCTCACGGGCCCAGCCGCTCCGCGGCATGTGGGATCCTCCTGGACCCGGGGCATGAACCCGCATCCCCTGCATCGGCAGGCGGACTTTCAACCACTGCACCACCAGGGAAGCCCAGGACTAATAATCTTTTAAAAAATTAACTGTTTATTCAAAAAACATTTGTTAATTGAAGTCCTATATCCACCCCACCCCAGATCTTAGACTGCAGTTTATTTGTTGATATATCTGATTATGTGTTTATTTCTTGAGGATAGATACTATCATCTCAACCCTTAATACTTAAAAACTATCATGGCTTCCCTGGTGGCACAGTGGTTAAGAATCCGCCTGCCAATGCAGGGGAAATGCGTTCGATCCCTGGTCTGGGAAGAGCCCACATGCTGTGGAGCAGCTAAGCCCTTGTGCCAGAACTACTGAGCCTGCGCTCTAGATCCCACGAGTACAACTACTGAAGCCCTCACAAGTAGAGCCTGTACTCCACAACAGGAGGAGCCCATCCACCCCAATGAAGAGTAGCCCCTGCTCAACACAACTAGAGGAAGGCTGCGTGCAGCAACGAAGACACCACGCTGCCAAAAATCAATTAATTAATTAAAAAATTAAAAACTATCACTTCTTTCTGACTTACTTCACTCTGTATGACAGATTCTAGGTCCATCCACATCTCTACAAATAACCAAATTTCTTTCCTTTTTATGGCCTAGTGATAGTCCATTATATATATGTATCACATCTTCTTTGTCCATTCATCTGTTGACGGACATTTAGGTTGTTTCCAAGTCCTGGCTATTGTAAATAGAGCTGCAGTGAACATTGGGGTACATGTGTCTTTTTGAATTATGGTTTTCTCAGGGTATATGCCCAGTAGTGGGATTGCTGGGTCATGCAGTAGTTCTATTTTTAGTTTTTTAAGCAACCTCCATACTGTTCTCCATCGTGATTGTATCTATTTACATTCCCACCAACAGTTCAAGAGGGTTCCCTTTTCTCCACAACCTCTCCAGCATTTGTTGTTTGTAGAGTTTTTGATGATGGTCATTCTGACGGGTGTGTGGTGATACTTCACTGTAGTTTTGATTAACACATATCTGTGGAAGCTAGAAAAATGATACAGATGAACCTATTTGCAAGGCAGGAATAGAGATGCAGATGTAGAGAACGGATGGGTAGACACGGCATGGGGTGGAAGAGGAAGGTGGGATGCACTGGGAGATTAGGATTGACATATATACACTACCATGTGTAAAATAGATAGCTAGTGGGAACCTGCTGTATAGCACAGGGAGCTCAGCTCGGTGCTCTGTGATGACCTAGATGGGTGGGATGAGGGGTGGTGGGAGGGAGGTCCAAGAGAGGATATATGTATACATATAGCTGATTCACTTCGTTGTACAGCAGAAACTAACACAACATTGTAAAGCAATTATACTCCAATAAAAAAATAAAGAGCTCTGGCACCCAGAAAAAAAACTGTCACCTGAATTTTTAATACTTAATACAGCATTAAGTGTATAGTAAACATTCAACCAGTATGTGTTGACTTAAACATATACTCTGTACCAGGAATTAGCCACAATATCTGTATCTTTCTTTGTTGGCAAACAGACCTACCTCAACTCCAAAGAAGAAATCATCACACATTGTACTTAAATTTTCAGTATAGAGTATAGCTTTAATCATCCATCCATAAGTTTGTCATGGGTGTGATAGCAGCCAACTAGGACAACAAATGTGACCAAGTTCAGAAATACCAGTCTCAAGTCATTTAAAAATTCACTTACCTGGAAGATGTTTTTCTTGACTACTTTACATAATTGAGATATTAACTCATTGACCAGGGGAGTTTTGCAGAAACAAACGCCTGTGGCTAGCGATTTTATTTTGGCTGGCCAAAAATTAATTCTGTTATTTCACTAACATTTTGTGGATTATTACATTTAATAGTTATACATGCCACACCTGTAAAGTCTTCTGATTTTCATGAAATGTTGTCTTCAGTCCACTCTTCTGTAGAAGCGAAGGAGCATTCTCTAGCACCGTGAGTTTCATTTTCACTTTCCATATCAGAATCAATCACAGGTTTTTTTGTCTTTTTGTTGGTCTAGTATTCACATCGTCTGAATCAAAACTATATTATGAAGAAGTATCATCTTCTGAGACATTGGTATATATGTCGCTCCGACAATCTGAGAAAGTATCTGCATAAAATTCACCAAAAAAATTCTCCTTCATTCAACATTTCGCATTGCGTCGTTTTTGAAAATTTTACCTTTATAACATACACAAGATTGGAACAAAAACCTAACGGAGTAAAATGTGAATGATAACAACAATCATAAGTTGTATAATGAACCCTTGATCAATTTTAAGGTCTAACAACTTCTGATGGTGATGTTAATTATATCACTCTCTAAAAACGTATTGATATGTCTCCAGTCAGTAACGTTCAAGCAACAAAAGACGTATTAATACATCTCCAGTCAGTGATGTGTTAATATGATATAATATTTGGAATAATTTTCCTACAAATGAAATTATTAAATATAGTTTTGGGGAAAATCGCAAGTTTTGTTTTATACTTTAGCTTTCTGGTCATGTCATCACCATTGTCCTTCTGGCCTTTGTCACTTTACGTACTTTCTGGTTATTTTCACTGATTCTCTTCCCCTCTTCCGGTTTTCCCCTGCTACCCTGTTCATTCTCGCATATTGCTTGTTTCTTGTTAAATTCTTTGTCTTGTCACTCTACCAGAAGTGAAAGCATCTCTGAAGTGACAAATTTTTATTTTCTTTGTACATCGTATTGCCTGGGATGTTACGGTCAGCACCTTGGAGCTTTGAAACTAATAGATTGTGAAATTTGCCTTCAGGTTCTGAATTATTCTGCCATCAATTTAACATGTGTTTAACTCATTTTGGTAGATTGTATTGAGTGAACCATCCACATTTTCTTGTTGATCAACAGTACAAGGTACAAAACACTTGTTTGGAGTTTATATCTTCATTTCTTACATTTCACTGGAATTGCAGACCTGTATATCCTTGAAGTTTTCAGCTGGATGCCTAATAGTAGCCAGTTCAGATTTAGCTTGTCTAAAATTAAATTCTTATTTTTCCTACCCAAATTTTCTCTTTCCCCAGTATTCTTCATCTTAGGAATTGGTTTCCTCTTCACCTGGTTGTCATGACAAAACCCTCGATGTTATCCTCGATTGCTCTTTTTCTCTCATACCCCACAAACATTCCTATTGGCACCACCTTTAAAACATAATCTCTATGACTTTTTACCCCTTGCATTGCTATCATCAGGGTGTAAGCCACCACCATTTCTTCCCTGCAGCAGACTTCTCAGTGGTCTCCCTGCTGCCCCTACGAATATATACCCAGTCTGTTCTTCACATAGCTGAGTGAGCCTATTAAAACGCAAATCTGATTCTGTACAAAACCTCCAGTGGTTTTCTTCCACATTTAGATTAAAATTCAAAGTCCTTGAGTGGCTGTAAGGCCCTGCATTATTTGACCCATTGCTACCTCTCTTACCTCATCTTTCACTTTTTCTGTCACTTACTATTCTCCAGCCACATTGTTCCACTTACTGATCTTTAAACATGTTTAAAGGTCCTTTATATGTACTAGCCTAAAATGTTTTTCCTTAGGAATGCATAAATTTCTCACTTTATTCAAGTCTCTTATTTAAATATTGTCTTATTATAGAGGCCAATCCTGACCATTCTTCATAAAGTAAGTATATTTTCACCTCTATAACTCCCTATCCTATTATTCTACTTTATTTTACTTCCTTACATTGGTTACAACTGATACTATGGTTTGTATATATTTTTATTTCTCTTCACTAGAATGTAAGCTCTTTGAAGGGAAGAAATTTGCTTATCTTGTTCACTATAGCCCCTGCACTGAGGGCATTTGTTCACATATAATATGTGCTCAATAAATATTTGCTAAATAATGATTACATAAATTCAATTTCTGACTGTTACAGAATTTACCTTTGTGCTCAATTCAGAACATATTTGCTTTTTTGTTTTTCTTGCATGAGGTTTGGCTCTAAACATTGGAATTTCTGTAAGTATGACTTTATGCATTATCAAACTTAACATTTTCTGAGTTAATTAAATGAGTATGCATTCTTTTTAGGATAATGCATCATGTTTTGTATCTTCTGTGATTCACTCTCAGGGTGATGGACCAAAAAGTAATGAGGTCCTTTACAATTTACAGGTAGAAATTTTGGCCACCAGATGGAGACCCAGTACTGACTTTTTATGATAGGCTGACTATCCAAGAAGTAATCATAAAAATAAAAGATGCCTTTCTCTCTCCTGTTTTGTATATTTCTAACAAATTTTACTCTTTAGATATCGTCTTACCTATATTCAGGATGGTTTGGTGTGGTTAGCAAGTTGTAGTAAACAGGAAGCATTAGAATATGATTCATTCAAAGATTAAAGATCCAAACAAAGCTCAGGGTATTTGGTTAATTCTGTTAAGTAAGGTTGGAGGAGCACCGGCTGTTGAAAACAGTTAAAATGTGTGAGTTATGCTGAGTTGATTGGATTTTAGAAGTGAAGGGATTTGTATCAGTAGGAAAAAGGGCAGTCAGGGAAGAGTATAAAAGGGAAAATGATTCATGATAAAATAGAAATAGGTGTAACTGAAGTGTGCTTTCTTGATACAGCAGGGTAGAGCAGCAGTGAAGGTCACAAAGTAGGAGGCTTCCAGAGATTTGCCAGCAGCAGGATGGTCTGAGGAATTTTCTAACTGGCCAGGCAAATTGGATTCTGCTTGTTCTTTCCTAAATGAATGGAGAAGCTAGCTAGTTAGAAGTTAGTTTTATCACTTTATCCCTTTATTTTTGGTATCATCTTTCCATAGTGCCATGCAATTTGGAGACTGCCTGTGCCACATACGAGATAACTAAAGCAGTAAATATGTTTTCCATGAACTTCTTAGAGAATATGATTTTCCTCATGACTAAAAGACAAAAGATCCCAGAAGGGAAATGTAAAATAACTTTTCCATATTTGTTCACTAGGTTTCATCTATGAAAGTCTTTTTATGACAATGCTAGGAGAAGAAAAATATTTCATGGCCTGTATGCTATTTGACCTGAACATTAGAGGAAAAGTTTGCTTTTTGTTTCACTGTCACCTCACGGAGAGGTTGGTGAACTTTGTTCTAGTTTCCTTTTACTCCCTGCAAATGGCAGTCACCTTTTAACTGAACTCTCTGCCTCTGCTCTCCCCTCTGTCCCATTGGCCTTCTGTAATCCTGCCAGGCTAATGTACCTAAAACAAAAACAGAGATGACCATGTCTGCCCATATCTATCAAAGACTGCATTCAGTGCAGGGTAAAATCCAAACTGTTTAGCATGATGGGGTCTACTTGCCCCTGCCTGTATTTTAGACTGATGGCTCAGCTCAGGTGTAACTTTTGGAGCCTTTCTTAATTTTTCTGAACAAAAATCAGGTAGCCCACTCCTTTGCGTTCATGCTTTTGTTTTGTACTACTAGTATATACCTTATCACTTACGTTGTATTTAACTTTATTGATTTTTCACCTTGCATAGATTTTTGAATTCCTTGAGTTCTGGAATCCTCTCTTATTTCCTAGGGTTTTCAGTGCCAAAATAAGAGCAATTAGTAAATTTTTTGTTCAGCTCTTCAGTTTTGTTTTTGTAGAAACATGTAGAATCATTTATTTCCTGCCATGCCATACTAAAGATTTTAGTTAACTTTAGTTTGATTTTTAAAATTCATGCTCAAAACCAAAATAGCCTGTTGGGCAAAATGACAAACCAAAGACGGTATTATCATTTTAACCTTTTAAAATGTAGATAGCTTGTCACCTTTATATTACATTATGGATAATATTTAATAGAACTTATTTCTCTTGAAAATTATATGCAAATCATACCAATAAAGTCAATTCATAACCTTGTAGGATTTACCAAAATGAAGAATTAGTTCTTCCTTGCACCCTCCTGTCAAAAATACCTATACCAAACACATGCAAAACAATGTATACAACAGTAACAGAAGTATAGTGATACTCTATTAGTAAATCTAATATTGAAGAGTGCTTTAGAATTCATTTATTCATTAATGAAAAATTTTTTAACACCTACTCTTTGTCAGGTACCATCCTGGGTCCTGGAAAGTATAAGTAAAAAGGTCAACTCTTAACACTCATGGAACTTACTGACTTATGAGGAAGATAAACAGTAAGAAGTAAACAGTGAAAGAGCAAACATGATTCTGGATAATGGTGATTGCTATTAGGAAAATCAGAGCAATAATTTATCAAATAGAAGGTCAAAGAACATTTTTACTTTTTTCCCTCATTTAAAAGATTATAGGGGCTTCCCTGGTGGTGCAGTGGTTGAGAGTCCGCCTGCCGATGCAGGGGACATGGGTTCGTGCCCCGGTCCGGGAAGATCCCACATGCCGCGGAGTGGCTGGACCCGTGAGCCATGGCCGCTGAGCCTGCGCGTCCGGTGCTTGTGCTCCGCAACGGGAGAGGCCACAACAGTGAGAGGCCCAAGTACAGCGCAAAAAAAAAAAAAAAAAAAAAAAAAAAAAAAGATTATATGAGCAATGATGATAGCTTAGATTACAGGGTAGTGCTGAATACCAGAAAAAAGTATATGTATGTGGGATGTATTTTGGAAGTTGAGCCACCAAGACTTGATGATGGATTGGATGTGAGAGGTAAAGAAGAATCAAGGATGATTTAAAGTTTGTTTTTTCTTCTGCTTGAGTGCCTACAGACTTTAGAAAAGTAATCTGATTTTGAAATTCTTGCATTTTTATGCTCGAAACTATGAGGATGTAGGGGTTGTTAACTGGGAGGACATTCCTAGAGACATAGAGTGAATAGGAGTGGAAGATCCAAAGTATTCCTCAGCCCTAAATGCTCTTGTTCACTCTTCAAAACCATTTTGTGGCTCTTACATAGGCAATGGTATATCTTTGTGGCATTATCAAATAATATTATAAATTTTGACATCTTAACCCTAATAACTGTTGCCATTCAAACCTGGAAATGAACTGAGTGAGTAATAAAAGAGGATATCACTGTTAGAGTGTGGTAGATATTTTCTGTTTTTCCCTCTAAATTTATTCTCCACTATTCTTCAACCTGCTGTGTTTCCCAGAGGATGACCTTTATGGACTGTGTCAGTAGGCTGTCTTACCCTCCGGCTTTTGTTTAGGTTTGGTTAGTGGGCTGCATTGGTAGGAGATTAAAAGGTGAGAAGAGTGAGATTGGCATATTTATTGACCCTCTTCCTTCACTACCATCTTGCCACGAGCTGGCTGTGTGTCTCTACCAAAGGCCACAGCTCCAACTGAATGGTCTTCTCTTTCAGCTACTTCTAATTATATCATAATCCTTCCAGAGCCTATGCTGCATCCACTCAGACTGCATCTCAAGGTATTGCCTTTGGCTGGAATGAAAAGTGGGTCTTTAATAAATGAATTTACTATTTTTATGAGCAGTTGCATTTAAGTGATGAGGTACCTTTTAAGACCAACAAATCCCATGAACAACAGCAACTATTCTTACTTCTTTCACTTTTAAAATGAGTTGTTAGAAACAAGGTGTGTGGGATATTGCGACAATAAATGGCATATTTGGTAAATTCACAGATGATAGAGTTGATGGCAGAAGAGCGGCAAACAGTGAAAATCCAAATCCAGAGGGCATGTTTTTTTGGTAAGGAAAAATTACTGATCTTCCATAATGGGATATTTCAGTGTAATTAGCTTGCCACCATGTGGCGGATTGGTCCCCTGGGATACGGTCCCTTCTTGGAAATTTGGTGTCAGTTTTCTGTTGCTTGCAAATTTCTCAGCAGTGAGATCATCCTAGGTGAGGTGAAATTGAAACATTGCAAATCTCTGTTTTTGCCATTGTGGCCATTTTGTTCATAAGTTTATTAAGCAAGCACTGGACTGTCTGAGAAAGGAAATTTACATTCACAGGTTGCCTTATCTTTTCTGTATTATTATGAAGAGGTGCCCCCCCCATCCCCTCCCCGATGATCATCGCTTGGGACACATATTTTCACATTCTTTCCTCATTCTGAGAGGTCTGTGTGCCTTTTTTTCAATACTCTTGATGTCTAATCCTCTAGTCATCTTATTTCAAAGATTCTGATCATCGATGTGGGCATTTTAAATTTCTCAATTGGTGGGATTTTACAACCCTCTTGTACTCTGCAAGGCTTTTTGAATTGCGTAGTAATGCTGCAGCACTCTGAGCTTCCTCAGTCAGCTGGTCACTGGGAACTCTTCATGAAGCCATAGATGCTGGTTGAGAAGGAGGTGGCAATATGGCATACAATGTGCGTTGTCTCCAGAATCCAAGGAAGCCCTCCAAGCAATGTACATTTATTTCTTGGCATGGAGACAAAAGGTATGGAAATTAGCCCTTCGAAGGAATATCCTAACATGCCTCAGATCACTGGAGTTCAGAATCTTCAGTGAGATTCAGGTCTCTGTATTTTCATGGAATTTATCTCAGGTTTCTTGCCACACAAGTGTCTTATCAAGGTATCTAGTTTACCTGATGCTTTCTACTCTCTATATTCCATCAATGTGATTCTCTTAGTATACTGCACCAGCATCATGCTCTGTGGAATAGGGAAACAATCAAAATCTATATAGATCAATTTGTTTTATAGAGCCTGAGAGTTGGCCTACTTTGAGGCAAAATAGTGAAAGTTACTTCTGTCATTGCTAAGTGAGAGCAAGCTGCTTTGAGTATTCTTTGTGTACTGGATGGTAGAAAAAGAATTCACCACAGCAGTGGCTGCATGCCAGGTGCTAGGAGTTGGATTGATTTACTTTAGTGAAGTGGGCACATCTGGACTAGCAGCTTCAATTGGCATAATTACTTGATTAGGCTGTCCTTCTTTAAGACATATCTTGGAGTTAAACAGGGATGTGTTAGGAAGCCTTACCTCAGCAGCTTAAAAAAATTTGGTGGTAGCACTAATCTCTGTGATTGTCCAGAGATATCAGGTGTTCCTATAAATGTATTATTTAGGTAGAGAGATGGCACTCCAGAGCCTTCCACTTGGTCCTTCGAACCATAAAAGAAGTAAACTTGAGTTAATGTGAGGATTCTTCTATTTTCTAGTGTATCTGTTTCAACTGTATACTAAGGATCTGGGGAGACGACCATAGGATGAGTCCATTGTCACACTGAGCTGTCTGAAAGACTGATTTAAGGCTGAACTCCATTCGTCTTTGACTAGATGACAACAGTGTCTTTCTAGATTCATAAGGTTTAACATTAACTCAAAGCTAATGTGCAGTAATCCTCCAAAGATCTAGGTATTTCTATACCCACAGTGCCTCATATTCCGTCCCCTTGGGGGAAATTAGGAGGATTTATGGAACGTACTTGAGATAGCTAACCATCCCTTCACTTAAGGGGCTCAGGGTCTCTGAACTAACTCAGAATTAAGTGTTATGTGAAGGGCTATTACTCTGTTTTGGTGGCTCATGTCATGTATGTTCACCAGACTCAGAGGTTTTTGAGTTATACAAATCATGTTGAGTCTTAGAAGGTGCCCATTCATCTCAGTCCTCTCATCAGTTTTCTAGTATCAAAGGTCACTACCACTCAGAACATCCTGACTATAGCTATGTTCTCTTTTCTTTGGGGTGGTTAAGTGCGGCTCCTAGGCTTATACCATCTGGAGAACTGATCATTCCATAGCAGTCATGGTACCTATGTCACTTGTGAGCATCATCACCAGTATCTTTGCCCTACAAAGAACAGACACCATAACACTTTTCAGAGATGCTAGCATTCCCCTCAACATTTATATTTCTAAATTCTTAGATTAAGTGAATATCTTGTAGGTTTTCTGAGGGGCATAGAAGGATGGGGGAGAGTAGATCATTTATCATGAACTACAGTATTCCTGTCTCCCCAAGTTTTTGGATTCCTTCCTTGTTATATTATACCAAAAATTTTCTGACATTTCAACTTCATTTAAGATAGTCACATTGTGAACAGTTTTGTTTGCTTGTTTGTTTTGGTTTTTGAGGGTTAGAAGGGGCTCAGCTAGTACAGTTAGATGAAAGTCACATATAAATAGAAGGTACACAGAGTACTGGGAAAATGGGTGGGGAGGGTCTGGAGGATTCCACACTGGACAAGTATTCAACAGCTAAAATTGATAGTCTCAGCCTCTGGCTGTCACTCTTTCTTTAGACTGTGAAATTTTAAAGGAATAAATATTTAAGTAAGCCACATGGAATGATTTTAATGACAGCCATTTCAGTGACAGCCATTGGATGAAATCTGAGGTTCATTTAAGTTATTTTTATTTTTTTGCGGTACGCGGGCCTCTCACTGCGGGCCTCTCACTGCTGTGGCCTCTCCCGCTGCGGAGCACAGGCTCCGGACGTGCAGGCCCAGTGGCCATGGCCCACGGGCCCAGCCGCTCCGCAGCATGTGGGATCTTCCCGGACTGGGGCACGAACCCGTGTCCCCTGCATCGGCAGGCGGACTCTCAACCACTGTGCCACCAGGGAAGCCCTAAGTTATTTTTAATATTAAAAATTATTATAAAAATAAATCAAACTATTCATTTCAGTTGATCTGCAGCTTAATTTTTTTTTTTTTTTTTTTTTACTTATTGTATCATGGACTTCTTTCCAAGTCATTGGATGAAATGGAAGAGAATAGATAAAGGACCTGGTCTTTGGCAGAAGCATGGCTGACTCCTACATACCTTGAAATCTGATATAATCTTTGGCTCACTTCTGAACTTCGTTTCCTTGACTATATTTCTATCTTGCAACCCATACTACCTTTTATGTTAATTAGTGTAGATTTGTTTATTTTGTTTTAATGACTGGTAGTATAAATATTATCTTTTATTGGAAGATTTTAATGCTTATTCGTACTATTTGTTTCCAGATTAAATTTAAAATTTGATTCAACTTCAAAAAATTGGAATTCTTACTGAGATTAAATTAATTTCAGAAATTTCATATGAGGATAATTTTCACTTTTCCTCTCTTTTGTGGCTATCAGGTAGAAAGAATTGAATTTATATTACTTCTCAGTTCATAGTATATTATTATCAATCCATGTCTTACCTTGTTTGATTTTCTGTTTTTTTCTCCTTCTGCTTTCCTTATTGTTACTTTCTCCTGATAGGTATCTATCCTTATATATTTGAAATATGTCCTCAAATACCTGTATTTCCTTGTATATTTCTGGTGGCATCATAGGTGTATGTGTGTTTAATTTACATAAATAATAGTGTACTCTAGACACTTACCTTTTTTTACTCATGACAGTGCCTTTGTGATGGATGCATGTTGCTAGATATACATCTAGTTTGGCATAGCTACTTGTAGAACATCTAATTCTAACTACGGGATAGTATTTTATTTTATACATCACCACATTTCACTCCTTCATTTCTCTGCTAGTAGACACTCAGCCTCCATTTTTCTGCTCTCTGAAGTACACTGCAGTGAAGAATCATGTATATATATGTCCCTTCATGGAACTCTGTGAGCAAGAATTCATCTGTGATATGTAGTCAGACATGCAATTGTTAGGTCATAGGGCAAATAGATACTGCCAGACTATTTTTGGGTAACACCTATCAGTGGTGCATGAGGCCTCTATTTCGTCTAATATCTTTGCCAATACTTGGTATTTGCCTTCTTTGAAATTTTTGTAAATCTGATTGTATAAATTGGTATTTTGTTGTTGGAATCTGCACTTCTGTGGTTACTAGTTTAAGTATCTCTTCATTTATTAGCTGTTCTGGCTTTGTTTTCAGGGAATTCTTTAAGTTTTCCTTTTCCTTCCTTCTTGATGTATATATATTCCTAGATATTAATTCATTATTGGTTTTAGAAGTTAGTTATTTCCTCCCACTCAGTTAATGTTGTCCATGATGTTCTTTGTTGAGTAGAGTCTAATCCATCATTTTTCTTTTTTGATTTTTTTTTATTGGAGTATAATTGCTTTACAATTTTGTGTTAGTTTCTGCTGTACAATGAAGTGAATCAGCTATATGTATACATATATCCCCTCCCTCTTGGACCTCCCTCCCCATCCCCATCCCCCCCATCTAGGTTGTCACAGAGCCCTGAGCTGAGCTCCCTGTGCTATACAGCACCTTCCCACTAGCTATCTGTTTTACACCTGGTAGTGTATTTATGTCAAACCTAATCTCCCAATTCATCCTGCCTTCCCCTGCCCCACCTGTGTCTGCATGTCCATTCTCTACGTCTGCGCCTCTATTCCTGCCCTGCAAATAGGTTCATCTGTACCATTTTTCTAGGTTCCACATATATGCATTAATATATGATACTTGTTTTTCTCTCTCTGATTTACTCCACTCTGTATGACAGACTCTGGGTCCATCCACATCTCTACAAATGACCAAATTTCTTTCCTTTTTATGGCTGAGTGATATTCCATTATATATATGTATCACATCTTCTTTGTCCATTCATCTGTTGATGGATATTTAGGTTGTTTCCAAGTCCTGGCTATTGTAAATAGTGCTGCAATGAACATTGGGGTACATGTGACTTTTTGAATTATGGTTTTCTCAGGGTATATGCCCAGTAGTGGGATTGGTAGGTCATATGGTAGTTCTATTTTTAGTTTTTTTCCTTAAATGTATGATTTGTGCTTTTTGAATCTTAAGGAATCTTTATCATTAGTTCACATAGATATTAACATTTTCTTCTATTATAGTTTTTATGTTTTACATTTTTATTTTTGCCCTTCATATTTAGATCTTTGATCCATCTGAAGTTCAGCTTTGATTATGATATAATGCAGGGGGCTTTTTCTCTATATGTTTTCTCCTTTAATTTCTCTACTCTTTTGTGGTTCTGCCAATTTATACTCCCATTAAACGTTACCTGCACCACGCCAACATTTGGTGGTATTTTTAACACCTTTTTCTGTCAGTTCATTAGATGACAAATGATGCTTTGTTGCAGTTGAACATTTTTTCTTTGTTTATTGAGCATTTCGAATTCTTTGAAGTATGTGTGATGTACCATTCATTTCTTTTGCCCATTATTGTTAAAATGCCATATACTCAGTGAGGCATACCTTGACTATCCTATTTTAAAACTGCAGACCCCCCCCCACCATGTATTTTTGATTCTCCTTAAACTACTGTTTTTAGTTTTTTCCATAATGCTCATCACCTTCTGATATAATTTTATTTATCATGTTTACTGTTTACTGTCCACCTCTCATGGACATCTCTATGGAATGTCAAGTCTATAAGGCAAGGATAGTTGTCTGTTTTGTACACTGATGTATCTAGAATAATGCCTGGCAAATAGTAGATGCAGGTGTTCCCTGCTCTCCAAGAGTAGAGCATTCCTATGAAATATTTTGTAAGCCAAAATGGTATCAAGTGAAGAAGAAGTTACCTTAGGACATATCTTGCTAATGGAGGCACAAAATGAATTGAGATAAAGCACAGATGCTCACAGACACAGTTCAAAGCTGTGGTGGCTTGATGCAGAGATGGTGAGTATACTTCCATGGAAGGAGCTTGGTGGTGCTACTCTTGTTACTCAAGATGTGCACTGCCTCTATAAAAGTTCTTTGCAAAACGGATGCTGAAGGCTACTTTCACTTTTCATCTTTTTTTAATGAAATCGAAAATCCTCTTGGAATTTCTTTTGGTTAGCAAAAACGGGTACTAATGCAGGTCTTTTGTGAAAGCGAAGTGGCATAGAGCAAACTTTCAAAAGCTGGGGGATACCTGTACTTGTTACAAACTTCCCTCCTTTCCCTCCCACTCCCTCTCCCTCCCCCCTGAGTCATATGCTGAAGTCCCCAGTACATTAGAATGTGACTGTGTTTGGAAAGAGGGTCTTTAAGGAGGTAATGAGGTCATTAAGGTGGGTCCTAATCCAAGATGACAAGTGTCCTTATAAGAAGAGGGAATTTGGACATAGACATAAACAGATGGAAGTCTGTGTGAAGATGCAGGGAAAAGACAGCCATTTATCTACAAGTCAAGGAGGGAGACCTCAGAAGAAACCAACTCTGCTGAAACCTTGATTTTGGACTTCTTAACCTCTAGAATTGTGAGAAAATAAATTTCTGTTCTTAAAGCCACCCACTCTGTGTTACCTTGTTAGCACCCCTAGCAAACTAATACAGTGTTCAATATATGTTTGTTGAGTTACATATTTTTCCTACTGGAATGCTTGCTTTCTGTTTTTTAGGAGCTCTCTATGTTGTAAGGATATTTACTTTCTCATGTAGAAAATTTGTTTTCTTAGTTTCTCTCTTGCTATTTAGCTTTGTTTACATTTGACTGCATTTTAACTTTGTTTACAGTGAAGTTTTAAAGTTGTATAGAAATTCTTAATATCAGTTTAGTGAAATCAATCATTTCTTAATATATTTGGTGTTATTTCTAGGATTTTTTATTATGTTTATTTCCATTATCTGTTTATTTTGGTGCCAGTATCATACTTCTTAATTGTTGCAAATTTATAGTATGTTTTAATATCTATCTCTATTATTTTCTTCATAGATGCAATATCTTCAAACTTGCATGAGAATACTGTTACGATTTAATGTCTTAATTTATGCTGTCAATCTGATAGATAAAATTGTATTTGTTTTAATACCTTTAAATTGGTCATTTTCTTTCAAACTACAAAATTATCTCATATGAGTCCATTTTTTGAAAATTACTATTTCTTCATCCTCTTACTAATTGTTGCACTTGGGGTGGGAGAAGTATATATTTTTCTAATATTGGAAGTCACATAATTCCTTATAAGTGAGAATGAAAAGATTAGATTTATATTATTTTTATTTAGATTAGAGGTCTGTTTTTATTTTATTATTTTATTTAGATTAGAGGTGTGGCCTCTTGGCAATAATCTTACCCATTATGTTGATGGGCATCTTTTCAGAGTGTTTGTTTTTATTTTATTTATTTATGCAACCCAACTAGGTAGACCCTTGCAGATTGGTGTGAGGCAAGTGCGTAGCCTAGCAGGGCTCTAGGACCCTGAGAATGGGTGCCTCTTTAAATTTTGTTCCCTTGGAGCTTCTCTTGTTTCACTCTTGGCTCTTATAAGGATAGGCTCGGTGTATCAAGGGCCACTTCCAAGTGCATGCAAATACCCTGTAGGTGCCTATCCTTGGAGCCGCTGGCAGAATTTGCTCCCTACATGTTACTTCACATTCCATTCTCACCTACGGTTGCCGAACCCCACGTTTTGTTAGAGGAGGTTTTGCTTGAGATATTAGTGCCATCCACTTACTTCCAAGTTAGGAATTTTCTTTACTTATAATAATTTAGAATTTGCCTTTTCCTTAATTTGCTCTCTCTTGTGGTATGTTTTACAGAAATTTCTGACATGTGGATGTATTCCCCTCCGTCATTCAGGACTAAAATGGGGGAATCTCTGTTTACGTTTAGTCATTTCAATTTCAAAGAGAAGTTAAATATATTTGATCATTTTGTGATTTTGAAGGCTATGGTTAATACTTTAGTGTATTTCCTTCCAGAATTTGTTTCCAAATATATATTTTATACATAGCTGGAATCAAAATTCTGTACAATTTTCTGCTTTATTTTTTTACCTGACATTATATCAGAATATTTCCCCAACTTTTGGTGAACATGTTTTTTAATGGCTGCATAATACTCCATTAAAAGGATATAATAAGTTTTGCTCAACCATTTGACTTCTGATTGTTTCTGTATAAGAGATCTTATAGGCTTACTGACAATTTAGTTTGCTATAAATGTGCATGTACTGTATGTAACGCTGTGTTTTATAACACCGGTGATGGTGATGGGGAGGTGTGTAAGTGGAGGGTTTGGATGATAAATTATAATGAACTGTATAAAAAGTTCTTTTGGAGTACTAACGAGGGAGTAATTTACTTGGCCTTGGTATTTGTGGGTATAGTTTCACTGATGAGTGGCATTTGAAATGACCTTGAAGGCTTAGGAGAATTTTTAGAGTAAGGAAGAATGAGCATTCATAGTAGAAAGAACAGCATAAATAAAGGCATAAAGGAGAAAAAAAAATGGAGTTCAATGCTGACCTGTTTATCTGTGCTTATAGTAATTCACTGATAAGTCTAGACTGTATTCTAGCAAATATTTGAACCATATCCCTTTTTAGACCCCTATAGCTGCTGATAAGAAAATCTAGTTATGTTTATATGTTTATATGTCTATATATTTTCGCTTCTCTCCTTTCTGATGTCAGCTGTGAAAAATAAAACAGGCAGCTGGTTTGATATGTCTTTTGTTTTCTTCTATTGAGTTTAAATTCATTAGTCTTCTAAGGAAGTGTTTTGCGAAAAGACAACAGCCATAGAAAGGTAGGAACCAACTTGGAAGTGTCTGCAAGATCTTGTGTGGAAAGGAACGAATAGTTTTTCAAGAAATAATTATGGTGTTCTTAGCTAGTGTAAAACCCAGAACATAATGAAGGAGAAAATCACTTTTTGACTTTCTACCCTTACTTGTTTGTGTGCACTTCTCTTAACATTGAGTATATTCAAGAACTGCTGAGTATAAAGAATTCTGAGAACAAAGGATTTATATCATACATATTGTAAGCTTTAAGTGGCCGTTTTATATGTGTTTTAATGTTGCCAGAATATATATTGGGGGTGGAAATCACCAACTCTGGAAACAAGGAGGCCTTTTATCAAATTAGTAAAAGAGCAGTGAGATTTGTTAAGGCCAGAGATGTAATCGTTAGATAATATGTCAAGTCTGTGGAGAGCACTAATTGCAGCAAGAGATTAAAGTCTCCGTTGAAATCACTTAAAGCTCTAAAAATTTGCTGAAGTAAATCAGAACAATGCCTCATGTCACAGCGCTACCAGCACCCAATGTTCATTCATCATGTGCTTCTGCTTTTTGCCTTGAGTATTTCCACAGTTGTCCTTAGGACAGTGTGACTGTAGTTATCGTACTGAGGAAGATTAAGAGATTTGCACCTCTAATAGCAAACCTACAATTACCCAATGGGGGAAGATACCGCAGATTAAGTGCAACAAAAGGGAGATCTTCATCACTGTAATTTATCCAAGCCACCAACCTAGTGAAGCTCCTTAATAAAATAATTCTGAACTTTGCCCAAGACAAAACTTTATGGCAGTTACCGTTTAATTTGAAAATTAATAAATTACCCTTTCTAGTATAATCATGGCTGTGACTCAAATCTAAGAGCATTTAGATGTCCTTTCCCCTCTTTTCTTACTCAAAGATGCGTTAGAAGAGAGATGCTCTTTAGTTAAATATACGTGGTTGGCTCTTAGGTGAATTCCATCCACTCTCTGGTAGACAGAGTGACTAAGAATAATTTCCCTGTACTCAAGGACAATACAGGGCTGTTGAAAATCACACTCTGAAGTTAAGGTGCTGGTAGTACAAATGTTAGGTGTTCTTTGATTTTGAACTTTGTGGTTCAAAGACTATTGTGACAGGATTTTTAGGATCAGAGGTGTAGAATGGCAGTCAACTTGAGAAATGTGGGGAGAAATGGATTTTTTAAAGCAAATTTTGGATAAGATATAAATATATGAAGTTTTAATATTAAGAACTAATTTAGGTTTGAAGATTTTTGTGAATTTGTGAACACAAATATATTCTGTGTTAGAACATGGCTTATAAAATTATCATTTTTTTCTATGTAAATATGTAAAGTCCTATAAAATACTTCATGTGTTTTTTTTTTTTTTTTTTTTTACAAATTTCTCTTAAAAATATATAAAACACAAATGTTCTTTCATGATTTTTACCTAATAAAGGTTTTTAAAGGTCGGGACACCATTCTTAATAAAACAAGACTCAGAATTAAAAACAAAAAACTTGAAAGATCTTGGGTATGGTGTGGTGGGGATTAGATTTATTGTCCCTAATTTTGTCCCTAAAATATTTTTTTCCCTTGGGATTCTCTCACTTGGACACTTTTACCATGCTGGTTAAAAATGGTCTGTCCCTAGGGCCACATTAAGACTTTAGAGACCATAAATGCTAAAAAGGGGTAGTAGTACATGGATGGCTTTATGTCGTTTTAAAAAATACTGAAGAGTGAGAATAGTAAAGGCGTCTAATTATTTTTGTTCTTCTAATGATGACTACTCCAGTGTGCTCCATTCACACACAAATACATATGTTTATTCGTTTAAAAACATTTTTGATGCCCTTGCATGCACTTAATCCAATACTGACTGCCTCATTAGAACTCAGGCATAGAATTTTTTTTTCATATAACTCCTGCCTAAAAATTTCTCAGACGTTATACCTGACATCATACTGATACTCTTTAAGCCAAAATCAGTACACACACACACACACACACAAAAAAAATGTATATATGTGTATATATGTGTATCTATATGCACATATGGAGTAGTACAGCTTCATTTTATGTGTTTATTTTTTAAGGATTTCCAGTGTTTTAAACCTATATAACTGATATAATAGCAATATAATAGGAATGGGTTGGAGGGAGAGGAAAAGAAAAATCCTCATTCTGTTACCTCTCTGCTTTGGAAACATGAGGATTTTACTTGAAGTGTCTACCTTGTTTCCTTGCATTAAATTACTGCCAGCAAGTGAAATTTGTTACCTGGATAAATAGACTACACTTGTCTCAAATATCACGATGCCAAAAAAGATCTGTTCTCATAGCATTTCCCTCAGGGACTCAGAATTGATTCATTCTGCAGATATTTTGTTGTGTCTACCGGATGCAGACCATCCCATACATATTTATGCAAGGTCTGTGTTTGGAACGCAAATGAATAATATCATTGCTGACCTCAAGAAGTTTATTTCTGTTAGGGGAGATGAGAAAATTAGAGTATCTGTAATGAAAGGTGAGCTAGAGTAAGTTCTGCATTAATGTCCATTTAATGTTTAAGGAGTTAGGGCAGAGTAGGATTTAGTGTCATAAATGTATTTTAATTGTAGCTCACACCAACAAAGAAATTTTTTTTTTCATTCTGATACTTCATGGGCATGGAGGTGAATTCATTTCCAGAGGGAACACTGTCTCTTTGCCATTAAGAAACAAAGCAATGAGATGAAGAGTTTGAAATATTTCTGTGTGCTTTACCATATAGAAAGTTACCTTGCTCTTCCCACTCAAGTAATGAAAGCAAACAAACAAAGGAAAACACCTGCTTACTTCACCTCTAATTGTGTTTTCTTTTATCCTGCCCCCCAAGGGCCAGATTCAGTCAACAGCTGTGTGCCATGTATGCCTAGAATCTGTAGAAATTTGTGCACGTGTCTGCAGAGCACACTTCCTTTTTTTCATGGCATGGTCATGATTCAGTTTAGTTTATTTTTTCCATTGTGGTGTTTGAGTATGCACAATGAGAAACGATACACATGATCTTTCAAAGCACATTGGAAATAATATCACATCCATTTCTTAATATTTGGCAGTTACAAAGGTATGTGAAGAGTTGTTCTCCCTATGCCTTACTTTTTCATGGGGAAGGGGAGAGGTCTAGCTGCTTTCACAGTGATTACTATGCAGACTTTAACCAGAGAATCATATTCTGTGGAGTCTTTATGATTGGGGATATGGAAACTTCATTTCTGCAAGCAGAACACTGCTGAGGAAGACAGAGCTATGCAGGGGTCACAATTTGAATAGTGATTTTTCTTGAGTATTTTAGGTTATGTATGCCAGAGTTGGTATTTAGGTGCTCCTATAATCCTTTAAAATTTCAAAATGCTATCAACATTGCCATTATGAATCCTTTTGTTTCATATGGGGGCACAGAACTGACTAGTCAACTTAATATGCAGTAAAAGAGAAGCATAACCTTTCTGAAGATTCTGTGGTAACTTCGTCTTTATTTGCAGTTCTGCCTTGTTGCTGGGGGCTCCCAGTCATGTTCAGGTGCTGGGCTACAGCACTTTCGCTAGTTTATAAATGAGTTTATCTTATTTCAAATATGCTTAATTTAAGGCAGCCTACATTCTTTTAAAACAATGACTCTACACCAAATAAATCAAGGAGTGAATAAATGAGAGCTCTAGAAAACATAAGTCTGGTTTGTCAAAGTCCTAATGTCTTGGTGATGAAATAAAGCAGCAGCTGGTTATGATAAGTGGCAAATTAAATGGTTAAATTGACTAACATCCCCTTCTAAAATACCCTTTAAATAAATTCACACATGCGCTCATGTCATCCTTTTGGTGGTCCAGCAGACCCACAGTGCTGTATGGATTTGTTTTCACCACGAAAGAAATGATAGTTTTTGAAATTAGTATGAATATGCTTGATTTGTTTTACAGTAGCATCATAAAAAGTTTTACCCTTTTTAGTTTCTGTTATACATTCTTGCCTTTGATGTTACGTAGTCTTTGAGGGACTAGTTGTAAAGTCATTTTTGAGATTGTTTCTTATAAACAATGCTTCATGACTTTATCAATACTGGTGATTCCTGCAGCATGTGCTGCTTTTCCGTCTGGACTTTCAGTAGAGTTATCCTGACCAATGAGTGAGACATTAGTAGTTACTCTGTCCTGCTGATCATCTTTGCAGTCCCTCCAGGCATAACCTGATAGTGATTTCCTGGATCTCCTGATAAAGGTTGGAGCTTATCTCCATAAATGATCGTGATGCTGGTAAAGGGAAACAACAGGACACAAACTCTGTAAATAGTTTCCCTGACATAAATTATATATAAATAAAAGTTGTAATAGATGTGAAGGCTACTGGCTTTATTAACCAGACATTTCTTTTTTAAAAAAATAAATTTATTTATTTTTATTTTTGGCTGTGTTGGGTCTTCATTGTTGTGCGTGGGCTTTCTCTAGTTGCAGTGAGCGGGGGCAACTCTTTGTTGTGCTGCGTGGGCTTCTCATTGTCGTGGCTTCTCTTGTTGCAGAGCATGGGCTCTAGGCACGTGGGCTTCAGTAGCTGTGGCACGTGGGCTCAGTAGTTGTGGCTTGCAGGCTCTAGAGCACAGGCTCAGTAATTGTGGCACATGGGCTTAGTTGCTCTGCGGCATGTGGGATCTTCCAGGGCTCGAACCCGTGTCCCCTGCATTGGCAGGCAGATTCTTAACCACTGCGCCACCAGGCAAACCCTCATAGTCCTCTTTCACACAGTATTTTTATTAGGAAGAACTATTTGGTTTTTATCAGATATATTTTTGGTATATATTGATATGATTACATTGTGTGCTTCCCTTTTGTTAAGAAAGTAAATTAATTTGATAGATTTTGTAAAGCTGAACTCCGTCACATAGTATGTATCATTTTACAACTTGCTTCTTATGTTCAACATTTTATTTCTGAAATTTAACCAACTTGATACATGAAGATATGATTTATTCATTTCAGTTACTTCATAGTATTCATCATATGAGTAAAAGTGTATATATCTGAATCTGTACTTCTAGACAGCTTTTACTTATTTTTGCTGTAATAATCAGTGCTGCAATAAATATTTTTGTATGTCTGCTTTTACTTATTATTACTCTGTTGACTAGAAGTGTAAATGGTGGGTGGCTTCATTCTATAAATGTCAACTAGATCAAGTTGGTTGGCCCTGTTGTTCAAGTCTTCCAAATGCTACTGATCTTCTCTCTACATCTCTAAATGTTTATGTCCTTAATAAAAGAGCTTCATAATAAATTAAGCAAAAAAAAAAATTCCACAGAACTACAAAAGAAAATAAATCCACAATTATAATACGGTATTTCAGCACCCTAAATATTAGTAAGGTTATAGAAGGCTTGAGAATAAAATCAACCAACTTGACCTAGTTAAGATTTACAGAATACTTCATCCAGCAACAGCAGAATATATATTCTTCTTGAGTGCACATGAGATATTCACCAAGACAGACTAGATACTGGGCCATAGAACAAACCTCTTATTTAGAAGAATTAAAATCATACTAAGTTTGTTCTCTGACTACAATGAAATTGAACTAGAAATTAATAATAGAAAGACATCTATAAAAATCCCTCAAATTTACAAAATTAAACAATGCAATCCAGAGGTCAAAAAGGAAATTACATGGAATATTTAAAATTATTTTCACTAAAATGAAAACAAAAGTACCACATATTTGTAGGATACAACTAAATCAGTTCTTAGACAAAAGTCTATACCATTAAATATTTATATTAGAAAAGAGTAAAGGTCTCAAACTGATGACTTAAGATATATCTTAAGAAAAAAAAGGAGTAGATACAACCCAAAGCAAGTAGAAGTATGAAAATAATATAAGATCAAAAATAAATGAAATTGGAATTAGAAAGACAATGGAGAAAATCAATAAAAATAAACCTTTGTCTTTGGAAAGATCAGTAAAAAAGAGTGATTAAAAAAGAAAATAGAGAAGGTACTTTTACTTCTATCATAATTTTAAAAGAATACCAGTACAGATCTTTCAAATATTGAAAAGAAAATAAGGGAATATTATGAACAACTTTATGCCTATAAATTTAACAGTTTAGGAAAAAAATGACAAATTCCCTGAAAGACACAAACTACAGAAATATCCTCAGGAAGAAATAGATAATCTGAGCAGTTTATCCATCAAAGAAAGTGAATTCATAGTTAAAAACATTTGAATAATGAAAACTGCACATACAGACAATTTCACTGGTAAATTCTACTGACACTTAAGGCGGAAACATACCAATTCTACTAAATTTCTTCACAGAAAATAGAAAAGTTTCTCGACTTAGTTTTTAGAGGCTAACATTACCCTGATGTTAAAACCAGACAAAGACACTACAAGATAATAAAACTATAGACAAGTATTCCTCATGTACATGTTAGAAATTATCATCAAAATGTGTACTGTCATTATAGCAAGTGTCTGCTGTCATTCTCCCAAAATATGTTCTGTCATCCTGGTAAGGATTTGAGGGATGCCAAGTTACACAAGAGATGTTGTAGCATCACACATGTTGAATTTGTTTTGCTCTGTTTAAAGCCTGTATCAGATTTTGACATTTGGACTTTCAGTTAAAGTCAGACCTTTTGTTGAGTTTGAGTTGATTAACCTTTTGCAGTAGATAACTTTCCTTTAAATAGTGCCAAGAGATTCTCTGAGGAAAGAATACAATACATACTTATTTGTAGTCATAATATAACAATTCATCAGTCTTAAGTTTTTATATTTTAAATGGGTTTAAAGTATTAAGTATCAAGAAAAATAAAGCTTCAACTTTTTCTTTAAAACAAAAACAGTCAGACTTCCTTGGCATTGCATGTAGAGAATTTGGAATTCTGAGACATTTGTCTGAGACAATGTAGAATGTTAACTCCTTATATTGAGGCTTAGGTATAGTTCAATGTCAGATTCTACACTTAGTTTACATTAATGTGCTATTCCAGGTCATGCAAATGTATTCTGACTGTAGACCTGACACTAAAGTCTAAAAGGTAAGTTTTCAGTTTGGCCCATAGTTACAATTATCATTGTCACAACTCCAACCAATAAAGTGCCCCTGTGACTAACCATCCAGTTTTCTCAGGCCTGTGGGGATTTCCAATATGTGAAACTTTCAGTGCTAAAATGGGAAAGACTTGGGTAAACTAAATTGGGAGGAGTTGATCACCTGTATCATTCTAAGTTTTTTTTAAAATTGTCCCTTGCAGTGATTAGCATATTCTCTTCTATGTAGTAGATGAAAAACAAGTATGTGTTCAAAAAAATCATGGAACACATAGCTTTATCTTCAAGATTTCTCAAATGTAATAGAAAATCACTTACATACTGCTTGTGACATACTTTTCAACTGCTGGGAAAAAAAAAAAAGGTTCTCCAGGAACCACTTGTACATGCTTTGTGGACACCACTGTGATCATGTAGTTGTTCTGATATGCATATACTATATGTCACAGTTTCTGGGAAGGAAAGCATAAAACATTTATTTTTTTAATATCTTTATTGGAGTATAATTGCTTTACAATGTTGTGTCAGTTTTTGCTGTACAACAAAGCGTATCAGCTATATGTATACATATATCCCCATATCCCCTCCCTCTTGAGCCTCCCTCCCACCTTCCCTACCCCACGACCCCTCTAGGTCATCACAAAGGATCGAGCTGATCTACTGTGCTATGTAGCAGCTTCCCAGTAGTCATCCATTTTACATTTGATAGTGTATATAAAAACGTTTATTCTTGAAATACTGTTTTCCCTTATTTTTCTTTTCTGGAAGGAAAATGGCACCAACAGAATTGTTAGCCATCAAAAAATGAATACAAGAGTCAATGTTCATTGAAGATATCAATACTAGCCTTCATTTTACTGTATGCTAGAATGCTGCATGAAATACAGTGACTACCTGTTAAATTACCTATGAAAAACAGCTTTGGCCCAGAATCATTCTAAAGATGTGGAAGATATTTCTTTCGCTTTTTCCTCTATGAGAATCTGTACTTTTGGTAGATTTTCTAGTGTTTTTGTTTCTTCTAGTACTTTAATCCAGTGATGAGTGGAGCAAAAAGACAGGGGCTTAAGAGGAGGGAGCGAGGAAGAAAGAGGCAGAATGAGGAAGCATGAGTAAACAGAGGAGACTTGAGACTAACAGGAAATTAATAAGTGATTCAACCCAAAGAGTGTAGTCAGCCCCCAATCAATTCAGGTGTTGACTTCCTATTCTACTTCCCTCTCTAAGAAGCTGCAAACCTGTTACGTGTTATTGTATGGGTAAACAATCTTAACAGCTTGAGAGCAGGCCTACTCCTACAGGCATCGCCAGAGTGAGTGTTCTCTTTTCCCTAACTCAGGGTTTATTTCCTGCAGTGACATATACGTGTTTATAGCAAGTGAGACAACAGGGATATAAAATTTCATTGTTTATTTACCTTCATTAACCCGACGACTTGAGAAGCAAGAGGTCATTAATACTTGAAATCCTCTCAAGTGCTCAAGCCCAAGGCAGTCCTTTTATGTATAACTCAAAACCTTGTACTCTTTGGTCTTATTTTTTTTTCACTTTCAGTCATACCCAAACTTTCCACTAAGGTGGAGTTAACTAAACCAAGTGTAACCCTGCTACTCATCAATGTTTATTTGCATGTAGTTTTTTTCTTATTGTAATGCCATTTTATAAGGCAAGTTATCCTGTTGCTAGAATCTCCTTTGTTAGATTCTTTTTTGACAGGTTTCTACTATGACTTTGGCTTCCTTTCCTTATGTGGTCTGAAGGGGGAAAACGAGATCCTTCTGATTGGTAATGTACACTGCATGTAAGGTACTTTATAGATCATTGTAAAATGATCAAGCATAATCTCTACTCTCAGTGAACTTAAAATCTCGCTTCATGACTTAAAGAATGATACTCACAGAAGAATCAGATCAAAATTGAAAGGTTAACAGTATAATTCTGTATATAAGGGTAATTTAAAATTAATAGATGCTCAGTGAAAAGCTTAGGATGAACATGGGTTTGAGCTGGGTGGATAGATTTAGATGGTGTTGAGGTAAGGGAAGGAAATGCTCAGTATGAAAATAATTGTGGAAACGAAAATGAGTATGATCTGTATGTTGTTGTGGGTAGCGTTTTAATGAATTGTCCCCACCAGTATTATAGAATGAACTAATCAGAAAACCTTGAAGATCCTTGATGGAAGTGTGTAATTATGACTTGAACTGTTTTATAGTTATTGGGACTGAATTTGTGGCCCAGAATATGGGTAAATATTCTGGGTGCACTTGAAAAGACTGTGTTCTGCTGATGTTGGGTGGAATGTTCTATAAAATGTTAATTAGGTCAAGTTGGTTGTGGTGTTCAAGTCTTTTATATCCTTTATGTTTTTCTATTCTTTCAGCTTTTGAGAGAACATACGAAAATCTCTAGTTATAATTGTAGATTGGTCTTTTTCTCCTTGCAATTCTATCAGTTTTTTCTTCATTCATTTTGAAGCTCTGTATTAGGTACAGAACTGTGTAGTACTGTTATGTCCTTTTGATTAATTGACCCCTTTATAATTATGAAATTTTTTTATCCTTGTTAATATTTTCTCTTGGGATTGACATATACACACCACTATATATAAAATAGATAACTAATAAGAACTTACTATATAGCACAGGGAACTCTACTCAATACTCTGTAATGACCTATATGGGAAAAGAATCTAAAAAAGACTGGATAATTAAAGTTTTTTTTTCTCTGCAATATACTTTTTCTTTCTTTTGATTAGTGTTATCTTGGTATATGCTTTTCCAGCCTTTTAATGTTAACTTATTTGTGTCTTTATGTTTAAAATGCATTGTTGTAGGCAGCATGTAGTTGTGTTGCTTTGTTACATAATCTGACCATTTCTGTTTTTTAATTGAGATTATCAGACCATTTACATTTTATGTGGTTGTTGTGGTTAGGTTTAAGTTAGTTGTCCTCTATTTATCCCATCTATTCTTTGCTCCCTTTTTTCTTTCTCTCTGCCTTCTTTTAGGATTGATTCCATTTTATTTCCTTTGTTGACTTATTAGGTGTAACTCTTAGTTTTATTAATTCAGTGATTTAAGGTCTATAATTATATATTTAAACTTACCAGGTTACTTTCAAGTGAGATGTGGTAACTTCACATAAGGTATAAGAATCTTGCAATTGTATACTTCCACTTCTTTAACATTGTTTTCAACATTTTACTTATATATGTTATAAACACCACATTTGCACTATTATTTTTGTTTAAATAATTATATTTTAAGAAGATGCAAATCACAAGAGAAATCTTATATATTTATTCATGTAGTTACCATTTCCAGGGTAAATCCATATTTTTGTCTATTATCATTTTTCTCCTGCTTGAGAAAAATGCCTTCTTCTTCTGCCTTCTTCCTTTAACATTTCTTGTTGTGTGAATATGCTGGTGATGAATTCTTTCAGCTTTTGTATTATTGAAAAATTATTCATTTCACCTTTGTATTTGAAAGATACTTTTGCTGGATATTGAATTCTACGTTGACAGTTGTTCTTTCTTTTAGTACTTAAACATGTTGCTCCACTGTTTCACATTTGCAGTGTTTCCAGTGAGAAATCTGCCATCACCATGATAATTGTTTCTACTTAGTGTATCTTCCCCTACATTCCTGGCTATATTTAAGATTTACTCTTTATCATTGATTTAGAGCAATTTGATTATAATGTATTAATGGTGTAGTTTTCTTCTTTTTTATGTGCTTGGAGTTAATTGGAGTACTTAGTTTTGTAATAAATAGTTTTCATTATTTGGGAAGTCTCTGTCTACTATTTCTTCATATATTTTTTTCTGTCCCTCCCACCTCTGACACTGAGGTTGAGGTAAGCAATGGCTTGGGTGGAAATCTACCATTACTTGGTCTTATCCTTTATTTCTGACCTTCTGGAATTAAAAAATAATTTTTTTACTCAATATTACCAATTTCCAATGCTTTTGAAACTTCCTTTCTCATTCTGATATTTCTTGTGCCTTTTGGTAAGTTGATGAAAAGTAGATGAATTAAGTGCTGCTATCTGACTTACGTTTTAACTTTTTGGTCTTAATCTAGAAGTATATTTTTATACTTTTTCCTGTGCTCTGATGTTGTTTCTTTTAAACTTAGAACTATTCAGTTGTTACTTTGAATCTTAATAACTCATCTCATGTGGAGCTAAACTTAGGCTAGAGTAGAGAAAGTTGGAGTAGATCTGCTATCCATTGGATTCTGACATATAAAATATGATTTGCTCTTTTCTAACTTAAATACATGATTTAAATCCCTTAAGTATCTATGTCTTCCAAGTTATGTAATAAAATAAAGCTAAGTTCCAGTAAACATTATCCTATGAACTACAAGATGAATGGAGTATCAATTATTTATAAGTGGGAGTCACTAATATGGATATGACGATTTCTCATTAACACTAACAACTTCAGAGCTGTTTTTACATTAGATTAAAATAGTAATTTAGCTGCTTAGTAAGTGATTACATGCAGAGTGTTATGTAATCTGTCCACTAGGAGTTGGTAAACGTTGCCAAGTACTAATGATTCACTTCCTTCATAACCTGAGGGAGTATGAGGCCAAAAGTTTCAGTTAAGAAGGTTCTTTCAGGACTGGACTCGGCCCTGGTGCAGAGGCAGCACAGTAAGATGGGAAGAACATAGGCATGTCTGCAGGTCTAGATTTGGATCTTAGTAGGAACCATGAGGAATGGTGCCTGTCTGAAAGCTCAGCTTTCCTTGTGTAAAATGTTCCAACTTATACTGTAGGATTATAACAATAATAATTATTATTATAATAAATAGTAACATATATATGTATATAGTGCCTGATTATATTATTGTTAGGGGTTGAAATGGAATGTATCTGGGCTATGCTTTCTCTTGTGTCTAAGATGGTATTTTTACTCAAGAAAACAATACTCTGTAGGTAGGGACTGGAAAAAAAATTAGTACGGCCTTTGTTGTAAGATTTTTGAGGGGAAAACGAGGCAGCCTTATATTATGATTGATTTTTAAATTGTCTATTAATCGTTTCAGTGATAAAGAAATCCTAAGAAAAATCTAGAGACAAAATTCCTAATATAGCTTTGTAAAAACATAGGATGGAAACTGAGAACAACTTGTTTTAGACTAGGGAACTGGGGTTTTCTCATAGTATCAGAATGAGAAATGGGCTTGATTTTCCTTTTGGGTCCAATGGCTGCATTTTTCTTTAACATATGGAAAGTCGGTGGACCCAGATTAGGTAATTTGTGTTCAGGAATTAATAGGGGGATGCTGGAGATAATCTGAAATCAAGATATAGGAGAACCAGTTTCAAATATTCTTTTTTTTTTTTTTTTTAACGAAATAACAACAAAACCCAACAACAAAAGCTAGGTGACAGTGGCTGTAGTCTGGAGTAGAGTGTGCAAGTAGAATGAATCAAAAGAATATTGGTTTTAATTCTTGTGAAGGTAATAAATGAGGAATCTCTGTTTTTCAGAGGAGGCCCCTAATCCTATGGTACTTTGTTGCTCCAAGAGACTGTCAATTGTTGCTTTAGTACTAAAATCACATAGTCTATACAAGTGGTAACACTACTGTGCACACTAATTTTTTGTGCCTAATAGGCATTTAATTTTCACTTTTAATGAGTATTCATTGATGCATAAGTTAGGGGCTGAAGATGTAACAGTATATAGACAGACAAAAATCCCTGCTCTGCTGGAACTTATAGTAATGGAAGACAGACAATAAACAAATTAAGAATAATATATTTGCTGTGTTGGAAGATAATAAATTACATGGGGGAAAATAAAGCAGGAAAGAGGGGTAGGGTTGGTTTGTTGGGAGGGACATGCTCATTGAGAAGGTCATATATTTTTTTTTATAGTGTTTATTTATTTTTTACTTGTTGACAGTTTGCTTTATTTATTTATTTATGGCTGTGTTGGGTCTTCGTTTCCGTGTGAGGGCTTTCTCTAGTTGTGGCAAGCGGGGGCCACTCTTCATCACGGTGCGCGGGCACTATCGCGGCCTCTCGTTGCGGGGCACAGGCTGCAGACGCGCAGGCTCGGTAATTGTGGCTCACGGGCCCAGTTCTCCACGGCATGTGGGATCTTCCCAGACCAGAGCTCGAACCCGTGTCCCCTGCATTGGCAGGCAGATTCTCAACCACTGTGCCACCAGGGAAGCCCGAGAAGGTCATATTTGAACAAACACCTGAAAGAGGTCTGTGGGTTAGTCAAGGTGAGTGTCTAGAGCAGAGGAGTATATATAGAGGGATCAGCAAATATAAACACCTGCATGGACTTTTTAAATTTTTTTTTAACAGCTTTATTGGAGTATAATTGCTTTACAATGGTGTGTTAGTTTCTGCTTTATAACAAAGTCAATCAGCTATACATATATCCCCATATCTCCTCCCTCTTGCGTCTCCCTCCCATCCTCCCTATCCCACCCCTCTAGGTGGTCACAAAGCACCGAGCTGATCTCCCTGTGCTATGCGGCTGCTTCCCACTAGCTATCTATTTTACATTTGGTAGTGTATATATGTCCATGCCACTTTCTCACTTTGCCCCAGCTTACCTTTCCCCCTCCCCGTGTCCTCAAGTCCATTCTCTATGTCTGTGTCTTTATTCCTGTCCTGCCCCTAGGTTCTTCATAACCAGTTTTTTTCTTTTAGATTCCATATATATGTGTTAGCTTATGGTATTTGTTTTTCTTTCTGACGTACTTCACTCTGTATGACAGACTCTAAGTCCATCCACCTCACTACAAATAGCTCAATTTCGTTTCTTTTTATGGCTGAGTAATATTCCATTGTATATATGTGCCACATCTTCTCTATCCATTCATCTGTTGATGGACACTTAGGTTGCTTCCATGTCCTGGCTATTGTAAATAGAGCTGTAATGAACATTGTGGTACATGACTCTTTTTGAATTCTGGTTTTCTCAGGGTATATGCCCAGTAGTGGGCTGGGTCGTATGGTAGTTCTATTTTTAGTTTTTTAAGGAACCTCTATACTGTTCTCCATAGTAGCTGTATCAACTTATATTCCCACCAACAATGCAAGAGGGTTCACTTTTCTCCACATCCTCTCCAGCGTTTATTCTTTGTAGATTTTTTGATGATGGCCATTCTAACTGATGTGAGGTGATACCTCATTGTAGTTTTCATTTGCATTTCTCTAATGATTAGTGATGTTGAGCATCCTTTCATGTGTTTGTGGGCAATCTGTATATCTTCTTAGGAGAAATGTCTATTCAGGTCTCCTGGCCATTTTTGGATTGTGTTGTTTGTTTTTTGGTATTGAGCTGCATGAGCTGCTTGTAAATTTTGGAGATTAATCCTTTGTCAGTTGCTTCATTTATAAATATTTTCTCCCATTCTGAGGGTTGTGTTTTCGTTTTGTTTATGGTTTCCTTTTCTGTGCAAAAGCTTTTAAGTTTCATTAAGTCCAATTTGTTTATTTTTGTTTTTATTTCCATTTCTCTAGGAGGTGGGTCAAAAAGGATCTTGCTGTGATTTATGTCATAGAGTGTTCTGCCTATGTTTTCCTCTAAGAGTTTTATAATGTCTGGCCTTACATTTAGGTCTTTACTCCATTTTGAGTTACCTTTTGTATATGGTGTTAGGGAGTGTTCTAATTTCCTTCTTTTACATGTAGCTGTCCAGTTTTCCCAGCACCACTTATTGTAGAGTCTGTCTTTTCTCTATTGTATATTCCTGCCTCCTTTATCAAAAATAAGTTGACCATATGTGCTTGGGTTTATCTCTGGGCTTTCTATCTTGTTGCACTGATCTGTGTTTCTGTTTTTGTGCCAGAACCATACTGTCTTGATTACTTTAGCTTTGTAGTATAGTCTGAAGTCAGAGAGCCTCATTCCTCCAGCTCCGTTTTTCTTTCTCAAGATTACTTTTGCTATTCAGGGTCTTTTGTGTTTCCATACAAATTGTGAAATTTTTGTTCTACTTCTGTGAAAAATGCCATTGGAAGCTTGACAGGGATTGCATTGAATCCATAGATTGCTTTGGGTAGTAAAGTCATTTTCACAGTGTCGATTCTTCCAGTCCAAGAACGTGGTATATCTCTCCATCTGTTTGTATCATCTTTAATTTATTTCATCAGTTTTTTTTATAGTTTTCTGTATACAGGTCTTTTGTCTCCTTAGGTAGGTTTATTGCTAGGTATTTTATTCTTTTCTTTGTGGTGGTAAATGGGAGTGTTTCCTTAATTTCTGTTTCAGATTTTTAATCATTAGTTTGTAGGAATGCAAGAGATATCTGTGCATTAATTTTGCATCCTGATACTTTACCAAATCATTGATTAGCTCTAGTAGTTTTCTGGTAGCATCTTTAGGATTCTCTATATGTGGTATCATGTCATCTGCAAACAGTGACAGCTTTACTTCTTCTTTTCCGATTTGGATTCCTTTTATTTCTTTTTCTTCTCTGATTACTGTGCTAAAACTTCCAAAAGTCTGTTGAATAATAGGGGTGAGAGTGGACAACCTTGACTTGTTCCTGATCTTAGAGGAAATGGTTTCAGTTTTTCACCATTGAGAATGATGTTGGCTGTGGGTTTGTCATATATGGCCTTTATTATGTTGAGGAAAGTTCTCTCTATGCCTACTTTCTGGAGGGTTTTTATCATAAATGGGTGTTGAATTTTGTCGAAAGCTTTTTCTGAATCTGTTGAGGTGATCATATGGTTTTTCTCCTTCAATCTGTTAAAATGGTTTATCACATTGATTGATTTGCATACATTGAAGAATACTTGCATTCCTGGGATAAATCCCACTTGGTCATGGTGTATGATCTTTTTAATGTGCTGTTGGATTCTGTTTGCTAGTATTTTTTTGAGGATTTTTGCACCTATGTTGATCAGTGATATTGGCCTGTAGTTTTCTTTTTTTGTGACATCTTTGTCTGGTTTTGGTATCAAGGTGATGGTGGCCTCGTACAATGAGTTTGGGAGTGTTCCTCCCTCTGCTATATTTTGGAATAGTTTCAGAAGGATAGGTGTTAGCTCTTCTCTAAATGTTTGATAGAATTCACCTGTGAAGCTATCTGGTCCTGGGCTCTTATTTGTTGGAAGATTTTTAATCACAGTTTCAATTTCAGTGCTTATGATTGGTCTGTTTATATTTTCTGTTTCTTCCTGGTTCAGTCTCGGAAGGTTGTGCTTTTCTAAGAATGTGTCCATTTCTTCCAGGTTGTCCATTTTATTGGCATATAGTTGCTTGCAGTTATTTGTCATGATCCTTTGTATTTTTGCCCTGTCAGTTGTTACCTCTCCTTTTTCATTTCTAATTCTATTGATTTGAGTCTTCTCCCTTTTTTTCTTGATGAGTCTGCCTAATTGTTTATCAGTTTTGTTTATCTTCTCAAAGAACCAGCTTTTAGTGTTACTGATTTTTGCTATTGTTTCCTTCATTTCATTTTCATTTGTTTCTGATCTGATCTTTATAATTTCTTTCCTTCTGCTAACTTTGGGGTTTTATCATTCTTCTTTCTCTAATTGCTTTAGGTATAAGGGTAGGTTGTTTATTTGAGATGTTTCTTGTTGCTTGACATAGTGATGTATTGCTATAAACTTCTCTCATAGAACTGCTTTTGTTGCATCCTGTAGGTTTGGGGTCATTGTGTTTTCATTGTCTTTTGTTTCTACGTATTTTTTGATTTTCTCTTTGAGTTCTTTGGTGATTGTTTGGTTATTAGGTAGTGTATTGTTTTGCCTCCATGTGTTTGTATTTTTTACGGATGTTTTTTCGTGTAATTGATATTTAGTCTGACAGAGTTGTGGTCGGAAAAGATACTTGATATGATTTGAAATTTCTTAAATTTACCAAGGCTGGATTTGTGACCCAAGATATGATCTATACTGGAGAATGTTTCATGAGCACTTGAGAAGAAAGTGTATTCTGTTGTTTCTGATTGGAATGTCCTATAAATATTAATTAAGTCCATCTTGGTTAATGTATCATTTAAAGCTTGAGTTTCCTTAGTTTTTTTCATTTTGGATGATCTGTCCAGTGGTCAAAGTGGGCTGTTAAAGTCCCCCACTCTGATTGTGTTACTGTCAATTTCCCCTTTTATAGCTGTTAGCTTTTGCCTTATGTATTGAGGTGCTCCTATGTTGGGTGCATAAATATTTACAATTGATATATCTTCTTCTTGGATTTATCCCTTGATCATTATGTAGTGTTCTTCTTTGTCTCTTGCAATAGTCTTTAAAGTCTATCTTGTCTGATAAGAGAATTGCTACTCCAGTTTTCTTTTGATTTCCATTTTCATGGAATATTTTTTTCCAAGCCCTCACTTCAGTCTGTATGTGTCCCTAGGTCTGAAGTTGGTTTCTTATAGACAGCATATACGGGTCTTGTTTTTGTATCCATTCAGACAGTCTGTGTCTTTTGTCTGGAGCATTCAGTACGTTTACATTTAAGGTAATTATCGATATGTCTGTTCCTATTACCATTTTCTTAATGGTTTTGGGTTTGTTATTGTAGGTCTTTTCCTTCTCTTGTGTTTCCTGCCTAGAGAAGTTCCTTTAGCATTTGTTATAAAGCTAGTTTGGTGGTACTGAATTCTCTTAGCTTTTGCTTGTCTGTAAAGGTTTTAATTTCTCTGTCGAATCTGAATGAGATCCTTACTGGATGGAGTAATCTTGGTTGCAGCTTTTTCCCTTTCATTACTTTAAGTATGTCCTGCCACTGCCTTCTGGCTTGTAGAGTTTCTGCTGAAAGATCAACTGTTAAGCTTATGGGGATTCCCTTATATATTATTTGTTGTTTTTCCTTTGCTGCTTTTAATATTTTTTCTTTGTATTTAGTTTTTTTTTTTTTTTTTTTTGCGGTACGCGGGCCTTTCACTGTTGTGGTGTCTCCCGTTGCGGAGCACAGGGTCTGGACGTGCAGGCCCAACGGCCGTGGCTTACGGGCCCAGCCACTCCACGGCACATGGATTTTCCTGGACCGGGGCACGAACCCGTGTCACCTGCATCAGCAGGCGGACTCTCAACCACTGCGCCACCAGGGAAGCCCTGTATTTAGTTTTTGATAGTTTGATTAATATGTGTCTTGGCGGGTTTTTCCTTGGATTTGTCCTGTATGGGACTCGCTGCACTTCCTGGAGTTGATTGACTCTTTCCTTTCCTATATTAGGGAAGTTTTCAACTATAATCTGTTCAAATATTTTCTCAGTCCCTTTCCTTTTCTCTTTTTCTTCTGGGACACCTATCATTCAAATGTTGGTGTGATTAATATTATCCCAGGAGTCTCTGAGACTGTCCTCAATTCTTTTCATTCTTTTTTCTTTATTCTGCTCTGGTAGTTATTTCCACTATTTTATCTCCCACATCACTTATCCGATCTTCCGCCTCAGTTATTCTGCTGTTGATTCCTTCTAGAGAATATTTAATTTCATTTATTGTGTTGTTCATAATTGTTTGTTTGCTCTTTAGTTCTTCTAGGTCCTTGTTTAACGTTTCTTGTATTTTCTCCGTTCTATTTCCAAGGTTTTGGATCATCTTTACTGACATTATTCTGCATTCTTTTTCAGGTAGACTGCCTAGGTAGACTGCCTATTTCCTATTCATTTGTTTGGTCTGATAGGTTTTTACCTTGCTCCTTTATCTGCTCTGTGTTTCTGTGTCTTCTCATTTTGCTTAACTTACTGTGTTTGGGGTCTCCTTTTCGCAGGCTGCAGGTTTGTACTTTCTTTTGTTTTTGGTGTCTGTCCCCAGTGGCTAAGGTGGGTTCAGTGGGTTGTGTAGACTTCCTGGTGGAGGGGACTGGTGCCTGTGTTCTGGTGCATGAGGCTGGATCTTGTCTTTCTTGTGGGCAGGACTGCATCCAGAGGTGTGTTTTGGGGTGTCTGTGAACTTATGATTTTATGCCGCCTCTCTGCTAATGGGTGGGGTGTGTTCCTGTCTTGCTAGTTGTTTGGATTAGGGTGTCCATCACTGGAGCTTGCTGGTTGTTGAGTGGAGCTGTGTCTTAGCATTGAGATGGAGATCTCTGGGAGAGCTTTCGCTGTTTGATATTACGTGGGGCCAGGAGGTCTCTGGTGGACCAATGTCCTGAACTTGGCTCTCCCACCTCAGAGGCACAGGCCTGACACCCAGCCGGAGCACCAAGACCCTGTCAGCCACATGGCTCAGAAGAAAAGGGAGAAAAAAAGAAAGAAAGAAAAAATAAAATAATTAAAATAAAAGAAATTTTTTAAAAAATTAAAAAGTAATAAAAAACAAAAAAAACAGAACTCTAGGACAAATGGTAAAAGCAACCTATATAGACAAAACCACACATAGAAGCATACACATACACACTCAGAAAAAAAGAAAAAGGACAAAAACATATATATATATATATATAAATATATATATATATAAAAGGAAGAGAGCAACCAAATCAATAAACAAATCTACCAATGATAATAAGCTCTAAGTACTAAACTAAGATAAACATAAAACCAGAAACAAATTAGGTGCAGAAAGCAAGCCCCAAGTCCGCAGTTGCTCCCAAAGTCCACCGCCTCAATTTTGGGATGATTCATTGTCTGTTCAGGTGTTCCACAGATGCAGGGTACATCAAGTTGATTGTGGAGATTTAATCCGCTGCTCCTGAGGCTGCTAGGAGAGATTTCCCTTTTCTCTCTCAGAACCCCAGCTCCCGGGGTTCAGCTTTGGATTTGGACCCGCCTCTGCCTGTAGGTCGCCTGAGGGCATCTTTTCCCCTCCCCAGACTGGATGGGGTTGAACGAGCTGCTGATTAGGGAGCTCTGGCTCACTCAGGCCGAGGGAGGGAGGGGTACTGAATGCAGGGCTAGCCTGAGGCGTGCTGTGTGTTCTCCCTGGGAAGTTGTCCCTGGATCATGGGACCCTGGCAGTGGTGGGCTGCAAAGCCTCCCAGGAGGGGAGGTGTGGATAGTGACCTGTGCTTGCACACAGGCTTCTTGGTGGCGGCAGCAGCAGCCTTAGCATTTCATGCCCGTCTCTGGTGTCCATGCTGATAGCTGTGGCTTGTGCCTGTCTCTGGAGCTCTTTCAGGCCATGCTCTGAATCCCTTCTCCTCTCTACCCCGAAAAAATGGTCTCTGCCTCTTAGGCAGGTCCAGACTTCTTCCCGGACTCCTTCCCGCTAGCTGTGGCACACTGCCCACCTTCAGTCTGTGTTCTCGCAGCCAACCCCAGTCCTCTCCCTGGGATCTGACCTCTGAAGCCTGAGCCTCAGCTCCCAGCCCCAGCCCCTCCCAGCGGGTGAGCAGACAAGCCTCTTGGGCTGGTGAGTGCTGGTCGGCACCGATCCTCTGTGCGGCAATCTCTCCACTTTGCCCTCCGCACCCCTGTTGCTGCGCTCTCCTCCGTGGCTCCAGTCTTCCCCCCCACCCCCGCCACCCTCTGTCTCCGGCAGTGAAGGGGCTTCCTAGTGTGTGGAAACTTTTCCTCTTTCACAGCTCCCTCCCAGAGGTGCAGGTCCCGTCTCTATTCTTTTTTCTGTGTTTTTTCTTTTTTCTTTTGCCCTACCCAGGTACGTGGGGAGTTTCTTGCCTTTTGGGAAGTCTCAGTTCTTCTGCCAGCATTCAGTAGGTGTTCTGTAGGAGCTGTTCCACATGTAGATGTATTTCTGATGTGTTTGTGGGGAGGGAGGTGATCTCTACTTCTTCTTCCTCCACCATCTTGAAGGTCTCCCTGCATGGGCTTTTGAGTGGCCTCTTCTATTTGAAGAAAGGCAAGGAGGCCAGCACTCTTGTAACAGTTAGTGAAGTGAGAGGAGGAGATGTCAGAGATCATGGGGGGCCAGATCACAAAGGCCTTGTAAGCCATTGTTGCTTGCAGTGGAATGGGAAGCCAAGGCAGGGCTTTGAGAGAGGACTGATATGATTTGACATTTTGTGAAGGGTTTACTCTGGCTTCCGTATTGAGAGTAGTGTAAGGAGACTAGAAAGGAAACACAAAGACGAATAATCCATTCAGTAGAACTGAGTGGGTTGCTCACTTGCTTCCTTATATGTGCTGTGCCAGTAGAAGATTAGTAGTGAATACCCGTTAAACCTCTGAGATTGGAAGGGTTGGCTTCCTCGAGGGAAATGCAGTTTCCTTTTGGCAGATAGGAGATATTCCTAGGTGATGCAGAAGCATCCTTTCTCCTATTAGTGGTGACTTGGTGACAGGAAAGTGAACTTGCTGGCTCTGCCCCACCAGGATGTTTCAAATCTATTTCTGGAATGCAGGTTGTATGCTGTATGCGTGGAGCTTCTGCCTTTTATCCTGACTTGAAAGTTCCTAATTGGGTTGAGTTCAGATTCTGTGTCATGGTTCTGTTTTGCTGGGAGAGGCTAATAAAGAAGGAAACTATGTATTCTTAGCTGTAGGACAAATGGAGTATAGTAATTAGGCAGGATTGTCCCTTCACTGGACAGAAGCCTTAAGCAGCTCAGGCAAACACCAAACAAAAACTTGGCACATGCATACAGATCTACAGATGTAGATACCTGGTGAAATCCTAGAAAATGTGTTAGCATCTTATTCTCCAGCAGTGATATTCTTTTCACAAAGCATTCCACACTGTGAAGGCTGTATCATTAGGCTGATAATCTCAAGTTAATTTTCTATTGCTTCTTACATGGTTTGCTGTATAGTATTGGTTTAAAGAAGAAGGCTGAACAGCTTAGAGACATTGCTCTAAGAAATTACAGGTTTAGGTGTTCAATAGCTATTTATTTATTTAATAAATGCATTAAAGGTCTAATTCATATACCTGTGAAGTTATTGGGTATGAGCCACCTCCAGTTCATTATTATTTAGGTTTAACCAAAGAATATTTTTGCTATCCTGTGTTCAGGATAATGAATGCCATAATGACAACAAATATATTTATATTGTCATATTTAACTAAAGAAGACTCTATGGTTATTACATTTTATTCTACACAAAACGTGTTAACTACCTTAACAAAACAGATACATGTACTATTAGACTAAATTACTTAGACAATACATGTGATTTGAACAGAAAATTAAAACATGTCTAATAGTCTTCACATTCTTTTTGTTATTTGTATATAGGAAAAGAAAGATGATTTCAAACTTCTTAATTTAGAATGAATCTGCCCAAAAGCAGGAAATGTTCTTTCTACACACACATTAGAAGTTGCTACTTATAAAAGGTAATCATTTTTGTAACTTTAGATGAAACAAGACATGTTAGTGAAATTGAGCAGGTGTGTGTATGTATATATATATATTTTTCAAGTATCTCCAGCACAGTTGGACTAAGACTGGTGCTGGGTTTATTTTGTCCAAACTTAAAATAATAAAACAAAAAATTTCATTGCTCTATAGTGAAAACTAATAGGTTTACATAAGAAACAATGGTTTGGAAAAAATTGCTATCATAATAATTTGGCAGGAAACCCCCTAAACATCCCAAATATTTAAATAACTCCTTCCAATTTATAGTTATTTCTCTGCCTCCACCAGCTGTATGATTCAACAACTCCAAGTGGAAAGTACATGGGAAAATGTTCTCATTTGTTAGTTATGAAATGTTATTGTTGAATTAGCAAAACCTCACAAAGTTGGTAGGACCCAGAGAACCCAGAGGCACTCTTGACTTCCTAGGGTTAGTGTAGGGTGGTACTTTCTGAAGATGTTCCCACTACCCGGTCTAGTGCCTGGCTCACAGTGTTCTACCTGTGAACTGTTGGACCTCAGTCCCATGTCCCCATGGTATCGGCAGGGTTCCTGAGGGCTGTCATAAGGTGATCAGTAATCCATTATTGCTGTTTTCTGCATGACTTCACATGGTACATGTTGTAGTTAAGCCCTGCCAAGCTTCTCTCACTTGGCCCAGGCTGCTGCCCATCTGCGGAGATTGCCTGATCTGGGACTACCACTCCACTTAGGTCTCTGTCTTTGGCCTCCTTATACTTACTCATTTTCTTTTTTCCCCTCCAGTAATACTTTTTAAAACTGTACTATTTCTCTTCTTCTTGAATATAGAGTTCTTCTTTTACTTTGCAGTTTCTTTTTGTATACATTATGTGGTTGTATTTTGTTTTGTACACTCATTCTTGATTAAGAAGAAATTATTTTTCTAGGCATAGCATTTGCTAATACCCAGACTGAATGATTTCTCCTTGTTCTTACTACCTACTTGTTTTCTTTGAAACAGTTTTGTTTTATTAGTTTCTTTTTCAAAATTAAAAAATTAATAGATGCATATTGTAAAAAGTTAAAGCAGAACGGGGAGATATACAAATGCAGGTGTCAAAGAAAGAACATGGGATTTGAAGTAAGACATACCTAGTTGATGCCCAAGTCCACCACTTACTAGCTGCATAAGCCTGAGAAAATTACTTAATCTTAGTTTATCAATCTGGAAAATGGGGATGAAGATACCAATTTCATAGCATATTGTGAGGGTTAATGTTAAAGTAACATAAGAAAGTGTTTCATAAATGGTAAATTACTATATAGATGTTAATTATTGTCACTAATGGAAAACATTTTACCACTGTCTGGCTGTATTTTGGGGTGGTGGATGGGGAGATGGTTTCAGCTACTTAACTACCATGTATGTATGTATGTGTATATTTATTAAATCTCTCAATGTAAATTTATTAAATCTCAAGTCAGAATTTTTCTGGGAACTATGGAAGTATTGAACACATAGATGGAGAGAAAACCTTTGCACTCAGGTGCAGATTGCCCTCCAAAGAGGTTGTACCAATTTTCTCCCCTACCAGCAGTGTATGAGAGCATGTTTCCCTTAAACTTGCAAAATTCATTTCCCGTAAAGCTTTTTGATCTTTTCGAAAATTATTTATTGAAAAATTCTTATTTTAACTATCACTTATTTAAATATAGTTGAAGTTGAATGTCTTCTTAAGCATCCATTATCCATTTTTTTCTATGAAATCTGTTTATGGACTTGCCTATTTTTTATTGAAGATTTGGTCTTTTTATAAGTAGATTTTGGAGGAAATATTTATTTTCTATTTTATGGAAATTATGATTTTGCTATATATGTTGCAAATATTTGTTTTCAGTTTGCTATTTTCTTATTTTGTTTATATTTTTCCATGTTGAAAAATTTTTTTACTTTTTATTGGAGTATAGTTGATTTACAATGTTGTGTTAGTTTCAGGTGTACAGCAAAGTGAATCAGTTATACATATACATATATCCACTCTTTTAAAAGACCCCAAATAGCAAAAGCAATCTTGAGAAAGAAAAACGGAGCTGGAGGAATCAGGCTCCCTGATTTCAGATTATACTACAAAGCTACAGTAATCAAAACAGTATGATACTGGCACAAAACCAGAAATATAGATCGGTGGAACAAGATAGAAAGTCTAGAGATAAACACATGCACCTGTGGTCACCTAATTTATGACAAAGGAGGCAAGAGAATACAATGGGGAAAAGACAGTCTCTTCAGTAAGTAGTGCTGGGAAAACTGGACAGCTACATGTAAAAGAATGAAATTAGAACACTCCCTAACACCATACACAAAAGTAAACTCAAAATGGATTAAAGACTTAAATGTAAGGTTGGACACTATAAAACTCTTAGAGGAAAACATAGGCAGAACAGTCTATGATGTAAATCACAGCAAGATCCTTTTTGACCCACCTCCTAGAGAAATGGAAATAAAAACAAAAATAAACAAATTGGACCTAATGAAACTTAAAAGGTTTGCACAGCAAAGGAAACCATAAACAAGACAAAAAGACAACCCTCAGAATGGGAGAAAATGTTTGCAAGTGAAGCAACTGATAGAGGATTAACCTCCAAAATTTACAAGCAACTCATGCAGCTCAATATCAAAAAAACAAACAACCCAATCCAAAAATGGGTAGAAGACCTAAATAGACCTTTCTCCAAAGAAGATATACAGATTGCCCACAAACACATGAAAGGATGCTCAACATCACTAATCATTAGAGAAATGCAAATGAAAACTACAATGAGGTATCACCTCACACCAGTCAGAATGGCCATCATCAAAAAATCTACAAACAATAAATGCTGGAGAGGGTGTGGAGAAGAGGGAACCCTCTTGCACTGTTGGTGGGAATGTAATTTGATACAGCCACTATGGAGAACAGTATGGAGGTTCCTTAAAAAAAAATGTTGAATTTTTAAATATTTCTATGTAGTTAAATTTTTTGATCTTTTTCGTTTATGATTGCTAGGATATTGGTTTTATCCACTCCAAGATGTTTTCTTCTTACTGTTTTACAATATCAGCTTTTTTTTTTTTCTTTTTTTAAAGCTTGAATCTCCATTTTCCTGGTTTTGATAATGCACTATCATTATGTAAGGTGTCACCACTAGGGGGAGAGGGATGGTGGGTAGAGAGACCTCCTCTCTGTATGAATTTTGCAACTTCTTGTGAGTCTATAATTATTTCAATATAAAAAAATAAAGTAAAGCAAAAGATAAAAAGCACTCTAATCCAGAAGTGTTCCGTATGAACAATCGGTAACCCTTATCCATACTAAGTGCTCAAAGAAGACAACTTTTATGCTTTAAGTGCCAGTGTGATCTGTTGGGTTTTCTAATAGTGTGATCTGAGATAGTGTGATGAAAACAAAAAAGAGCAACCACTCTGTACCTGGATAATACTAATAGTAATTTCCTCATTCATAGAAGGCTTTACAGCTTCCAAAGCACCTTTACATAAATATTGTCATGTAATTCTCTTAACAGTCCTGTGGAGGTAGGTGTATAGTTCCTGCTGTACACATGTGGAAACAAACTCACAGGAGTTAAGTGACTTGTGTGAGGTTACTGAATTCCTAAGTGACAGAATTGGGACTGTCACACAGGCTGGTGCTGCTTCTAATAAGCCGTAGTAGCCTTTGGTCTTTTGTGACTCTCTCTCTGAGCAGAAAAGGACTCTGCCTGTAGTGCAGGACATAGCCAGTTGGGCTCATAGCAGCCGTGTGAGTTTTCCTGAGAACTATTTGAAGTAGAGCATGTAGGGGAAATGGTTGTTGATGGTGCAGAGGGGAAGATGAATATGGTCAAAGGGGCAAAATTGCTATACTCATATAGCTGCCATAATCAATGTTAATGAACTACTAATAAATAATTTTAGTGCTAAATATGTCCAAGTATTGTGCTTAGTATTTAGTGTATATTATTTTATGTGTGCTATATAATTCATTTTTATCTTCTTTTTATAGTTGAGGAAACCCAGCCTTAGAAATATGAAGTAATATGCTCAAAATCATGGCTGGAGAGTGGCTGAACTAGATTGGAACTCTAGGCTACCTGATTCTAATAAATCTGGGGAGAAGAGAATGAGTGAAATAGGATTAGATAAATGTACACATCCTTTTATTGCTTCCTTTCCAGGAAACTCAACTGCTCTATTTTTAGTAATTTGTATGTGATACGTGATGATGTGAAGGCACTTTTCTTGGTAGTTATCACTTTTTCTTCAACCAGACACAAAGTTACTAGTGCTGTGTCAGTTTTTCTCTTCTTCCTTTGCCTTTCTTCCCTATCAGGTCTGGCAGTAGGCTCTGCACACAAGTGAGCATTGCTATGGATTGCCTTTGGGCTTACATACTTAGAACCAGGACAGTAGGTGATCTAATGCTGGAACATATTTTAGAAAGACTTGTTTCCTTACTCTTAGCCTCCTGTTTTTCCTGTTTTTATAGTTGATGACCATTTTTGAATGGAATCAGAGGTTAAATTGGAGAGAAGTCAAGCCTGCCATTAGGTAGTTTAGTGATCTCTCCCTGTGTAAGAATTGTAAGTCCCTGGAGGGTAGGGGCTCCTGTAAAATAATTCATTCGGATTCAATAGGCATTTGCTAATAAGCATTACTGTGTACTAAACACAGTGCTAAGCTCTTTATATTTGTAATCCTTGCAACAATCCTGTGAGGTGGAGGGTATTATATTTATTTTGCAGATGAGCAAAGTCTGAGTTCAGTTCAGTGTCCCAAGATTACATCCCTTGTCACTGACAGGCACAGGATTTTAACTCAGATCTTCCTGGTCCCAAGTATATCTCCTTTCACAGAGCTGGTGGGTGGATTGTTAGATGTGAGCAGGAATACTTATTAATTGTAGGTACATTAATTTTGATATTTGGGAATTCTGCTTTTCTGAAACTTGATTACTTGTGATGCACAACCATTGGCAGAGGACACTCTTCTCAGGTTTTTTTCCGGCTACCTAGCTGGCTGTCCATTCATATCTAAACAGTTTTCCTACCTCTGTGAATATGTTTTATATTACCATGGTTAAGGGGTTCTAAGTGGACCCAAGCTCACTATTTTCCTTCTTCCTGTCTAACCAGTCCCTTTTAGTTTATTTGCAAACATTTTTTCCTCATTGGATGCCTTCAACACAGATGCTTCTCATTGTTTTGTCTGGACCTTATTATCTTCTCACTCTACATATCCCCCCCCCCCCCAACCATCTACTGGCAATCTCATTCATTTCAGTTACCACCTATAAGTGACAGTGTTCAAAACTATACCTCCAGACCCAGTTTCTCTCCATGGCTTCAGTTATGTATATTTAACAACTTATTGTGGATCTTCATTGGGATGTTCCATAGGCATTTCAAATAAAACATATCCTTCTCTACTTCTATGCCTGCATCATTTTTAAATCCTCCTTTTCCCTCCCTCCTACATGCAGTAAACTACTACGTCCTGTTGATTCTACTCCCAAATATTTTTCAAATTCAGCCCCCCCCGCCGCCCCACACTCTCTCTCTTACTCCTGTCAGTCCCCAGGTAAGGCTGCTACAACCTCTTGGACTAATTTTTCATGTCTCCAAACTGTTTCTTCTTTCAATCCATCTCCATGCTGCAAAACAGAACATACTTTCAAAAATCTGATTATGCCTACTCCCTGTGTATTAAAAATTCTGTAATAACTTTACATTGCTTTCAAGGTAAAGGCCCAGCTTCTTAATATAACCTATAAGGCCCTCAGTGTCTGGCCTCCTCACTCACCCTGTTACCTTTATCTTTTCCCTCTTTCTGCAGACCAGGTACTAGTATTTTCTGACCTCATGACCAGTATGGGTTATGGTCCCTTCTCTATGTCCTGTTTTCCTTTTTAATAGCATTTACTACACAGAATTATAATTGGTCACATGACTGCATTCCCCCATCAGACTGTAGAATGCTCAAGTCCAGAGACTGTACCTTCTTCCCCACCTTAGTGCCACTGAGCACAGTGACTGGCACACTGTGCGTGGTCAACAGACATTTACTGAAGCTCTTTCAGGTAGCCCTGAGCCCAACACCTTGTAAAATCAGGCATATGGTCATTTGCTTCTATTTGGAAGCTGTAAGGGAAAGACGATTCAGCCTTGTAGAAAATAAGAAAAACTCCCTACTTAACAGTAATTGTCTCCTATTTCTTATATTCCCTTAGTGAAATATAGGTGGTATGATAAAAATAATTATTATATCACATAAAGTGCAACATCTATCTCACTGTTGCTGTACTTCAGTCTTGAGATTTCTTGCAGATCAGTCTGAATTTTGTATTAAAGAGAATTCAAAAGATCAAGAACAAGTGACTTATTTAAACTGAAGACTGATTTCAAAGAAACGATGTTATAAATTTAACAAGTGGTTAAGCATCAGATTACCTGCCAGTTTACCTTAACTGATTAAAATATGCCCAGAGCCTGACTTCCCAATATAATGGTCAAATATCACAGGAAGAGTTTGCAGATTGTTCATGAGAATCTGACCAGAAATTCAGATCACTTAAAAAATTTTTTTAAATAATTTTTTAAAAATTTTATTTTATTAATTTTTTTTTTTCTTTTTTTTTTTTGTGGTACGCGGGCCTCTCACCGCTGTGGCCTCTCCCGTTGTGGAGCACAGGCTCCGGACGCACAGGCCCAGCGGCCATGGCTCACGGGCGCAGCTGCTCCGTGGCATGTGGGATCTTCCTGGACCGGGGCACGAACCCGTGTCTCCTGCATCAGCAGGCGGACTCTCAACCACTGCGCCGCCAGGGAAGCCCGATTAATTTATTTTTGACTGCATTCGGTCTTTGTTGCTGCACGTGGGCTTTCTCTAGCAGCAGCGAGTGGGGGCTACTCTGTTACGGTGCGTGGGCTTCTCATTGCGGTGGCTTCTCTTGTTGCAGAGCACGGGCTCTAGGTGCATGGGCCTCAGTAGTTGTGGTGCACAGGCTCAGTAGTTGTGGCTCATGGGCTCTAGAGCACAGGCTCAGAAGTTGTGGTGCATGAGCTTAGTTGCTCCGCGGCATGTAGGATCTTCCCAGACCAGGGCTGTAACCTGTGTCCCCTGCATTGGCAGGCGGATTCTTAACCATTGGGCCACCAGGGAAGCCCCCAGATCACTTTTTTAAATAGAAAAATGCACACTGTTGTGGGGTAGGAGATGGAAGCTACTGTCCACATATAGGTAAAGTCAGGATCTCTTTCTGGACAGTGGGAGAATGTAGTGCAAAGGTTGATAATGTTCTTTGTCCCCAGGGAACACCTCATAAGTGAATGGTGCCTCATTTAAAAAAAAGTCTATCTAAGGTTTATTGCAGGCATCAGTGAAACAACAGTTGGGACGAAGGCACAGAATATTAATTAATCTGGAATGCAGATTAAGAAAACTCAGGAAAATATAATCCAGTTTTGAACATAGCTGGATTGGGAAGTAGTTGTAAGATATGTTGAAGCATTCTTATAATGCTTTTATAATAAATATAAATGTATCTGAGTTCAGTTTCCACCAAAAAATGAAGAACCTGCCTTTTGGTTACTGTGATGTACATTGAGAATAAAAAGAGGGGGAAAGGTGTTATGTGATGCAACAGTTAAATCCTAGAGCTTTTAGAAGAATGAAGTAGCATGAGAAATAAATAAAGGGGGTGGGGGAATTGGGCCAGTGACAATGGATACCCTTGCTTGTATAGTAACCAGTACCCTCTCTTGATGCAGATATAAAGGATGGGGTAGAGTAAGCTGATGAATGGAGGATAGAGTAGGAAATGAGATGGAGTATGAGGAAGGTACCTTGGTCACTGAGGAAAGATCTGAAGAGCCTCCAAGTTCTGCTTTCTCTCCCTTCCTCCCTTTCCTTCTTGACTGACCCGGTTACATGTGGAGTATACCCACGCTAATGTAGAATCCTTGCTATCTCTCAGGCACTTGCAATCAGAGACAGTTGTATTTCAAAACCCTTTCCCATATGTAAACTTTGAAAGCCTTGTGGAGTGTATGTCAGTATTATAATGCCAGTTTGACAAATGAAGAGAAGGGCTCAGGGAGGCTACCCCTACTTATGAAAGGTCACTTAGTGATTTGTGTCAGAGTGGGGATTTCAGCCTACCTTCCCGTTTTGTGAAGCAACATCCTTGTAGAATATGTGGCCGTTATATAATAGATGTTTGTAGGGATGGTACTGTCCTTCAGACACCCAGGATCCAAGCCAGGGTTTTAGACAGCTTTGATCAGAAAACTGGGAGATGATCTAAACAATTTGTTTGCCTCTTTCTTCTAATATTATGAGAAAGATTTTGTTGTTTTACCCAAGGAGTCCATTTTTCATTATAAATGCTGTTGCTCACGGTAAGACTAAAAGCTTCATTAAGCTAAAAAAAAATTAGAAGGAAACATTTCGTAGAAGCAGTTGTGGAGAATACGTTAAAGTTAATGAGTATTAGGCTACTTAAATTATTTTACAAGACTTCAAAATTTTAAATATTTTTGAGGAAATATAAGCTAGTTCCTGTCTACTTTCTGATCAAAGTCCTGGACTGTGATGGTTGACCATTTTCTCTAGGTTTAGAGGGAGGTCTCTAGGTAGTTTGAGCTTAGGTAAAAAGAGTGGGCTCTAGCACAATGCCAGATAACTCTATGGAGGTTCCACATCCCGCACACTTTTCCTCTGGAAGTTGCCAATTCTGGACCAATCCAAACTCACTCAGAGGATTGAAGGCCTCATATCTCCTGTAGGTATTTTTCTCTTCTAACAGAGTTCAATGGAGAAGGCAATACTGAAGTTGAAAGAATGATTCTTTAATAGTGGGGTCTTAGGCAGTGTTATACCTGGGTTTATAATCCACCCTCCTGCCTATAATCCACCCTCCTGAAAGCCCATCTAGTTACCCTTTTCTCATCTGTCTGATTTGCCTTGGAAGGAATTGTCACACCTATCACTCCTCTCTGGGTCAGGCAGATGCAGCCAAGAGTACACTTTAAAATCTTCCTGAAGAGTAAGGTGTAGAGGAAAAGGGCTTATCACGAGACTG